>NC_086102.1:123113507-123863507 GCF_963921235.1 Mobula hypostoma
TTTAATAATTTGACCTTCCAGTTCTGCCATCATCTCTTAGAAATGTTTCCTCGCCCTTTTCAAAGGAGTCCGCATACCTTATGCTTTATGAGGGAGGAATTGTGCTCATTCCGTGAAGACTTCTTTCAGAGGTTGCTGAGGTATTTCACAGACATTGGTATATGGAAGGAACTGAAGAGGTGACACCGCTGTCTCTCTTCAATAACTTAATGAAGCTTCGGGGCAAAACATGGGTTCTGTCACCAAATGTGCATGGACCAGCAATTTTATAAGATTATCCAACAATTAGCTAAGGCAGGAACAGTAACATAATGTTTAAATTACTGGATCAGTATCAGATGCCAAAGTTGTTGATTTAGGAATTTCTTTTTATTTGGAGGCACTGCACAACAACGGGCACTTCCGGTCCAATGAGCCCACACCGCCCAATTATGTCCATGTTGACCAATTAACCTACTAACTGTATCTCTTTGGAACGTGGAAGGAAACCAGAGCACCCGGGGGAAACCCACGCAGTCGCAGGGAGAACATGCAAACTCCTTAGAGACAGCAGAGGGATTTGAACTCAGGCTGCTGACAACCCGACAGTACGGGGGATGGTGGCTGGGCAGGACACTGTTTACTGTGCCTCAGTAAAGAAGGGAAAAAGAAAATTGTCAAGCAAGTATCCTTGGCAACTTGATATTTACATGACATTTGGGATAAGCAGTCTGTGTCAAAGGTGCAGGCTTCAGCTCCTCTTGGTTAATGTGTAGCAAGAGCAATAATTTGTCTGATTTCTTGGTTTTCTCTCCCAATTTTCCTTCTGGAACCCCTTTAGTCCCATCTGCTTCCATTAAGGATGCATGCCTGTTGTTTTTCCCTGCCATGGGAAGGCTGCATGTCGATTCCCCGGTTCCCCCAATGAGCTGCTGATGACAGGAATGTGGCCTGCCCAGGTGAACTTAAGAGTCAACCACACTTTATGCATCTATAGACCAGATCTGGTAAAGGGGGCAATTTGCTTCCTTCGAAGGGTTTCCAATGATTCAGATGATACTCTGGTGGCTTCATGGTCACTTTTGCCTATTTTTGTTTTTTGTTTAACCTGAACACAAAGTTCCAATCTGCCAGGATGGAATCTGACAAGTTCCAACAAGACAACTGCCTTGCTTCCATATATCAATTTACTGAGACAACCTTGTTGGTGCGTGCATTCCTGGCTGTGTCTGTCTCTATCCTTGGGCTTCAGAAAAGAGGGGGAGGCAGACACAGTGAGGAACACATGCTCCAAATCACTGGCTCATGGGTGACATCCAAATGTGTAACCAATAAGGAATCACAATCAGAATCAGGTTTAATATAACCCGAATGTGTCATGAAATTTGTTAACTTAGCAGCAGCAGTACAATGCAATACATGATAACACAGAAAAAAAAGTAAATCAATTACAGAAAGTATAGTAATTGGTGGTTCTTTCCGGAAAGGCCTCAAAGCTCTCCATTTCTTTCTGGACACCAGACCCAACCAATTCCCTCCACCACCACTCTCCTCCGTCTAGTGGAATTTGTCCTAACTCTTAATAATTTCTCCTTTGGCTCCTCCCACTTCCTTCAAACAAAAGGGGTAGCCATGGGCGCTTGCATGGGTCCGAGCTATGCCTGCCTTTTTGTGGTCTACGAGGAACAGTCTATGTTCCATGCCTACACTGGTGAGCATCCCACACTTTTCCTACGCTACATCGATGATTGCATTGGTGCTGCTTCCTGCACCCATGCTGAACTCGTCAACTTCATCCATTTTGCCTTGAACTTCCACCCTGTCCTCAAATTCACCTGGTCCATTTCCAACACCTCCCTCCCCTTTCTCAACCTCACTGTCTCTATCTCCAGAGACAACTTCATCACTGATGTCTATTATAAACTTACGGACTATCACAGCAACCTGGACTATATCTCATCCCACCCTGCTGCTTGTAAAAACACCATCCCCTTTTCTCAATTCCTCCATCTCTGCCATGTCTGCTCTCAGGATGAGGCTTTTCATTCTAGAATGAAGGAGATGTCCTTCTTTTTCAAAGAAAGGGTCCTCCCTTCCTCCACCATCAACCACACCTCTTCCATCTCACACATGTCTGCTCTTACCCTATTCTCCCTTGACACCCAAGAACTTGAAGCTGCTCACCCTCTCCATTTCTGATCCCTCTATGAGGATTGGTTCGTGTTCCCTCATTTTACCCTTCCTGAAGTCCACAATCAGTTCTTTGGTCTTACTGACATTGAGTGCCAGGTTGTTGCTGCGACACCACTCAACTAGCTGATGTATCTTGCTCCTGTATGCCTTCTCATCTGAGATTCTACCAACAATGGTTGTATCATCAGCAAATTTATAGATGGTATTTGAGTTATACTTAGCCACACAGTCATGGGTATAGAGAGGGTAGAGCAGTGGGCTAAGCACACACCCCTGAGGTGCTCCAGTGTTGATTGTCCTGTGATATTATCAGCCCTATGATATTACCTACGTGCTCAGGCCCTGAGGCTGCATCCCACAATGTCCAGGTCAGTAGATGCAGAGGTTATGAAGCACCTCAGCAAACTGTTCTAATATCTCTGAGTAGAGAGAATAGCTCAGAAGCTGCTGAATTATTTCATACTCCTCGGGCCTTCAGCATGCGTCACTGGATGGCACTGAATGGACAGTCAGGGCTTGGATCCCTAACAAGACACAATGTTCAAAACACTCGGAAACTTCACACAGAAGAAATCAATTTGCTTCTTCGATGATTAATCGGAGGAACTGCTTTGAAAGGAGATACTGAAAAGAGGTCATGGGAAGATGACCCCTTGGTATCCTCAAGGTGACATCACTGAAAGCAGATTGCCTGGCCACTGGGTGTTCCTCTCTTGTTGGATCTTGCTGTGTATAAAAGGGTTTTGCATATCCTACATTGCATCCATGATGCACTTTGAAAATTATCTCGTTGGAGCTGTCTGCAAATTTTATTGTTTCTTATTTTCCCAGTAATCGCAGTAGATAACTGATAGACAGTCCAATTCATTTATTCAAATCCATTTATTTATCACGTGTACGTTAAAACATAGAGTGTAATTTACAAGGAAGTTACCAGGAAAGGCAGTGGATGTTGGCTACATGAACTTCAGCAAGGCCTTTGACAAGGTCCCACATGGGAGGTTGGTCAAGAAGTTTCAGTTGCTTGGCATTCAAGATGAGGTAGTGAACTTGATTAGACATTGGCTTCACAGAAAAAGCCAGAGGGTGGTAGTAGATGGTTGCCAGTTTGAATGGAGGCCTGTGACCAGTGGTGTACCGGAGGGATCAGTGCTGGGTCCGTTGTTGTTTGGCATCTATATCAATGATCTGGATGGTAATGTGGTTAACTGGATCAACAAATTTGCAGATGACACCAAGACTGGGGGAGTGGCAGACAGCGAGGAAGACTATCAAAGCTTGCAGCAGGATCTGGACCAGCTGTAAAATGCAGATGGAAGTTAATGCAGACAAGTGTGAGGTGTTACACTTTGGGAGGACAAACCAGGGTAGGACTTACATGGTTAGTGGTAGGGCACTGAGGAGCGCAGAAAAATGGAGGGATCTGGGAATACAGATTCCTAACTCCTTGAAAGTGGCATCATAAGTAGATAGGGTCATAAAGAGAGCTTTTGGCACATTGGCCTTCATAAATCAATGTATTGGAACAGGAGTGGGGATGTAATGTTGAGGTTGTATGATTTATTATTCATTTTGTGATACAGTGTGGAGTTGACCTATCTGCTCCTTGGAATCATGCTATCCCAACAACCCACAACCCCAATTAACCCTAACCTAATCACGGGACAATTTACAATGACCAATTAACCTATCTGGTACGTCTTTGCTCTGCAGAGGAAACAGGAGCACCTGGGGAAAACCTTCATATTCCATGGGGAGGAAGTATATTGACTCCTCACGGGATGACGCCTGAGTGGAACTCCAGTGCTCTGGAACGCCCTGACCTGTAGCAGCAAGTACCACAGTGCCCCAGATGTGTAAGACGTTGGTGAGACCTAATTTGGATTATTGTGTGCTGTTCTGGTCTCCTGCCTACAGGAACGATGTAAGTAAGATTGAAAGATGCAGAGAAAATTTACAAGGATGTTGCCAGGACTTGACAACCTGAGTTATAGGGAAAGGTTGAGTAGGTTGGGACCTCCTCTCAAGTATAGGAGATTGAAGGGGGATTTGATAGAGATGTACAAAATTCTGAGGGGGTCTAGATAGTGTAAAAGCAAGTGAGCTTATTGCACTGAGGTTAGATGGAACTAGGACTAGAGGTGATGGGTTAAGGGTGAAAAGAGGAGGAGAAGATGGCGGTGCGACGGCAGCGTGTGCAGCCTCTCCGGTGATGAATATCTGTTATCTGTCAAGTAGGGGACCGTGCACAATTCTGATTTGATGGAGACGGATGTGAGAGTACAGAGGAGCATCTGGAAAACTCTGAAATGCCCGCTTCGCTGCCACTGCTGCTGTGTGGTAACTGGAATCTCCGGAGCAGAAGGCCCCGAAATCCTCGGCTTTGCTTGTTTCAGCGGCCGGGGCGAGGTCGATGGCACTCGGCAGAGGATGGCGCTCGGGAGGCCGTGTCGGAGGGCCTGGTCGGAGGCTCGAAGTTTTCTGACGGATGGACTCGGTGTCGGCTGTGGTCGGCTGCTTCCAAGGCATCGGCAAGTTGACGGTGCCTGGGGGTTTCTGGCAGGGAGTTTCGCCTTTTGCCGCCTGCTATCGGGGACTCGGGAGTCGATCGACTCGGGGACTTTGAGACATTTTTTTACCGTGCCCATGGTTTGTTCTTCATCAAATTATGGTATTGCTTTGCACTGCTGTAACTATATGTTATAATTATGTGGTTCTGTCAGTGTTAGCCTTTGGTTTGTCCTGTTTTCTGTGATATCACTCCAGAGAAACATTGTATAATTTCTTAATGCATGTATGCATTTCTAAATGACAATAAAAGAGGACTGAGTGTTCATATAATCTCATAATCTAAAGGTGAACTGTGTAGGGAGAACATGAGGGAGAACCTCTTCACTCAGTGTGGAGTGAGGTGGTGATTTGGTTTGATTTCAACACTTTGGATAGATACGTGGATAGGAGGGGGATGGAGGGCTATGGCCTGGGTGTATGTAATTGGAAGAAACAGCAAACACAAGGACCTGGTTTGTATAATTTTTGACTATGGTCATCCCTGAAGTTCATTGCTCCAATACTGAACATTGAGCTTGCAGCCGCCGAGCTCCCTCGCTCTGGCATCGCCTTCCCGGGGGTCGACAGCAACACTCGGCAGGAAACTAATCTACTTTGTCCTAGCATGGAGTTGTGCTCGGATTACATTACCGATGGTCCTTGGGACAAGGCTTACAATATGGGGACAAGGTAGCTGAAGAAAGCTTAGGTAGCTAATGCCACTTAATAGTAGCACATCATGAGGGGTTAAAAATAGCCATCAACTTTAAATTTGACAGGTGCAAAGCTGCATCAGAGCTCTGTTGATGTATTAGTATTATCCCCTTCAGTCTTGGCTCCTATGACCTCTTCCAGGACTAGACATGAAACAAACTACATCTGGATACTTGCAGGTCTTGTTGGAGCCTGGCGGATGTGTTATGGGGAGATGCCACAGGGCATTTTGAGGGAAAGGACAGTGTCCAAAAGGGCATAGTACCATGAGGGAATTAGAAGTGAATCTCCAGAGCTAACTAGAAGGGGCCTATAATGGACAGTGTACTTAGCAGCGACTATTAGGCATGTCCTGTACGTAATAAAGTGGCCACTAAGTATATGTTTGTGATCTTCTGCTGCTGTTGCCCAGCCACTTCAAGGTTTAATGGGTTATGTATTCTGAGATGATCTACACACCACTGTTGTAACGTGTGGCTACTTGAGTTAATGTAGCCGTCCTGTCAGCTCAAAACCATCTGTCCATTCTCCTCTGACCTCTCTCATTAACAAAGCATTTTCACCTGTGGAACTACCACTCACTAGATTTTTTTTTATTTTTTGCACCATTCGCTGTAATCTCTAGAGACTGTTGTGTATGAATGTCACTCCACTCTTTAAGAAGGGAGGAAGGCAAAAGAAAGAAAATTATGGGCCCATTAGTCTAACCTTAGTGGTTGGGAAAGCATTGGAGTCTATTATTAAGGAAATTTCAGGGTACTTGGAGACTAATAATAAAATGATACAGTCAGCATGGTTTCTGACCAATCTGTTGGTGTTCTTGGAGGAAGTAACTTGCAGAGTGGACGAAGGAAAGGCATTAGATGTCATTTACTTGGATTTTCAGAAAGCATTTGATAAGTGCCACACATGAGGCTGCTTATCAAGATAAAACCCAACAGCATTACAGGAAAGATATTAACATGGATAGCGGAATGACTGACAGGCAGGAGGCAACGAGTGGGAATAAAGGGGGCCTTTTCGGTTGGCTACCCATGACTAGTGGTGTTCCTCAGGTGTCAGTATTGGGACTGCTACTTTTCACATTGTTTGTCAATGATTTAGATAATGGCGGCTTTGTGGCAAAGTTTACGGATGATACAAACATAGGTGGAGGGGTAGGTAGTGCTGAGGAAGCAATGCAATTGCAGCAGGACTTAGACAAATTGGAAGAATGGGCAAATAAGTGGCAGATGGAAAACAATGTTGAGAAATGTATGATAATGCATTTTGGTAAAAGGAACAATAGTGCGGACCATTATCTAAATAGGGAGAAGTTTCAAACATCAGAAGTTCAAAGGGATGTAGGAGTCCTTGTACAAGACTCCCAGAAAGTTAAGTTACAGGCTGAGTCTGTGGTAAAGAAGGCAAATGCAATGTTGGCATTTATTTAAAGGAGAATAGAATATAAAAGCAAGGAGATAATGCTGAGCCTTAATAAGACACTAGTCAGGCCGCACTTAGAGTACTGTCAACAGTTTTAGGCCCCATATCTCAGAAAGGATGTGTTGTCATTGGAGAGAGTCCAGAGGAGGTTCATGAGGATGATTCTGGGTTAAGATATGAGTAGCATTGGCAGCTTTGGGCCTGTACTTACTAGAATTGAGAAGAATGCAGGAGGATCTCATTGAAACTTACCGAATGTTGAAAGGACTAGAAAGTGTGAATGTGGAGAGGATGCTTCCTATGAAGGGGCTATCCAAAACTAGAGGGCACAACCTCAAAATTGAGGAGTGACCTTTTAAACAGAGGTAAGGAGAAATATTTTTAGCCAGAGAGTGTTGAATCTGTGGAAGGCTCTGCCACAGGCTGCAGTGGAGGTGAAGTCTGTGGGTATATTTAAGGTGGAAGTTGATCGTTTCCTGATCGGTGAGGACATCAAAGGATATGGCAAGAAGACAGATATATGGGATTGAGTGGTATCTGGGATCAGCCATGATGGAATGGCGGAGAAGACTCAATAGGTTGAATGGCCTAATTCTGCTCCTATATCTTATGGTCTTATGAAAATTGCAGGAGAACAGCAGTTTCTGAGATACACAAGCTACCCCTCCTGGTGCTAACTATCACTCCACGGTCAGTCACGTTGGTCACATTTCTTCCCTATTCTGATGTTTGATCTGAACAACAACTGAACCTCTTGACCGTGTCTGCATGCTTTTATGCTTTGAATTGCTGCCACATGATTGGCTGATCAGATATTGGTATTAATGAGCAGATGTACTGGTCTATCTAATAAAGTGGCCACTTGTAGCTTAAGGCCAATTGTTTAACTCCAGCCTAGGGTTACAACCCCCACAAGTTCTGTGCATATCCAGGGCAAAAATTCTAGTTTATGGCACAATATAAAGGAGTCTGATAGAAATCTTCACACTGTAGACCAAACAATGTTGTATGATGGTGTGCGATTGTTAGGGAGGGATAAAAGGAAGAGGCACACTTTGGGAGCGAGATTAAATTTGAATAATTTAAGTTCTGTGGATATATGTAGACACACAAAGGCAGACAGACAGACAGACACACACACACAAACACTCACAGACACACACACAGACATACATACACACCAACACACACATGCACTCACAAGCACACAGACACACATCGACACACACACACAAGCACACACACATATACTGTACACATACACGCACACACACACACACACACACAGAAACACACACATACAGACATACACTCGCAGACAGACACATACACACACACTCTCACACACACAGAGACACATACATACACAGATACACACACAAACACACACAGACACAAACACATATACACACGCACACACACACACACACACACACACAAAGACACACGCAGACATACACATGCACATACACACACACGCACACACACACACAAATACACACACACGCGCACGCACCCAGACACTCACATACACAGACACACACATACACATACGCACGCACACACACAGACACTCACATACACAGACACACACACACACACACACACACACACACACACAGACAAACACACTCACAAACACACAGACAGACAGATACACACAGACACACACACTCACACACACACACACACACATACACACAAACACACACAGTCATATACACAAAGACACACACACACACACACACACACACACAGACAAACACACTCACAAACACACAGACAGACAGATACACACACAGACACACACACTCACACACACACATATAGACACAAACACACACTCACACACACAGTCAGACGCACACACACACACACACACACACACATGCACACAGACAGACAGATAGACACACAGACACACACACTCACACACACTGACACACACACAGTCAGACACACACACACACACACGCACACACTCACACACATTGACACATACACATACAGGCACACATACAGGGATCTTCCCCTCCCACTTTCAAATCTCTTACTAGCTCTTCTTTCAGTTAGTCCTGACGAAGGGTCTCGGCCCGAAACGTCGACTGTACCTCTCCCTAGAGATGCTGCCTGGCCTGTTGCATTCACCAGCAACTTTTTTGTGTGTTGCTAGGAATTTCAGCATCTGCAGATTTCCTCGTGTTTGCATTGTCAGATATGTCATCTGTTGGATGAGGCCTTAAGCCAGGGACCTTCTGCCATCTCAGAGACGTAAAAAAATTCAGTGACATTATTTTGCTACCCACCTGGCAAACTAACTTTTCCAAAAGATTCCTCCTGGAACCCCCCATAGGATTATAAAAAAAACTAAAATCATGTTATTTTAAAAGTGGCTTTCCCCAGACAGTTAATCTGATCAGCCATTGTAGTCAACCACCCCCCCCCATTACTGCACTGCACTGTAAACACTTTAAATCAGTTTTTACAATGCTGTTTACACTGTAAATACATGCTGGGTTTTAGATATTTATGCATATTTTATCCCATGTTTATTCCACATCATCAACCTCTTACTCTACATTTTATATAATTCTTTGTTTTGTATAATTGTTGAACACTGTTGTTTTTCGTTGCATGCTACACCCTGACCAACACACCACAGCAAATTCCTAATACATGTAAATGTCTATTGTGAAAAAAGTTTACCCTTGATCCGTGAAGAGCAGCAGGAGGTACATTCTGTGTTTCTGGGCCAATATTACAGAATAACGAGAACGCCTGGACATCACCTTGTCAATGGTTTGTGGGATCTTACTGTGCATGGCACTTGCATTGCAGGCCGCCATCAGCTATTCAGTTTATTGAGACAATTCACGTCACGAAGGCAGGCAGCTGTACTAAATCGAACACTCATTCTGAGGGCCCATGTATACAGGACAATACGGCAGAGTGAAAAGTAATGGTCACCAGATGTTCAGACTCTCTCTCTCTCTCCCTCTCTCTCTCTCTCTCTCTCTCTCTCTTTCTCTCTCCCTCCCTCTCTCTCTCTCTCTCTCTCTCTCGCTTCATCTCTCTCTCCCTCCTTCTCTCTCTCTCTTTCTCTCCCCCTTTCTCTCTCCCTCTCTCTCCCTCTCTCTTTCTCTCTCCCTTTCTCTCTCTCTAGCCCCTCTCTCTCTCTCTTTCTCTCTCCCCCTTTCTCTCTCCCTCTCTCTCTCCCTTTCTCTCTCTCTCCCTTTCTCTCTCTCTTTCCCCCCTCTCTCTCTCCCCCTCTCCCCCCTCCCTCTCTCTCTCTCCCTCTCCCCCTCTCCCTCTCTCTCTCTCTTTCTCTCTCTCTCTTGCTCTCTCTTTCTCTCTCTCTCTCACTCCCCCCCAACTCTGACTCTCTCTTTCTGCACTCCTTAACTCTAACTCTTGTCTCTTCCTTCGCCCTCTCTCCCTGTCCTGGTCCCTCTTTTTCAGCTTTGTCCCCCTCTCCCCTGCTCTCTCCCTAACTTCCTCTCCTTCCTTCTTCTTCCTCTCTCTCTTTGCACTCCCTCCATCTTCCCCCTCTCTCTCTCCTTCCATACTCACTTTCCTTGCTGAATATTCTATTCACTCCTCTCTCCTGCTCTCTCCCTCACTCCTCCCCTCTTCTCCCCTCTTCTCTCTCTCCCACCTTACTCTCCTGTTTTTTGCTTACCAATTTCTCCCCTCCTTACCTCCTCTCTCTCTCTCTCTTTCTCTGTCCCCCCTTACCTCCTTTCTAACTCTCTTCCCTTCTCCCGCCTCTCTCTCTCTCTCTTAGTTCTCAAACGTATTTTTGTATGTAGCACATCTGGTTTGCATCAGGGACCAGAGTAGAAATGCATGGAAGGTTTCATGAAAGAGGTGATAATGACAGGTTTGTTTCCTGGAGGCCTTTGCTGGTTAAAATAGTAGGTTTATTAATCCTACACAAAGAGTTGGAATGTGTTGTGACACAGAGGTTTGTCTTTTATTTAGCCCTGGGAGGCAGTTTAATAGACCAGAGCAGTTGCCGTTGAGAGACACAATTCGAGTGTGTCACAGATGACCGATCATACTCCCCGCTGCTAGCTCTTCTTCCTCCAATGTCGCCATGGTCTTTACTCCTCAGAGTGGAGGAGTCTGAGGAGTGGGAATATAAAATCAGGAGGGGCATAGAGAGAGGGTGCAGTCCTTTTTCCAGGTTGGAAAGTTAGAAGACATAATGAAGGTTAATAGGAACTTGAGGAGCAAATGTTGCAAAGTGGGGGATAGATATATGGAACCAGCTGCCAGAGGAAGTGGCTAAGGCAGGTACATCAGACATATTTAAGAAATACATGAGCAGGTATATGGATGGCAGGAGTTTAGAGGGATATGGGCCAAGTGCTGGGAAATAGGATTAGCTTGGACAAGTAAGGGCCAAGGGGCATTTTTCTAAGCTGTACAACTCCATGCCATTGATGACTCCATATCACACCCTAACGATATAGCGAAAACAGCCACGCTGATACAGATGGAGAAGGTGAGTTACCCAAACTTGGAGAATTTGATGTTGAGTGCAGAAAGCTGTGAGCTACCCAGACAGAAGACAAGGCATTGTTCTCCAAGCTTGTATTGTTCTGCAGTATAACAGCACAGGGGACCACAGACCAAATGGTCAGAGAGGGAACGGGGTGGAGAATGAAAGTGGTTGTAACCCAAAATGGACTGTGTTGTGTCTTTGCAACTACGTATCATTAGAATAAAAGTATGCACACAGGAGATGGCTTTGACTGGTGTACTCACATTGCAGAGAGAGTAAGAGAGTGATCACTGCAAATACAATAGATCATACATAGTGCTGGGGTGGGGGGGGTCATTGCTTTAAAAGAAATAGATCCATACATGACACTTCTCCTTTAGATTAATGCAACATAAAACTGTATATGTACAAAACATTCAATTTCCTTTTCATAAACCATATTCCAAATAAACATGCTTTCATAATAATGGTCCATAACTAACTTCACTATACTAAAGGTTCAGTCTTTTAGGTGGCACTCTGTTTCTTTCAGGATCGCACCTCTGGGCCTGTGGAGTGGCATCAAGTTTGGCAGGTGTCTCGTCAATGACAACTTTCTTGGTTGCTGGTGTCACGTTGCTGTCAGTGACATGGTCATCACTGAGAGGTAAGTCCGGTGACTGTAATGTCTCCATCTTGTTGGATGCAGTTGACTCAGGTATGTTTTTCAGTTAAGCATCCAGTATCTGGCCCACATGACATCTCCATGTCTGATCTCCAACATCCACTGTGTACATCAGTGACCCAGTTCTTGTAGCTGTCCTACCGGGTGTCAATTGGTCTTCTGGGTAATCATGCACTAGGACTTCCTGTCCAATCTCAAAGCTCCTTGCTGCTGTACTTGGAAACTGGCTGAACTGTTTATTCTGCACTTCCCTCCATGGGTCTGGTTTGAGGAGCTCTATGCAAGATCTCAGACTCCTGTTCATGAGCGGCATTGCAGGTGTTTGATCTGTCGTTGCATGAACAGAGTTCCGCTACAGAAAAGGGAAGTTATCCACCTTGTGCTGAAGAGAAATGTCCTCCTTGTCCATCACTTTAATCGACTTCTTGAGGGTTTGGATAATGTCATGGTTCGGTCTGTAAAGTCCGCATTCCGGTTCACGATCCGGTCCATGGACTCCAGACTCCCGGCTGTCCCTTGTTTCCGTTGGGCTTAATCATAGGCACCTGATGCTCGTTTTGGGGCTGAGAACATAAGTAGCCCTGGGTTCCAGTATGGTTGCTGGTTTGTCTTGTCAGTATCCTGTCTTTGCCTATGTGGTGTAAGCCGGGCTGTCTTTGCTGTTACCCTGCGATTGGATCAGTCCTTTCATGTCCTTGCCTCTGTTGGGTAAGCCAGGCTGTTTTTGCTGTTACCCTGAGGCTGGACTGTTCCCTTCCCTTCCCCTTCCTTCTGAAGCCTTGCCTGCTACCTTTGCCTGTGTCCTTGCCTATTCTTGCCATCAAGTTCTACTGCTGGAGAAAAACTGAAGCCTTGCTGTGCCTAGATAAGCAGCTGTCTTTTGTTGTTTGGAAATGTCTCTTTGTGTCCTTGCCTTTGCTAAGTAGGTCTGACTGTTTGCCACTACCTTAAGTTAGGAATTGTCTATGTCCATGCCTTCGCTGGGTAGGTCTGGCCTTTTGCTGTTACCTTGCGTTGGGAACTGTCTCATTCTGTTCAGAATTCTGTGTATGAGTCCTGGCTGTATGTCCTGTTCCCAAGAAGGGGTCCTGGCTTTGCGGTCTGCGTTCCTGCCTCTCAAGTCCACCAAGGCTCTGCTGTCTGCGTTCCTGCCTCGCAAGTCCATGTCTTAGCTTCGTGTCCTCATCCAGTTCTGGTCCCACGTCCTGTCACCACATCCAGTCCTGTAGCCACGTCATGTCCTCGCCTAGTTCTGGGGTCCGAGCCCAAGTCAAGACCCAGGTTCTGGGTCCTTGTCCAGTCTCTGGCTCCTAGTTTCTAGTTCCTTGTCCTGGTCCCACTTGCCTAGCCAATGTCCTAGCCTAAGTCTGTGTTCTTGTCCCAGATCTCTAGTCAAGTACTGTTCCTAGTACTTCATTGTCTGTGTCTTGCACTTGGGGCCATTCCCAGTGTATGCCCCCCCCCCATGACAGATAAACCTTCAGCTAAACAATTCATTGCTGGGCGGTGATGAGCTGACTTGAAATGTCTGATGCCATTTTTCTTTGTGATCAGTCAGAATTCTTCTGATGTGTATTGTAGTCTGTTGTCACTCACGATTTGTTCTGGTAAGCCGTTTCTGGTGAAGATAGGCCTCAGAGTGGAGACAGTCTTTGCTGAGGTGGTTGATTTCATTGCCATTACCTCTGGCCACTTCAAATGAGCACCCACAATAATCAGAAACATGAAGTCCATGTATGGCTCAGCAAAGTCAATATGTTCTCTTTGCCATGGTGATGATGATCATTCCCACTGGGGTAACAGTGCCTGTGGGGGTGCATTTTAACCTTTTGGCATCCCGAACAGCTTATGGCCAAGTCTTCAATCTGTTTATCTATTCCATTCTCAAAAACCTTCAGATTAACATTAAGCAGCTGTGACAGCCTTTGGTTAGTGCTACCATTTGGGCTGCAGTTCCCTGTTGATCTCACTCTGAGAGCTTTGATTGAGTGCCAGTCCAGATGGATTTTTTCAACCATTCACACCTGAAAACTGCTGGCCCTCCACTTTTCAATACATAAAGCTCTAACTGCTGTGTTTGGCCTCCATATGTCACCTCCACTTTCAGTTTGCCTTTGGGAGACACATTTTTGCCTGTGTAGGCCTTTAACATCACTGAGGTCTTCTCTAATGGCATCTTAGAAACAGTCTGTTGTGGTCAGCCTCTGAAGTTGTAGACAAAGCTGGCCCGGTTTCCAGCTCCATTTTCAGTTTTACACCAGACACATTTATTGTGATCCACATTATATTGTGATCTGCTTCAATAACACTAT
Source organism: Mobula hypostoma (assembly GCF_963921235.1). Taxonomy (NCBI): domain Eukaryota; kingdom Metazoa; phylum Chordata; class Chondrichthyes; order Myliobatiformes; family Myliobatidae; genus Mobula; species Mobula hypostoma. Next base: position 123,127,852 of record NC_086102.1, read on the forward strand.
GCCATTTTAGGCATGACAGTTCACCGTTGTCAGACTCTGTGTTGTCTGATTCAGTTTCAAATTTGGTCACTTTATGCATTTGCTTAGTTTTGTGTGTGAATCCTTTTACTCAGTGTAGTTTTTCTTTTCGGTTGTGCTTTTTGTCTGACTTGCACATTCCCTCTACAACCTTGTCTGACACTTTCTGCAAACTTTTTCTTTGAACCAACAGTCATTTGCGTTATGGGAGAATTTGCCACATGGATAAAATTTTTGGTTTTGTGTACCATGCAGGGATATTTTTGCATTTCACATTCTAACCTCATTTTCTGTAGTTCTGCTGCATCCTTTGCTGCAGTCTCTGATGATATTGCAATGGTCAAAGGTTAGGTCTCTTTTGGACAGTAGCCTCGTTTGAGTGCTTTGACTATGCATGCTACATACAAGCCTGACCCTTAATGCATCAGAAAGTCCATCCCTAGAGTCACAGTACTGGGAAAATTTGCGCAGTTCTGCAAAATATTTAGAAATACTTTCATCCTTTGACTGGTTCCTTTTGTAAAGTCTAAATTCTCAGCTATTATCAGTGATTTAGGGCTTAAGTGATTTTGTAAAATTGTAATGATTTTGTCGAACGCCATGTTTGCGGGCCACAGTTTGAGGATAGAGGGGAAGCCTTTTAGGACTGAGATTAGGAAAAACTTCTTCACACAGAGAGTGGTGAATCTGTGGAATTCTCTGCCACAGGAAACAGTTGAGGCCAGTTCATTGGCTATATTTAAGAGGGAGTTAGATATGGCCCTTGTGGCTACGGGGGTCAGGGGGTATGGAGGGAAGGCTGGGGTGGGGTTCTGAGTTGGATGATCAGCCATGATCATAATAAATAGTGGTGCAGGCTCGAAGGGCCGAATAGCCTACTCCTGCACCTATTTTCTATGTTTCTATGTTTCTATGTTTTCAGGGGTCACTAAGTTTTGTAAGAGACTATGTTCTTGGGCCCATTAAGCTAAGAAGCGTAGGGGCTTTTTTTTTTGTTTGTCTATGTTGTTTGCGTTGCAATACAGTTCCACCCTCTCGTATACGACTCCCAGCCTTCATGAACACTATCAAATTCATCAACTTTCCTGGATGAAGCCTGCATCACATTTTCACTTTAACTTTGCTAGTTACGTCTTTCACTGTGTACTATGCAGTGCACTCAGGCATTCCTTTGTGTCTTTGATGGCCTTCTGTGCTGTTCAACTCTTCCCTCTCGCTGTTTCGTCCCACAACTGTTGGTGATATTCTCTGACATTCAGGTTCATATTCGTCACCAATTTTCTTGTGTCTGTGCACATCTACATATCAATTAAATAAAAGCAGACATGCAGGAGATGGCTTTAACTGGTGTAGTCACATGGTAGCGAGAGAAAACAATATGCATGTGTGGACAACAGATCATACATAGTCATTGCTCTAAAAGAAGTCAATCCATACATTACAGACTGAATACAGAATAGTGCAGTACTAGACCAGGCCCTTTGGCCCACAATGTCTCTTCTGAACATGAAGTCAAATTAAACTAATCCCATCTGCCTGCACATGATCCATATTCCTCCATTCCCTGAATATTCGTGACCCTATCTAGAGCTTCTCAACGTACCACTTCTCTATCTGGTGGAACTATTGCCCCTGCCAGCCAATTCCAGACACCTATCATTCTGTCTTCAAAATCTTGCCCTGTGCATCTTTTTAAACTTCTCCTGTCTCACTTTGGAGCTATGCCTTCAGTATTTGACATTTTTATTTTACCTGAGGAGAAAGGGTTGCCTACCCCAACTATGCCTCTGAAAATTTCATAAACTTCCACAAAGTCTGCAGCTTTGTTCTGCCAGGTGGTCACCCAACCTGCATTCTGTTTCTCCATTGACTGCAATGTGAGCACTGTGTGTAGCTCTCAAGACTGCAAGTGGTACAAGTGGATCACTGCTTTATTTATAAATGCTTCTTGCTCCTTACCACTGATGGAAAATTTCCATGGCGTTATCTGTGCAACATGAATAAATATTATTTAAAATTACACGACAGTGATAGGCTGGTACATATTTTTCAATCATTCTGTTTTCTTAATGTCTGTGTCCTCGTGAGTGAGTGACCACAGGGTTTATACTCACATGCCAGAACAAAATAACAATTCTCACTGAGAAAGTCTTTTCTTAAAATAAGCAATAATTTCTATATTGCCTTTGGTGGATCACAGACTGTAATAACTAACACCACTACGAGTGTCTTGAAGGTGTAGAGAGGGGTGAAGTGTTTGACCAGGCACAAAATCTGGGCAACTACTGATGTGGTACCAGTAATATCAAGAGTTCGGGACAGAGTTCAGGAAGGCAGAGAGTTTGGATGGTTTGTGTTGTGACAGATGTGGAGGATGGCAGATGTGGATGGACTGCGAATGGCATTTGGTACTCAATGGAATACAGGGTGAGGCATTGAGAACCCCTGTGATGTCATGTTGCAGTTGTACAAAACCTGAGTTTCACTTGTATTGGGTACCATACTAGTTACTATATTGTAAGATGATAAAGTGAATGGCCAGAGAGTGTTTCCTGTGATGGAAATGGCTAATACAAAGGGGCATAATTTTAAGGTGATTGGAGGAAAGTATTGGGGGATGTCAGAGGTAAGTAGTGTACACAGAAAATGGTGGGAGCATGGAGCCAGGGGTGGTGTTCGAGGGAGATACATCAGGCATGTTTACGAAACTCTTAGATAAACACATGGATGATAGGAAAATGGAGGGTTATGTAGGAGGGAAGGGTTAGATTGATTTTAGAGTAGATGAAAAGGTTGGCATGACATCATGGCTTGTGTTGTACTATGATATTCTCTGATCTGTGCTCTACCTTCTATTACAGGAAGGATGCAATAGAAAGAGATCCACCATGATGTTGCCTAGAATGGAGGGCTACAGATAAGATTGGATAAGCTCGGTTTATTCTCACTGAAATGTAAGAGGCTCAGGGGTGACCTTTGAGGTTTGGAAAATTTTTGAGGGGAAAAGCTAGCATAGATAAGGGACTCTAAAACTAGAGAGCACAGGATGAAGGTGCAAGGGGAGATGTTCAAAGGATACTGGAGGGGCATTGTTTACACACAGTGGATGAAGATTATGTGACACAAGCTGCCGGAGGAGGTGGTGGAGGCAGGTACAGTTACAATGCTTTAAAGACATTGGATGGGCAGGGAAAAGAGGGAAATATTAGCCTAATGCAGGAAAATGGGATTAGTGTAAGTAGGCATCATGGTCAACATGAACCAGGTGGACTGTAAGGTCCCCTTTCTGCTCTGTGCAATTCTATGGTTCTATAAACTGAGCATTCCTTCACAGGTGAGATATTGATGGATCTCCTCTGCATCCTCTCCAGTGCATTCACCTCCTTTCTTAACATGGCAACCATAGCTGTGTTTCATCTGTTGCCTAACAACTGTTTTATAAAGTTATCCCAAGACCTCCCTGCTCTTGCATTCTATACCCCATCAAATGAAGGCAAGCATCTCTCATACCATCCTTATAAAATTATAGAAACAGAGAAAGCCCTACAACACCATACAGGCCCTTCTGCCCACAAAGCTGTGCCAAATATGTCCTTATCTTAGAATTTACCTAGGGGTACCCATAGCCCTCTATTTTTCTAAGCTCCATATACCTATCCAGCAGTCTCTTAAATGAACCTATCGTATCTGCCTCCACCACCGTTGCCGGCAGCCCATTCCCTGCACTCACCACTCGCTGTGTGTTTTAAAAAAAACAAACTTACCTCTGACATCTCCTCTGTACCTACTTCCAAGCACCTTAAAACTGTGCCCTCTCAAGTTAGCCATTTCAGCCCTGGGAAAAAGCCTCTGACTATCCACATGATTAAAGCCTCTCATTATCTTGTACACCTCTATCAGGTCACCTCTCATCCTCTGTCGCTCCAAGGAGAAAAGGCCGAGTTCACTCAACCTATTCTCATAAGGCATGCTCCCCAATCCAGGCAACATCCTTGTAAATCTCCTCTGCGCTCTTTCTATAGTTTCCACATCCTTCCTGTAGTGAGGCTACCAGAACGGAGCACAGTACACCAAGTGAGGTCTGAGAAGGATCCTATATAGTTGCAACATTACCTCTCGGCTCCTAAACTCAATCCCACAATCTGTACCTCCACCTTCATGGATCTTTGGACTGGTTCACTGAAACTCCGATGTCCCTCAATACTCCTTTGAGCCCTACCATTCAGGATATATGTTCTGACCTTATTAGACACCTCAAAACTCATCACCTCACAGTTATCTATCTCCTGTTGCCCTGCCCGCATGTGGTTCTGAAGCCTAACCTACCCTCCTCACCATTGACAAATGGACTTCAACTCTAAGTTGAAATTTAGTGTTATCCAGACTGGAACTAGACCACCCGGCAAAGGGACGTTAGGATGAGGGTGCTGGAGTCTTGCACTGTAGCTTGCAGAGGGCAGGAGACGGACGCCAGCCCGTATTTGTTCCCTCTTTGTGTGAGCATAAACAGAAGGAGACTAAGCAACACAGGTAAGACTCCCTCCAGACAACCACCAGGCCAGAGTTGTAGGTGTGGGTCCACAATGGTCTGTAAGTTAATGTCAGTTTTCAGAGATCTGTAGGCTCCTGATTGTCTTCTACTGATGCTCCTCTCAAAGATAGACCTGTGACCATGGAGAGAAGGTCACCAGGTTCAGGCACTAAGCTCTCTCAGCTTGGGTTGGTCAGTAGCCCCCTGGTGTGGACAGGCCATCCTTGGGACAGTCACTCAGCAACGGGTGAAGTGAATAGACAATCAGTCACTGGAATTTCCCTGCACCATATGGGCAGCAGCTACAACTGTTGTCAAACTACACACAGCACGTTGTGAACTGAGGAGCTTTGGAAAAGTCCAAGATAAGCCAGTCAAGGAAACTGGTTCACCAGTCTAAACACATCAGTCATCTCTGGGAAGACCAAGCTGGAAACTTCACCATATGTGGAATATCTTGAAAGAACAATATTGTTCCCTTAAGTACAAACTCAATGTTGAAATGATTCTAGACCATAAGACACAGGAGTAGAATTAGGCTATTTGGCCCATCGAGTCTGCTGCACCATTTCATCATGGCTGATCCATTTTCCTGTCAACCCCATACTTCTGCCTTCTCCCCATTACCTTTCATGCCCTGACTAATCAAGAACAAATCAACCTCCATCTTAAATGCACCCAATAACCTAGCCTCCATAGCAGACTGTGGCATTTAATTCCACAGATTTACTTCCCTCTGCCTAAAGAAAATCCTTCTCATCTCTGTTCTAAATGTTCTAAATCTCTCTATTCTGAGGCTGTACACTCTGATATTAGACTCTTCCACAATAGGAAACATCCCCTCCACATCTACTCTATCTAGGCACTTCATTATTCAATAGGTTTCAAAGAGATTCCCTTCATTCTGTTAAATTTCAGCAAATAAAGGCCTAGAGCTGTCAATCACTCTCATATGATAAGCCTTTTACTCCCCAAATCATTCTTGTGAACCTCCCTGGACCCTCTCCAATATCAACACATCCTTTCTTAAATAAGAGGCCCGAAACTGCTCACTGTAATTCATGTGAGGCCTTTTGAACCCACAGCATTACATCCTTGCTTTTATATTCTAGTTTCCTCAAAATGAATGCTAATGTTGTATTTGCCTTCCTCAATACCAATTCAATCTGTATATTAACCTTTAGGGAATCCTGTACAAGAGGTCCCAAGTCCCTTTGCACCTGGAAGTTTTGAATTTTCTTCTCGTTTAGAAAATAGTCTATACCTTTACTCCCACTACCAAAGTGTTCACTTCCTGCCATACACGCTATTCCATCTGCCACTTTCTTGCACGTTCTCCCAAACTGTCTAAGTCCTTCACAGCCACCCTGTTTCCTCAACACTACCTCTGCTTCCACCTATCTTCAAATCGTCCACTAAGTTGGCCACAAAGCCATTAATTCCAATACCCAAATCATTGACATATAACGTAAAAATAAGTGGTTCCATCACTGACCCTAGTGGAACATCATTAGTCGCCGTCAGCCAATCAGAAAAGATTCCGCTTATCCTCACTCTTTGCCTCCTGCCAATCAGTCCCATGCTCTATCCATGTCTTCCCTGTAATGCCATGACCCTTATCTTGCTAAGCAGCCTCATGTGCGGCACCCGCTCAAAAGCCTTCCGAAAATCCAAGTACACAACATCCACCAATTCTGCTTTGTCTATCTTGCTTGTTATTTCCTCAAAAAAATTCTAATCGATTTCTCTTAAGGAAACCATGCTGACTTTGGCCTAATTAACCATGTGGTTCCAATTACCCTGATCAATCAAAGCCAACATATTCCTAACAACTGATTTCAGGCTAACTGGCCTGTAGTTTCCTTTCTTCTGCCTGTCTCCCATCTTGGAGAGTAGATTGACGTTTGTCATTTTCCAGTCTTCTGGAACAATGCCTGAACCTAGTGGCTCTTGAAATATCATTACTAATGCCTCCACAATCTCCTCAGTTACCTCTTTCAAAACTCTGGGACGCAGTTCATTCAGACCTTTCAGTTTCCCAGTATATTCTCCCTAGTGATAGCAACACCCCTTTGACACCCTTGTGCTTCCAGCACGCTGCTAGTGTCTTCCATAGAAAAGACTGATGCAAAATACTTATTCAGTTCATCAGCCATTTTCTTGTTCCCCCATCACTACCTCTCCACCATAATTTTCCAGTGGTCCAATATTTACTCTCACCTCTCTTTGCTCTTTTTATATTGAAAAAGCTATTGGTATCCTCCTTAATATTGGCTAATTTACCTTCATATTTCATCTTTTTCCCCTTTATGGCTTCTTTACTTGCCTTTGTTAGTTTTTATAATTTTCCCAATTTTCTAACTTTCCATGAATAGTTGCTCTATTATATATTCTCTCTTTTGCTTTTATGTTGCCTTTGACTTTTCTTGTCGGCTATGGTTCTAACAACCTGTTTTTAGAATGATTCTTCTTTGGGATGTATCTTTCCTGTGCCTTCCGAATTGCTCCCAGAAACATTAGCCATTGTTGCTCTGCTGTCGTCCCTGCGAGTGTCCCCTTGCAATCAACTTTGGCCAGCTCCTCTCTCATGCCTCTGTAATTCCCTTTATTCCACTGTAATACTAATTTATTGACTTTAGCTTTTCCCTCTCAAATTGCAGGTTGAATTCTATAATATTATGATCACTGTCTCCTAAGTGTTCCTTTATCTTAAGCTCCCTAATCAAACCAGGTTCATTTCACTTCACCCAATCCAGAATAGTTGATCCCCCAGTGGGCTCAAACACAAGTTGCTCTAAAAAGCTACCCTGTAGGCATTCTACACATTCTCTCCCTTGGGATCCAGCACCAAGCTGATTTTCCCAATCTACCTGTATATTGAAATCCCCATGACTATTATAATATTGCCGTTTTGTCAAGCAATATCTTTTCTATCGCACATTGTAATTTGTAGCCCACATCCTGACTATTGTTTAGAGGCCTATATATAACTCCCATCAGGGTCTTTTTACCTTTGCAGTTTCTTAACTCAACCCACGAGGACTCCACATCTTCCAATCCTGTGTCACCTCTTTTAAAGGATGTGACTTCACTTTTTACCAACAGAGCCACACCACCCCCTTTGCCTACCTGTCTGTCTATTTGATATAACAGAAACATAGAAACATAGAAAATAGGTGCAGGAGTAGGCCATTCGGCCCTTCGAGCCTGCACCACCATTTATTATGATCATGGCTGATCATCCAACTCAGAACCCCGCCCCAGCCTTCCCTCCATACCCCCTGACCCCCGTAGCCACAAGGGCCATATAATGTGTACCCTTGGATGTGAGGCTCCCAACTATAATCTTCTGTCAGCCACGACTCAGTGATGCTCACACGCCAGACCTGTCAGTCTCTAACTGCACTACAAGATCATTTACCTTATTCCATATACTGCATGATGTATGTAAAATCTTCAAACCTGTATCCAACGTCCTTTTCAATTTTTTCCCCCTTTTACACTGCAATCCATCCCAATGACTAATTTTGCTCTATCATCTGCCTATTTTTCCTGACAGTCTCACTACAGACTACCTTTGTAAACTAATTGCCCCATCCTCAGCCCCATCACTCTGGTTCTCTCCCCACCCCACCCCCACCCCCTGCCAAATTAGCTTAAGCCTCCCCAACAGCAAGCCTGCCTGCAAGGATATTGGTCCCCCTCAAGTTCTGGTGTGAACCATCCCTTTTGAACAAGTCATTCCTTTACCAGAGGAAATCCCAATGACTCAGAAATCTGAAACTGTTCCTCTTCACCAGCTCAGCCACGCTTTCTTTTGCCAGATCATGCTATTCTTGCCCTCACTGGTGTGTGGCACAGGTTTCTACCCTGGCAATCCTATTTTCAGCTTTCCACTGAGCACTCTAAATTCTCTCTTCAGAACCTCCTCACTTTTCCTACCTCTGTCATGGTGCCAATATGCACCAAGACTTCCGGCTGTTCACCCTCCCCTTTCAGAATACTGAGGAACAGACTCGAGATGTCCCTGACCCTGGCACCTGGAAGGGAAATCCCATACAGGTGTCTCTATCATGTCCACAGAATCTTGTGTCTACTCCTCTAACTATGGAATCCTCTGTCACCACAGCAGTCCTCTTTTCCTTCCTTCCCTTCAGAGCCAGATTCAATAGATAGATAGATACTTCATTGATCCCAGAGGAAATTAGTATCTCAGTAGCATTACAAGTGCACAGATATACAATTATTAGAAAAGAAGTAAGAAAGAATCAAAAATAAGTTACCTTAAAGAGTCTAACAGGAGGAAGTCATCACTTCCCTGGCTATAAGTTGACTCATTATAGAGCCTAATGGCAAGAATCACCTCATATAGCGCTCTTTGGAGCAGCACAGTTGTCTTAGTCTATTACTAAAAGTGCTCCTTTGTTCAGCCAAGGCGGCATGCAGAGGGTGAGAAACATTGTCCAGAATTGCCAGGATTTCCTGTAGGGTCCTTTGTTTTACCACAGGCTCCAGTGTGTTCAGTTTGACTCCTATAACAGAGCCAGCCTTTCTCATCAATTTATTGAGCCTGTTGCACTCCACTGCATAGAAGGTTGTACTGGTGACAATAGGCTGGTAGAACATGTGAAGGAGGGGCCTCCTTTAGCTGGTCACTCAGTCTTTTATGGAATAGAACCGTTTGTGCTTCTGAGGTATAGAGGGTAAACAGGAAGGGAGCCAATACGACTGTGGTGCCCCAGTGCTGCCTATAGCCATGTCTGACACACAGCTCTGAAGCTGCACAAACTGTGGTCTCGCAGTCAGGTGTCCATTATCCAGGATACAATGGAAGTGCCACCCGGCATTGAACGGACCTTTCCTCCCAGCAATGAGGGCCGCCTCCCTGGATTCCATCTACATTTCTTGCTTCCTCAGAAAAGTAGCCAGTGACCCCACCCACCCTGGGTATTCTCCCTTCTCCCTCATCCCATTTTGCAGAAGACACAGAAACCTGAGAACACATAACTCCCGGCTCAAGGACAGCTTCCATCTCTACTGAATGGTCCCCAAGTATATAAGATGGATTCTTGATCTCCCAATCTACCTCATCATCGCTTTGAACCATATTGTCTGTTTGCACTGCATGTTCTCTGTAATTGAAATGGTCTGTATGGAAGGCATGCAAAACAAAGTTTTCTCTGTACCTCAGTATATGTGACAGTAGTAAACCAATTTACCAAATTATCAACTTTATCTACAAACTAAGTGGTATTAATTTGCACATTAGTTTGATCTTGAGGTTGATCAGTATGGATGATAGTGTTAATTCACTTCTTTCATTAATCTAATGCAGATACATGGTTCCAATCTTCTCAAAGTCTCTGTCATTTTCCCTGTTATGATTTTATTACCTTAAGGCCATTCCGTTTTGATATTTCCTTTATTTGCTTTCAAATGACTTCATATCTGCTCTCAGCAGCTGAGCGTTATGCAAGTCCTTTCATCTTTTTATGATTTCACGTGGCCATCCATAACCCCCACGTAGCTTTCTTCCAGTCTGCTTTTTATTCTCGTGTTCTCTTATTCTCAGCTGTCGCCCAGCATCTGGAAGATGGCTGTTGCAGCAGTCAGCAAATTCATCTGCCTGTTTGTGGTTTCCTAGGCTGTATCTATAGCCTGTGCTGTAGTGAACTCCTCTTTCTCCACTGTGACTGAGTATATTGAGCTCCGACTAATTGGTCCATTAAATTTCAAACTCCTGAATTTGCATTGACATCTATGTATGGAGTTTGTCAACAGTGTTTATTTGCTCACCCTTTCCCCCACCCCAGCTCTGATCTCTGGATGAGGTGTTTTGATTTCAGCTCATGCTGTGCGCTGAATTTCCTGAAGCTCTTGTCAGGGCTGTAATTCTCCAACTCATTTATGCCTCAGCTATGAAGGAGATTGGCCCCTTCCTCTGTCACTCAAGGGAGGGTGGACAGACCTCCTTCACTTACAACTTTCAGAAACTGTTGATAGTGATTGCATACATTTCCTCAACAGTTCTGCCAAATAATTGGCGTGTGGGTTTATTGTGCAGATATCAGAATCAGGTTTAATATATCTGGCATACGTTGTGAAACGTTGTCTTATGGCAGCAGTACAATGCAATAAATAATAATAAAAACTATAATTTACAATAAGAAGTATATATAAAAAAGAAAATTAAATTAAATACTGCAAAAAGAGGGGAAAAACACCGAGGTAGTGTTATTATTACACTGCCCATTCAGAAATCTGATGGCGGAGGGGAAGAAGCTGTTCCTGAGACATTGATTGTGTGGTTCAGGCTCCTGGACCTCCCCCTTGAGGGTAGCAATAAGAAGAGGGCATGTCCAGGGTGATGGGGGTCCTTAATGATGGATGCTGCCTGTTTGATCCATTGCCCTTTGAAGATGTCCTCGGTGCTGGGGAGGCTAGTGCCCATGATGGAGGTAGGTGAGTTTACAACTTTCTTCAGCTTTTTCTGCTCCTGTACAGTAGCCCTCTGTGCCAGATATTTCACTCATCATCAGTAAGACCAAAGAGCTGATTATGGACTTCAGAAAGGGTAAGATGAGGGAACACACACCAATCCTCATAGAGGGATCAGAAGTGGAGAGAGTGAGCAATTTCAAGTTCCTGACAATATCTCCAAGGATCTAACCAGAACCCAACATGTCAATGCAACTATAAAGAAAGCAAGTCAGTGGCTATATTTCATCAGGAGTTTGAGGAGATTTGGTTTGTCACCTAAAACACTCGAAAACATACAGATGTACCATTGAGAGCATTCTGCCTTGCTGCAGCACCACTGGTATAGAGGAAGGGGGGTGTGGTTTGGCTACTGCACAGGATCATAGTAAGCTGCAGAGAGTGGTAAAATTAGTCAGCTCCATCATGGATACTAGCCTCTGTAGTATCCAAGACACCAAGAACAGTATCCTCAGAAAGGCATCATCCATTATTAAGGACCCCCATCACCCAGCACATGCCCTCTTTTCATATTTACTGTCAGGAAGGAGGTACAGAAGCCTGAAGGCACACATTCAGTGATTCAAGAACAGCTTGTTCCCCTCTGCTATCCATTTTCTGAATGGGCATTAATCCCGTGCACACTACCTCACTACTTCTTAAAAAATTTCTATTTTTGCTTCATTTATCCTAATTTAACTATTTAATATACAAGGATATATACTTGCTGTAATTGAGTACTTTTTCAATATTTATCATGAATTGCATTGTGCTGTTGCTGCAAAGTTACCAAATTTCACAACATATGCAGGTGATATTAAACCTGATTCTGATTCGGATATTGGGCCTAGGATGGATGCTCAGAGATGTTGACACCTAGGAAGTTGAAACTACTCACCCTTTCCTCTTCTGAGGACTGGGTGTGTCCCTCGACTTCTCCTTCCTGAAGCCCACAGTCAATTCCCTGATCTTACTGAAATTGTCATTGCTGCAACTCCACGCAGCCTGCTAATTCATTGTGTTCCTGTACACTTCTTCATTACCATCTGAAATTCTGGCAACAATAGCTGTGTCATTGGCAAATTTATAGATGGTTTCTCATCTATACCTAGCCACACAGTCATGGGTGTAGAGAGAGCAGAGCTGTGGGCTAAGCACACATCCCCGAGGTGCGCCAGTGTTGACTGTCAGCAAGGAGAAGATGTTATTTCTGATCTGCACTGACTGCGGCCTCCCAGTGAGGAAATCAAGGATCCAGTTGCAGAGGGAGATAAAGGGGCCCAGGTTTTGGAGCTTGTTGATTGGAACTGAGGATATGATTATGTTCAAAGCTGAGCTGTAATCAATAAACAGCAGACTGACATAGATATTGCTATTGTCCAGGTTTCCAAGGCTGAGTGAAGAGCCAGTGAGTTTGTATTTGCTGTAGACCTATTGCAAGTTACCCCGTGTCCAGCTCTTTGCCTAGGCAGGAGTTGATTTTAACCAATACAAACTCCCGAAAACACTTCAGTACAGTAGATGTCAGCAATAGTTATTGAGGCAACTCACAAACAAGAGAAAATCTGCAGATGCTGAGAATCCAAGCAAAATGCTGAAGGACCTCAGCGGGCCATGCAGCATCTATGGAAAAGGGTACATTGGACAATTTGGGCCAGGACCCTTCAGCAGGACGTCACCCTGCTCTTCTTGAGCACTGGTATGATTGTCACCCTTTGGAAGGAGGTGGGAACCTCTGACTGTAGCAGTGAGAGATTGAAGATGTCCCCGAACACTCCTGCCAGTTGATCGGCGCAGATTTTCAGAGCCTGACCAGCCCCTGAGCAGTAATAAGCACAGCGGACATGAGGTTGAGCAAAGGAAGAAGTTGCAAAGACCAAGTTCAAGGAAATGCCAGAACAGGAAGGGTCTTACAATGAAATTGCAGAGCCTAGGGCACGGGTAATGGGACAGTGATGGATATCAAGGTTCTTCAGAAAGTGGTATTAAAGGAGCTTCATTAGTTTTTAGCGGTTGATAAATTTTTAGCTGAGATGAGAGTCTCCTGAACTTGTTCTGTCATGGTTGATCTTCCTGTAGTTTCATCTCAGCTTCCTGTTTACCTGTGATAACCTTTAACTACTTATCTAGTTTCTATCCTGCCCTGTCTTAAAGCTATACAAAAACTACTTCTCCCGCATTTTGAGAAGGGTGTTCCGCACACTTACAACTAGAGGAAAACAAATGGATGAACTGTGAACCCTACTTTTAGAATCTCCCTTGAGAGGAAACACCTACTCCACATCCTAACATCCTACATATCAAGAACCCTCCAGATTTCATTTCAATCAACTCAGGCAGCATGGCAGTATAGTGGTTAGCACAACGCTTTACAGTAAGGGTGACCTGTGTTCAATTCCTGCTGCTATCTGTAAGGAATTTGTACATTCTCCTCGTGACAGCATGGGTTTCCTCCAGGTACTCCGGTTTCCTCCCACAGTCCAAAGAATTGGTCATTGTAAATTGTCCTGTGATTGGGCTAGGGTTAAATTTGAGGATTGCTGGGTAGCATAGCTCGAACGGCCGGTAGGGCCTACTCCGCGGTGTATTTCAATAAGTAAGTGAAAAAACTCCTCTGTCAACTTCCCAAACTCCAGCGGACATAAACACAACCTGACCAATCTTTCCTCAGAAAACAATTTCTATATTCCAGTATTGGTCTAATTACCCATCCCTGAACTGCTTCCAGTTCAGTCTAACGCTCCTCGATGTTGTTGGTAATTTTAGGAATTTTAGATATAGGCTTAAAGAAGGACATGAACAGCAGCTTTGATAAGCCTGGTTACAGGGATTTTATTCGCTCTACTAAATTTCCCCTGGTGTATATGTGAGAGGGAGGACCTGGGGGATTTGAGAGTCTGGTGAGATTAGAAAAGGGTTAACACACACACAAAATGCTGGAGGAACTCAGCTGGTCAGGCAACATCGATTGAGAGGAATAAGCAGTCGATGTTTTGGGCTGAGACAAAACTTTCTGATAGAGATAAAGGATCTCAGCCCAAAACATCGACTGTTTATCCCTCTCCGTAGATGCTGCCCGACCTGCTGAGTTCCTGCAGCATTCTGTGTGTGTTGTTCTGGATTTTCCGCATCTGCAAAATCTCGTGTTTAAAAAAGGATTAATGTAGGATTAATGCAAATGAGTGGCCGATGGTAGTCATGGACTCTGTTCTGTGTTCTCACCATGACTTTATGACTTCAGATTCATTCCAGTCCTGGTACAAGTCAGCAACAAGTACTGACAAGTCGCAGGTGCATTGAACCTACAATACTGTCATGCATCACAGGACACTTGGTAAAACTTTTATCAGTCAAAACATTTTGGCACCAGGCTGCAGATAATCTTTTAAGACAGGAGACTGAAAGCAAAAACATTTCATGAAGCTTTTAAAATGAGAAGGGAAATAAGAGATGAAGAGATTTGGGGATGCAGTAGTGCAATCTGAGCAGTGGTAGGCAGTGATACAGGTATTAAACAGAGGTGTCTAGAGACCTCAGAGGTTTTTAGGAGTGGAGTAGCTTGGAAATGAGGACGAGGACGATTGTAGATTCATGAAAACTGAGACTTATTGGCAAATGTTTGCTCCAGAGGAAAATTCATTCACACCATCTTCTGACTCAGTGGCAGGTGAGCCAACCCAACACCAAATGTGAAAGAGGACCTTTGATGGAGACTTGTTTCACCATTGCATCTGCAAGGACGATAACTCCGTTAGAATGCTGAACTTCCTCAGCACCACACCCAAATGTCTGTGAAAGTTTCAGGTCATTAAGTTTGATCCCACAATTCCTTGACTCATCGACTAGAACGCTGCCAACTGAGCCAAGTCAGCATTGGTTCTATTTATAGGAGATTATATGCACAAATGTCCCCTTGATCCAATGGGGAGTGTGCCTGCTCAAATGAATTCAAGCTCAGCTTTCTTTCTTAATAGACGATAAAAAACAGGATTTAATATTTTTCCAGGCTTTCTGCCAGCATTTCCTGGAGATATTCCAACCCACGTCGTTCAATGGTGATGTAATCTGGTCAGAACCAGCAGCTGTATTTATGCTAATAGAGGGTTAGAGACTTGTAGATCGAAAGTGCAGAGCAGACTCCTAGAGCACCGTTTAAGTCCTGTTGGGTGGTGGAATACACCTCGCCAAAGTCCATCATGGTGAATTCTTGTGGTTTCAAATGCAGACGATGACTGGTGCTCCTATACGTTGCTTTCCCACTTTGGATCTGATTTCAAAGGAATCACTTGTTCCCCTCTTTCCTCCGCTCCATTACTATCGGAGATTGATTGGCTTTATATCAGGAAATGAAGTTAAAATAAAGGATTTGAGTCCATGTTATAATCTCATGAAGTGCCACACAATTTTGTAATCAATTAACATCACATCCAATCCAGTCAATGCTACTCTGTGAGCAAACACAGCAGCCAATTTGCACCCAATAATATTCCCTTCCCTGAGGAGATCATTTACAAACTATCAGCTTAATTGTTGACCAGCTCATCTATAGAGGGAAGAATCATATTTCCGCAGGGGTGTGGCCTTTAAAGGAAAGAACTGCATTTACACGCGTTGGCTGCTTCACCTGTACACCTGCACTTCTATGCAAATACCTCGTCGCCAATCATGTGCCAGCAACTCCATGTATAAAACCATGCAGACTTGTTGAAGAGGCTCAATTACTATTCAGACCAAACATCAGAATAGCGAAGAAATATGATCTAAGTGACTGTGACTGTGGAATGATCGTTGATGCCAGACGGGATGGTTTGAATATCCTAAAAACTGCTGATCTCTTTGGATCTGCACACACACAGAGTTTAGAGAGAATAGTGCAAAAAACAGTAAAGAATCCAGTGAGTGGTGGCTCTGTGGGCAAAAACACCTTGTGAGGAGAGAGCTCAGAGGAGAATGGCCGGAGTGGGTCAGGCTGACAGGAAGGAGGCAGTAACTCAAGTAGCCACGTGCTACACCAGTGGTGTGCAGAGGAACATCACTGAACGCACAAGCCAGACCTTGAAGTGGATGGACTACAGCCGCAGAAGATCACCGACATACACACGGTGTCCTCTTTTAGGTGTAGGGTAATGTAATTGGTGAAAACGTACATAACTCACAACCACTGACATTGAGCTGGGGTTTCACTTTAACAGGCTGGTCTGATGTGATGATGTAAGTACATAAAGGGTTTTTAGTGCGTTTTGAGTTCAATTTCTTGCTGTTCAGTAAAAGATTTGCTACGGCGTTTCTGGAAACATAAAAGACCTCTTCTATTTTATTTACAAAAACCTATATTGGAGTCCCCAATGCTCCAGGATGATTCCCAAGTTATTGAATATGTCAGCCAACCCAGTAGCTTTGAAACTGCTGGAGTTTTGGGAGCAAAATACCGCCACTTGGTTCGTACAAGCTGAGGCTCAATTTGCACTGTGAGAAATCGCCGCTGACAATGCCAAATATTTCTGTGTAGTAGCATAGCTCAGCAACTCCACGGCTGCGAGAGTGGTGAGTCTACTAGAATACCCGCCTGCACACAATAAATACTGAGAGCTGAAAACTCACCTTTTACAGATTTTTGGATTCTGAGCGCACCCAACAGTTGCTCTCCCTCGACGGTCTTGCCAATGCTAGGCCACCAGAGCTAATGGACGTCATGCTGTTTCTCCTGGGAAATCACCATCCTTGTTTTATTTTTCAAGAACTCCATGCAGCAAATGCCTGATCAAGTTCGCATAGCCCTCACTAATCCACCTGTGAAGGACTATAGGGAGCTTGCTAAAATGGGTGATGGTCTACACCCAGTTGAGCAGCGATATGTTATTCCTCCTCCTTTCTCTACTTCAGTAAGCCCGATCAGCAAGGCCCCCAACATAAGAAGTCTCGTGGCTATGAAACAGATGGCACCAGGTCTACGTTTTTAACCATGTTTGCATTGGTACGAGCGCTAGGAATTGGCGACCATCTTGCAGTTTCAACAGTGCCTGGACATCGGGATGTCAGGAGTCTGTGAACACTGTGGGTTCCAGCTGCCCGGGTCATCTACTGTCCATTATGGTCACCCTTTCAAGGCAATGTTTCTTGTGTGAGATGTGTGTTCAAATGAGTGTGCTGCCAACATGGCCTATTGATGAAAAGGCAAACTGACAAAACCCTGCTGGAGGCCACCAACAGCAGCAGGGTCCATACCTACAGGATATGACAGATGACACTTTGCTTCTGTGGCGACGTTACACATGGGACTTTGTCCTGGCTAAAGTGCCTAGACCACTGCTTGGCGCAGATTCCCTGTGTGCCCAAGGACTGTTAGTCGATCTTAAGAACTGCCAGCTTGTGGATGTCAAGGACTTTGTGTTGTTACCCTGCTTCCCCAGTAAGTTCCCCGCACATATGCACCACCCAGACCTCAGCAAGCTCACATTCTCCATGACAGTCAGAAAACATGAGAACCACAGTCCCACAAGTGTCCCACCAGTCCATGCCCATGCACGTAGACTGGACGCAGAAAAGCTGACAACCGCAAAGACAGAATTTGCCAACGTGGAAAAACTTAGTATTGTACGTCGGTTGGACAGCCCCTGGGCTATGCCCCTCCGTATGGTCCCTCAGTCCAATGGTGCTTGCCGGCCATGTGGCGATTACTGACACCTCAATGAGACCACCACCCGACCACTACTCCACACGTCGAAGACTTCTTAGCATGTTTAGCCAGAAAGTCAGTTTAGGTAGGGGTGACAATCTGGTGCGTATGTGCTCAGATGTCATTCCCAAAACAGCTGTGATAACTCCATTTAGTCTCTTTGAATTTCTGTTCATGCCGCTTGTTCTGAGCAATGCAGCACAGACTTTCCAATGGCTGATGGACTCTGAATTCAAAGAGTTAGATTTCTTTTTGTTTAACTGGATGACATACTAGTCACCAGTGCATCCAAATCTGAACGTGTATCATATCTCCACACACTTTTCAAGTGCTTAAGCCAATGTGAGTTGATTATTAACCCCACTAAATGCCAGTTTGGGTTGACAACCATTGACTTTCTCAGCCGTCGCATGTCCACAGAAGGTGCGAAACCATTCCCATCAAAGGTAGCCGCTATTATGGATTTCCCACCACCCCACACTACTAAAAAACTACAGGAGGTTTTTAGGCATGATGAATTTCATTCCACGAGCTGCTGGTCTTAGGCTCCCCCTGTATAGTGGTCTTAAAGGTAATACCCCTAATCAAGTGCTTGACTGGTCAGTGGACATGCCCAGGGCATTTGATGATTCCAAATGAGCTTTTTCTAACGTGACCCTGCTGGCATACATACTCCCCTACACACCTACAAGCATTACTACTGATGCCTCAGACTCCACTGTGGGTGCTGTGCACAAACAGTTGGTCGGAGACTTGTGGCAGCCACTCACCTTCTTCAGCCAGCAGCTCCATCCCCCTGAAAGGAAGTACAGCATGTTTGACTGTGAGCTTCTCAGTCTCTAGCTGGCTGTCCGCCATTTTGTTTTCTTTAGAGGGTCACCATTTCACAGTGTTCATTGACCACAAACCCCTCAAGTGTGTGATGGCCAAAATATCAGACACTTGGTCTGCATGGCAGCAACGCTACCTGGCCTACGTATCAGAGTTCAACATATCAAGGGGAAAAATAATGCCACACTCACAGCATGCTGGAGGAACTCAGCAGGTCAGGCAGCATCAGTGAAAATGATGAGTCGACGTTTCGGGCCGGAACCCTTCATCAGGACTGAAGAAATAAGGAGGGGGAAGCATTTGAAGAATGCTTGTAGTTTCAGTTGAAAAATCTGTTGTTTGAAAGACAAAGGGGTGGGGGAGGGGAAGCAGGGACGTCAGAGGCAGGAAAACAATGGGTAGTAGAAGAAGGAGGCAGAACCATGAGGGAGGTGATAGGCAGCTGGGGGAGGGGGCAGAGTGAAATAGGGATAGAGGAAGGGAGGGGGATGAGATTACCGGAAGTTGGAGAATTCTATGTTCATACCAAGGGGCTGGAGACTACCTAGATGGTATATGAGGTGTTGCTCCTCCAACCTGAGTTTAGCCTCATCATGGCAGTAGAGGAGGCCATGTATGGACATATCTGAATGGAAATGGGAAGCAGAGTTGAAGTAGGTGGCTACCGGGGGCTCCTGTCTGTTGTGGCGGACGGAGTGGAGGTGCTCGACGAAGTGGTCCCCCAATCTGCGTCGGGTTTCACCGATGTAGAGGAGGCCACAGCCAGGAGCACTGGATGCAATAGATGACCCCAACAGACTCACATGATGTGTTGCCTCACCTGGAGGGACTGTTTGGGGCCCTGAATGGTGGCAAGAGAGGAGGTGTAGGAACAGGTGTAGCACTTACGCTTACAGGGATAAGTGCCGGTTGGGAGATCCGTGAGGACCAGGGAGTCGCGGAGGGACTGATCCCTGCGGAAAGCGGAGAGGGAAAGATGTGCTTAGTGGTGGGGTCCTGTTGAAGGTGGCGGAAGCTGCAGAGGATAATGTGCTGGATCTGGAGGCTGGTGGGGTGGCAGGTGAGGACAAGGGGAACTTTGTCCCTGTTGTGGTGGTGGGAGAATGCGGTGAGGGCCGAAGTGCGGGAAATGGAGGAGATGCAAGTGAGGGCATCATTGATGACGGTAGAAGGGAAACCACGATCCTTAAAGAAAGAGGACATTTGAGATGTCCTGGAACGGAAAGCCTCATCCCGGGAGCAGATGCAGCGGAGACAGAGGAACTGGGATTGCCATTCCACCACTAAGCACATCTTTTCCTCTCAACAGACAGGATCTTCCGGTAGTCACCCACTTCAACTCTGCTTCCCATTCTCATTCAGATATGTCCATACATGGCCTCCTCTACTGCCATGATGAGGCTAAACTCAGGTTGGAGGAGCAACACCTCATATACCGTCTAGGTAGTCTCCAGCCCCTTGGTATGAACATAGAATTCTCCAACTTCTGGTAATTCCATCCCCCTCCCTTCCTCTATCCCTATTTCACTCTGCCCCTCCCCCAGCTGCCTATCACCTCCCTCATCATTCCGCCTCCTTCTACTACTACCCATTGTTTTCCTGCCTATGACGTCCCTGCTTCCCCTCCCCCACCCCTTTGTCTTTCAAACAACGGGTTTTTCAACTGAAACTACAAGCATTCTTCAAATGCTTCCCCCTCCCTATTTCTTCAGTCCTGACGAAGGGTTCCAGACCGAAACGTCGACTCATCATTTTCACTGATGCTGCCTGACCTGCTGAGTTCCTCCAGCATGCTGTGAGTGTTGCTTTGATCCCAGCTTCTGCAGATTATTTTGTGTTTATGAAAAATAATGCCAGTTGTCTCTCACAGCCAGCCACTGAGGCCGCACTCATCGGGGTTGACTATGCTGGCATGGCAGCTGACCACGTTACTGACCCAGAGGTCCAGGCTTACCGAACAGCAGTCATGAGCCTGTGGTTGGCCAACATTAAGTTCGAGGAAGCTGGGGTTTCTCCGTCTCAACCGGTCTCCCTTGCCTCATCATGCCTGAAAACCGGAGACGGACTGTTTTCAACTCTATAGGTGGCCTCTAGCATCTGGGCCGGAAGGCCTCACAGAAACTGGTTGCACTGAAGTTTGTTTGGCATGGCCTCAGAAAGGACATATGTTATTGAACTGTAGTCTGTGTGGAGTGCCAGCAGGCAAAAATTAACTGGCATATCCAGGTGGCACTGGCACCATTTGAGTCCCTGATCAACAGCTTGACCATGTCAATGCGGACCTAGTTGGTCCTCTTCCCCCCTCCCGCAGTTTCAAGCACTTCCTTACCATGATGGACTGTACCACCAGGTGGCCAGAGGCCGTCCTCTTAGCATTGATGACAGTCGCAGACGTGGCTCAGGCATCCGTCGACACCTGGGTTGCTGGGTTTGGTTCCCCATCTAACGTTTCCTTTTACCGCGGTCCCCAATTCATATCAAACCTCTGGGCTGTGATGGCCAAAGCCTTGGTGTAGGCTACATCACACCATGGCGTATTATCCACAGTCCAATGGCCTATGCGAGCTGTTTTACTGCTCTGAGGGCTTCCCTGGCTGAGTGTTGGCATGGTCATCACCCGTGGGTCCTGCTGGGACTCAGAACTACTCCGAAAGAGGACCTGCAGTTGTCCATGGGTGAGATTTTGTATGGACAGCTGTTACGAGTGCCGGGTGATTTCATTCCTGACGCCTCCACATCTTGGTCGACAGTGTTCCACCCTCCTCAGTAAATTCAGTTCCTTTGCACCCATTCCTACCTCCCCATCATGGCTACCGCACTCTTGGGTTCTTATTAACCCACATTCCACCTCGTTTGCTTTTGTCTGCCACGCCAACATCCTTAGGCCTCCTTACGATGGTCCGTTCTGCACTTTGGAATCGGGAAAAGACTTTTATCATAGATAAGAGGGGTAAACCTGAATTTCAGTAGATCACGTCAAACTGGCCGACCACCATTTGGAGGCTTACCCTATGCTGTCACGAAATGACGATGAGTGTGTCAACACACCCCTGGATGAGCCAGAAGCACCTGCTGTTCCTCCACCCATGGAATATGGCAAACCAACCCGGACAGCTCATCCAAGCTCCAGGCAGGCTCACAATGACAGTGTTAGTGAATCCTGGGCCGCGGGGGTGGGGTGGCAGTGTAGGGAAATCACTGACATTGAGCTGGGGTTTCACTTTAACAGGCTGGTCTGACATGACGATGTAGTTGCATGAAGGATTTTTAGTGTGCTTTGAATTCAGGATTTTGCTCTTCAATAAAAGGGTTATTCTGGCTTTTCCAGAGACATAAAATGCCTTTGCCATTTTATATGCAAAAACCTCCACGGGCGGTACCTAATAAATAGACACTGAGCGTACATGAGAGGGATTACATTATAAAATTGGTCAGAAGATGGGAAGGGGAGCGTAACAATAGATGGTGGCTGTGTGACTGGAAAGAAGACGGCTTTAACAGAAGTCAAAGTCAACTTATTATTAAAATACACATATGTCACCATACACTGCCTTGAAATTCATTTTCCTGCAGATGTTTACAGGAAAATAAAGAAATGCAATATAATTTATGTAAAACGATGCATGAACCAAGACTTGCAAGAATCAGCACCAAGATTTGGTGACTGCATGTACTGAGAGTGTGAAAGGTGGTTGGGAGATCGACGTTAGAACAACTTTCAAGAGGATGAATCTTGCAAGGTGCCAGACCCTGCTCAGGGCCTAACCTTTCTAGCCACTGTCCTGGGCCATATGATCCAATTATCCTTGCTATATTAAGTTGTGACAACCTTACCTACAACATGAGTAAGACCAAGAAATTGATTGTGCACTTCAGGAAGGGGAAGTCAAGGGAACACACACTAATCCTCATCGAGGGATGAGAGGTGGAAAGGTGAGCAGTTTCAAGTTCCCGGGTGTCAACATCTCTGAGCATCTATCCTAGGCCCAAAATATTGATGCAATTACAAAGAAGGCACAACAGCAGCTATACTTCATTAAATGTCTGAGGAAATTTGGTATGTCACCAAAGACACTTGCAAATTTCTACAGATGTACCATGAAGAGCATTCTAACTGGTTGCATCACCGTCTGGTATGGAGGGGCCACTGCACAGAATCAGAAACGTAGAAACATAGAAAGCCTACAGCATGATACAAGCCCTTCGGCTGAACATATACTTACTTTAGAAGTTACCGAGGGCTACCCATAGCTCTCTATTTTTCTGAGCTCCATGTGCCTATCCAGGAGCCTCTTAAAAGACCCTATTGTATCTACCTCCACCACCATCACCAGCAGCCCATTCCACGCACTCACCACTCTCTACATAAAAAAAAACTTACCCCTGACACCTTCTCTGTATCTACTTCCAAGCACCTTAAAAAGATGCAGAAATTTGTAAATTCCCCCATCTCCATCCTGGGCACTAGCCTCCCCAGCAACTAGCACACCCTCAAAACACAAAGCTTCAAATAGGCAACATCCACCATTAAGAATGCCTATCACCAGCACATGCCCTCTTCTCATTGCCACCATCAAGGAGGAGGTACAGGAGCCTGAAGACACACACCCAATATTTTGGGAACAGCTTCTTCCCTTTCACCACCAGATTCCTGAAACAATGAACACAACCTCAGTACTTTTTCCCTCTCTTGGGCCCTACATATTGATTCAATTTATATAACCATATAACAATTACAGCACGGAAACAGGCCATCTCGACCCTTCTAGTCCATGCCGAACTCTTACTCTCACCTAGTCCCACTGACCTGCACTCAGCCCATAACCCTCCATTCCTTTCCTGTCCATATATCTATCCAATTTAACTTTAAATGACAACATCGAACCTGCCTCAACCACTTCTGCTGGAATTTAAGAAGGCAGACCAGCATCTATATTTCATTTGGAGTCTGCAGAGATTTGTTATGTCACCAAATTTCTACAGATGTACCATGGAGAGAATTAAAAATGGCTGCATCACCATCTGGTATGGACACTACTATACCTGAACACAGTCTCACCATTTTTGCTCTATTTGTGCCCTATTTATTTATATACAATTTGTACATATTTACAGTATGGATGCACTGTCAACTTTCACAGCATTTGTCCGTGACAATACACCTGGTTCTGCTTCTCATTGCGACTCTAAGCAATTGGGAGAGACTCTGCGAGCTGGCATCGTCTCAGGTGGTTGACAGGACTCCTTCAGGTCATGCCAAAGTTTGGCTCAAGAGTCTGGATGGGTTGAGGGTCCTCCTCTTCTTCCCATGACACTACTACCTGCTGTCAGTGATTGCCACGCTCACGTGTAAAGAGCGGCACAGGAGCGTAAAGATTAGTGTAACACCATAACAATGCCAGCCACCAGGGTTCACTCCCTCCGCTCTCTGAAAGGAGTTTGCACATTCTTCCCATGACTGAGTGGATTTTCTCCGGGTGCTCCTGTTTCCTCCCTCATTCCAAAGGTCAGTAAGTTAATTAATCACATGGACATAACTTTGTGGTACAGGCTTGTTGGACCGGGAGAGCCTGTTACTGTGCTGTATCTCTAAATAAAATAAATAAATAAATGGCTGGATGGTTAAAGAAAGACATCTTGGTGACCATGTTAGAATTAAGATAAGGGAGAAAACGTCAAACTCGAATGGGTTAAAGACAGTGGAAGCAGACAAACCAATTGTCTTTGATCTTGCCATGAGGTGAAGAAATGGAGGCTGCCATTTTGTGAAATGGGTCAGTCCTCCATTTTGTGAATTGATGTTGCTTGGCTTGATCAGTGTTTTACAGGAGATGCAATGACATTCCAGGTAATCTGTTGGATTAGAAATAATTTCCAAATAAGATGTTATTTGTGAGGTGTTCTTTGGTTAAATATAACATGCAGGTTTGTGACTGTTGGAGTCTGTGTCTGCCTTGAGTGATTCAAACTGGTCGTTGGTTTTATAACTGATTTAACACAAAGAGCCATTGATCACCAATTGTCAGTTGCCGAAGAGTGGCAATAAATGGATGCTGGCTTGGACCAGAGCCAATAAGAAGGTGTTAAAGGTTAGTCAAATTGCCCATAGCCAATAACACTGAAAGGTAACATTTGAACTGGTAAGGAGTGGATATAAAAGCAGAAGTTTTCAAATACAATATGGCGACAACTCTCATCGGAGACCCACCATTGCAAGGGAACCCCAAACCAGGGGCTGGGAGAAGACAGGATCACTTGTCTGGCCAATGGGAGATTTCTATTTTGGTTGGAAATTGGAAAAGTGGCCTGAGTGTTTATTGGGACAAAGGGAACAGCAGGATTCCTGTTTTAAGATGTTGGCCTGGGGTTGACATAGTAACGTTTTTGTTTGTGCAGAGACAATGAAGTACGAGCTTCCATTAATTATGAGTTGTGTAGTGAGTTTCCTGACCTCGGGCTGTTGATGAATGATCAACAATTCCAGTCAATCAGAGCATGATTCTTCCTTTCTTGCTGCATGGGCGAAGAACAGAGAGCTGGTCTGTGTTTAATGTATAAGACAGTAGAGGCTCTAGTTCAAATACATCTGGAACCCAGGGCCCGTAGTTGGGCAATGCTCCTTAAGAAGGATGTAATAGCCCTGAAAGCAATCTTACACACATTGTGATACCAAAGCAGTACTAATCCTAATTCATTAGGGTCTGAGAAATCCTGGAAAAGAACAAAGATAACAGCAAAAGTTCCAAGTTTGGGAAGTCCAATTTTACCATTACAGAAAATGATTTGGCTAAGTGGATAGAAAAAGCAACTCGAAAAGTTACGAGGGCACATTGCATTGACTGGGTGCTCATTGCACTGAGTACAGGGGTTTAAGTGGTGGAACTATTCATCTAGCTGTGTTGATGAAAGGTTTTGAATGGGAAGGAAATTAGTTCTTCTGGTCAGGGACTGTGCGACAAGGAGACACAGCTAAAGTTAGAGCCAGGCTGTTCAGTTAATCAGGAAACACCTCACAGAACGGAGGATGAAAATCAGGCTCTCCCCTTCAGCACACGAAGGTTTTCACAAAGCAGTGACTGATAGGTGTCTTTTAGGCAGGGGTAATAATGAATGCGGAACAAAGGCAAATAGGTGGGGGAGTTGAGAGGAATTTGGGAGTGAATAGGTTACAGGGAAAATGAGTGGGGAAATGGAATTGCTCTGGGAGGCAGCATAGTCTCAAATGGCTAATATATTTCTTTCATGTCATATAGAAATTTGGCTTAAGAGGCTGGATTGGTTGAGAGACCTCATCTTCTTCCTATAGCATCACTATCTGCTGTCAATGATTCCTTTATTCCCAAAAGCTAATAACAAAGAGTGGAAAGTTTGTCTTGTAGTGCATTAGTCCAGCAAAAAGGATCCAAAATAGCAAACTTCCAGGCAATACATAGACTTAATCACACTGCCTGATGATCTCAGTAGGGAATTGACTGTGTGGCATTTTCATTCCAAGCGATGAAGCACAGTTGAAGTGTGGTCACAAGAGATCCCGCAGATGCTGGAAATCTTGAGCTACACACACAAAATGCTGGAAGAGCTCAGCAAGTCAGGTAGTATCCATGGAGGGGAATAAACAATTGATGTTTTGGGCTGAGACCCTCCACCAGGACTGGGTAGGGACATCGGAAGTGTATTCACAATTGTAATGTAGAACAACAAGGCAACCGACTTGAAAACAGTCACACAGCCAATGGCGAGATCCAGGGGCAAAAAATGCTCAGCAATATTTATATAGCTTCCAAATCTGACAGAGCCACTGCAAGTCTCTCCAGGGAGTCTTTGAAAGTAATCTGATGCATATTTACACACAATTGAGAGGATAGCACCCTTGACTATGAAGATGAGAAAAAAGTTTGAAATATTGGATATGATAAAAATAGAGAGAGGGAACTAACATTTTGAAAAGCTGATAACTTGCAACGCCCAAGTAATATATCCACAAGAGGCAAGGGAGCAAATGGTGGAGTGTCTGACTTTGCCTTGCTATGGACATTAACAAGAACACTTTGTAACAGGGAATAGACAAGGCACTCACAAATCAGTCAGCAGCACACCAGTGAAGGGCTGGCAGCGAGGATCAAGAACTTTGTAAGTGATACAAAGCAATTGGAAATCTAGCTGATACTGAGGAAGAAAATCCCAGAATGCGAGAAATAAACTCCAGGCAAATGGAATTCATACGAGTGATGCTAGAAATGGTAAAATCTTTGTTATAGTGATAAATTAGATGGAAACATGTAGAGAGAACCAATCACAAGAAGATGAATGAACTCAGTAGGTTAGTCAGCATCTGTGGAGAGGAATAAATAATCGAGGCTGAGAGCCTACATCAGGACAGGAAAGGAAGGGGAAGAAGACAGAATCATTCATTCCAGCTTCTGCAGAATCTCTTGAATTTATGACTTGCAGACAGAGCTGAGGTTAACACAAGGACAATCCTTATGTCTAGCATGATGAGATGAGCAAATTTCCTTCTGTTGTGCTATAAATGTCTACCTTTCTATGGAGTTTATAAATAAGAGATTCCCATACTTGTTCTATATTTGTCCCCCCCCCTCCCTCCCTCCCGCCCGTTTATTTGAGGACAACCTTTGCCTGGGGGATATCACCAATTGGTTTCAGAATTCTTTTGTTACTTTAAGTTTTAATATGTGAATTCTTCAGAGGGTAGTGGTTGAAATTCACTTCCTGTCTTAAGTGGATAATTGACAGCGTAGATTATTCTGATTCTGTGGTATGGTTCCTAGCTCTGTGATTCCTTACAGGCATTATTTCCAAAGATGGTCTAAGGATAGAACCCCTCCCTATTGATTTGCTTGTGAGGACTTTTGGTTGGGCATCACTCACTTCACTGGTTGAATGAGATAATCCAGTGGCTGTATCTTTTATGGTCAATCTGCTTCTGTCTTCTGTCCAATAATTAACTCGATTGGTTACATCTGCATGTAGTTCATAAGACCACAAGACATAGGAGTAAAATTAGGCCATTCGGTTCACTCTCAGACTGATGGTTTTGGAAGCCAGTGGGAAGAAGATATCTTGCATACAACAAGATCCCATTCAGTGAATTTATTGTGCCCAATATTTGCTTCCCTTCCTCTTTCCTGTCATCATAGGCCACCCCTTGCGATTGAAGGTGTCATTCAAGCACTGCAAAGGCTTACATGCACTCAGAACTGTTCCCCACGGGAGACCCACACTCACTTGTTTCTGAACATCCTGCAGTTGGCCCAGGGTTGATGTTGATTCTAGTATGTCCCACTGCAAGAGCATGACAGCAAGGCAAATCATCATCAGAGAGTTAAGTGTTCAGGGATCGAACTCAGGTCAAGTCTTTTGGAATCAAAATTTCTCGGGCTCCTGGTCTCATTTTCTACTTTCTGGATGAAAATATGGTGATATTTTGCAAACTTTTCCAACTGTATAATTGTTAAACTGAGCAAAAGCTACTATCCTGCTGTTATAAGACTATTGAATGGTAAGACTACGATAGTACAATCCTCTCTGAAGATCATCTCCTTGTTATGCTGAGAAACTTGTGACTTTCTGAGATCCCAAGAGTGATGCCGCCTGGAGTTCAGATCCTGGTAGGGACACCCAAGGCGGTAAGGTCAAGGGAGAGTGTCAAAACAAAGAGTGATCCAACCAAGACTTAACGGTGGAGCTGGTGGAAGATGACGACAGTGAAGGTGGAGGAAGGCTCCCCAGTCATCTTCTCATCTGGACCCTGACAAGAACTGTCAAAGACTGTGTGGTGCTGTTTGTGTACCAGCTTCTCCACATTAAACAGTCACACACAGATGTTCTCCGTTAAGGGAATCCATGGTAAAGTCCTGTAGCAATCAGCAAGTGGCAAAGGGGGCAGGATTGTGAAGTCTGGAGATCCCAAGTCCAGAACATATGGATCCTGCATCGACTCTACAGCCATCTGAACACCCTCCAATAGACAACCCCTTAGGAGAACATTATACTCGACTTGAGTGATCACTATTGCTACAATAAGATGGACCCTTGACCTCACAATCCACCTGGTTATGGCCTTGCACCATATTGTCTGCCTACACTGAACTCTCCCTGTAACTGTAACACTTCATTCTGCCTTCTGTCATTGCTTTTTCCCTTGTACTACCCAAATGCAGTTATGACATAATGATCTTTATGGTTGGCAAGCAAGTAACTCACTACATGAGGCAAAAGCAGAATCAGCTCATCAACTTAATATTGCTTTTGCATCAAATTTACAACACAGATGGAGGGCATTCAGCCCTTTGAGACTATTCAAGCCTGTCTTTCTCTTTGACCTGGAAGCTACAGCAGTTACTGGGGTTAGATATCTGTTCAGCTCATCCATTACTGCAGTCTGCTCGTGATCCTTGCTTGCTTCTCTTAATCAGCCACCCATAAATGTGCTGCCCTGCACATTGAGGGAGGTGCTTTGCAGAATGTTCAAGGCTGCTATATATGTTCAAGAAAATGCAGGGAGAATAAAAATAGGATTAATGTTAGATTAGTGTAAATGGATGGTTGATGGCTAGCCTGGACTCAATGAGGCAAAGAGCCTACTTCTGTCATGCTAAGCCTAAAGCTGGCCCCTTAGCAACACATTGTTTGTGGAAAGCCAGCACTGTTACTGACAGTTTCACACCTCCCACTACTGCTTGGCTGTCAGACATTTAACGTAGTCTGGCTCCTGTGCATCTTACATGATTCCTGGCAGGCCAGTGAGGGAGGTAGAATGTAGGTGCTTCTCTTCTGCCAATGTCCCATTCTGGACTTCGCAACATTTTGCAAGCCAACTTAAAAGTCATTTAGTGCCATGAAAAACATTAGTGTAAACGTGTCTTTATCCTCCAAGCCAAGCTGAGAACTGTGTTCAAGTACACAGATACCTGAAGGATGTGACGATGAATAGCCTGATCTAATCCAGCAAACAACACCCACGCTTCATTACAGTGCCCATGAGGCAATTGTCTGTATCCCATCCACATTTCAATAGTCCTTTGTTCCCAGATAGTCATCCCATCCAAGTTGCTTCAAGTTTCAAGTCCCTGGTAGTCAACGTCTCTAAAGGTCTATCCCTGGCCCAATATATTGATGCAGTTACAAAGAAGGCATGCCAGGAGCTATATTTCATTAGGAGTCAGAGGACATTTAGTATGTCACCAAAGACTCTCGCAAATCTCTGTAGATGTCCTGTGGCGAGCATTCTGACTGGCTGCATCACTGTCTTGATATCCTGGCACCAATGCACAGAATCGGGAAAAGCAGCAGAGGTTTGTAATCTGGCTATGTCATGAGAACAAGCTTCCCTACCATTGAGGACATCTTCAATAGGCGGTGCTTCAAGAAGGTAGCATTAAGGACCCTTCCCACGCAGAGTACGCCCTCTTCTCATTGCTATCATCAGGAAGGAGATGCAGAAGCCTGAAGGAACATTTTAGGAACAGCTTCTTCCCTTCCACAATCATATTTCTAACTGGACCTTGGATGCATGATTACTGCCTCACCATTTGCTCGCTTTTTGCAGTATCTATCTATCTATCTATCTATCTATCTATCTATCTATCTATTTATTTATTTATTTGTTTGTTTGTTTGTTTGTTTGTTTGTCTTTTTCTCTTTTGTTTTTTGCTATTTTTAGAGATACAGTATGGAACTGGCCCTTCAAGCCGTACCACACAGCAACTCTCCAACAACCCCAATTTAACCCTAATCTGATCACCAGACAATTTACAGTGACCAACTAACCTACCCAGTACGTCTGTGGACTGTGGGAGGAAACCAGAGCACCCGGAGAAAACCTGTACATTCCACAGGGAGGAGTTCGGAGACTCCTCAGAAAGCATGCTGGGACTGAACTCTGAACTCCAACCCCGAGCGATCGCAGCATTGAATTAACTGCCACACACTGCGGCATTTAACTTATTGTAATTTTTATAGATTGCACTCTACTGCTGCTGTAAAACAATAAATTTCACAGCATATGTCAGTGATAATAAACCTGATTCTGGTTCATTCCACATTCTGTCCCTCACTCCCGCTCTCTCTCTCTCTCTTCCCACTCCAGAGTTCCTCTGTCCCAGAGGGTGACAACATCCACATCCCTTTCCTCATTCCTCCAATCGACAGCATCTCTCTCTCATGCTGAGGTGGCTCCCTTCCCCTTCACTTCTTCAAACTCAAACTCCCTCTCAAGCTTAGTGACAAGGAAGGGTGATACCTCAGAATGAGAGAGAGGTGTTCTTGGACAAGGGCAGCTGTCTTCATACCTGTCCTTTATAATGTGTTGTGCTGGTATGAAGCATGCGCCAAAGCGTTGTGGATTTAAGGACAAATCTTAGTGTCTTGATGGTCAATGAGAAACTGGTAGTTGCCTGTATAAAACAGCATCGAATGGGCCCTTTGTGGGCAGAAGTATATCCAACTTTTGTCCTGAATGATGTAAGGAGATGATATCTCCTTCTCCGGAGGCCCAACAGCCTTTCAGCAATTACCCTCGCCCATCCTTTTAGCTCTTTAAACATCCTGTTCTCATCATTTACTCCACAATTTAGAGGTCAAGGTAATGTTGCAGCCCTGTAAAACCCTGGTTAGACCGCATTTGCAACTTTGTGTTCAGTTCTGGTCAGCTCATTTTATGAAGGATGTAGAAACTTCAGAGAGGGTGCAGAGGAAATATACCAGGATGCTGCCTGGATTAGAGAGCGTGTCTTACAAAGACAGGTTGAGTGAGCTAGAGGGCTTTTCTCTTTGGAGTGAAGGAGGATGAGGGGCAAACTGATAGAGGTGTACAAGATGATAGGAAGCGTAGATCGCGTAGAGAGCTGGAGACTTTCCCAGGGTGCTAATGGCTAATACGAGGGTGCGTAATTTTAAGGTGATTGGAGGAAAGTATAGGGGGATGTCAAAGATAAGTTTTTTATACAGAGAGTGGTGAGTGTGTGCAACATCCTGTCAGGGGTGGTCATAGAGGCAGACAGATTAAGGGTGTATAAGAAAATCATCTAGAAAGTGAATGATAGAAAAATGGAGGAGGGTCATGTTAGCTTGATCTTATAGTACGTTCAGAGGTTGGCACAACATTGTGGGCCAAAGGGCCTGTGTTATATTGTGGTGTTCTACGTTCTATGTTCTAACCTTCCTTCCTGAAAGAAACAGTGGGAAGCACTGCAGGTTAGGAGGTTATTTGGCCACTGTAAATTTTCCCATGATTCAGCTAGGGTTAAATTGAGGGTTGCCGGGCAATGTAGCTCGGAGAGCTGGAGGGGCCTATTTGCGCTGTATCTCTAAACAAATAAAATGATAGAATAAAATAAATGATGTGTGTGATTCTCAGTGGTCTTTGTGTGTGTTATTGTGTCGTTGCACTGGCGATCATGGGAAGCCTGTCAAATCTTGAACACTGTTCCTGCGGCAGCCATGTTGAAAATACAAACGCCTGCAGAGAAGAGGGAACTCTGTGGTACACCTTTAAGAAAACTGTGATAGTGACACTTCATCCTTTAACAGTGGTCTGTTGCAGTGAGGCCATCCCTTTAACTGGAGTCTGTAGTCTATAATAGCGACATTCTCCCTTTAATGGGGTCTGTGGCTGTGGCTATGAAAATGCCCCTTTAAAAGTGATATATGATAGTAACATTGTCCCTTTAACAGAGACTGTGAGAGTAATGATACTTTAACGGGGACTGTTACAGTGACTTTTCCCCTTTAACAAGTGTTCGAAGTTCAAAATTCAAAGGTCACAGTTCAAAATAAATTTATTATGAATGTATATATACTGTATATCACCACATACCAGATTCATTTATCTTGCAGACATTTACAAGAAAATAAAGAAGTACAAAATAAGTTATGAAAAACTATACATAACAAAGACAACCAACCAATGTGCCAAAGAAAACAAATCGTGCAAATAATTTTTTAAAAGTAGGTAAATAATATTGTGAATGTAAATTGTAGAGTCCTGGAAAGTGAGTCTGTAGGTTGTGAAGTCAGTTCAGTGTTGAGGTGAGTGAAGTTAGCAACACTGGTTCAGGAGTCTGATGCATTAGACCATAAGACTATGAGACATAGGAGCAAAATTAGGCCATTCGGCTCATTGAGGCTGCTCTGCCAATCCACCATGGTTGACTTGCTAACACTCTCAACCCCATTCTCCTGCCTTCTCCCTGTAACTTCTGACACCCTGGCTAATCAAGAACTTGTCATCTCCGCTTTAAATATACCCAATGACTTGGCTTTCACTGCCAATCGTGGCACTGAATTTCACTGATGCACCACCCTCTGGCTAAAGAAGGCAGAGGGTGGATCATCTGTGCTCTGAATGGATGTCTCTCTATTCTGAGATTGTTCCCTCTGGTCCTAGACTCACCCACCAAAGGGAACAACCTCTCCACACCTAAGCCTTTCAATATTCGATTGGTTTCAGTGAGATCTCCCCTCATTCTTCTAAACTCCAGCGAGTACAGGCCCAGAGCCATCAAGCGCTCCTCGTACATTAACCCTTTCATTCCCAGAATCATTCTCATGAACCTCCTTTGGACCCTCTCCAATGCCAGCACATCTTTTCTTAGATAAGGGGCCCAAAACTGCTCACAAGATTCCAAGTAAAGCCTTAGCATTATGTTCTTGCTCTTATATTCTAGTCCTCTCAAAATGAATGCTAACATTACATTTGCCTTCCTGACCACACAGGCAGGATAGACAAAGGAGAGGCAGTGGATGTTGTTTACTTGGATGTTCACTAGGCCTTTTGACAAGATGTTACCTGTTATTTCTTCAAAGAATTCCAACAAATTTGTGAGGCAACATTTCTCCTAAAGGAAACCATGTTGACTTTGGCCTACTTTATCATGTGCCTCCAAGTACCCCAAAACCTCATCCCTAAAAATGGACTCTAACATCTTCCCAAACACTGAAGTCAGGCTAAATGGCCTATAATTTCCTTTCTTCTGCCTCCCTCCCTGGGCTATAGTCCACCTGCTTCAGGTGACTTATCTACCTTCAGAGCTTTCAGTTTCTCAAACGCCTTCTTGGTAATGGCAATTACACTCATTTCTGCCTCCTGACATCCTTGATTTTGTGACATCCTGTTGGCGTCTTCCACAGTTACGCCCTGATACAAAATACTTATTAAGTTTGTCTGCTTTTTGGTCCCCAATTACTACGTTTCCAGTGTAATTTTCCAGCCATCCAACATCCACACACGATTCTCGTTTACTCTTTATATAACTGAAAAACCTATGGTATCTTCTTTTACATTATTGTCTAGCTTACTCTTACGTTTCATCTTTTCTCTCCTTGAGGCTTTTTTAGTTGCTTCCTGTTGGTTTTTAAAAGCTTCTCAATCCTCCAACTTTCCACTAATTTTTGCTGTATTCTATGCCTTCACTTTTGCTTTTATGCTGTCTTTGACTTTGTCAGCTATGGTTCTCTCATCCTCCCTTTAGAATATTTCTTCATCTTTGGGATAGACTTATCCTGCACTTTCCTAATTGCCCCCAGAAATTTCAGCGATTCCTGCTCTGCTGTCATGCCTGATAGAATCCCCTTCCAATCAAATTTGGTCACTTCTTCTCCCGTGCCTCTGTAATTCCCTAGACTCTACTGTAACATTGATACATCTGATTTTATCTTCTCCCTCACAAACTGCAGGCTGAACCCTATCATGGGTGCAGGGTGCTCACTGTCTGCTAAAGAGTCCTTTACCTTAAGCTCCCTAATCAAATCTGGTTCATTATACAACACCCAACACAGAACTGCATTTCTTCTCATGGGCTCAATCACAAGCTGCTCTAAAAAAAACA
This sequence comes from Mobula hypostoma, assembly GCF_963921235.1. Classification (NCBI taxonomy): domain Eukaryota; kingdom Metazoa; phylum Chordata; class Chondrichthyes; order Myliobatiformes; family Myliobatidae; genus Mobula; species Mobula hypostoma. The sequence continues at coordinate 123,162,233 of NC_086102.1, forward strand.
TCTCACAGGCTTTCTACAAATTTCCTCTCTTCAGATTCAGCACCAATCTAATTTTTCCATCTTACCTGAATATTGAAATCCCCCATCACTTTTGTAACATTGGCCTTATTATGCCTTTTCTAACTCACATTGTAAATTATATTCCACATCCTGGCTACCGTTTGGAGGCCTGAATGCAACGTCCATCGAGGTCTTTTTACACTTGTAGTTTCTTAACTCTACCTACAAGGATTCTTCATCTTCTGATCCTATGTCACCTCTTTCTAAGGATTTGACTTCATTTTTTTTTGCCAACAGAGTCACCTCATCCCCTCTGATTACCTGCCTATCCTACTGGATGTTAAGGATAATAACTATTCCTGAACCTGATGGTGTGGGACCTGAGGTTCCTCTACCTCCTCCCCAATGGCATCAGCAAGAAGCTAGTATCGGTTGGATGGAGGGGCTGTTTGACAATGAATACTGCTTCCTTGCTGCAGCGCTCCTTGTAGTTGTGTTCAGTGGCGGGGTGGGCTTTTCCTGTGACGGACTAGGCTGTACACACCACTTTTAGATTAGATTAGATTATGAGGACACTCAGTCCTCGTTTATTGTCATTTAGTAATGCATGCATTAAAAAATGATACAATGTTCCTCCAGTGTGATATCACAGAAACAGAAGACAGACCAAGACTAAAACTGACAAAAACCACATAATTATAACATATAGTTACAACAGTGCAAAACAACACCATAATTTGATAAAGAGCAGACCATGGGCACAGTAAAAAAAAAGTCTCAAAGTCCTGATAGACTCATCATCTCATGCAGATGGTAGAAGGAAGAAAAATTCTCCCTGCCATGAGCCTCCAGCGCCGCAAACTTGCCGATGCAGCACCCTGTAAGCACCCGACCACAGTCCGACTCTTGAGTCCGTCCGAAAACTTCGAGCCTCCGACCAGCCCTCTGACACCGAGCACCGAACACCATCTCTGTCGAGTGTTTCGACCCCGGCCCGGCCGCCAAGCAACAGGCAAAGCCAAGGATTCGGGGCCTTCCCCTCCAAAGATCCTGGATCACACAGTAGCAGTGGCAGCGAAACAGGCATTTCAGAAGTTTCACCAGATTTTCCTCCGTGCTTCTCAAATCAGGATTGTGCACGGCATCCTACTTGACAGATAACAGATATTCATCACCAGAGTGGCCGCTGTGCATTGCGTCATGCCGCCATCTCTCTGACTTTTGTAGACTTTGCAACAGATCTTGTAGACTATTGGCAAAGAGTTTGTTCATAGCATCATTGCATCTTTCACCGGGATTTGTTATGGTGATACTATCACATTAACAGAGGTTTGTGACAGTCATGCTCTCCCTCTAATAGAGTTCTGCGATGGTGTCTCCCTCCTCCCAGCCTCCCGCAATTCAATTCCCATGCTCCAAGTGACCTCAAACCGCTGTGAGACGGGACTGGACAGACGCTAAAGCAGAGATGCCTGCAGCGTCAAGCTACCCTGGTACTCAGTCACACAGTACAGATCTCCAATCCAATTGCACTGAGGTCTGTCAGAAAGCAGAGCATCGTGGTTACTGTGAGGACCCCCAAGGTGAGTTAGTGTGAAGTTTGCTCCTTGCTTCATTGCAAGTCCCAGACGCAGGCGGGTGGTTGCTCAGGGACTTCCCGACAGTGACGAAGGAGCTGTGCATTGCCCATGTTGATGAATTGTGTGCGTGGACGGTGTGAGGAAGTGAACCCTGTGCCAGGACAATGTGACCAATGGAGTTTCCTGATGAATGGGAAGTGGGCACAATCCCCTCAAAATCTGCAATGTGAGTGGCAGACAAAACAGGCACAGATTGAACTAGTTTATAGGCTTCCTGTCAAGTTAATAAATCATTTCCTTCCACTGGCCGCCTCCTGCTACCACTCTGACCATTGACTTTTTGGCCATATCCCTTTGTCAGCTCTGTGTTCCACTTACAACTTACTTCCCAACCTATCACTGCACCAAACTTTGACTCCTTCACCTAATATACATTGTAAACCGTTAGAATCCCAGCATTGATCCCTGAGGCATCCCGTAAGTTATATCTGAAGATCACCCACTGACGCCTAATCTGTTCTCTCTCATCACTTGTCACAGCCCCATTTCCAAGCTATTGACTTGAGGGTTAATCTTTCCTCCTATTTCATCCCATCCACAACGGAGACCATGCCTCTTGACGACTCTAGTCTCTTCCACTCCATGAATTAGATGTCATTCATCACTCATGCCCTTGTCAAATCTCCCAGGCACCTACCTACTGGTCACCTACCTACAGGAAAGATATCAATAAGGTTGAAAAAGCACAGAGAAAATTTACAGAGAAAATGAGAAAGTGAGAATAGGTTTGGACTTTATTCTCTGGAGCATAGGAGAATGTGAGATTTGATAGAGGTATAGAAAATTGTGAAGGGTGCAGATAGGGTAAAGCAAGCAGGCTTTTAGCACTATGGTTGGGTGAAACTAGAACTAGAGGTTAAGGGTGAAAGGTGAAGTATTTAAGGGGAACCTGAAGTGGAATGTCTTCTCTCAGAGGGTGGTGGAGTACAGAACGAGATGCCAGTGGAAGTGCTGGTGCAGGTTAAATTGAGAAGTTTAGGAAGTACATTGATGGAAAGGATATGGAGGACTATGCTACAGGTTCACATTGCTGGTGGTTGCTCTGAGGACTTCAATTATGTTCAGCACTCTCTGTGGTTAGAGTGTTTTAGCAGACAGATCAAGAATTTCACTCAATTAGTCTTATCTAAGCATTGAGAGCAAAGATAAACATAGCAATTCATAAACACAAGTGATACTGCAAATACAGGAAATCCTCAGCAGCACATTCAATGTTTTGGAGAAACTCGGCAAGTCAGGCAGCATCTAGAGCAGGGAGTAAACGGCTGACATTTCGATGGACCTCAGCCTACAACATTGAATGTTAATTCCCCTCCATAGAAGCTGCCTGAGTAGCTGAATTCCTTCCACATTCCATGTGTGATAAACATCGCAGTCCAGCTGGAGTCATTCACCCCAAATGAGAAGCTTACAAGAGCTCCAGAAAGCTTTGTTTGCCTTGGAACGAGGCATTGCTCACTCTCTTTGCTTGAGTGGGAGCTGATGTCCCGTGGGGCACTGAGAGCCTCGGGGACGGAACAGTTAGGAAATGGTCATCGACAGGAGGAGGGAGTCAACGACCAGCAGGCAGATCGGGCGGAAGAGTTAAAACAAAGCAGGAGTGCCCTGGGACTCCATATACAAGAAGTTGAGAATAAGAAGCAACAGTAGTCTGAATGGCATTCTAAACCCACCCCACATTCACTCAGATCATTGCCAATCTGACCTTAACACCCACTTTAGTGCCTAATCACCACAACCTGTGATTTACCTACTGCATTGCCACCAATGAATTTACTCCTCATCTCAGTCCTAATGGTTGATCCTTCATCCTGAGACTATACACCCCCAACCCCCCCAACCTAGCACTGATTCCCCATCCACAGGAAGTGTCTTCATGTCAAGCCCTTTTACAATCTTATGTGCCTCAATCACTCCTCATTCTCCTAAAACCCAAATCGGCAAGTACTGGTAAAGAGTAAAAATACAGACGAATATTTTGTGGTCTGTACAGACACGGTGGGCTGAAGGGCTAGATTCTGAGCTGAATTACTCCTTTTTTTTTGCCCTATCTGATTAAATTTTTCCTGAAATAGCGAAGTATTTATTCCAGGCTTAAATAAATCCCAGCCTAGAGAATTTCTTGTACTTTGCCCCTAAGACAAACATATCTTCATCTTTACCCAAAGTACGTTTCGTATAAACTCAAACCACTACCGTACTATTGTACAATCACGTTACAAACAAAAATCAGAAAAATCAGAACTAACACAGACTAAACACACATATTCCCATCCTGATAGAGCATTGTATTTATCGGCTGTCATGCCCAACAGTCTCGAAGCACTTGTATGTTTACCTGTGGACGGTGCACGTTCTTTATCCACAACTACCTGGGCACAAACAACATTGCCAAACAGTCAGCCTGGGTGGAACCACTGCCGCCTGTCTTCAGGACTAATGGATAGCTACCTTAGCCAGCCATGGGAGCAGCTTAACTAGGCCAACCTCTCCCTCCCTGCCCCCCTCCGTACTGGATGATGCATACTTTTCTGTACACACTAATCCGAAAATGATCTCTCTGAAGATCCACGCAATGCATCAGCACATCTGAATATTTCTCATGCCCCTTGCAATGAAGATTTTAATTCACCCCTAATTTGTTAATTTTCGCATTTCTTATACAAGAGCACATTTATCTGTTTGAGCTTCATTCAAAGTATCCAATGCCTACCACCCTAAACATGCCCTTTTCTCTCTCCTACTTCTAGGACAAGATACAGGAACTTGAAATAGGGGACCAGACTCCAGAAGAGTTTCTTGCTTACTGTTGTCAGACTTAGGAACAATTCACCCCTTTCACATCCCCTTCCCAGTAGTGTTGCCATATTCTCAGACATTTAACTTTGCTTCTCTTTGTTATTCTGTTCCTACCACTTCAGAACTTGCTGAGTGCAAAAAGAACAATGATCTTTGCACCATCCTGTTGCTTTGCACTCATTGTTGTACTTATTTTTACTCTGCACACTGTTAACTTGGTGTGTTTTCCTTGAGCGAGGAAATTCATCACATGCTGGTGTGTGTAATGATAGACTAATCCGATCTAATGACATATTCCCCCATATTTTCTCCTTCTGGCATCATTTAGACCAATCATTCCATCCGTCAATCCCTCTGTTCTCTCTGTGTCCTCTTCACTTACTTTCTGACCTACATTTTGGTCATAAGACCAGAAGATTTCGGAGCAGAATTAGACAATTTGGCCCCTCAAGTCTGCACCACCATTTCATCATGGCTGATCCAATTTTCCACTCAGCCCAATTTCCTGTCTTCTCCCCGTAACCCTTCCTGCCCTGACCGATCAAGGATCTATCAACCTCTGCCTTAAATATACATAAAGACTTGGCCTCCACAGCTGCTCGTGGCAAAGAATTCCACAGATTCATTACTCACTGGCTGAAGAAATTCCTCCTCATCTCCATTCTAAAAGAACGCCCCTCTATTCTAAGACTGTGTCCTCTGGTCTTAGATTCTCCCGCTGTAGGCAACATCTTTTTCTCTGCATCCACTCTTTCAAGGCCTTTCAATATTCGTTAGGTTTCAATGAGGTCACCCCTTATTCTTCTGAATTCCAGTGAATACAGACTCAGAGCCATCAAACACTCTTCATATAATAAGCCGTTTAATCCTGGAATCATTTTCATGAACCTCCTTTGAACCCTCTCTAGTTTCAGCACATCTTTTCTTAGATAAGGGACCCAAACTTGCTCACAGTACTCCAAGTGAAGCCTCACTAATGCTTTATGAAGTCTCAACATTACATCCTTGTTTTTATATTCTAGTCCTCTTGAAATAAGTGATAATCTTGTATTTGCCTTCCTCACTGCTGACAAGCTGAAAATTAACCTTTAGGGAATCCTGCACAAGGACTCTCAAGTCACTTTGCACCTCAGTTTTTTATATTGTCTCTCCATTAAGAAAATAGTCAACCTTTCAGTTTTTCTACCAAAGTGCATGACCATACACCACCCAACACTGCATTCCATCTGTCATTACTTTGCCCATTCTCCTAATCTGTCCAAGTCCTTCTGTAGCCTCCCTACTTCCTCAAAACTACCTGCCCCTCCACCTTTCTGCATATCATCTGCAAACTTTGCAACAAAGTCCTCAATTCCATCATCCAAATCATTAACATATAATGCATAAAGAATCGGTCTCAACACAGACCCCATGGAACACCACTAGTCACCATTCAGTAAATGCACCCTTTATTCCTTCTCTTTGCCTCCTGCCAATCAGTCACCACTTTATCCATGCTAGAATCTTTCCTGTAATACTATGGGCTCGTAACTGGTTAAGCAGCCTCATGCGTGGCACCTTGTCAAAGGCCTTCTGAAAATCCAAGTACACAACATCAACCAATTCTCCTTTGTCTATCCTTCTTGTTATTTCTTCAAAGAATTCCAACAGATTTGTCAGGGAAGATTTTCCCTTGAAGAAACGATGCTGACTATGGCCTATGTTACCATGTGCATCCAAGTACACTGAGATCTCATCCTTAATAATTGACTCCAACATCTTCCTAACCATTGAGGTTAGAGTAATTGGCCTATAGTTTCCTTTCTTCTGCCTCTCTCCCTCTTGAAGAGTGGAGTGATACTTGCAACTTTCCAGTCTTCCAGAACCATTCCAGAATCTAGTGATTCTTGGAAGATCATTACCAATACCTCCATAATCTCTTCAGTCACTGTTTTCAGAACTCTGGGGTGTACACCATCTGGTCTGGTTGACTTAGTTACCTTCAGATCTTTCAGTTTTGCAAGAATCTTCTCTCTAATTATGGTAACTTCACACACTTCATGCCCCCTGACACCTGGATCTTCCATCATACTGCTAGTGTCTTTCACAGTGAAGACTGATGCAAAGTACTTATTTAGTTCATCCACCATTTCCTCGTCCCCCATTATGACCTCTCCAGCATCGTTTTCCAGTGGTCTGATATCCTCTCTCGCCTCAGTTTTACACTTTGTGTATCTGAAGAAACTTTTGGTATCCTCTTGAATATTACTGGCTAGCTTACTTTCATATTCCATCTTTACCTTCTTAATGACTATTTTAGTTGCCATCTGTTGGTTTTTAAAAGCTTCCCAATCCTCTAACTTCCCACTAATTTTTGCTCTATTATATGTCCTCTCTCTGGCTTTTTACAAGTCATCTTGTAGCTTGTTTTGAGAATCAGATTCAGAATAATTTATTTATTGATCACATGTACATTGAAACAGGTAGGGAAGTGCAGTGTTTGTTTTAACAGCTAACACAACTTAAGGATTGCTGGGGGCCACCCACAAGCCTTGCTACACATTCTGGCACCAAAATAAGATGTCAATAATTTTCAGCGGAACCACACAGAGCACAACAAGCAATAAAACAGCAACAGCAAAACAAAACAAGCTTATTTCCTCTCTGCCTCTGCCCACTCACCCACACAGACATTCTTTCAACCTCAGGACAGGACTCCTTATGTCACAGTCAGCTTCTTTATCTTAATATTCAATGTAAATGGCCAAATCCCTGGCATTGATCCTTGAAGCATCCCACTAGCTACACCATGAAGTGACCCATCAGTAGTTATACGATCTTCTGTCAGTTAACCAACCTTCTATCGCTGCCAGTATTGTTACCCTCAGCCCCATTTTCTTGTGCTAGGATGTTTTGTGATGCTGTTTAGGGACCGTCACATATTGAGAGACAAGTGCTAGAACCTGGAGCAAAAACAAACTTCTGGAAGGATAGCTGCTGAGTCTGAAAACATTGACCATCCCTCTACCTCCACAGACACAGCTTGGCCTGCTGAGTTCTTCCAGCTGTTTGTTTATGCTTAGGACTTACACCAGCATATCTTTACCCAGAATGTTCATTCCGTCTTCAAAGAACTTTAATAAACTAAGTAAACATCCTTTCCCTTTCACAGAGCCGTGTTGACTTAACTCAGTCCCAACAGGCTTTTTTCTAAGCACTCTTATAAATAATAGCTTCCAGGAATTTTCCAGTAGCTCTTGTACGGCTTTTAATCCCTTGTTTTCCAGAATGCCATCCCACTGACTTTTACATTACAATCTGTCAGGAAGTAGGCACATATGGGAGATCACAATTAATGTGGATGCTGTCCCAGCAGATAACTTTTGTTCAGCCCTAGAATGCAGGTTATCAAGCTGAGGAGATGCTTAGCCTTGAGTTCCAGTGCGTGCTGGTTACTTTTCCTCTATTAAATGTTCTAAGTTCCTCATTGTCTGTTCGGCCTTGGCTTCTTGCCGTTGTTTTCTACGGTGAAGGGAGGTAGCAGTACTGAATGTGGAACACAAGCCAAACTGATGATACATCTGGAATGAGATGTCAGAAGCAAATCCATTGCAATGTGTGGACCTGGCGTGGGAAGGTCTGAAACAGAGTTATGAAACCTGATGGGTGGACAGGCGGGTGCTTTTTCAGTGAGATGCTCAGTGCTGTGATGGCTCCTGGTGCCAGGGTAAAGGAGCTCATTGATCAGGACACCCTGTGAGAGGAAAGTCAACAGCCAACATACGTGGTCCATTGTGGACCTGGCAACAAGGAAAGGTGGGAATACCTCAAAGCAGAGTTGCAGAGGCATGGAAAAAAAATTAAAGACCATGGTCTGGAAAATTCTATTGCACCGTGTTTGATTATCAAGTTCTAATTCACGGAGCTAAATCAACTGGCACCTGAACCACATGTACGTTGTGCGTTTTGAACAAGCACATGAAACAGCGGCAGAAAGAGGCCATTCGGCCCCTTGACTGCTCCGCTGTACAATAGGGTCATGGCTATTCTAAATGTCATCCTAATTCCGTATTTCTGTTTACCCCTAATTATCATTCAATCTTCTATTCAGTTTGCATGATGTTTGAAAACCAGCCTCCCCTCTATGGACTTTGTCTATACTTCTTGCTGCCTCGGTAAAGCGTCCAGCATAATCAAAAACCCCTACCCATCCCACATATTTTCTCTTCTCCCTCCTTCTATCAGGTCGAAGATACAAAAATCGGAAAGCATAAACCATGAGGTTCAAAGACAGCTTCTACCTCACTGATACTGTGAAATAAGATGGAATCTTGACCTCACAATGTACCTTGTCATGGTTTTGTACTTTATTATCTCGCCTCACTGCACTTCCACACTTTCTCAGTAAATGTAACACCTAATTCTGAATTCCATCACTGAGTTTCCCATGTAGAATCTCGATGTACTGATTTAATAAATGATCAGTTTGGATAACATGCAAAATGAAGCTTTTCACTGTACCTTGGTACATTTACAAGGAGCCCTATCACAGGAAAGCAGCATCCACCATCAAGATCAAGAAACCCACCATCCAGGCCATGCTCTCTTCGCAATATTACCATCAGGCAAGAAGTACAAGAACCTTGGGTCCCACACCACCAGGTTCAGAAATAAGAACCAATAGGCTCACCTTCAAAAACTCTATTACTGATGTTCTCAGCATTATTTATTTTCTTGTTTCTATTATTTGAAAAATTTGTCTTATTTTGCATATTGGCTGTTTGTCAGCATTTATTTAGTTTTTCATATATTCTATTGCATTTCTTTATTTTCCTGTAAATGCCTACAAGAAAATGAATCTCAAGGAAGTTTATGGTGACATATACGTATCTTGATAATAAACTTATTTTGAAATTTGGACTTTGATGTGGCAATAATAAAACAATTTACCAATTCGTACTTGCAGAGCACATAGAGAGTGCACAGGCAAAGGCATCCCCACAGCAGCGTTCCTCTGTAAAACTGTCTCACAGAAGCGTGACTGACACCCGGTGCGGGTCCTGCTTCAGAAGTCATGTGTTAGCAGCATGTCCCTTTCTCCATCTCTGACATTGTAGAGGGGTAATCTTGTGGTTTTGTTGGCTTTATTTGGGAGTTTCCAAGGGTTACAGAGCTGCATGTGTTTGAGTGTGAAGTGACTCTGTGCTGGTCCCATAGACACGGAGCAAGATTATGAGTAAAAGGAGAGCCCAAAGACAGGGAGGTGCCTGTAGGAGGAAAGGAAAAGGGCCCTTGTCGTAGTGTCCAGGGTGTCCGGCCACCAGTATCTGAAGAAGAATGGATTCAGACTTTGAAAACTGTCACAAACACGGAAAAGGTTGCAGCTGCTGGAAATCCGAAGCAACACACATAAATTGCAGGCGAGGCAGCATCAGTGGAAAAGAATAAACAGTCGATGTTTCTGGGCAAGACCGTTCATCAGAACTGGAAAGGGAGAGCAGTCAAAGTAAGAAGGTAGGGGAAAGGGAGGAAGAAGTACAAGGTGAGAGTGGTATGTGAAAATGAGAAAGAGGGAGGGATGAAGTAAAGAGCTGGGAAGTCAATTGGTGAACGAGATGAAGGGCTAGAGAAGAGGGAATCTGATAGGGGAGGACAGAGGACCACGGACAGAAGGGAAGCTAGAGGAGCACCAGAGAGAGGCAATGGGTAGTTAAAGTTAAAGGTTAAAGAGAGGGAAACAGGAATGAGGAATGGTGAAGTGCGAGGGAGGGAGAAATTTCCAATTTCCACATAGCTGCCCTCATCGCCACACCAGGGATAGGGTTCCTCTTGTCCTCACCAACACCTCACTAGCCTCCATGTCCAGCACGTAATTCTCCATAACTTCCACCATCACCAATGGAATCCTACAACAAAGCACTTCTTTTCCCCTCCTCCACTTTCTCCAGGGATTGCTCCCTATGCCACTCCCTTGTTCACTTGTCCCTCCCCACTGATCTCCCTCCTGTTACTTATCCTTGCAAGCAGAACGAACGCTAGACCTGTCCCTATATCTCCTCCCTCACTACCATTCAGGCCCCAAACAGTCCTCCCAAGTGAGGTGACACTTCACCTGAAAGTCTGTTGGGGTCATCCACTGTATCCATTGCTCCCTGTGTGGCCTCCTGCATATCGGTGAGGCCCAATGTAGATTGGGAGACTAGTTCACCCAGCACCTACATTTCAACTGCCAGAAAATGTGGGATCTCCCGGTAGCCACCCATTTCAATTCTACTTCCCATTCCTTTTCCGACATGTCAGTCAAAGGCCTCCACTACTGTTGTGATGAGGCCACACTCAGGCTGGAGGAGCAACACCTTATATTCCATCAGGGTAGCCTCCAACCTGATGGCATGAACATCAATTTTGTGAATTTCCAGTAATTGCCCCACTAACCCTTCACCATTCCCATTCTTGTTTCCTTCTCTCACCTTATCTCCTTGCCTGCCCATCACCTCCCTCTGGTGATCCTCTTCCTTCCCTTTCTTCTATGTCCTTCTGTCCTCTCCTATCAGACCCGCCCCAACTTCTCCAGCCCTTTATTTCTTTCAAAAATTGACACCTGTTCTTTACTTCACCCCTTCCTCTCTCCCGGTTTCACCTATCACCTACAACCTTGTACTTCATCCTCCCCTCCTTCCCCACTTTCTTACTCTGACTTCTCCTCTTCCTTCCCAGTCCTGATGAAGGGTCTCGGCCTGAAACGTCGACTGTTTACTCTTTTTCATTGATGCTGCCTGGCCTTTGAAAGCTGTGTCAACATGCTGAGAATTAGACATAGTCTACTCCGTAAGTAGACGACTCTTACTGCAGAAACACACACACACACATACACCCGCGCATTCTGGAGGAGCTCAATAGGTCAGGCAGTACTGATGGAGGGAGAGAGACAGTGGACATTTCGAGTTGAGACCCTTTATCAGGACTGGAAAGAAAGAGGACAGAAATCAGACTAACAGCACAGGGGGTGGGGTTGTGGTGGAAGTAGGAAGGTTGTGTGGGGTAAAAGGGAATGATGTCAGAAGGTGCAAGGTGATAGGTGGAATACACAAAGAGTTTTTCAATCTCACACTGCTACAGGGGTGGGGGGGGGAAGGTCCCACTTGCTTCAAAAAGGCAACAATTATACCAGTGCCTAAGAAGAATAATGTGAACTGCCTTAATGACTATCGCCTGGTAGCACTCACATCGACAGTGATGAAATGCTGTGAGAGGTTAGTCATGACTAGACTGAACTCCTGCCTCAGCAAAGACCTGGACCCATTGTAATTTGCATATTGCCACAATAAGTCAACAGCAGACACAATCTCAATGGCTCTCCACATGGTTTTAGACCACCTGGACAACACAAATACCTATGTCAGGATGCTGTTCATCGACTATAGCTCAACATTTAATACCATCATTCCCACAATCCTGATTGAGAAGTTGCAGAACCTGGGCCTCTGTACCTCCCTCCGCACCTGAATCCTCAACTTCCTAACTGGAAGACCACAATCTCTGCAGATTGGTGATAACATCCCCTCCTTGCTAATGATCAATATTGGTGCACCCACGGGTAAGTGCTTAGCTCACTGCTCTACTCTGTCTATACCCATGACTGTGTGGCTAGGCACAGTCTAGAAAAAATTTGCTGACGGTACAGCCATTGTTGGTAGAATCTCAGGTGGTGACGAGAGGGCGTACAGGAGTGAGATATGCCAACTAGTGGAATGGTGTCGCAGCAACAACCTGGCACTCAATATCAGTACGACAAAAGAGCTGATTGTGGACTTCAGGAAGGGTAAGATGAAAGAACACACACCAATCCCCATAGAGGGATCAGAAGTGAGAGAATGAGTAGTTTCAAGTTCCTGGGTGTCATGATGTCTGAGGATCTAACCTGGTCCCAACATATTGATGTAGTCATAAAGAAGGCAAGACAGTGACTATGCTTCATTAGGAGTTTGAAGAGATTTGGTATGTCAACAAGTACACTCAAAAACTTCTATAGATGTATCGTGGAGAGCACTCTGACAGGCTGCATCACTGTCTGGTATGGTGGGGGGGGGGCTACTGTACAGGACCAAAAGAAGCTGCAGAGGGTTGTAAATTTAGTTGGCTCTATCTTGGGTACTAACCGACAAAGTTCCCAGGACATCTTCAGGGAGTGGTGTCTCATAAAGTCAGTGTCCATTATTAAGAACCAGGACATGCCCTTTTCTCACTGTTACCATCAGTAGGAGGTACAGAAGCCTGAAGGCACACACTCAGCAATTCAGGAACAGTTTCTTCTCCTCTGCCATCTCGATTCCTAAATGGACATTGAACCCTTGGATACTACCTCATTTTTTTTAATATAGGTATTCTGGTTTTTGCTCATTTTTTGATCTATTCAATATATGTATACTGCAATTGATTTATTTATTTATTTATTTATTATTATTATTATTATTATTACATTCATTTTATTTCTTATTTTTCTTTTCTCTTCTATATTATGCATTGTATTGAACTGCCACTGCTAAGTTAACAAATTTCACGTCTCATGCTGGTGATAATAAACCCAATTCTAATTGTTGGTAGAATCTCAGGTGGTAACGAGAGGGCGTACAGGAGTGAGATATGCCAACTAGTGGAGTGGTGTCGCAGCAACAACCTGGCACTCAACGTCAGTAAGATGAAAGAGCTGATTGTTGACTTCAGGAAGGGTAAGAGGAAGGAACACATACCAATCCTCATAGAGGGATCAGAAGTGGAGAGAGTGAGCAGTTTCAAGTTCCTGGACGTCAAGATCTCTGAGAATCTAACCTGGTCCTAACATATTGATGTAGTTATAAAGAATGCAAGACAGCGGCTATACTTTATTACGAGTTTGAAGAGATTTAGCATGTCACCAAATACACTCAAAAACTTCTATAGTTGTACCATGGAGAGCATTCTGACAGGCCGCATCACTGTCTGGTATGGAGGGGCTACTGCACAGGACCAAAAGAAGCTGCAGAAGGTTGTAAATCTAGTCAGCTCCATCTTGGGTACTAGCCTACAAAGTACCCAGGACATCTTTAGGGAGCGGTGTCTCAGAAAGGCAGCGTCCATTACTAAGGACCTTCAGCACCCAGGGCATGCCCTTTTCTCACTGTTATAATCAGGTAGGAGGTACAGAAACTTGAAGGCACATACTCAACGATTCAGGAACAGTTTCGTCCCCTCTGCCATCCGATTCCTAAATGGACATTGAAGGATTGGACACTACCTCACTTTTTTTAAATATACAGTATTCCTGTTTTTGCACATTTTTTAAAATCTATTCAATATATGTAATTGGGTTACTTGTTTATTTATTATTATTGTGTTTTATTTTATTTATTATTATTTTTTTCTCTCTCTGCTGGATTATGTGTTGCGTTGAACTGCTGCTGCTAAGTTAACAAATTTCACGTCACATGCCAGCGATAATAAACCTGATTCTGATTCTGAAGAAGAAGGAATCTGATAGGAGAGACAGTGGACCATGGAGGTGGGGAACCAGAGGGAGGAAGATGTAGGTGATGAGCAGGTCGTGAGGGTGGGGGAGGGGAAAGGAGAAAGTAAAGATGTGGGAAAACATAGGTGAGGGTGAGGGGTAGTGAAAACAGGCTACCAATGTGGAGAATGAGGTATTGCTCCTCTAATCTAGTGTCAACATTGGAAGTAGAAGATGCTATGGACAGACGTGTTAGTGTAGGAATGGGAAGCGGAGTTAAAATGGCTAGTCACTGTGAGATCCTGCCTGTTAGTCATGGACAGAGCGAAGGTGTTTGAGATAATGTTCACTCTTACCCTGAGCTTCCCACCCTGTGGATCACTGCAGTCAGCACACGCTATCCATGGTGGAATTCCCATCCTCAGGCAAGTGTCAACCAGGTGGCACCCAGCGAGCACTTGGCATTGTGGACTCCCAATGTGAGGCCGCTGTTAGTGCCACCTGCACCTTCTAGTTGATTGGGACCAAGGTCAGGAATTCTTCATGGTAGATGCCATGTGTCTGAGAACCTCGTAAAGTTCTTCCATCACCCACATGGCCTCCTTCCTCACCAAACTATGGGCTCTTGCTGTGCATCCATTACTAGCCTGGCCACTGGTCTACTGGGGCCAAGTGGAATGTACTGGTTGGACCTCCAGTTAAAATCCCGGTGCATTGCAAGTTGAAAGGTTCCCCTGTAGAGCTATTTGTGTTGTACGGCTGCACAACTTTGACTCCCTGAGGGTGTTCTGGATGTGGCGGAGAGTGAGGAAAGAGGGGGAGGAACAGGAGTGTGTAGGTGTCAATCGTATCGAAGGGATTCCTCTGTAATCATGGTTCCAGGTGAGGACCTGTGGATTCCTTTGATCACTGCCACGCTATGACTCAGGGGGAAGAGAAGTCCCCTCTGCCTGAGTCATCCTCTCCAGTCCCCAAAGTTGATGGGAACAACATACATATATACTGGCAATATGTCTCCTGTTGCCAGGTGCGATACCCAGTGAACCTGAGCTGAGAAATCCATGGTCATGGTGATCTCAATGGGTGGACAAAACAATGGGCGTCACTACTGGCATAAGACCTTAAGGGCTAGGGAGAGGCAAGTCCAATGAAAGCCAGTTGATCAATCTCCTCCTGGTCCTTTACTGACCACTGTTTGGATGGCAACAGAAGCCATTCAATATGACAACCCTTTCTCCAAATGAAAGAAGCTGCAGGGGAGGACGTCTGCATACTAATAAACAATGTTTCAGTCTGTTTCAAATGGCTGTGGGAAAAGAAGGAGTAAAAATCAAAAATAAAGCTGGTCAGGAGGAAGATAAGCACAAGAGATCCTGCAGATGCTGGAAATCCAGGACAACACATCCAAAAATTCTGGAGGAACTCAGCAGGTCAGGCAGCATCTATGGAGGGAATAAACAGTAGATGGTTTCATTATAATTGGAAAGGAGGAGGGGAAAGCCAGAATAGGAAGGAGGGATAAGGGAAGGAATGCAAGCTGGCAGGTGATAGGTGAAGCAAAATGAGGAGGAAGGAGGGTGAGTGGGGGGTGTTTACTGAGGAGCTGGAGGGTGATAGGTGAAAGGGGAAAAGGACTGAAGAAGAAGGATTGATTAGAGAAAGAGAAGGGGGAGGGGCACCAGAGGGAGGTGATGGGCAGGCGTGGAGAAGGGGTAAGAGGAATGCGGACCTGAAAAAGAGAGAAGGGAGTGGAGAAATTACTGGAAGTTAGTGAAATTGATGTTCATGCTGCCAGGTTGGAGGCCAGCCAGACGGAATATGAGGTGTTTCTTCCCCAAGTGTCATCATGGCAGTAGAGGAGGCCACAGACTGACATCATGGAATGGGAATGGGAAGTAGAATTAAAATGGGTGGTGTTGCAGATAAATCTCAATAGACAGAATAGATCAGGCCGACTCAGAGAGCTGTTTCAGACTAAAGGGTTTATTATATGATATCATGGAGAGTGCAGACTCCTAAAGCGCAGCTCCTCAGCTCTGCTCAACAATGGGTTACACTCTTATTTATACGCTAGGCGTATGTGACAAGAAGCACTTAAATCTGAAAAAAGAGGGGACTTCAACTACAACTCGTTAGAATAGCGAAGTTGCACTATGTGTCCTTGAGCGGTTATACATTTTCTTAAGTGTTAGTTCTCAGGACAGTATTTCAGGCTTTCCCAAGCTCAGACATGTGACGATTCTCAGAACAAGGAAGCACAGACATAGCTATTTTCCCATCTCATCTACAATGCACACTTCAGTCACACAATGTACGTTAGTCGCAGGTAATTGATTACAGACTTTGAATTCACATACTAGAAGAAGATCATTAACCCCTTAATGCTCGTCACAATGTCTTACTATTTTTCTTCCACAGGCAGTCACTGGGAAAACCCGCCTGTTGTGGCAGACAGAATGAAGGTGCTTGATGAAGTGGTCAAAGGGAAAGCTGATCAACAGAAAGAAAGTCAGTCTTAATCATTTGAGAATTTAGCTAATCAAAAGGATACGGAAACAAAGACTATCCAAGGAAACAGTCATTGTCTGGTACCAAACCCTCAAAGCAGCACTATTTTTGCAATAAAACTATTCCCAAAATCAGGAGAAGTGGAACTGCTGAAGCTCCACGGATGATTAATGGAATAGAAACTAAAATAGAAGACTTATGATAAGAATACCATCCATAGCATACTTATAAGAACAGAAAGAGAACAGAAAGGATTAGCACAACATAAAATGGAACATGAGCTTCCTATCAAAAAGGACATTTAAAAGTGAAGGGATATTTGAAAGAATATTGGAGTCAGTTAGCTACAATAAGGAGATCTCATGCAGCTGGAGGGTACAATTGAATGAATAATCTGTATCATTCTTCACAAAGTGAAGCGCACAGATTCAGTGAGCAAGTATGGGGAAGCAGAGCAGAGCAAACCAGAGATTATTGTACTGAAAGTTAATTCAATTAACTTACGTTTATATTAACAAATGTTCGTGATGCTTGTAATGTACTGTGCTGCTGCTACAAAAAAAAACAAATTCTCATGGCATTTGTACCCTGGGAATTTATGTTGACGACAATAAAATTGAACTGGACAATAAACTTGGACTTACTATCCACTCCTGACATGTTTTAACCTAAATTGTTGGAATTTAGTAAAAACACACATTCTCCAAGGAAATAAGCTTTTCTGGGAATTAGTAGCCATCCCTAGTTGCCTTTTAGAGGGTGAGCTGTCTTCTTGAGTTATTGTGGCCATTGTAGTAAAAGGTACAGAATATTGTTCAGCAAGAGTTTCACAACTTTAACACAGTGCAGGCATGGCAGCATGTGTTTGCAAGTTGGCATGTAGTTTATTGTGGGAAACTGATGTTATAAGACCATCAGATAAAGGAGCAGAATCAAGCTATTTTACCACGATGTCTGCCCCACCATTCCACTAGACCCCATTCTCCTGCCTTCTCCCCATAATCTTTATGTGGATTGGAGTGAATCTCTTGGTTCATCCATGATTTCCAATTGAGAAACCTCTTTGGTGTGCCGTCCCTTACCCACTTGCTGATCCATCGGCAATGGGAGTGACATGCGCATTTAAATTGTCCACTGAGTCCTTAAATATGGATTAGTGTACTGGCTCAAAGTAATCTTGCTTCCAAGACCAGCAGGGTATGGGTTTCTGTACTGGATTCTCATGTTCCAGTGTCTGTTTGTCAGCTGGGCCAAATGGGTTGCCATGCTATGGAGTCAAGAGCACAGACGTGCTTGAGGCTTTTGTCCAGTAGTCACAGTCTGACTCTCCATCCTTCATAAACCCTCTCTAACTCTCAGCACTGTCAACATTTAGGTCATAGATGGTCTTGACAGCACAGAAGAGTGTGATTATTGATGAGCCACTGAACCTCCTGCGTTGTTTCCCACCCACTATCTCTCCTGAAGGTCACGGGTTCGCCGTTGAATCACAGCCTTTGTGTACATGTGGAGCCCTCTCCTTTCAGAAGACATAGGAGGAGCAGCAGGCCATTTGGACTGTTAAGTCTGCTGCCCCATTCCATCATGGCTCCACTTTCCATCGTGCCAGAGGGGTTCAGGTGACTGTACAACTAGCCCGGGTGCAAGAATCACCAGTCTGGGAAATCTAGAGCAGCTTCAGGCTGGGCAGTGAAATCTTGGCCCAGAGCGAGTCACTGGGCGGTGAAGTCTAGGCCCAGTGCATTCTGCTGCACCAGAGCTCGGGTCCTAGTGCAAGATATGATACACTGTTTGGACAATTCAAACGCCCATCCAGATAGGCAGGAAAGACATCACTTGCTCGATTACTAGCTTGCTGGCTGTCCCACGATGCTCAGCTCCATGGTGCTGAGGCTTCATAGACTACCCTGACTGAATGCGCTTCATGCCTGCTAATAGGAGGAGAAGATGGTGGCGTGACGGCAGTGCACGCGGCCACTCCAGTGATGAATATCTGTTATCTGTCAAGTAGGGGACAGTGAACAATTCTGATTTGATGGGGACAGACATGAGAGTATGGAGGAACATCTGGAAAACTTCTGAAATGCCCGCTTCGCTGCCGCTGCTACTGTGTGGTAACCGGAATCTCTGGAGCAGAAGGCCCCGAAATCCTCGGCTTTGCTTGTTTCTGCAGCCGGGGAGAAGTCGAAGGTGCTAGGCAGAGGATGGTGCTCAGGAGGCTGTATCGGAGGGAATGGTCGGAGGCTCGAAGTTTTCGGATGGATGGACTCAGTGTCGGCTGCTTCCAAGGTATCGGCAAGTTGACGGTGCCTGGAGATTTATGGCAGGGAGTTTCTCCCTTTTGCCGCCTGCTATCGGAGACTCGGGAGTCGATCGACTCGGGAACTTTTGAGACATTTTTTTACCGTGCCCATGGTTTGTTCTTCATCAAATTATGGTATTGCTTTGCACTGCTGTAACTATATGCTATAATTATGTGGTTCTGCCAGTGTTAGTCTTTGGTTTGTCCTGTTTTCTGTGATATCACTCCGGAGGAACATTGTATCATTTCTTAATGCAGGTATGCATTTCTAAATGACAATAAAAGAGGACTGAGTGTTCTCATAATCTAAAAAAAAACTGATGGACTAATACCGAGGCTTTGGGCCTGCTCCGGGTTTCGGATCTAAGCGCTCATTTTGGTTCGGAATGCTGTTGCTCACTTCTATTGTTTGCATAATTGGTGTTTTTTTCATCTTTTCTCTTATGTTCTTGTTCTCTCAAAATAAATGCAAACATTGAGTTGGCGTTCCTTACCACCGACTGAATCTGCATGTTAACATTTATGGAATCCTGCATGAGGACTCCAATAACGTTTTGCATCTCTGATTTCTGAACTTCATCCCCATTTAAAAAATAGTCCAAGCTTTTATTCCTTCTACCAAAGTGCAAGACCAGACACTTTCCTGCACTGTATTCCATTTGCCACTTCTTTGCCCATTTAAGTCCTTCTGCAGACTCCAGCTTCCTCACCCCTATCTACCCTTCCACCTATGTGCATATCAACCTCACAAATGGCCACAAAGCCAGCAATTTCTTCATCCATATCACTGAAACGTAAAACAAGCAGTCTCAACACTGACCACTAGACACCAGCAACTAACCAGAAAAGACCCCCTTCATTCCCACTCTTTGTCTCATGCCAGTCAGCAAACCTTCTGTTCATGCTAGCTCCCTAATCAAATCTGGTTCTTTACTCAACAGCCAATCCAGACTTGCTTTTTCCCTAGTGGGCTTACCCACAAGTTGCTCTAAAAACTATCCTGGAGGCATTCCACAAATTCCTTCTCCTGGGATCTAGCACAATCCTGATTTTCCCAATCAACCTGCATATTGAAATCCCTCATGACAATCATAACATTCTCCTTTTCACATGACCTTTGATGTAGTAGAGTTCATGGTTTGAATGTGTTGTGGAAGAAATCTTGGTGCTTCCCCATTCTCAGGTGATAATTGCTATGGACTGCAGACACGAGGGTGTAAATGCTTGAGGAGGTAGCTGGGTTCCATTCAAAAGGACTGTCTCCTGATTAGTGTTCAGGTCCTAAGTGTTGTTGGAGAGAATATCCCTTCATGGTACACTGCAGACGGTGGAAAAACCTTATGATGTCAGGTAGTGAGCCCCTCACTGAAAAGTGCATAGACTCTGACCTGGTCTTCTTGCCGTGAACTTTACCTGCTTGGTGCAGTTAGGTATCTAGTCACCGGTGTTCACTCAGAGACTGGCATTTCTTGACACTTACCCGACACAAACTATACTTGTCAACTATCAGCCTATGAAAGTTGCTCAGTAGGGACAGAATGCTTCATTACAGGGGTCATGAGTGGAATGATGTAATCATCAGCAAGCGGTCAGCTTCTGACTTGATGATAGAAGGAAGGTGATCATTGGTTGCCCTTGGAACAATGCCCTGGAGAACATTGGTTGATGTCACCTTAAAGAGCGCATCACTATGTGCCCCTAGTGCTATGAAATTGTTTAGTGTGGAATCTACCAGGGGTCCACTTGCCTCTCTGATGTAAGGATACATTAAAATTAATGTTTTGCTCTCTGTGATTTACAAACATTTGTACTTAGATTAGATTAGATTATTAGATTATGAGGACACGCAGTCCTCTTTTATTGTCATTTAGTAATGCATGTTTTAAGAAATGATACAATATTCCTCCAGTGTGATATCACAGAAACGCAGGACAGACCAAGACTGAAAAACTAACAAAACCACATAACTATAACATATAGTTACAACAGTGCAACAATACCATAACTTGATGAAGAACGGTCCATGGCACAGTAAGAAAGTTCAAAGTTTCTCGAAAGTCCCACATCTCACGCAGACGGGAGAAGGAAGAAAACTCTCCCTACCATGCCCGACCACAGTCCGACTCTGAGTCGTCCAAAAACTTCGAGATCTGATCAGCCCCCCGACTCCGAGTACTGAGCGCCATCTCTATCTGAACGTTTCAACCTCAGCCTCGGTCGCCAGCAGCAGGCAAACCCAGGGATTTTGGGGCCTACGATCCGGAGATTCTCGATCGCACAGTAACAACAGCAGCGAACCAGGCATTCCAGAAATTTCTCCAGATGCTCCTCTGCTTCTCACGTCTGTCTTCATCAAATCAGAATTGTCCATGGCCCCTATTTAACAGATACGATATCATTTCACCGGAGAGCTGTGCGTGCTGCGTCGCGCTGCCATCTTCTCCTCCCGTCTAAATAAAGTGTTTTTAAACGCAAACAACAGGAATTCTGCTTCAAGCAACACACATCAAAGTTGGTGGTGAATGCAGCAGGCCAGGCAGCATCTCTAGAAAGAAGTGCAGTCGACGTTTCAGGCCGAGACCCTTCGTCAGGACTAACTGAAGGAAGAGTGAGTAAGGGATTTGAAAGTGGGAAGGGGAGGGGGAGATCCAAAATGATAGGAGAAGACAGGAGGGGGAGAGATGGAGCCAAGAGCTGGACAGGTGATTGGCAAAAGGGATATGAGAGGATCATGGGACAGGAGGTCCGGGAAGAAAGACGGGGGGGGGGGAACCCAGAGGATGGGCAAGGGGTATATACAGAGGGACAGAGGGAGAAAAAGGAGAGTGAGAGAAAGAATTATGTGTATAAAAATAAGTAACAGATGGGGTACGAGGGGGAGGAGGGGCATCAGCGCAAGTTAGAGAAGTCGATGTTCATGCCATCAGGTTGGAGGCTACCCAGATGGAATATAAGGTGTTGTTCCTCCAACTGGAGTGTGGCTTCATCTTCACAGTAGAGGAGGCCGTGGATAGACATGTCAGAATGGGAATGAGATGTGGAATTAAAATGTGTGGCCACTGGGCGATCCTGCTTTCTCCGGCGGACAGAGCGTAGATGTTCAGCAAAGCGGTCTCCCAGTCTGCGTCGGGTCTCACCAATATATAAAAGGCCACATCGGGAGCACCGGACGCAGTATATCACCCCAGCTGACTCACAGGTGAAGTGTTGCCTCACCTGGAAGGACTGTTTGGGGCCCTGAATGGTGGTAAGGGAGGAAGTGTAAGGGCATGTGTAGCACTTGTTCCGCTTACACGGATAAGTGCCAGGAGGGAGATCAGTGGGGAGGGATGGGGGGGACGAATGGACAAGGGAGTTGCGTAGGGAGCGATCCCTGCGGAATGCAGAGAGAGGGGGGGAGGGAAAGATGTGCTTAGTGGTGGGATCCCGTTGGAGGTGGCGGAAGTTACGGAGAATAATATGTTGGACCCGGAGGCTGGTGGGGTGGTAGGTGAGGAGCAGGGTAACCCTATTCCTAGTGGGGTGGCGGGAGGATGGAGTGAGAGCAGATGTACGTGTAATGGGGGAGATGCGTTTAAGAGCAGAGTTGATAGTGGAGGAAGGGAAGCCCCTTTCTTTAAAAAAGGAAGACATTTCCCTCGTCCTAGAATGAAAAGCCTCATCCTGAGAGCAGATGCGGCGGAGACGGAGGAATTGCGAGAAGGGGATGGCGTTTTTGCAAGAGACAGGGTGAGAAGAGGAATAGTCCAGATAGCTGTGAGAGTCAGTAGGCTTATAGTAGACATCAGTGGATAAGCTGTCTCCAGAGACAGAGACAGAAAGATCTAGAAAGGGGAGGGAGGTGTCGGAAATGGACCAGGTAAACTTGAGGGCAGGGTGAAAGTTGGAGGCAAAGTTAATAAAGTCAACGAGTTCTGCATGCGTGCAGGAAGCAGCGCCAATGCAGTCGTTGATGTAGCGAAGGAAAAGTGGGGGACAGATACCAGAATAGGCACGGAACATAGATTGTTCCACAAACCCAACAAAAAGGCAGGCATAGCTAGGACCCATACGGGTGCCCATAGCTACACCTTCAGTTTGAAGGAAGTGGGAGGAGCCAAAGGAGAAATTATTAAGAGTAAGGACTAATTCCGCTAGACGGAGCAGAGTGGTGGTAGAGGGGAACTGATTAGGTCTGGAATCCAAAAAGAAGCGTAGAGCTTTGAGACCTTCCTGATGGGGGATAGAAGTATATAGGGACTGGACATCCATGGTGAAAATAAAGCGGTGGGGGCCAGGGAACTTGAAATAAAGTGTTTTATTGGTTTGAATTAAATATTTGATTTTCATGTGGAAATACAGCAGAGTGACAGGCTCTTCTGGCCCATGATCTCAAACTGCCCAATTACACCTTTATGAGCAGTTAAGCTATTAACTCATACATGTTTTGGAATGGGGGAGGTAAGCGGAGCACCAAGAGGAAACCCACATGGTCACGGAGGAATATACAAACTTCTTACAGTCAGCAGCAGACTGAACCCAGGTCGCCAGTGTCTTGGTAACAATATGCTAACCACTACACCACTGTGCCTCCCCCCCAGTTTACTGGCTGTCCTCCTGCATCTTTACAGATGAATCAAGGAAGCTATTGGTGGCAGGGCAGTAATTAATGACATCATGAAATTTAAAAGCTGTGCCTGATTCTGAACATTGAATGATAAGCATGACATCTCCCCCTCTCCACCCCACCCCAAAGGTGTGAGCACACACTGAGAATTGAGTGACTCATGTGAGGGAGGAAGAATGGAACAAGTGAAGCAAAAAGTGAGAATCTCAACGGGTCAGGCAGCATCTTTAGACAGAAATGGACGATCAATATTTCAAGTCAAAGCTCTTCATCCTGTCCAGATGAAGGATCGCAAGCCAAAACATCAACAGGCCAACTTCATCGGCAAATGCTGCTTGACCAGTTAAGTTCCTCCAGCATTTATTTTTAACTAACTTGTTTTCTCCTTTCTCAGTGTGGGTAGAAGTTCTGCAACCTTAGATGTTAACTACTTCCCTTTTCATATTACGGCCTGACCTGCTGAGTGTTACCGGCATTTTCCATTTGTATTTCAGATTTCCAATATCTGCAGCCTATTTATTGATTTTCATGAGATATGTACTAGGCTGTTTAAGGAACTGAAAGGAAGTTAGGGAAACTTTGATAGAATTTCTTTATCCTTCCTGGGTAGAGGAATAGTGTCAGTAAATTGGAAGACAACACAAAAGCCAAGGAAAGGGCAGATAATAGGGCAAAAATTAAATGATTGGGAAGCTTTTAAAAACCAACAGAAGGAAATTAAAAAAAGCCATGAAGAAGGAAAAGATGGAATATAAAAGTAAGCTAGCCAATAATATTAAAGAGGATACCACAAATTTCTTCGGATATGTAAAGTGTAAAAGAGAGGTGAGAATGGATATTGGACCTCGGGATAATGATGCTGGGGAGGTAGTGATGGGGGGAGAGAGAAATGGCAGAAAAACTGAATAAGTATTTTGCATTAATCTTTGCTGTGGAAGACACTAGCAGTATGCTGGAAGTTTAAGAGTGTTGGGGGTTCAACTGTGTTAAGTTAACCATAACTAGAGAGAAGGTTCTTGGGAAACTGAAAGGTCTGAAGGTAGAGAAGTCACCTGGACCAGATGGACTACAATAGACAATAGACAATAGATGCAGGAGTAGGCCATTTGGCCCTTTGAGCCAGCACCGCCATTCAATGCGATCATGGCTGATCATCTACAATCAGTACCCTGATCCTGCCTTCTCCCCATATCCCTTCACTCTGCTATCTTTAAGAGCTCCATCTAACTCTTTCTTGAAAGCCAGAGAATTGGCCTCCACTGCCTTCTTAGGCAGAGCATTCCACAGATCCACAACCCTCTGTGTGAAAAAGTTTTTCCTCAACTCCCTTCTAAATGGTCTACCCCTTATTCTTAAACTGTGGCCTCTGGTTCTGGACTCCCCCAACATCGGGAACATGTTTCCTGCCTCTAGTGTGTCCAATCCCTTAATAATCTTATATGTTTCAAATCAGATCCCCTCTCATCCTTCTAAATTCCAGTGTATACAAGCCCGGTCGCTCCAATCTTTCAACATATGACATTCCCACCATCCCTGGAATTAACCCAGTGAACCTACGCTGCACTCCCTCCATAGCAAGAATGTCCTTCCTCAAATTTGGAGACCAAAACTGCACACAATACTCCAGGTGTGGTCTCACCAGGGCCTTGTACAACTGCAGAAGGACCTCTTTGCTCCTATACTCAACTCCCCTTGTTATGAAGGCCAACATGCCATTAGCTTTCTTCACTGCCTGCTGTACCTGTATGTTTACTTTCAGTGACTGATGAACAAGGACACCCAGATCTCGTTGTGCTTCCCCTTTTCCTAACTTGACACCATTCAGATCGTAATCTGCCTTCCTGTTCTTGCCACCAAAGTGGATAACCTCACATTTACCCACATTAAACTGCATCTGCCCACTCACTCAATCTGTCCAAGTCATCCTGCATTATCTCAACATCCTCCGGACATTTCACACTGCCACCCAGCTTTGTGTCATCTGCAAATTTGCTAATGTTACTTTTAATCCCTTCATCTAAATCATTAATGTATATTGTAAATAGCTGCGGTCCCAGCACCGAGCCTTATGGTACCTCACTAGTCACTGCCTGCTAATCTGAAAAGGACCCATTAATCCATACTCTTGGTTTCCTGTCTGCCAATCAATTTTCTATCCATGGTGGATATCCATGGTATCCACCCCCAATACAATGTGCTCTAATTTTGCCTACTAACCTCCTATGTGGGACCTTATCAAAGGCTTTCTGAAAGTCCAGGTACATTACATCCACTGGCTTTCCAATGTTCATTTTCATAGTTACATCCTCAAAAAATTCCAGAAGATTAGTCAAGCATGATTTCCCCTTCGTAACTCCATGCTGACTCGGACCTATCCTGCTACTGCTATGCAAATATGCCACTATTTCATCTTTTATAATTGACTCCAGCATCTTCCCCACCACTGATGTCAGACTAACTGGTCTATAATTGCCTGCTTTCTCTCTTCCTCCTTTCTTAAAAAGTGGGATAACATTAGCTACCCTCCAATCGCAGGAACTGATCCTGAATCTATAGAACATTGGAAAATGATTACCAATGCGTCCATGATTTCTAGAGCCACCTCCTTAAGTACCCTGGGATGCAGACCATCAGGCCCTGGGGATTTATCACCCTTCAGTCCCATCAGTTTACCCAACACCATTTTCTGCCTAATGCGAATTTCCTTCAGTTCCTCCTCTGGCCACTATTACATCTGGGAGATTGTTTGTGTCTTCCCTAGTGAAGAAAGATCTAGGGTTCTGAAAGAGATGGCTGAGGAGATTGTGGAGGCATTAGTAATGATCTTTCAAGAAATACTAGATTTTGGAATGGTTCCGGAAGACTAGAAAATTGCAAATGTAAGTCAACTCTTCAAGTAGGAATAGAGGCAGAAGAAAGGAAATTATAGGTTAGGTCGTCTGACCTCAATGGTTGTGAAGATGTTGGAGTCACTTGTTAAGGATGCGGCTTCGGGATGCTGGGAGGCACATGATAAAATAGGGCGGTCAGCATGGTCTCCTCAAGGGAAAATCTTCCCTAACAAATCTGTTGGAATTATTTGAAGAAATAACAAGCAGGATAGACAAAGGAGAATCGGTGGATGTTGTGTACTTGGATTTTCAGAAGACCTTTGACAAGGTGCCACATATAAGGCTGCTTAAGAAGCTAAAGGCCAATGGTATCACAGGAAAGATACTAGCATTAATGAAGAAGCAGTGGTTGACTGGAAAGGCTATGAAACCAGCCTTTCCTGGTTGGTTGCCAGTGACTACTGGTATTTCACAGGGATCTGTGTTGGGACCGCTTCTTTTTATGTTGTTTGTCAATGGCATCTGATGGAATTGATGGTTTTGTTGCAAAGTTTGCAGATGATACAAAGAAGGGTGGAAGAGCAGGTAGTTTTGAGGAAGTAGAGAGGGTACAGAAGCTCTTAGACAGATTAGGAGAATGAGCAAAGGAGTGGCAAATGGAATACAGTGCCTGGAAGTGTATGGTCATGCACTTTGGTAGAGAGAATAAAAGTGTAGACTGTTTTCTAAATGGAGAGAAAAATCAAAAATCTGAGGTGCAAAGGGACTTCAGAGTCCTCATACAGGATTCCCTGAAGGCTAATTTGCGGGCTGAGTTGGTAGTAAGGAAGGCAAATGCAATGTTAGCATTCATTTCAAGAGGACTAGAATATAAAAGCAAGGATGTTATGTTGAAGCTTTATATGGAATTTTGTCTTGCTTGCTGTAGGATATATAACTGACTTAAATATGGAGTGTGGTAAGGAGGTTTGTAGATGAGGCAAAAATGAGCCATATACCCAATGTTCCCAGGTCACAAACATCCAGTAATTGAGCGGACACCTCTTACCAATGAACAAGCTCTCAAGATATTATCAAATTGAGAAGTCCAATGTACATACACACATATCTTCCTGTGAATGGTAGAGTTACTTTCCTCTCTCTCCACTTCTAGTAATTAATCTCTCTTGTTTGTCTTATGTGTTTTCGATACCATTTATTACAATACCTGCAGAGATTTGTGTGTATTTTCTGACTAATAGACAAAATTGACCTCTGTCAGTATGGAGGCCGTTGATTACCTTGGGATGGTCTGTCTTTGACAGGTGGTAAGCTTGAGAGTGTATGAAGGTATAGAAGGCCTGCCGGTTAGATCAAAAAGTAGCAAATAGAGTTTTATTCGCTCAAGTGTGGGGTATTGAACCAAGTCAAGGGAATGGATAATGAACAACCATAAAAGGGAGAAGGACAAGTAAATAAATTGGTTATAAAGGTGAAATATTGAAGGGCAATCTAAGAAGAATTGCTTCCCTTTATTGGCTGAGACATTATGGTAGCAGTGAGGTCATGCTGGATCTCTTTACTAGTTAGACCACATGTCAGCATGTTACAGGGGAAATGTGATTCCACTGGCGAGGGTGCAGAGACAATGCATATGGATGTTGGTCTGATAAATGAAGCTCCGACGAAAGATTGGATAAACAAAGATCCATAAATGATCGTAAACACGAGGCCTGACGAAGGGTCTTGGCCCGAAATGTCAACTGTACCTCTTCCTAGAGATGCTGCCTGGCCTGCTGCGTTCACCAGCAACTTTTATGTGTGTTGATTCAAAAATTTATTTTTCACATGTAGATTGAAACATACAGTGAAATGGCTCATTTTGCATAAATGACTAATACTGTCTGAGGATGCGCTGGGGGCAGTCCGCAAGTGTCGCCATGCTTCCACCGCCAATGTAGCTCACTAACCCTACCCGTATGTCTTTAGAATGTGGGAGGAAATCTACCACATACAATTTCCTTTCAGACAGTGGCGGGAATTGAACCGCAGTCACAGGTACTGTGAAGTGTTACTTTAACCACTCTGCTACTGTGCTGTCCCACTGCCATGTAACTACCTGTGCAGGGTTTTCTCTTTGAAACAGGTGTAAACAAGGTGGATAAAATTATGAAGACTGAATAAAGAGGAAGGACCTCTCTCTGCTATCTAATCAAACAAAGGTTATAGGGCATAGATTTAGAGTAATTGGTAGAGGTATTGGATTGGAAGTGAGGATAATTCACTGCCATGGGTAGCTGTGAAGGCCAAGTCTTTGAGTATATTTGAAGCAGAGGTTGATATGTCTTTGATTTGTCAAGGAGTCAAAGGTTACAGAGAGAAAGCAGAATGAGATTGATAGGGATAACAAAGTAGCCATGTGTGACTCGATGGGCCAAATGGCATAATTCTGCTCTTATGTCTTATGGTCTTACGGTCTATAATGTGTTCACCAAGAGTAAAGAAATGATTTGGAACTCACTGCTGGAAAAGATATCTGAGCAGCTCTACTCGTCTTTGGGGTGTACTGGGCATCAAGGAAGGCTATCAAGTCTTGCAGCATGGTCTGGACCAGCTGGCAACATGGGCTGAAAACTAGCAGTGAAATTCAGTGTTGCCAAGAGTGAGGTGTTGTCCTTTGAAAGGACACTCCAGGGTAAGTGAATGGAAGGTCTCAAAGGTGTGTGGCAGAATAAAGGCACCTGGAAATACAGACGTGTAATTCTTTGAAAGTGTCATCGCAGCTATATCGTCTAGGGAAGAGAGTTTTCAACACATTGGCTTCATAAATCAGAGCATTGAGAACAGGACTTCGGATGTTATGTTGAAATTGTACAAGATTTCGGTGAGACAAAATTTAGAGTATTATGTGCAGTTCTGGTCACTCACCTACAGAGAAGTTATCAATAAGCTTGAAGGGGTACAGAGGAAATTTACAAGGATGTTGCCAGGATTTGAGGATCAGGGTTATGGAGAAAGACTGAAAGGGTTAGGAATTTATTCCCTGGAGTATAGGGGAAGATGTTATAGAGGCACACAAAATTATGAGGGGCATAGATAGGGTGAATGCATACAGGCCTTTTCCCCTCAGGTTGGGTGAGATGAGAACCAGTGATCATAGGTTTAGGGTGAAAGGTGGAATATTTAAGGGGAATCTGAGGAGAACTACCTCACTCCAAGAGTGGCACAAGCTCAGAATGAGCTGCCAACTAAAGTGGCAAATGCAGGTTCAATTGTAACATCTAAAGGAAGTTAGGATAGGTACATGGATGAGGTGGGTTTGGAGCAATATTTTCTTGGTGCAATTAGATGGGACTAGACAGAAGATTGGGTTGGCATGGACCAGATAAGCTGAAGGTCCTGTATCTGTGCTGAGGTGCTATGACTCATTATATGAAAACAGAGCTGAGCTATAGAGGGATTGGACTGGTTAAAATCTTTTGATGAGCACAGACACGATGAGCTTCTCTGTGTGTAAAATGCCAGAGATTCTGTATCCCCTTGTATCTCTAACCACCTCCCATCCCAGAGAGTTCTGTGCACTCCATTTCTCACTTCCTGCTTAATTCTAATGTCCATTACTCCTCTCTTTGAGGTCATACCTTCTGCTGCTCAGCTCCTGTGCTCTGGTGATCTGTGTGCATCCATTCCTGCCCTTACCTTCCCTCCTCTACGGTCTCCTTTCAGACATTCACTGCATCTCAGCAGCTGTGTAAATGTTGGTGATGTTCCAACAAAACACCTTGATCATATCTGGTTAGGTTAGATTAGTTACACGGGGGTGTAATGGAATTCCCTGTTCCCCTGCAGCTCACCAAGTAAATGGTATACATTCCAACACTAAATGCAACACCAGATAGTGTGAGTCTCAAAACAACACGATGGTGCAAAGATCATAGTGCAAGCTGAAGTATTGCAAAGCAAAATGCTGTTGTGAAAATAATTGGTGATTGGAATGTTCTGCCGGGGTGGGGGTACAGTCAGACGCAGTAAGGACTCTGAGATAAACGTGTGGATGAAAGAAAAATGGAGGGGAGATTCACATTGCCCTTGAAGTAGGGCAGCACAACATTGTGGGCCGAAGGGCCTCTACTGTGCTGTAATACTGGAGGCTGAATTAAGTGGCTGAGAATTGGAAGGGATGTGAAGGAGGAGAATGGTTCAGCACTCTGAGGAAGAAGCTGTTCTTGAGTGTGGTCATTTGGGCTTTCAGATCCCTGTGTCTTCTCCCAGAAGGCCATGAGAGAAAAGGGAATGGTCAGGGCAGTAGACATCCTTAATGATACCTTAGCCTTCCTGAAGCAACGTGCATTGAACATTATATTAAATGGAGACATCGCTGAAATGAAAAAAAATCACGTGGAATGATTTCATTCAGAAGAATCTGAGCTGGTAGTAATCTGCTCCGGTAAGACAGATGCTCTAGGTCTCTAGAGTTCTTGTCTCCTGGTTCTAGTCTCTAGAGTCCTGAGCAATAGACTATTGATATGCTGACAGTTACATTGAATTCCACTATGGTAGGTGGGTACTTTAAATCCACAATAGATATGGAAAATAAAAACTAGCATCAGTAATAATAACTGGGAATGCTGTTATATAAAAAGTCATCTAGTCCACTAACAACACACTCAAAATGCTGGAGGAGCTCAGCAGGTTAGGCAGCATCTATGGAAAACAGTCGACATTTCGGACCGAGACCCTCCTTCAGGACTGAGAGGGAAGGGGTGAGATGCCTGAACTAAAAGGTGGGTGGAGAGGAAGGAAGCTAGCTGGAAGGTGATAGATGAAGCCAGAAAGAAGGAAGAAAGAATCTGATAGGAGAGGAGAGTGGACAATAGGAGAAAGGGGAGGAGGGGACCCAGGGTGAAGTAATAGGCAGGTGAGAGGAAGTAAAAGGTCAGAGTGGGGAATAAAGCAGGTGAGGGGGGTGGAATTTTTGTTTACTGGAAGGAGAAATCAATATTCATGCTATCAGGATGAGGTTACTCAGACGGAAAATAAGGTGTTGGTCCTCCGCCCTGAGGGTGGCCTCATCTTGGCACAAGAGGAGGCCATGGATCAACACATTGGAATGGGAATTAAAATGTTTGCTACCAGGAAGTCCCGCTTGTGGTGGATGGTGTCAAGGCGCTCGACAAAGCGCTCCCCAAAATTGATGAGCTCAGCATGCATACATGAAGTGGCACCAGTGCAGTGGAGGAAGAGCTGGGGAGTGCAACCCGGAAAGGCTTCAGACATAGACTGTTCTACATAACTGATGAAGAGGCAGGCATAGCTGAGGCCCATGTCAGTGCCCAAGGCTACCCTCAGGTTTGGAGAAAGTGGGAGGAACTGAAGGAAAATTGTTCAGGGTGAGCATCAGTTCTGCCAGACAGAGGAGGGGGTGGTAGAGGGGGATTGGTAGGTTTCTTTGTCAAGAAAAAAATGAAGAGCTTTTCGGCCTTCTTGATGGGGATAGAATTGTATAGGGACTGAAGATCTAGGCTGAAGATAAGGCGGTCAGAGCTGGGGAATTGGAAGTTACTGAGGAGATCGAGGGCATGAGAAGAGTCACGGATGTAGGTGGGAAGGGACTGAACCAAGGCGGGTAGAATGGAATTGAGGTAAGAGGACATGGGATCAGTAGAGCAGGAGCAGGCAGAGACAAAAGGCCTACCCAGACAGTCAGGGTTGTGGATCTTGTGTAGGAAATAGAAGCAAGCAGTGCTGGGTAAGGGAACTCTGAGTTTGGTGACAGTAGAAGGGAGTTTTTCCGAGTTGGTGAGGTCAGTGATAGAGTCGGAGTTGGTTTTCTATTGCTGTGGAGTGTAGTCCTCCTCGAGGGATAGGTATGAGGAAGTGTCCGAGAGTTGTCACCTGGTCTCAGGTAGAGGTAGTCTACTAGTACCCCTCAGGGAAACCTACCTTTCATGTCTGTGCTGGGATACATCCATCTCCATGTGCATGAACACAAGAAAATCTGCAGATGCTGGAAATCTGAGCAACACACACAAAATGCTGGAAGAACTCAGCAGCCCAGGCAGCATCTATGGAAAAGACCCTTCTTCAGGACTGGTAAAAAGAGGTTTAGCCATCCCTTTATCTCGTTCACAAATCAACCTCCCAGCTCTTTACTTCACCCCCTCTCCCTCTCCCAGTTTCACTTATCTCCTATCACTTTGTACTTCTTCCTCCCCTCCCCAATCTCTTTCTCTGGCCTTTCCTCTTCCTTTCCCGTCCTGATGAAGAGTTTCGGCCAGAAATGTCAACTGTTCACTCATTTCTATAGATGCTGCCTGGCCTGCTGAGTTCCTCCAGCATGTTGTGTGCTACTTCCATGTCCATGAACATAGTTAACCAAGGACTGGACAATCAGCCATTGGGTGTGGGAGGGGAGGTGAGGAGTGTTGCTATTTAAGATGGGTAGTGAATGTATTAGTAGAGTTAGTGTTGCTCCAGTAAAATGATACTGGTAGATTTTAGCATGAACATCTCAAATATAACATACAGCATACTCCAAAATAAATTAAAGTACTGACAGTAAACATTAAAATCTTTATTTAACACTGATGACCCAATCCATACATGATCTCCAATTGTGTAATTACAACAATGACTGCAAACATGATACAGGTCCCATTAAAAAAAAGTCTATATTTTACAAATACAAAATGAGTTCTGCAAAATACGAGATAGATTTAAAGCAGGTTTTACCTCACACGTGGTCCAAAACTTTTAGTGTTGTAAATTTTTTTTGGAAGCCCTCTATGTTCATAGCACCAATATAAGTTTACTTTAAAGTAACATTTATTTACATTCAAAATGGTTACTTGATGATCATAACACAGTTTGCTCATTAAAATAAAATGCTGAACGATCAGGACTCAGTATGCTTAGCGATTCCAAAGTATTCCCCTAAAACCAAGCGATCTCTGTGGTATTACACACCCTCCAGGGTCCATTATTCATCAAATGTTCATTGATATTGAGTCTTGCCCTTTCATTCACAATGCCATGATCTCCCATCACAGACAGGTGTGAGGAGAAGCCCACTGCCCATGTACTATATTCTGTGGATAAATCTAGCCAACAGCTATCTCTTATATACTGAAGTAATAATGATACTTTAATCAGACTTCAGTTTGTAACCCATCAAGTTGTCATTCCACAAATAATCTACCTCTAACCTCATTCTTACTACATCCCTCATCCTTTCTCCCTTCAAGAGAACCAACTTCCTGATCATGCACATTCCATTTTCCTTTGATCTTGTCTACAACTTCCTCTTCTGACAGACTTCCCTCACCCTATGCTGGTTGGTCTTTGGTAGAAAAAAAATGAGAGGTTCGATTTCAGACAAGTTAAAGTCAACGTAAATTTATTA
This sequence comes from Mobula hypostoma, assembly GCF_963921235.1. Lineage (NCBI taxonomy): Eukaryota > Metazoa > Chordata > Chondrichthyes > Myliobatiformes > Myliobatidae > Mobula > Mobula hypostoma. The sequence continues at coordinate 123,195,763 of NC_086102.1, forward strand.
TCAAAGTACATCTGTCACCAAATACAACCCTGAGATTCATTCTCTTCATTTTCCTGTGAATGCCTGCAGGAAAATAAATCGCAATGGAGTATACCGTGACAGATATGAACTTTGATAATAAAATTTACTTTGGCTTTTCTGAAGCAAGTTGATACTGTAATGTGGCCTCGGTTGACTTAGCCATCCAACTTTTAGGAAGACTACAAGTGGGCACATTAGTGTTAGTTGCTTTAATGTATATAAGGCTTTAAGTCACTTCAAAATAATTGCTGGGAAATCAATCTACTCTGTACTTTATGGTGATCCCACATTTTTATACAACTGTGAGGTACCATCGTTTAAAATATTTAGATCAATGCTGGCATAGAGGTTAGTGCGACACGAATATTATTGGGGGTGTTTCGGAGCTCAGAGTTCAATCCTAATACCATTCTGTGAGGAGTCTCTGTATATCCACCCCATGGAACACATGGGGTTTCTCCAGGTTTCCTCCCTTGGCCCAAAGACGTACCTAAATGATCCTGTGATTAGGTTAGGGCGAATCGGGGTTGTGGGGTTGCTGGGGTGGTGTAGCTCCAAGGGACTCCACGCTGAATCACGGAACAAGATAAAAATATAAACAACTGCTTAATCGTAACCACCCTCCACCGATCTCATCATCATCATTGGATGCATCTAACAGAACTTTGGGCTAATGTGGCCTGATCTACAGGTCAGGTTATACATGATGGATAGTCACTGGAAAATCTGACCACTAATTCAGTCTCAAGACTTAAATTTTCTCGGGGAACAGTTTCTCCAGATACTGCATATATGGATCACTGGCAACGTAGTGAAGATGATAATCGACTACAGCCGGCTATCAAGTGTTGGTGATCTGCACAAGCTGGCAATCTGGTGAAGCATCTGTTGACCTACTCCTTTCATATTACCAATGCAAGTGGAGTGTTTTCTGCTCTTTTTTTCACCTATCAATCAGCTTTACTTACCTTGCCTTTAAATGAACTGACTCCAATCAAACTGTCCAGTAGCAAATAGCAACAAGTTAATGGGACTCTAGAGGGGCATCTGAGGGAATAAAACCATTAATAGAGGGAGCAAGAAAGGGCTTGGGCCCCTGCCAAAGGTAGTGCACAGACTTTGACCTAGCACTATCCGTGAGTCCCTTGAGAAGCCGTCAGGTTTAAAGTCCTGCCGGAGGCTCTGATGTGCAAGTGGTCAGCAGCAGGCTGACCTTCGCAAGCTGGAACTGCATCAAGTGTGGTTGCAGGGCTCTGAACTGTTTTGCCACCACTGGACTGAGAAGAACAACCTCTGGTGAGGGAATTCTGGACAGAAAGGCCAGAGGCCGAGCACTGCTTGAAGTGGGAAGGCCGGCATTGGGCCCAGAATGTGTCTGAGCCCCAGGCCATAGCTGAGGCCAGACCATGGCTGGGCCCAGGCTGTAACTGAGCCAGGTCACAACTAGGCTCAAGCCTGAGTCACATAAATTGTGCTTGTCACATGTACCTGGGAGACAGCAGTGTGGATCAGGGAGAAGGCCTGACCGTGCCAGAGTTAGGTGTTTACTGGGCCAAATCAAGTGCTTCCTCCGTCCAGGGAGCCCGGTGTCCCTGAGGGGTTCTGAAACAGTCTTCCAGCCCCTAACCTGCTGATCAGGAGATGCCCTCGGCAGCTGAATATTAATTTCAGGCATCCACGGTGTGCAAGGACATCACTGATTTTCTACCACCACATCTAACATCCACAAAACTAGTGCAACAATGACCAGATCCTATTTTCTCACTAACTCAGAGGAAGCTTTCTGAGGCAGGGACCTACACAGACCTTGCCACCTTGTTTTAACCTCAGGATATGGTACCTCCAGCTGCCTGAACCAGGAGCACTGAAAGGAAGGAAAAGTGTCCCAGCCTTGCAGAAGGTAGTGGATAGACAGTGGTACAGGAACCACGAGGGTGGAGTGGTATACATTAGAGCAAAGTCACAGAGCGACGGGATGGCACAGGGTAGGAACATTCCTGAATGAAGATACACTTCGAAAGACAATGCAAAATCCAAGAAAGCAAATTCCCAAAGAAAGTAACCACTTTATAAAAATGCATAAAATAGGAGAGCTTAGAGGGCTTAGAAATTTCTTCATTGTTAATAAAGTGACATTTGTTTGCTAACTGTTTGGTAGAATACACCTCTCAAAAGGGCAGGGTATTCCTTTACCCGGAAGAGATAGCGTGCGCCAATATCTACATCATAGTCAATCGTTCTACCAGCAACTAAAGCCCGGAGAATGTCCTCATTCACCTGGTCACCCACGGCAAGGGCAAAGACCGTGATTTGGTTTGCTTTTGCTGCTTGCGCCTGCCGCTCTATGGTGTTCACCAGCTCTCCCTGGGATCGACCGTCCGTGAACAAGAGGACCTTCTTATTGACATTGCCCCGAATGTTCCGGTAGTTCGCAATCACACGCTGCAGGGCAGCCGCCACATCAGTTGCATCATTCATGAACTTCATCTGGTCTATGCTTTCTGACACGATGGTGTAGTTGCTCGAGAACTGGGCCTCGATCACCTGATTTTTACTGTACTGAACCACAGAAATCCGCACCCTAACACCAGGCTTGACCTCTGCATCTTTAAGGAAGCGCTCCGCCAGTCGCTTGGCAAATCTCTTGGTGGTTTCAAAGTTCTTGCTCCCAACACTGGTGGAGCTGTCAACCAGCAAAGTGATGTCGGTTGAGGTGTTGAATGTAACTGTAGAGAAAACAATCGGTAAGGCCAAGTTTTTGAAATAGACTAAAACAATATTGCAAGTTTTAAATGAAATACACAAATTACCAGCAAGTTGTCAAATCACTTTGGTTCTGGTACGGTCCCAAACCTTGTTTACCCATTGGCCTTTGTGAACTGGCTACTGGTTCTATTGTTTAAAATTCACCTTGAGGGCTCATCCTTCTTCAGATGATGACTTCTGCCTCCTTAAGTCCTAGTCTCCTACACACCCCGCACCTCAAATACTTGCAACTTGGCTGCTGTGTGCGCATTATTACGTGGAAGGCGCTTATGGAATGCAAACAACTGTTGTAAACACTGGAAAACAAGGGGGCAAACTGTTCTCAGGACAGAATATGTGGCAGGGATTTAGTAAGAAAATATTGATAAAGGCTCCACCTGCACCCCCCACCCCCCAACACCTTCAGTCTTTGGAAGGCAAGAGAAGAGAAAGGATTAAGACTGTTGATGTGTCAGGATGTAATGCCAATCTGTGTGGCATCATATTGATAAAAGGCTAAGTGATTGGTGCGGTGTCTGGGGAGAAACACTCAGCCAACCAGATTAGCATCAGGCAGATCCCTCAGTGCCTCTGTAAGCATCAAGCACCTGCAAACCCAAGTGCTGCTGATGCTGTGGATGAGAAAACAGCTTGACAGCCCACACCGAACATAATTTCCAACTAACTGGGCAGAAGCACTGGTGAACAGTCCTGTGGAAGGCTTCATGCGGTGGTACTTGTAACTGCCACCCGGTGAATGGGCCATGATTACGATCGCACTACCACAGCGTGTTCCAGAGGAAGAACTGATGCCAGTTCAGTGGAGTCAACGGAGGGAGCTTCACTCTGTGGCTGACCCCTGGAGTGACTGGTAGGGTCCGGAGGCTGGAGGTCTGCCCCGGAGCTGTTTGTGGGTGGGTGGGAGGGAGGGAGGGAGGGGGCTTGTTTCGCACCTGTTGCTGGTTAACCATATAACCATATATAACCATATAACAATTACAGCACGGAAACAGGCCATCTCAGCCCTTCTAGTCCATGCCGAACCCTCAGAATTTTAAACACCTCTATCAAGTCTCCCCTCAACCTTCTATGCTCCAAAGAATAAAGACCTAACTTGTTCAACCTTTCTCTGTAACTTAGGAGATGAAACCCAGGCAACATTTTAGTAAACCTCCTCTGTACTCTCTCAATTTTATTGACATCTTTCCTATACTTCAGTGACCAGAACTGTACACAATACTCCAAATTTGGCCTTACCAATGCCCTATACAATTTCAACATTACATCCCAACTCCTATACTCTGCTCTGATTAATAAAGGCCAGCATACCAAAAGCTTTCTTCACCACCCTATCCACATGAGGTTCCACCTTCAGGGGACTATGCACCATTATTCCTAGATCCCTCCATTCTACTGCATTCTTCAATGCCCCACCATTTACCATGTATGTCCTATTTTGATTAGTCCTACCAAAATGTAACACCTCACACTTATCAGCATTAAACTCCATCTGCCATCTCTCAGGTTGTGTTCTGTGTTGTTCTGCCGAGCGCTATGGACATGCCGTGTTGGTGCAGGCTGCCTCTAGAACAGCGCTAGGTTCTGTTGATTGTTAACACGAGTGGCACCCCTCACTGCGTCTCTCGATGTACGTGACAAATAAATGAATCTGAGTCTGAATTCGTGTAGACCAGCCACTGAGGATCAAAGCGGTCCAACACACTTTTTCGACACAACTCTGAGAGCCAACTAATCATTTCATGAGACCTCAAGCAACTTTTAGTCAAAAAGTTACACACTCAGTGCCTCAGAATTAACACTTGAGTTCTCTTCCCATGCTACATATAACCTCATTGATTGCTGTAGTGTAAGAACTTTCAGGCTCAGTAGGAGGGTGGTTCTAGTTTACAAAGCCAGAAACAAATGAGATTTTAGTCTAGAGTTGGGTCCAAAGGGTGTCGACTGCCATTGACTGTTAACACCGGCAGCTGAATCCCGGTGGAAGGAGGATGATTACTTTGATAACTTGATAAAAGGACAGAGGAAAGTTCCTGGATGGCAGCGGTTGCTGGAGAGCAAACCTACGTCCTGTCCTGTCCTCTCCTCCCCTGTCTTCTCTTCTCCTCTGTTGTCCTGCATGAGTCTCCAGTTTCCTCCTGCTCTCACATTGCAAGAGCCCCTGGCAATTTCTCCTCTGCCTTTCATACCCACATCATCCCCACGACTTCCACCCACCGCTGGCTGGGAAACATCCCCATAGCTCCCTGGCCCACACTCCCAATCCTGCTGGAATCCAACTCAATCTTCAGCTATTCACAGGCAGGTACCAATTTAGTACCGGTGCTCTTGTCTTCAGCATAAGGTAACACATTAAAAATACACTTACTTGGGCAAGAGTAATCTGGGCACTTCTTGTCTGTAAAGGCAAACACACAACTCGTCAATATAAAAAAAAGCTCATAATTGATTAAAAACCCAACAAAATATCAATAAATTGTGCCGTGTTCCCTAAAACAGAGGCCCTGGATATTGAGAAGGAACAGGATAGTTATGCTCCAGACAGGCTTGAGACTTACCTTTACAGATCAATGCAATCATGTTTTCGAATAACGTCACGTTTTTCCGCAGCTCCACGTAGCTCGTGCTTGTCAGGGCCCCGCTGGGGTCTTGGCAGGCAATCTGCTCCAGGCTCTCCGAGGCAGCTTCGTTCAAGAAAACATCACCCACGCCAACCGAGACCACCTGGGACACAATGAAAAGCCGGTGAGAGGCCAACTTAAAAAGCTGTGTCAGTAAACGAGGTCAGAGGGCAGAGGAATGGTTACCAGGGGGCAGAGGACCCAGTGAGCGAGTGGTGGGTTTTGGATCGTGGATGTAAACTAAACACATTAACAACAACAATATCAACATTCATTTGCATTCAACTATAGGAAACGAAGCAATAGCAATAAGTTTGACATCACCATCCAAGGAAATGTTTCTAAGATTTACGTTATTGAAATGAGAACACACGAGATTCTGCAGATGCTGGAAATCTAGAGTAATGCATACAAAATGCTGGAAGCACTCAGCCAATCAGGCAGCATCTATGAAAAGGAATAAAGAGTTGGCATTTTGTCATCAGGACTCTGTGGGTCATTGTCAAGGTACAAAGAGGCTTGAGAAGGAATTTAGAGCTTAGGCACAGCCGCAATCCACCAGATGTAGGAAGTATGGGATACACAAGAGGTCTCAGTCAGATAGCGGAATCCGCACACCATAAGATATTGGAGCAGAATTAGGCCATTTGGCCCATCAACTCTGCTCTACCAAGTCAAAATAATCTACAGCACCAACTTTGGGGGTTTCAAGAACTGAAGGAGGTGATGCAAAGGTATGGAACTGTGGGGCAATTATAAAACACTACTGGAATTTTTAAACTTCAATTCATTTTCAGTTCAAGCACAAGGAGTGCTAAGGTGAGAGGTGGGGTATGACTGTTAGTACTTAGACTGAGTTTAGTGGCTGGAAAGTGAGATCCTAGTCAAGAATGACTTGGAGACACTGAGCTTCAAGGTAATGTGAGGACTGATGTGGCTTTCAACATCTGGATGAGGAGGAGCACAATAGATTCCCTTTTGGATATTAATACTGACTCTTTGGGCTAGTGCCTTCCATTTTGAATAACTTAGGGTCTTGGAGGACTACGGCACAGAAAAGCCATTTGGCCCATCTAGTTCTACCTACTGTTCTGTCTATCCCATCAACCTGCATCTGGACCGTAGCATTCCATACACCACCACCTGCCCGCCCCCCACCCCCCCACCCCATCCCTGTACTTACCTAAATCTCTCTTAAGTGTTGACATTGAAACAGCATCCACTATTTCTGCTGGCAGCTCACTCCTCAACGTCTGAGTGAAGAAATTCTCCCTCAGGTTCCCCTTAAATATTTCACCTTTCACCCATAATCTACAGTACTGTGCAAAAGTACATAAAATATATATATATTATATATAGCTAGTGTGCCTAAGACTTGCACAGTACTATAGTAATTTTATGTGTTGCACTGTACTGCTGCCACAAAAAAAAATCATGACATTTGTGAGTGATGATAAACTTGATTCGGATATGGGTCTCTATTGTGGACCGAGAGTGGGAAGGGGACAGCAAGAGGGGAATCATGGTTGGGAAAAGGAGAAAGCAGAGGGGACAGAGTGAAAAGCACCATAGAGATATTCTGCAATGATCAATAAGCCAATTGTTTGGAATCAAATGACCTTGCCTGGTGTCTCAGGGTTGGATGTGTTTACATCCATGCCAACCCCCGTCCTGGCACTCCTTCTCTGACACCTGTCCCACACCCCTCCCACGACACTCCACCCTCACCATTCCCAATCACCTTTGCTCCCGATTTACAAACTCGCTCTCTGCTCCACAGTGACAAATACAGTTCTGTGCAAAAGTCTTAAGCACCCCAGCTATATATACGCACAGTACCATATGATCTTTATTTCTAGTCTCACCCAACCAAAGAAAACTCTGTGTGAATGATCTTAAATCCATGTCCATCACTGAATGCGCTTCTAGTCGGCAGAAAAAATTTCTACTTTCCTCTCTCCACTCTGCCAAAACCCTCCATGGGTTTCAACACTTCTTCCCCTGGTCTTGCTAGATCAAGGAGGTCCATGTGATGAAATTAAAGAGAAGGCTTTCAGAAAAGCAGAGAGTGAATGGCAGGCTACGTACACGGGCCGCAGCATTGCAAAGCGATGACAGCGGTTTGGGGTCCCGTAGAATGTCCGTGCGTCCATCAGTCAGCACCAGAGCTACTTGTGTTCGCTGAATCGATGGCCCAAAGGCTCTCTTTGACCAGTCCAGTGCTGTACCAGTGAATGTTCCTCCGGCAATCCATCGAAGGTTCTTAATTGCTCTGAGGGTTAGAAGAAACAAAATGACCTGCTGTTACTGTATGCTCTCATCAATCAGATTCCCACATTTTTCCACAAGGAATTGCTCCTCTGCAGGTTGGATCCTTGTTCCAAAGACACCAATCACCTGTCACCCTTCCTTTCTCAAGGTCAACTGTAGTTGCTATCCAAGTGCAAGGTATCTTACAACCCTGGTTCACACTGAACTCCCATCATCTCAACAGGATCCCTGGGACAGCCACCTCTAGGGCTGACCTTCCTTCACCAATATGGCCAGTGGACTCCAGTCAGCCCAGCCTGGTGAGGACCTTCTCAGACTAACTTAGGGCTTTCCTAAACGTTCTGGGCAATGGCATGCACAACCATGATGATCAGGCCTCTACTGATGTGGCCACAACACAAGACAATAGGGGTGGAGGTAGGCCACTCAGCCCCCTCAAGCATGTCTTGTGATCTAATGATCAATGGTGATCTGCCTCAGGCCTCAGCTCCTCTTCTGCATCCTCAGTTCCCTGACGTTTCTAAACCACTTTAAATACTCCATTAATCCCACCTTCACAGCCTTCCATGAGAAGAATTTCCTGCATACTTCAATTTTAAATGACTGGCCCTTACTCCTCTAATTACCTCCCCTCACCTAAGGTTCTCCCACTGGTGGTACACAGCTCTACATCTATCTTGTCATTCCTGACCCCCAACACCACAACACCTTACATCACTCCTAACTCCTCTAAGGACCAAAGAACCCGCAAATCCCAGGAATTCAGAACATAAGAACAGGAATCACTTCAACCCCTCAAACCTATCTTGAGATTGATCTGCATTCCAAGTTTGGTTTAGTGGAAATGTATCCACCTTGAGTCAGAATTGTCAGCTGATCCTCCAGCTTTGGATGAAAGTTCTGAACTCCCACTCCCTCCACTCCTGTTGTCACCCTTATGTTCTGGGGCCTAATATTGATATTCATTCCTCCAGAGCTCTGGACCAGCCCCAGTCGCATAGGGCACTCACAGATGGAACGACTGGACAGAGGGGGACAGCAGGCAAAGTAACAGAAACAATATTGCGGGCTGAATGGCACTGACCTCAACAATCATGAAGTGGTTTGAGTAGCTGGTAATGGACCATATAAAATCCCACTTTCCAGCTGCATTGGACCTTTTCCAGTCTGCCTTCCACTCAAACCTGTGCACAGATGATGCCATAGCCTTGGCCCTCCACTCCATCCTGCCCCAGTTAGAAAATGACACCTGATTTGCGAGGTGTTTAACATGAGGCTGGTTGGTAAACTGTCCTTGTTGGGACTCAACATGCCTGTCTGTAAATGGATGTTGGACTTTTTTTTTGGAAAGACCCCAGTCCGTTCGAGCTGGCAGCAATATCTCAAGCTCCATCACAATAAGCAGTGGTGCCCCCCGGGGCTGTGTGATCAATCCACGGCTGTTCACTCTGCTGACTCACGTCTACACTGCCACATGCAGTTCAAACCGCATCATCAAGCTCGCTGATGACACAACAGTGGTTGGCCACACCAGCAACAATGATGAGTCAGCATACCAAGAGGAGGTAGAGAGGCTTTTTCAAATGGTTTGAGAACAACAACCTGAGTATCTACGTGGACAAGACAAAAGAGGTGACTGTGGACTTCAGGAAGGCGCAGGCTGACCACTTTCCATTGCACATCAAAGGCTCTGCCACGAAGAGAGTGAAGAGCACAAAGTTTCTTGGTGAGCACATAACAGACAATCTTAGCTGGATCCTCAACACCTCCTTATTAGTCAAGAAGACATAGCAATGTCTACACTTCCTGAAGAGACTGAGGCATACAAATCTCCACTCTCCCATTCTAACAACTTTCTACAGGAGCACCATGGAGAGTGTCCTGTCTGGCTGCATCACTGTGTAGTACAGAAGCTGCAAGGCATTGGGGGCAAGACCCTACTGAGGACAGTAAAAACCACCGAGAGGATCATCAGGGTCTCCCTCTCCCCTATTTGTGACTTTCACTCTTAACGTTGTATATGAAGGGGCCAAAGCATTGCTGAGGATCTCTACCACCCATCCCACAATCTCTTTGACCCACTACTATCAGGAAGGAAGTACAGGAGCATAAGGACTAGGACTGCCATCCTGGGTAACAGCTTCTTCCCTCAGGCCATGGGACTAATGAATACCCTGCCGCTACTGAGGTCTCTTCGCTAGGACTGCAAGCTTACTGTTTACTGTTTACCTGTTGCAGCACACTGCAGGCACTTTGAATTAGATTTTATTAATATATTAATATTTTGTTTTATGTGCTGTGTGTGATATATGGTTTGTGGGTGCACCGTGGTCTGAAGGAACATTATTTCATTTGGTTGTAGATGTGTACAGCCAGGTGACAATAAATTTGAACTTGAACTTTAACTCTTGCTAGCTGCTTCCTGACTGTCACGAGCTAATGCAAGGCTGAAGTCTTTGGAAGAGGTTCATAGAAGTTGAGATGTATTTCTCATGCCCTCTAGCCAAACTCAAAGTGAAAGTTAAATTTATTACCAAAGTACATATATGTCACCATGTACTACCTTGAGATTCATTTTCTTGCGGGCATTTACAGGAAAATAAAATAGAATTTAGGAAAAATGATACGTAAGCAAAGACTGACAAACAACCAATGTGTAAACAAAGACAAATTGTTCAGATAAAGAGAAATAGATAATACTGAGACCATGAGTTGCAGGATCGTTGAAAGTGAATCGTTTGGTTGTGAAATCAGTTCAGTGATGAGGTGAGTGAAGTTATCCATGCTGGTTCAGGAGTTTGCTATTGTTAGGGTAATAACTATTCCTGGACCTGGTGGTGTGGGACCCAAGGTTCCTGTACCTCCTGCCCAATAGTAGTAGGGAGAAGAGGGCATGGCCTGGAGGGTGTGGGTCATTGATAATCCTGGAGTAGCATTATCGAGGAAGCACTGAACTAGGTTCAACAGAAAAAGCACAGATATGGAAGCACAAGATCCAGATATTCATTGGACATGGTGGTACATCAGTAGCAGAAGAAATATATTACTATATGTAACCTCATGCACTACCAACCTAAACCAGGAGCTAACTTGGTGATGCACAATATAGTAGTAAAAAACTTGAAAATGGTGATAAACATTGACTCCTATTGTGTGGAAAGTCACAATCCAAAAAATTGACCTGCTCACTGAAGGGGTACAATCATTTCCGTCCACCAGCTCCCATTGTTCTGCTGTCCAGCATATTATAAAACCACGTTTCCCTGTATACCTGTTATGTATCAGGTTTTCTCCTCTCAATCTTCCTTCATGTCTTTGAGAATTAGGAATTACAATTGCTCCATTTCCCTTCCATGAAGCTATTGTATTCTGCCAATTCTGAAAACAACATGTGGGTAGGTGACATGGATTTTAACAAACAAGATGAAGAATTAACCATTAGACAGAAAGCAGGAGACGTACACTTTCAACTCAGATAGACTGTTGATGTTATTATGGGCCATTGAGACCATTTCTTCTGTTCCAGCATGACTGTATTGCACAACTCCAACATTAGATTCTTTGCCATCAAACTGGAAAAGTCAAAAAGAGAGGAGAATTAGGACATCCTGGTCCAGAAGCAGACTTAATAGGAACAAGGTACACAGAATGTGGTCAAATACATGTTGAACCAGAGACCGCTGATATTCTTTGAGATGGTGATTGACTAAGGAATTATATAGAAGCAAAGTTAGTGGGAAACCCATAAGTAAAAAAGTATTAGAATCAACAAACTAAAAAAAATGGTTTTGAAAGCTCATTGGATTTTAAACTGTACAAAAATGACAAGATTGGCTTCCAAAGGAAAGATTCAGGTAGACTGAGCCACAGGCCAGATCTCATCCGAAATCTCATGTTCAACTTTAGGTACTGTGGAAGGACATATTGGCATTGGACAGGAAGATGCTTTAAAGAGTTACATTTTCATGACTAGCTGAATAAAAGTAGCTGGCATTCTTTGAAAAAGGCAGCAATCTAACTGAGATAAACAAAATATAATCAATAGGGTATGTGGAGATATAGATTTCCACAATTCAGGGATGAGTGAAATTGGGAAACACTTTTTCCACACTTGGTGGAGTGTGAAAAATCTGGAAATCTCCAAAATACCATGGATCCTGATATCAGCAGTGGATGAGCATTGGGGCTCTGCAAAACAGTCGTTCTGCCTACGCCTGCCTTTGCAAACGTCCACAGCAACAAACGCAGTAGACAAGGTTGGAGGAGATTCATTGAACCTTTGCCTCATATGGAAGCACTGTTTAGGTCCCTGGATAGTGGTGAGGCACTAGTTGTACTGTCAGGACAACTGTTACATCTACTGTCGGGATCCTGATATGATTAGGCATTTAAGAACTTATTTTAAAGGGTGTTTTGTGTTAAATGTACTAAGATGAACGTCTGGATTTAAGATGGAGATGATCCATGGTTTAACTGAATGGCAGAAAAGGTTTGGGAAGACTATTTCTATTTTCCAATGTTATTCTTAAATAAAAGTGTCTAAACAGATTAATTCAGCCTACAAATATTGGATTAAATTATTGCAAATTTCTAACATCCAGGAAGTGCTTATTTTCCTCTGGAAGAAATTGCCAGCATCCCGTTGATTCTGATGATAACGGGCGCTTGCTCTCAGTAACCAAATCTACTGGCCGTGTTCTCTTCAGAACATATTAATGAACTACATCGAGACTGCAACGGGCAGAGGGTGGGAGTTTTACTCTGTCAAGTTCAGCTTTGGAATTGTTTTCCGTTTGGGCAAAGGGTTGCCAATTCCCGAGATTTTAATGCCTAAAGAATACTCTCAGAGTCATTAATTCCACTCTTTGTTTGGTTATAGATCCAATGACAGCATTTTTGTTTGAAATTTACACTATAGCTAAAATATACCTTGCTATGAAAAATGTAAAACTCCTTAAAGCCTTTTGAAAGTCAAACCAAAATCTTGACTGAGGCCATAGTTTTTTTGGACCTGGCATTCTGTCCACTAATACAGAATTCCAACCTTAGATCATGTTTCATGAGTTTGATTATCTGTAGTCTGATCTGAACACAACCCAGTTGCAAACATTGCTTTTTCCTTTGAAGTGCTTGAGCAGGATACTTGGAGATTGGTTGGTTGTGATAACATTTAAAATGCAATGATGCCTGCTGAATTAAAATAGTTTATCTCATTAACCAACAGGCTGCCATATCTTCTCAAAGATACAGTGGAACTGATGTGCTGCTTTCTGTCTCCTACAGAGAGCAGTCTTGTTAAAAAATCTAAGGCAGCCTATTCATTAGTCGCTTGTCACATTGAGTATTCTGGCATCACCTTGATTTTTTCGTCTTTGGTCAGTCTTTCAATCACGCTGATGATAAACTCTTTGGCTAGGCGGAAGTTTTGGTCCCCAATACTTTCTGAGCTGTCCATGACAAACAGGAGGTCAATGGGCCCACACTTGCACTCTGCAAGGAAAAGTACTAGTCAGGTTGTCTTGAACATGATACACCCCGAGGCTTTCATTCCAGGAACATCTATAGAGCATAGAGCAGCATAGTACAGGCCCTTCAGCCCATATTGTTGTGCCAACCTTTTAACCTATTCTAAAATCAAGCAAACTCTTCCCTCCCACAAAGCCCTTCATTTTTCATCTCTCCATACCTTCCTCCATTGATTGACTCTTTAAGGGGATTTTCATTAATGCTCTGGAAATGTTGTTTGTTTTAAAGTGGACGTAGATGGCATGAGGTCAGTGACATTCACAGAAGGAGAACTCTCAACAGCTAAGCTTTAGAGTCATGGAGGAGTACAGCATAGAAAGAGGCCTTTCGGCCCACCATATCTACACCAACTATCATGCTTCTATACTAATACCACATTAATTTAATATCCCTCTGTGACTTGCTCATTTATTAAGTTCCTGTGCAGATGCCTCTGTTCCTGCCTCTACCACCTCCTCTGGCAGCTCATTACCAAAATACCAATTATGCTGTGTGAAAATTTTACACCCCACCCCATCCCCTTTAAACCACTTCTCTCTCTCTCTCTCTCTCTTTGAGCCAATACCTTTAGCTTTAGACCACTACTGCAATGGGAAACAAACTCTGGTTACCTACCTATCATAATTTTACGTACATATCTCTATCACGTCACCTCTTAGGCCTCCATAGCTTCAGGGTGAACAAACACAACTTATCCCATCTCTCCTTAACACTCCAGCCTTGCAATCCATCCTTATGAATCTTTTCTGCACCCTTTGGTTTGAATTGATGAATATCGCTTAACTCACAGCATAAATGCTAAAGTCAGAAACATTTTACTTGCAATACCTTTCCTGTGTTGATACCATTTCCAGACTGCTGTTTGATTGCAGTCTGGTGTAAAACCCTGCCAAAGACTACTTGCAAACGAGAATGTCTCTAAGTTTCAATCAAACTATGGAGCATTGACACAAACCAAAATTTGGTAAAGTCTATTAATACACAAGCTGCATGAATGCAATATTGAAAAAAACTTGAATGAATGGTAGAAACTGTCAATGATAAACAGCAACCAGTATCAAATGAATAGATCTACTTACCACAGCAAGCTGTAAATACAGAAGAGAAAGAACCATTGTCAAACAGTGTAAAAAGAAAATGTTAATGATACATCTTCTTGTCACGATTGGCTGAGGCAGTGAACACAAAAAAAGGAGGCGCTGGTGGAAGTGTACACACCAGGTAGGTCACAGTGAGCATGTTCTGTACAGTCCTGGTTACCACTCTCCTGCTGGGAGGTGCCAGGGGAGACGAGGGGGGTGGATTCAGAAGCGAGTCACCATACCTGGAGAGTTGAATTTATGAGCAGGACAGTTTAGACAGGGATTGTTTTCTCTGCAGTGAAGATGACTAAGGGCAGATGTGAAAAAGCTGTAAAAGGACTAGACAGAATAAGTGGGAAGTTGTTTAACTTGGCCAAGAACTCGTCAACTGGTTGTGTAGGTTTGAGTTAATGACTGACTGGAGAAAAAAAATTGATTTCACTTGAAGGTGGATATCTGGAACTTGCTGTCTGGAAGCATGGAGAAGACGACACTCCCAACTCATTGACAAAGTCAAAGGGTGAGCACTTGAGGAGCTGTAACCTACAGCCTGATGGACTGGGATCTAGGATGCCGGATAAACATGAAGCTTACTTTTCACGTGTGTGGATGTGAAGGCCCCAGCAGCCTAAAGTGCTGTGAAATGGGATCTGAAAGCTCTATGATCCGCTCCCCGCCCACCTACCCCGCCCCAGCCCGAGACCTGGGGTACGTTAACATCTCAGTACTTCCCAGACACAGTTTCACCTTTGTGGAAAGTCATAAATTTATCCACTTACAGCACATGCGCTTAATGATATCCAATATTTCACATTCCTGCAAACAAAAAGGAAAAAAAGAAAGAAATGAACTTTCCAGTGATTTGAGGGCTCAGTAATTTTTCTTATTAACATCATAAAGGAGTCCACCATGCACTTACAGAAGGCCCAGGTGGTCCTGGAGGTCCTGGAGGACCCTGAAAATACAACAGAATGAATAAGATAATGCTCACACACATGAGATTGATATTGCTTGGACATATCTGTTTATTAACTGGTTCATTACTTGGGAATGGCACATCTTTGGGAAAGCCAGCATTTTGTTCATTGCCACTCAGAAGATGGAGATGAGTTTCCACCTGGAGCCTCTGCAGTCCGTCCGGTGAAGGCAGACCCACAATGCTGTTGGGGAGAGGGCTTCTGGGTTTAGACACGGAGATAATAAAGTTCTGGCAATATGTTTCCAAAGCTGCAAGACTTGTTGGGGGACCTGCGTGTTCTGGTCCTTCCTGGGTGCTGACGTCACAGGTGTGACAGAGGCTACCAGAGTAGTGTGACCCCGAAGCGTGCTTTGCCAATGGGACACACTACAGTCACAGTGCACAACTGGAAGGGGAAATCAACATTTAAGGGTCATAGATGGGCCTTTTTGCCATGGATGGCCTTGCAAAAACATCAGCTCAGAATAGAAAAAGGTGTGCTGCTCTCTTTCCTGTGTTTAAAGCTTTGTGTTTAGAGAGGAATGCAAAGCATACCGTGACTAATGATTCTGTTATCACCTTCAGCATTCTTTCCAAGGCTTACGTTCAAGTGAGTCAGTTAACAGAAGGCTAGCGCAACGTGAAAATCCTTACCGGATCACCTTCACGCCCTCTGTAACCCTTTGCTCCTTTGCGGCCTTTTTCTCCTGGAACATTATTCTGAGAAAGAAACACAAAGAAAAAGTTTCCTTAGTCAGCACTAATTAATTTCACTCAGTTTACTGGGCTAAACATTGATTTGATTACTTAATGCTCCCTGAAGAAGAATTTCATATATATTTGATACCTATGAGAAATTAAAATATTTAACCCTCCTCTCTTCCCCGAGTACAGCAATTTTTTACTAAATGAAACCAAACACAATGCAAACACTGGAAATCTAAACTGAAAGCAGAAAATACACAGTGGTTCAGGTTGCATTTCTGGAGAGAGAAGCTATGTTAATGTTTCAGGACTAACATCCTTTGCCAGCACACAGTGAAGAGCCCCAAACCTGAAAGTTGACTGGAATGAGAGATTCTCTCTCCACAGATGCTGCCTGACCTGCTGAGTGTTTCCAGCAATGCCTCAGTTTTGATGGTGATCGAAGGGTACTCTTGCATTTATCACTTACCTCTGTTTGGTAATTGTTGATTCCAAATCTTTTACAGAGGTTTCAGTGTAGAAGGCAAACAGTGCAATGTATGAGGGAAAGCTCGACTATCAGACTTCATGAATCTGAGATGAAACAAGGTTACTGCAGCCCTGTCTGCCCACCCAGATGCTCATAAGGCAGCAATTATTTTTGGTGTTCTGAGCAGTAAAACTGACTGGTTACTGACACAAGAGATCCTGCAGATGCTGGAAATCTTGAGCAACACACATAGAACATCAGAAGAACTCCGCATCATCTATAGGGGGAAATAAACAGTCCACAGTTCAGGCCAAGGCCCTTCGTCAGAACTGGAAAGAAGGGGTCAAATGCCAGAATAAGAAGGTTGTGAGAGGAAGACTGTAGACATTATTATATTTCTTTGTAAAAGTGAAATGAGCTTCCTGCATTATTGTCATAAAATAGAGAGAGAAATAAAATGGAAAACAAGCAAATTGGGCCATTGGGTTCATGCCAGCTATCAACAATCACTTTTCTTACACCAACCCACACATTCTTGGGATGTGAGAGGAAACTGGAGCATTTGGAGGAAACCCATGTGGTCAGAAGGAAAGCATGCAAACTCCACACAGACAGCACCCAAGGTCAAGGCTGAACCCTCTGAAATGGCAAGGCATTAGCTTGACCAGCTGTGCCTCTGTCACTGCTTGCATTACAATGGTGACTACACTTCAGAAAGAAAGCAACATCATCTCGGCATCTGTGAGATCGTGAAATATGCAAGGTCTATACTGGGTTAAGATAAAACCTTGCCCAGATTCCTGCCTCTTGACAAAAGATCTTGGACGAGGAATGATCCTGCATTAGCTGGCATTACTTTGTACTGAATTTATTATGCTAGCCAAGTTTCAATGCTGTCCCATTCTGGTTTGTCTTAAACAATATCACTTGGCACTCATTATACGGTGGAGTGTTTCCAAGTGCAGGCAAAATGGCTTACAAAATTGTCATCTGCAGTATGCATGGATTTCCGGAATCGCCTGGAGGCTGTTTATCCTTAGGAACAGAATTAGCTCTCCACTTTCATCACTGTCATTAGGACCTCAAGCTTTGAATTATCTTCCTAAATTTTTCTCTCTGCTGTATCACTAACTTTGACATGGACTGGGAAGGAAGGCGGAGTCAAGTGAATGCTATGAAATCTTTGTGTAGCCAAGCTGTCAAACCAACGGTGTAAAGGGGACAGCAACCTGGTTTCACAGGAGACAGGCCAGTAACAAATGCTGCCGATCTTCTGGGACTTCCATGGTGTCTCACAGAAGCACACATTCATTTTCAGAACGTGGTTGCACCCAACCCCAATGATCAATAAAACTGTGGCTATTTTATATTTACATTTTCTTTGAATGCTTAATTGTAAGGGCTTTACTGATGAACTGTTTGACTACAAGTTAAAAACAAATGCTGCTGGGGCGAGGGGGGTCACTGGCTGGGAAATGTTACTTTGGAATGGTTGGCTCACATCTCTAGCGACCTGCGTTCGATCCTGGCCTCAAAACTATCTGTCTGGAATTTGCATGTATACACAGTTTTTCCCAGTTCCCAAAGATGCATTTGTTAATTGGTTGACAGAATTAACCCCTTGGTGTGGTCAAGTGGTGAAGGAACGAAGGAGGAATTGATGAGCATGTGGGAGAGAATAAGTTGCAGGGGTACAGGGAAATAAGGAGGGGGGAAATGGGATAGATGCACTGGGAGCCGGAATGAGCTTGCAAATAGACTCCCCTTGTGCCATTATAAGCAAGTAATTAGCATTGCTGATAAAGGATCTCAGCCCGAAACATTGACTGTTTGTTCATTTCCATAGATGCTGACTGAGCTGCTGAGTTATTCCAGCATTTTGTGTGCTGCTCATGTAACATGGATTGCCACTTGGACAGAGGTGTTCTGAGTCTGTCTGGAGACGGAGGCGGGGGTGGGGGGGTGGGTGGGGGGCTCATGATGAGACCTCCAGGAATGCGTACAGCCAGATTTGGCAGCCTCATTATTAATGGTCTCTCTCCTCTGGCCCCTTCAAGTTCAGCACTTCTTCAAAATGGCTGCCTTTGCAAACTACGATAACAGCTTCAATCCTCTCAATGCACGGTTTCAGTTGCCTTATTTTAAAACTAACTCTGTAGTGACATGAGAGGCAATCCTGAAGAGATTGCCCAAGCTAAATCTTGGGGTGAGATAGATTGTCCAGTGACTAAAGGAAGCAAACTTGGATTTTAGAAGAATGAGGGGAGGTTCTATTGAAACATAAAAGATACCAAGCAGACATGGCAGCATAAAACTCGAGATGTTTCCACAAGCATTCGAGGGTTATAGTTGCAGGATTATGGGGCTGTTACTTGCTGTGGAGAGAACCTAAAAACGGAAGAAATTGGGAGCAAGGGTAGGGCCCTTGGCCACTCAAAGATGCCTGAACATCAACATAGTCACACTGAGTGCCCCGGGTGGCATCTCCTCACCTTTCCCTGTTCTCCGCCGCACTCCATTCCCCTATTTCTCAACCCTCTTGTGTAGCAAATTCCAGAGGAGATGTTCCTGTGCGACTCAGCTTTAAATCACTGTCCCCTCATCAGGTACCATGTCTCCTTATTCGAGGTTCTCCCACTGGTGGAAACGTTTCGACATTTACTCACATAATTCTGGAAGCCCAGGACAGCACACACAAAATGCTGGAAGAGCTCAGCAGTTCAGGTGGCGTTTATGGTAAGAATTAGAGTCAATATTTTGGGCCAAGACCCTTCATCAGGACTGGAGAGGAAAGGGGAGGAAGACTGATTGAGAAGGTGGGAGGATGAGAAGGAACACAAGCTGGCTGGTGATAAGTGACACCGGGTGAAAGGGAAGGTGGGTGGATGGGGGAGGGCACATGAAGTAAGGAGACAGGTGGAAAATGTAAAGGGCTGAAGAAGGAAAGAAGAGTGGACCATGTGAGAAAGGGAAGGAGGATATTTACTGTCTTTCTCCCTCTCTCCACCCTCCCCCCCCCCAGAGATTTCACATGACTTATACTTAAAAGTACTGATGAAATTTCCAAATTGATTCCAGAAAATCCAAGAGATATTGTAAGGAGAATAGATAGGCATTTCTGCGGCCGCAAACGAGACTCCAGGAGGGTATGTTTCCTCCCTGGTGCAAGGGTCAAGGATGCATCTGAGCGGTTGCAGGACATTCTGGAGTGGGAGGGTGAACAGCCAGTGGTCGTGGTGCACATAGGTATCAACGACATAGGTTAAAAACAGGATGAGGTCCTACAAGGTGAATTTAGGGAGATAGGAGATAAACTAAAAAGTAGGACCACAAAGGTAATAATCTCTGGATTACTACCAGTGCCACGTGCTAGTCAGAGTAGAAATAGGAGGATATATCACATGAATACGTGGCTTGAAAAAATGGTGCAAGGGGGAGGGATTCAAATTTCTGGGGCATTGGAACAAGTTCTGGAGGAGGTGGGACCGGTAAAAACAGAACGGTCTGCACCTGGGCTGGGCTGGAACCAATGTCCTAGGGGGAGCATTTGCTACTGTTGTTCAGGAGGATTTAAACTAATGTGGCAGGGGGATGGGAACAAGTGCAGAGAGACAGAGGGGTGTAAAATGAGGGTAGAAGCAAAAAGTAGTAAGGTGAAAAGTAAAAGTAGCAGGCCGGCAAATCCAGGGCAAAAATCAAAAAGGGCCACTTTTCAACATAATTGTATAAGGGCTAAGAGTGTTGTAAAAGCAAGCCTGAAGGCTTTGTGTGTCAATGCAAGGAGCATTCATAACAAGGTGGATGAATTAAAAGTGCAGATTGTTATTAATGAATATGATATAGTTGGGATCACAGAGACATGGCTCCAGGGTGACCAAGGATGGGAGCTCAACATTCAGGGATATTCAATATTCAGGAGGGATAGACGTGAAAGAAAAGGAGGTGGGATAGCATTGCTGGTTAGAGAGGAGATTAACGCAATAGAAAGGAAGGACGTTAGCCGGGAGGATGTGGAATCGATATGGGTAGAGCTGCATAACACTAAGGGGCAGAAAACGCTGGTGGGAGTTGTGTACAGGCCACCTAACAGCAGTAGTGAGGTTGGGGATGGCATTAAACAGGAAATTAGAAATGCGTGAAATAAAGGAATAGCAGTTATAATGGGTGACTTCAATCTACATATAGATTGGGTGAACCAAATTGGTAAAGGTGCTGAGGAAGAGGATTTCTTGGAATGTATGCGGGATGGTTTTTTGAACCAACATGTCGAGGAACCAACTAGAGAGCAGGCTATTCTGGACTGGGTTTTGAGCAATGAGGAAGGGTTAATTAGCAATCTTGTCGTGAGAGATCCATTGGGTAAGAGTGACCATAATATAGTGGAATTCTTCATTAAGATGGAGAGTGACATCGTTAATTCAGAAACAAAGTTTCTAAACTTAAAGAGGGGTAACTTTGAAGGTATGAGTCGTGAATTAGCTAAGATAGACTGGCAAATGACACTTACAGGATTGACGGTGGATATGCAATGGCAAGCATTTAAAGATTGCATGGATGATCTACAACAATTGTTCATCCCAGTTTGGCAAAAGAATAAATCAGGGAAGGCAGTGCACCCATGGCTGACAAGGGAAATTAGGGATAGTATCAATTCCAAAGAAGAAACATACAAATTAGCCAGAAAAAGTGGCTCACCTGAGGACTGGGAGGAATTCAGAGTCCAGCAGAGGAGAATAAAGGGCTTAATTAGGAAAGGGAAAAAAGATTATGAGGGAAAACTGGCAAGGAACATAAAAACTGACTGTAAAAGCTTTTATAGATATGTGAAAAGAAAAAAGATTGGTTAAGACAAATGTAGGTCCCTTACAGTCAGAAACAGGTGAATTGATCATGGGGAACAAGGACATGGCAGACCAATTGAATAACTACTTTGGTTCTATCTTCACTAAGGAGGACATAAATAATCTTCCGGAAATAGTAGGGGACAGAGGGTCTAGTGAGATGGAGGAACTGAGGGAAATACATGTTAGTAGAGAAGTGGTGTTAGGTAAATTGAAGGGATTAAAGGCATATAAATCCCCAGGGCCAGATGGTCTGCATCCCAGAGTGCTTAAGGAAGTAGCCCAAGAAATAGTGGATGCATTAGTGATAATTTTTCAAAACTCTTTAGATTCTGGACTAGTTCCTGAGGATTGGAGGGTGGCTAATATAACCCCGCTTCTTAAAAAAGGAGGGAGAGAGAAACCGGGGAATTATAGACCAGTTAGCCTAACATCGGTGGTGGGGAAAATGCTAGAGTCAGTTATCAAAGATGTGATAACAGCACATTTGGAAAGCAGTGAAATCATCGGACAAATCCAGCATGGAATTGTGAAAGGAAAATCATGTCTGACGAAGCTCATAGAATTTTTTGAGGATGTAACTAGTAGAGTGGATAGGGGAGAACCAGTGGATGTGGTATATTTGGATTCTCAAAAGGCTTTTGATAAGGTCCCACACAGGAGATTAGTGTGCAAACTTAAAGCACACGGTATTGGGGGTAAGGTATTGATGTGGATAGAGAATTGGTTGGCAAACAGGAAGCAAAGAGTGGGAATAACCTTTTCAGAATGGCAGGCAGTGACTAGTGGGGTACTGCAAGGCTCAGTGCTGGGACCCCTGTTGTTTACAATATTTATTAATGACTTAGACAAGGGAATTAAATGCAGCATCTCCAAGTTTGCGGATGACACGAGGCTGGGCGGCAGTGTTAGCTGTGAGGAGGATGCTAAGAGGATGCAGGGTGACTTGGATAGGTTAGGTGAGTGGGCAAATTCATGGCAGATGCAATTTAATATGGATAAATGTGAGGTTATCCACTTTGGTGGCAAAAACAGGAAAACAGATTATTATCTGAATGGTGGCCGATTAGGAAAAGGGGAGATGCAATGAAACCAGGGTGTCATTATACACCAGTCATTGAAAGAGGGTATGCAGGTACAGCAGGCGGTGAAAAAGGTGAATGGTACGCTGGCACTCATAGCAAGAGGATTTGAGTACAGGAGCAGGGAGGTACTACTGCAGTTGTACAAGGCCTTGGTGAGACCACACCTGGAGTATTGTGTGCAGTTTTGGTCCCCTAATCTGAGGAAAGACATTCTTGCCATAGAGGGAGTACAAAGAAGGTTCACCAGATTGATTCCTGGGATGGCAGGACTTTCATATGATGAAAGACTGGATCAACTGGGCTTATACTCTCTGGAATTTAGAAGATTGAGGGGGGACCTTATTGAAATGTATAAATTCCTAAAGGGATTGGACAGGCTAGATGCAGGAAGATAGTTCCCGATAGAACCATAGAACCATAGAAACTACAGCACAGAAACAGGCCTTTTGGCCCTTCTTGGCTGTGCCGAACCATTTTCTGCCTGGTCCCACTGACCTGCACATGGACCATATCCCTCCATACACCTCCCATCCATGTATCTGTCCAATTTATTCTTAAATGTTAAAAAAGAACCCGCATTTATCACCTTGTCTGGCAGCTCATTCCATACGCCCACCACTCTCTGTGTGAAGAAGCCCCCCCTAATGTTCCCTTTAAACTCCCCCCCCCCCACCCTTAACCCATGTCCTCTGGTTTTTTTCTCCCCTTGCCTCAGTGGAAAAAGCCGGCTTGCATTCACTCTGTCTATACCCATCATAATTTTATATACCTCTATCAAATCTCCCCTCATTCTTCTACGCTCCAGGGAATAAAGTCCTAACCTATTCAACCTTTCCCTGTAACTGAGTTTCTCAAGTCCCGGCAACAACCTTGTAAACCTTCTCTGCACTCTTTCAACATTATTTATATCCTTCCTGTAATTTGGTGACCAAAACTGAACACGATACTCCAGATTCGGCCTCACCAATGCCTCATACAACCTCATCATAACATTCCAGCTCTTATACTCAATACTTCGATTAATAAAGGCCAATGTAACAAAAGCTCTCTTTACGACCCCATCTACCTGTGACGCCACTTTTAGGGAATTTTGTATCTGTATTCCCAGATCCCTCTGTTCCACTGCACTCCTCAGTGCCTTACCATTAACCCTGTATGTTCTACCTTGGTTTGTCCTTCCAATGTGCAATACCTCACACTTGTCTGCATTAAACTCCATCTGCCATTTTTCAGCCCATTTTTCCAGCTGGTCCAAGTCCCTCTGCAGGCTCTGAAAACCTTCCACGCTGTCTACTACACCTCCAATCTTTGTATCATCAGCAAATTTGCTGATCCAATTTACCACGTTATCATCCAGATCATTGATATAGATGACAAATAACAATGGACCCAGCACTGATCCCTGTGACACACCACTAGTCACAGGCCTCCACTCGGAGAAGCAATTCTCTACTACCACTCTTTGGCTTCTTCCATTGAGCCAATGTTCTGATCCAATTTACCACCTCTCCATGTATACCTAGCGACTGAATTTCCCTAACTAACCTCCCATGCGGGACCTTGTCAAAGGCCTTACTGAAGTCCATGTAGACAATATCCACTGCCTTCCCTTCATCCACTTTCCTGGTAACCTCCTCGAAAAACTCCAATAGATTGGTCAAACGTGACCTGCCACGCCGAAAGCCATGTTGACTCTCCCTAATGAGTCCCTGTCTATCCAAATGCTTGTAGATTCTGTCTCTTAGTACTCCCTCCAATAACTTACCTACTACCGACGTTAAATTTTCCAGCCTATAATTTCCCGGATTACTTTTCGATCCTTTTTTAAACAACGGAACAACATGAGCCACTCTCCAATCCTCCGGCACCTCACCTGTAGACAGCGACATTTTAAATATTTCTGCCAGGGCTCCTGCAATTTCAACACCAGTCTCCTTCAAGGTCCGAGGGAACACCCTGTCAGGTCCCAGGGATTTCTCCACTTTAATTTTCCTCAAGTCAGCAAGGACCTCCTCCTTTTCGATCTGTACAGTTTCCATGATCATACTACTTGTTTCCCCTAATTCCATAGACTTCATGCCAGTTTCCTTAGTAAATACAGACGCAAAAAACCTATTTAAGATCTCCCCCATTTCCTTTGGTTCCGCACAAAGCCGACCACTCTGATCTTCAAGAGAACCAATTTTATCCCTTACAATCCTTTTGCTCTTAATATACCTGTAAAAGCTCTTTGGATTATCCTTCACTTTGACTGCCAAGGCAACCTCATGTCTTCTTTTAGCACTCCTGATTTCTTTCTTAAGTATTTTCTTGCACTTCTTATACTCCTCAAGCACCTTATTTACTCCCTGTTTCCTATACATTTCAAACAACTCCCTCTTCTTCTTTATCAGAGTTGCAATATCCCTTGAGAACCAAGGTTTCTTATTCCTATTCACTTTGCCTTTAATCCTGACAGGAACATACAAATTCTGCACTCTCAAAATTTCTCCTTTGAAGGCTTCCCACCTACCGATCATATCCTTGCCAGAGAACAACCTGTCCCAATCCACGCTTTTTAGATCCTTTCTCATTTCTTCAAATTTGGCCTTCTTCCAGTTAAGAACCTCAACCCTAGGACCAGATCTATCCTTGTCCATGATCAAGTTGAAACTAACGCTGTTATGATCACTGGAACCAAAGTGCTCCCCTACACAGACTTCCGTCACTTGTCCTAACTCGTTTCCTAACAGGAGATCCAATATTGCATCCCCTCTAGTTGGTCCCTCTATATATTGATTTAGAAAACTTTCCTGAACACATTTTACAAACTCTAAACCATCTAGACCCCTAACAGTATGGGAGTCCCAATCAATATATAGAAAATTAAAACCCCTACCACCAGAACTTGATGTTTCCTGCAGTTGCTTGCTATTTCCCTGCAGATTTGCTCTTCCATTTCTCGTTGACTATTGTGTGGTCTGTAATACAATCCCACTAATGTGGCCATACCTTTCCTGTTTCTCAGCTCCACACATAAGGACTCAGTAGACAAGCCCTCTAATCTGTCCTGCCTGAGCACTGCTGTAATATTTTCCCTAACAAGCAATGCCACTCCCCCACCTTTCATTCCTCTGCCTCGATCACATCTGAAACATCGGAACCCCGGAATATTAAGCTGCCAGTCCTGCCCCTCCTGTAGCCAAGTTTCACTAATTGTTATAACGTCATAATTGATGTTGGGGAAGTCCAGAACGAGGGGTCACAGTTTAAGGATAAAGGGGAAGTCTTTTAGGACCGAGATGAGGAAAAACTTCTTCACACAGAGAGTGGTGAATCTGTGGAATTCTCTGCAGCAGGAAACAGTTGAGGCCAGTTCATTGGTTATATTTAAGAGGGAGTTAGATATGGCCATTGTGGCTAAAGGGATCAGGGGGTATGGAGAGAAGGCAGGTACAGGGTTCTGAGTTGGATGATCAGCCATGATCATACTGAATGGCGGTGCAGGCTCGAAGGGCCGAATGGCCTACTCCTGCACCTATTTTCTATGTTTCTAAATCAGAGAAATCCAAGAAAAGCCATCATACAAAAAAAAAATTATGCCTCTTGAATTCCTCAGAAAGTTTACTTTGATAAAGGAGGATCTAAATCCAAGTTGAGGAATGATTTCTTGGAAAAGACAACACATGTTGGATCCACGGGAGAACTATTTCCCATCCAGAGCGCAGCCCCGCCCCTATGCTGTGGACTGAAGCAAAGAATGTGGATCTGATCCTGAATGCTTTCAGCCAAAGCAGGCAAGAAGAGGCGGGGGAAGGAGATTAGGCAACTTTCACAGCAAAACATCAACATCAAAGTAAAATCAGTGGTTAAGACAAAAAGTCACATTGATGACCAAGCATCTAGGACTTGCTGTATGTTAATATATCAATAATATTGAAAGAGAGCAGAGAAAAATTACAAGGGTGTTGCCAGGACTTAGGGACCTGAGGTATAGGGGAAAATTGAAAAGTTTAGGACTTTATTCTCTGGAGTATAGGAGAAAAAAGGGAGATTTAATAGAGGTATACAAAATTATGAGGGGTATAGCTAGGGTAAATGCAAGCAGGCCTTTTCCACTGAGGTTGGGTGAGAATAGAACCGGAGATCATGGGTTAAGGGTGAAAAGTGAAATGTTTAAAGGGAACCTGAGATGGAACCCTAAATCGCCAGGAAATGGTTTCTGGGTTCTTTTGAGAGACTGTTCTCCACAGCTGCTCCCCCGATGGAGAGAGGCACCAGCGAGCCAGAGGAAGCTGATCTTGGCTGGCAGCCGCCTGCATTTGAGCGGTGTGGTGAAACGTTCCAGGGCGTTGTGATGGAGCATGATCTATCTGATTGTGCCACAGCAAGACGGGTATCAGGCCTGGTGACCATAAGCTTGGTCAATTTAAAGATCATAGGTTAAAGGTGAAAAGGAGAAATATTTAAGGGGAACCTGAGGATGGGGAGGGTGCAGAATGAGCTGTGGGCAGAAGGGCTGATTGTGGGTTCAGTTTCGACATTTAAGAGAAGTTTGGATAAGTACATGGATGGGAGGGGTATGGAGGGCTATGGTCCAGGTGCAGGTTGAAGGGACTAGGCAGAACAATAGTTTAGCATGGACTAGATGGGCCAAAGGAACTTTTGCTGAGCTGTACTGTTCTATCACTATTATGCGGACAAACCATGGCTCTGAGCAGAAGTCACCATAAGCAGCCTGCTCTTTGTAGATAATTGTGCATGTTAGATACATCACAGTGCCAATTACCCATAGTCTCAGTGAGACTAAGGTTGATAATCCTGCCAGATTGTTTTGACATCTTGAAAAATAAAAGGTCAATTTCCAGGGGTCCTCTATAAACCTGGCAGAGATTTTTAATCTCCCAGGGGCAGGGAGTTAGGTGAGTTACCGAAGACTAGAAGGTGACTAACGTTGAGCCCTTGTTTAAAAAAAACTGCAAGGACAAGCTGGGGTAATACAGGTCAGCAGGCTTCACATCAGTAGCAGGGGGTTTGGAAAAGCAAGAACTGATTAGAGCTTGTCTTGGGGGGGGGATAATTTTATGGTGATTGGAGTAGAATACAGTGGAGGGGAATCAGAGCAAAGTTTATTTACACAGAGAATGGTTAGTGCGTGGAACGCCCTGCCAGTGTTGGTGTCGAGCCAGATACATTGGGGACATTTAAGAGACCCTTGGACAGGCACATTGGTTATAGAAAAATGGGGAGTCATATTCCATGATAGGCTGAGGGAGTTAGGGATATTCTCTTTGGAGAGGAGGAGGATGAGAGGTGACTTGTTAGACATGTTCAAGATGATAAGAGGCTTAGGGACTTTTCTCCCCCAGGGCAGAAATGACTAATACGAGAGTGCATGATTTTAAAATGTTTGGAGGAAAGTATAATGGTGGGGGCGGGGGGGATGCCAAAGTGAGTTGTTTTATACAGAGAGTTGTAAGTTAATGCAACACTCTGTCAGGGCTGATGGTAGAGGCAGATACATTAGGGTCATTTAAGAAACACTTAGATAGACACATGGATGATAGAGAAATGGAGGGCTATGTAGGAGGGAAGGGTTTGATTGATCTTAGAGTATGTTAAAAATTCAGCTTAACATTTTGGGCCAAAGGGCCTGTACTATGCTGTAATGTTCAATGCTCCAGTCATGGAAAATCACGTCTCGCAAATTTGGTTGAGTTTTTTTTTTGAAGAGGTGAACAATAGGATTGACGAGAGCAAGGAGGTACATGATGGTTCCATGGACTTCAGCAAGGCTTTTGAAACATCCCACATGGTAGAGTGGTTGGGAGGTGAGATCACAGGAGATCTGCGCTAAGCCAGCCAAATGGACACAAAACTGGTTTGGTAGAATTCATTGGGAAGTTACGTATGGTTCGTTTCTAGATTGCGGGCCCATGGCCAATTGTGTGCTGGGGAGATTAGTGCTGAGCTCTTTACTGTTGGTTAAGTATTTGTTATGTATATTATACATTTAATGTGTATTTAAGGTGAGGGGGGTAAAGTTTAGCAGAGATGTGGGGGGCATATTTGTTTACATAGAGAGAGGTAGGTGTGTGCAATGGGCTGCCAGGAGCAGTGGTGGAAGCAGAGACAACAGTGACATTTTAGGTGGGCACATGAATATCAGGGATATGGATCTGTGCGAGAAGAAGAGATTTAGTTTACTTTGCATTGTGTTTGATGCAGACATTGTGGGCTAAAGGACCTATCCTGTGCTGTGCTGTTCTACGTTCCATGAATAGGCCATTAGCACCCCCCCCCACCGCTAAGCCTGCATCACCTTTCAATATGACCTTGGCTGATCTATGTTGGCCTCACCTCCTCTTCTATGCCAGTTCCCCATTTCCTTGGTCTTTCAAACATTTAATCTACCTCACCTTTAAGAACTACAGCTTCCTGGGCTGGAGAGTTTCAGAGATCTATCGACACCTGTGAAGGGTATTTTCTGTTTAGCTCCACTTTTAAATGACTGGCCCCTGACCTTGAGACTCAAGTGAAAGCATTTCAGTTTCTACTCATTCTGATCATCCAACAATTCTGAAAGAATGGGTTAAAGCTAAGGGTGCTGTAACCATCACTCCCGATTAACGCTGAGGCACTCTACCACTGATGGGATCGCCAGACAATCAGGAACAAAGCCGACAGCTGGAAGAAGTAAAGAGGACAGGGAAGGCGGCAATGAGCCAGAGTAGCCATTCCAGCTGTTCCATGACCTTGGGACAATATGGGAACTATTAACTCATCAGGAAATAGTTTATGGGTTCACTAGACGGACTGCTCTCTACAGCTGTTCCTCCAATGGACAGAGGCACCAGTGAGCCAAAGGAGGCTGATCTTGGCTCACAACAACCTGCATTTGAGCAGCACTTGGGAGTGTGGTGAAACATTCCCAGGAGCATGATCCGACTGCGCTACAGCACACTGGGTATCAGCCCAGGTGAGTACAGGCTTGGTAAAACTAGAGGTCATAGGTTAAAGGTGGAAGGTGAAATATTTAAGTGGAACCTGAAAGAAACGTCTTCACTCAGTGGGTGGTGAGTGTATGGAACGAGCTGCGAGTGGAAGTGGTGGATGTGGGTTTGATTGCGGCGTTAAAGAGGAATTTGGAAAAGTAATGGATGTGAGTGTATGAAGGGCTCTGGTCTGGGTGTGGGTGGATGGGACTAGGCAGAATAGTAGTTCAGCATGGACTAGATGGGCTGAAGGGCCCATATCTGTTCTGTAGTGGTCCAGTGCTCCACGACTCTATGACAAGTTTAAAGGTCAAAATGGAATAAGAAGTTTTAGAGGGACATGCTGGGCTTTTTACCTAGACATCTGAATTTAAGCCTACCGCTGGTGAAATAGAGAAGGTCACTAACACATGGGAGTAGGCTCCAGCCCTTTAACCCTTTAACCATGCAAGGTCTCTCCCTCCAGTTCTGGACATTTATATCCAACTCTTATGGTGACCATAATTTCTGGAATTCTTTATGTGATAAGATCCCTCACCATATAAGATACTCAACTGACAACCCCTGGGTGGTTCCAGAGGCATGTAAAATACCCAAGCACCAGCAGATACTGCCATTGATATCTTGTAAACACTTCTACCTTATTTACTCCTCCTTTGACTAAGCTTTGAGTAACAGGTATTATTATTTCCTTGGTGAATAGTTCTGTTTGACCAGTACTTAAGCTGTTATACTATACAAATATCTGTTGATGTATGGGAGATTTTTGAAAATCTCCATAATCGTCTTGAGAAATAGATGATTTACGCAATCTTCCTTCTCTTCTTTAGCACTCGACTTCCAGACATGCCTTGTGTAACATTGTAGAGTGTGAGCCTTTCAACTGATGGCATCACACATGAACACAGGGCTTTGAGGAATCAGGCACCACCCAGCACATATGTGAAAGGAGGACAAGAGAGGGGAGAATTGGTGGCCTCAGTGTGCTCACCAGATTGACACAACCTTTGTAGATGTTGAATTACTGGGCACACATCCCTAAACGTCTCCTCTCCACCACTGAGGAAATATTGAAGGATTTGTTTGGAACCTGAAATAACTCAGATATTTTGCTCCCCTATTGTCTCTCCATTACAACTTCTTGCTCTTATTGGAGACATAAAAGATGCTGGTATCCGGAGCAACAAAAAACTGCTGGAAGAATCCATGGAGGGAAATGGACAGTTGATGTTTCACCTTGGACTCTTTACCTTCTTCATTCCAGATGAAGGGTCTCCACCCAAAATGTAGACTTACCATTTCCTTCCACAGATGCTGCCTGACACAATGAGTTTCTCAACAGGGTTTTTTTTAAATTTTTGTTGGAAATTGATTTAGTTACAGAAACAGGCCAGAAGAGCAACACTTTCTCTGGAAGTTTCTCTCCAACTGCATGCACAGCAAGGGTTAACAGACACTTCCACCAGAGCGGATCAGAGTAACCCTGGCTGGCTTCTCTCTGCACAAGACCCTTAGACTAGTTGACGGGGTTGAGTTTAATTTACACAGTAAAGAACACAGTTTCACAGTGGGGCACCTAGCAGAGCCATTGCTTCATGGCTCTATTGACTTGGGATTGATCCTGGCTTCTACTGCTGTCTGTGTAGAGTTTACACGTGCTCCAAGTGATTCTCACTGGGTGCTCCAATCTCCTCCAATCAAGAGTTAGTTGGTATTGTTAACTAAATTACATTTGTATGTAGGTGACTGATAGAATCTGAGGGGAATGTTGAGAAAATAAAAATGGATTAATGCAAATTGGTGCTTAATGGCTGACCTAAACCAAAAGGCTTGTTTCTGCACTCTATGAGTCCGTACGACTCCAAGTAGAGCTAAATGAGGTAAACAGGATGAAAGAAAAATGTGGGAGGGAAAGGTTGGATTGATCTTGGAGCAGATTGACATTGTTGGCCAACCAGCTTGCACTAGTATGGAAACACCAATGATCTGGAATGGAAAA
This sequence comes from Mobula hypostoma, assembly GCF_963921235.1. Lineage (NCBI taxonomy): Eukaryota > Metazoa > Chordata > Chondrichthyes > Myliobatiformes > Myliobatidae > Mobula > Mobula hypostoma. Next base: position 123,227,078 of record NC_086102.1, read on the forward strand.
ACTTTCATAACGTAGTGGATAAAGCCCAGTGCATCATGGGTACCCTGGTCACATGTTTTATAAGTGGACGATACTCGCCTTTAAACAAAGCTAAGCAAAACACGGAACAATAAAAAGGCCATCGTGTGTTTCATCAGATGCTTTCTGAGGGAGGAGGAAAATGGCTTGAAAACACACCGCACACTTTATATAAATTTCTCATCATTTTCTTCTGATGCGGTAGGCCACTCAGCCCTTTCAGTACATGCCAGCCCTCAAACCAATCCCACTTCCTTCCCTGCAAAATATTCTTTCCCCCACTTAAGTGCCTCACCCAGTCAAAGCAAAGATGGAATGTTATTAGAGGCTTCCTGTTTACAAGTGGAGATTTCATTGTGTCATCATCCTCCACTAACCATTTACTATTTTAGAATTAATAAACTTGACCTTAGCAATACTGGAAAATGTTCACACTACATTTTAAAGTAACCCAATGATTTCCTTTTTGGTTTATAGAAGCCTGGAAACTATTTACTTGTTGATAATTTGTAGCACTGTATATCTTACTAACATTCCAGAAGGAGCAAAGGTGGTCATTCCAAATCTCCAGGCTATAGATCTACTTGCGGATTGATAGTGGAAAGCAACACAGGCTAAACGGTTGTCTGATCAGAGTCTCATTCAAACACTTTCCCTCCAAAGGCTAAAGTTGTCAAACACACTTGGAAGCCACTACTTACATCATTTCCAGGGTCTCCAGGTTCACCATCATCGCCTTTGGGACCGGGGTAACCTTCTGTTCCCTGAGAGAGAGAGAGCACGAGGGAAAAAGAGCGAGAGAAGTGTGAGTCAGAAGAGGGGCTGTTTCAATCTCTGCTGCTCTTGAGTCAGAATCGTACTCTATTTTTAAGGAAACATAATGAACAACTCGTGCAGAAAGAAACTAAGAGACTGATTTATCTTCTGGATATCATGGTTTTAAAACTCAGGCATTGTGCTTTCGGCTTCTCAGACAGTTTGTTATCACTGCCATTCATTCTGTGGGGGAGGGGAACGGGTGTCAGGTTCCAATTCGAGCTTGCAAATTCTTTGCTTTTGGACAACTTAAGCTTCTGTAGGTGAACTAAGCCCCAATTTACTCTTTTACCAGGGCATAATTGATCTCCTGACACCAGTTTAAAGAAAATTAACATAGTCCTCTCTTGTACCCAGTCAACTAATGCCACTCAAACATAACCTGGCCATGATCAGGAAGGAACTTGATCTTACACTTCCTACACGAGTACATTTCTAAAGAAGTGATGCAAATCTCTCTTCTCCCTTCTTTCCTTCCTCTTTACTTCCCCTTCCTTCCTCCTTCCTTCCCCCTCCCCTCCATTCCTCTCTCCTGTCTTCCCTTCCCATTTCCCTCTCTCTCTCCTGCCCTCTCCTCCATCCTGCAATGAAACAAGTTGCTCTTGTTGCTGGTTGCTCCTTCCACAGGACCTGCACCTCATTTTAGTGTGTGGCTACCATATCTCTTGCGTTCAAGCACAGGGAACACTCATCTTGATCATCCCACAGCCTTGCTATAACAGGCACCTCGTGCTCATCCAAGTCACTCATGTTACCCTCTGCCAGGAATTGCTTTTCACTTCTTACTTTGCCAGCATTTACATGATGAACTATCGTGCAGAAACAACTCATCTCTTAATATTAGGATGAGGCACTCATCTTCAAAAGAATGGCATTAGATTATCTAACCCACCTCATGCTCCTTCAATGAACAGATCACTTGGGAATGGTATAAGGGTACCTGGCCTCTTGAAAGTTCTTTGTTTGAAAAACCTTGAACTAAAGGTCAATATTATTTTTATTTGCAATGGTGCTCTCCTCTTTTTCAATGTATGGTATTGATGTTCCAACCAACCCCTGGAAAAATGCTTTCCCGAGGCATCTTCAATCATCTTTTGAACTCTTTCACATATTCCTTTATCATCTTCCCAAGGAAAAGTCTTGACTTTCTCTATTTTCCTAATTATATCCAGTCCAACAATACATGAGATCAAACCACAATTCTCTTGGTGTACGAGTTTCTGATGTCTCGGCAAATTCCACTGTGGTATAAGGGGATGTAAGTTGCAAAGCAGGACAGCTACTCAAGTCTAGTTTCTTGTGATTAACTTGTAGACTCATGACCCAACAATCCGGATAATAGGAACCCCCAGCTTCCGATCAGAGATTAGATTTTAATTTATATTGAATTCTATTGAATGGTAGAAACACAAAACTATTCAGCTCATTAAATTCTTCACTGAAATCCTTTCACACAAGCCATCTGGTCTGACTCCGTGATTTGGCTCCCTCCCTGTACAGACAGTCCAAGGGTTATGACAGGGTTCTGTTCTTATGGACTAATCGTACTAACCTAACTTTTTCATAAGTCAGAAATGAACGGCAACAGTGTGTGGGAGAGGATCACAGAAACAGCTGTGATGGGAGAGCGAGCAGGCGCAGAAAGAGTGGCCATCAGCCGGCCTCACTGACTCAGCGTTCATCGCTTCCAGCTCAGTCCGGCTCCAACCAGCCCCTGATTGCTACGGCTCTGGGGGAAGGGAGTGGAGGGTGGCAAGAGAAGGGATGTGGAGATGTCCCATTCCTGCCCGGGGGTAGGAGCAGCAACTTACATTGGGTCCACGGAATCCTTGTATCCCTGGAATACCCTGTGGGAAAAGGAACAAAATGTTTATCAGATTTATCAATTTATAGTAACATACATCAGTGCAGAAGAGACAACGCAACCCAAGCTATTGGCTGGCCATCAGTCAAAAATTTCAAAATGTTCCATTTAAGCTGTATCATCATAAAGATTAGACTGAGCTCCCACAGCTTTTTGTGCTTCATGCACCATAGATCCATGACAGAGTGACTGGATGGGATCCCCTCCTATTTTTGGAGTGGCCGGGCTATGAAGCCAACTATGCCTGAACCAGTCTGGACTAGAGCCATGAGAGCAGTCTGAACTTTCTTGATCCACAAATAGATGTGAGCCTTATGCCTTTGGTTGGGATAGATCACTATGCTAGTTGATAAAATGTTTCTCTTTAAGACTGAAGATTATGGGTCTGTCCTGTCCAGAGACCCAAGGACACTCCAGTGTAGTGTTAAGAGAGTGCTACGCTACCAGTCTCTCGACAGCATGTAGGAAAATCCTCCACACAGCAACATCTTTGAAGGCGAGTCAATGTGTTCTCGTCAAACTCCTGGACAACAGTCAGCAACATCACTGAAGCAAATTGCCTCAATATCACACTGCTGCTTTATGAGATCTTGCCGTGGAGAATTTAGTCTCTGATTTTGTTTTCTCACAACCTACCGCATAGTGTTTTTGAACATTGCGGGTCCGGTGTTAAACCAGCCGGCTATCTCTGTATGAAAGCCTCTGACTGTATTCTTGATAAGAACAAATTGAAGATGACTGAAAGGCAATAAGCAATTGATCAAAAGGAGGACTCAATACTTACGGGTAATCCTGGTGGGCCCCGGGAGCCATTCCCTGGGCTTCCAGGTTCTCCCTGAAGGAAAAGATAAAGACAGTTATCCAAATGAAAAGGTAGAAGTTCTAATATGTTAAAAAATAAAAGAGGAGGAGCAGGCTATTCAGCTCACTATCACCTTCCTAGCGTCTCCCAACCCATTAATCTCTTTGATAGTGTAGTGAAGAGGACAACCCCTGACTATCATATACATCTTCTTTGTGCCCAGTCCTGTTAGGTTCCATCAAGATCTCATCTCATGCTTCTAATCTCCAGCAACTACAGACCCAATTACTGCAATCTCTCCTCATAATCCAGCCCTACGACCTCAGGTGAACCTTTGTTACTTTCCCTTCACTGTCAGAACATCTTTCCTAAGATAGGGAGATCAAAACCACGAAACAGCAGATGGGAGCCTCGTCAGCCACATTTGCTCAGAGACCAGGTTTTTTGACCTGTTTGAAACACAGAAACACTCAGCCCATTAAAAGTCTTCACTAAAATGCTTTCCACATGAACCATTTTGTCTTGTTTTGTATTTCCACTCACTCTCTAGGTCAGGGGTTCCCAACCCTTTTATGCCATGGATCTAGACCATTAAGCAAGGGGTCCATGGACCCCTAGTTACTTAAAAGTTCATGTTCTCAGAAATAATCTTGTCTAGAAATTGAATTGCAGGTATTTTTGGTGTGCTAAAACATTGTGTTGGCATTAAAAACAAACCAAGCTCCCAACAAAAGAACAAATCCCAAAATTGTCCCAATCTAAGTGGGAAAAGGCAGTGGGGGATTTTATAGGTGACATGATAATGCTGGAGAGGTTGCAGAGGAGACTGGGATAGAGCAGTTCAGTTATGAGGAGGGTCTGGAGAAGCTAGGTCTGTTCTCCCTGGAACAGAGGAGGTTAAGAGGGGACATAACTAAGGTTATATAAAATCATGAGTGATTAGACAGGGTAGACTACAGAAAACTTTTCTCCATATCAGAGGGAGATAAAACTACAGGACATAGATTTAGGGTAAGGGGGAAGAGATTTAGAGGAGGACCTTCTTCACCAGAGAGTGTGGAGTACCTAGAATACACTACCCGAGAAAGAAGCTGAGCTGGGTTGCTGACAGTATTGACAACAATGTCTAGATGAGCACTTGAATCCTCTATGTATAGGAGTTGATGACTGGGAGATCGGATTAATACAGAGGGGTGCCCATTGGGTTGTGAGGACAAGTCAAGACAAACTATCTGTTTCCACACTGATTCTCCGACTCTGGGGATGGAGCTCATACTGTTCCCCAATGTGTCAGGTTGAGTACTTTCCTTTCTGTCAGCCTTTGGTGACCATTTTGACGAATGAGGGATACAGGCCAAGCGTTAGACAACAGGGATGAGTGTACAGCACGGGCAAGGGGGACAAGGGGGAATGAAAGAACCTGTTTCTGTTCTATACTTTTCCAAGAGTCTATAATTTCATGAGCAATCTAATAACTTCCCTGGTTAATTTCCCAGGCCTAATAATAAAAGGGGGCCTAATTTTAATGTGATTGGAGAAGAGAATGGGGGAATGTCAGAGGCAAGTTTTTTTTAACACAGAGGCAGGGAGTGTGAGGAATATCTTGCCAGGGGTGATGGTAGAGGCAGATACATTAGGGGCATTTAATAAACTCTTAGATAGGCATGTGGCCAAGTGGTTAAGGCATTGGACTAGCAACCTGAAGGTAGTGAGTTCGAGCCCCCGCCAAGGCAACGTGTTGTGTCCTTGAGCAAGGCACTTAATTACACATTGTTCTGCGACGACACTGGTGCCCTTCCCTTGGACAACATTGGTGTCGTGGAGAGGGGAGACTTGCAACATGGGCAACTGCTGGTCTTCCATACAACCTTGCTCAGGCCTGCGCCCTGGAGAGTGAAGACTTTCCAGGCGCAGATCCATGGTCTCACAAGACTAACGGATGCCTTATAAGGTAGGCACATGGATGATAGAAAAATTGAAAGCTATGTAGGAGGGAAGGGTTTGATTGATCTTAGAATAGGTTAAAAGGTCAGCACCTGTATTGTCCTATGTTCTGTGTTCTGATTTCTACGTCAACTCACAAATCATCAGCTTCAGAACTAACTGCATTGGAATATGAAATCCTGGCTTCTTGATTGCCAGCCCAGTTAGTTAGGACCATAGCCTTCTGCCCAACCGTCTCTCTAGTGGCGTGATCATGTGCTCCAGGTTCCCATTAACTGAAGGGAAGACCAGGGTTTGTTCCATGTCTCCCCTCCCCAGTTCATACAGGTGTGTCACAGTTCCCCAGTTGTACAATTCCCAGGAGTAGAAGTGCGAGGAGAATCTGCAGCTGATTTGCCTGGAAAGAGAGCTGTGCAAGAAAGCCTGCATCCAAGGTGTTCCTGAGCTAAGGAATTCAGTCTTCACCTCTGTTAGAGCAGCTCTAGAGGACAAAGTCACTTCCTGCTCAATCTCACTCCACACGATTCCCCACCCTGCTATAACACTACCCGGGGCTCACTACTGATATCAACTAGTTTGTTTGGAACTGTTCCTCTGGATCACTAATGGAGTTAAATTTCTGCTATAATTATTGTGTTGATGGCCATTAACAAAACTTGTGCATCGATGATAACTCCAGGCTACATTATACACTCCTTTACAGGAATTGCTTTAATCTTGGGGAAAGTTAGCAGACCTGTCACACATCTTCTGAGAATACATGACAGGCTGCACTGATTTTATTTTTATTTGTCCCTACTATCGTCTGATTAACTGGACTCTGAAATTTGCACTTGTTCCCCAATCACTCTTTATTTACCTGCGACCCAGGAGAACACTTCTACCTGCTCCACCCAAATATCTCTCCAGTCCCCTTCCCTTCCTTTCACTCGGAGGTTCCCTGTCGGACAGTGGCCCTCTGATGTGGTCTGTGAAGAGCCCACACATTCTTCCTGTGTTACCCATGGGATTTCTCTTTTCTACCCATGTTTCAAAGGTGTGCATGTTGGTTGGTTAACTGTCTGATATAAATTGCCCCTAACGTAGTTAAGGGGTAGAATTTGGGAAGAAGTGCTGGGAATATCAGGAGAGTTACAAAACAGGGATGAGTGTAATTGGATGTTTGATGGTTGTTGGAAGCTTGGTGGTCTGAACGGCCTGTTTCCATGTGGATGTCTCCATGATTCTATGAAGACATCAGTGTCTACTCTTCCATCTTAACTAAAGACCCTTCCCACGTGATTTCAAACCCTTGTGGATTCCTGCTTTCTCCCATTTACCTAGACCCAAGAGCTTGATAGAGTGGACTAAAAACATAATGGACTTGGCTACGTTGCAGAGCAGAAAGTCGAGTGCTGGAATTCATGGCACAGCTCCAGCAACACTTACAAACTTCAACGTCACCCACGACAAAGCTGCTCAGAAATTGCCACATCGCACCCACTTTAAACAATCATTGTTGGTGCCTAAGGTTGAGTCAGTGGTAAGGAACATGAATGCAATGTTACCACTCATTTCAAGAGGATTAGAATCAAAAGGCAAAGATGAAAAATTGAGGCTTCATAAGGCATTTTTTAGCCTGCCCTTGGAGCATTGTGACCAGCTTTGGGACACCTATCTAAGAAAGAATGTGCTGGCTTTGGAGAGGGTCCAGAGGAGGTTCGCAAGAATGATCCTGGCAATTAAAGAGTTAACGCATGAGGAGCATTTGAGGAGCGTTCTGGGCCTGTACTCACTAAAGGGGGATCTCATTGAAACATCAAATATTGAAAGGCCGAGACAGAGTTGATGTAGAAAGGATGCTTCCTATGGTGGCGGGTGGGGGGGGGTGGGAGGGGGGAGTCTAGGATCAGAGGGCACAGCCTCAGAATAGAAGGATGTCCCTTTAGAACAGAGATGAGGAGAAATTTCTTTAGTCAGAGAGTGGTGAATCTGTGGTATTCATTGCCACAGGCAGCTGTGGAGGCTAAGTCATTGGGTATATTTAAAGCGGAGGTTGATAGATTCTCGATTAGTAAGAGTGTCAAAGGTTACAGAGAGAAGGCAGGAGAATGGTGTTGAGAGGGATAATAAATCAGACATAATAGAATGGTGGAGCAGACTTGATAGGCCAAATGACCAAATTCTGTTCCTATGTCTATGAAGCTGCAGTGTTTGCCAAAGTACTGTAACAATTTCCCAAAGTATCTACAATACTGCTTCCCAAGCCTCCACCTTTAACAAGTTGGTGAGCCCTAGTGTACAACCTGCAAATTCTACTGCAAGCTACAAAGCTGCCATACTGGGGATGGAGCACAATTCGTTTATCACCATTGCGAGCATAACCTGCAACGCACTGCCCAACAACATTGGGGCAGCTCCATCCTGGCACAGACAGCAGTCGTCCAGGAGGAAACCCCACCCAGATGGGCAGTACGTGTTACCAAATCGCAGGGATGAATAAGACAGATCTTCATGGCCGTACCCATTGTGTTACTCAAGATGTTCAGAGGGAATATTAATTCAGCTTCAGCTAACTTGGGTTTTCTCTTTCTCCCCAGTCCTAATGTGTATGAATGCACTTTGCCATTTCTGTCTCCGTTCTTACCATTTCTCCCATTGGGCCTGCATCTCCGGGATATCCCTTTGGACCTCTTGGTCCCTTGTTTCCCTGCAGGGTTTACAAAGCATCAGTTAGTCCTTTAATTCAACATTCAGTCCTTTAGTTACATATTCAGAACAGAACAACCAATACATAAAGGGAAGTGTAGATGAGGTTCCGTTAATTGCATTACACTGGACAACAAAGATTTTTCTTCCTGAATACTTTGGGATGTACCTTGTGGACTTTGGGCTGCTGATCATGAAAACCACCATGAATTTTCCCTATCATGCACCATTTGTTTGAAATCACCTAAATTTGTTATTTCAATTAATAATTCAACCCAGAATAACTGATGCTAAGATCAAGGAAGGCAGTCTTGTTGGTCCACAAATCAAAAGATTATCAATGTCAGGCAACTCAGAGAACTTCTAGTGGGACTGGAGAAAATCACAAGGAAGGCACTCAGGGATGTTATTGAAAATTTTCCTGGCAACTACAGAACATCAAACTAGTTGCAGCTGGTTGACAACATGCTTCAAGCGTACAAAACAATGAGGTGCAACATGTCACTAAAGATTCATTTTCTGCATTCTCATTTAGGCAACTTCCCTGCAAATCTTGGCGCTGTCAGTGACAAGCATGGTGAAAGGTTTCACCGGGACATTACTGTCATGGAGAAATGGTATCAGGGCAATTGGAATCCTTCAATGCTGGCTGATTATTGCTAGACACTTAAGTGAGAGGCCTCAAACACTGAGTACAAACGAAAATCATTCAACAAAACATTTTCAGCTTAGTTGAACTATTGCAAAGCATCAGCACCGTTATGCAATTAAACACATTATATCCAATAAAAGTTCATTCCTTGTTTCTCCTGTTTCCTGCGTGATACAAGTAGTCTGAAATTATATTTGCATTCAGCTTCAAGCAGTCTATCATAAACAAAAAGAAATTCTGAGGAAGCAACACTTTGAAAAAATATTGCCCAGCATTATTGAAGAAATAATTCAGTTCGGACTAAATAAACCAGCCATTGTTCATAATGTATATTCATTCGGGGAACTTGGCAATTTCCACATTCCCAAATATAGTTCAGCCAAAGAGGAGGGTGTTGTAAGTCCGTTTTCTCATGGAAACAAGTGTTACCATCTCCATTCTGTCTCAGATGACTGACACAAAAAAATAACAACTCCTCTCCTCCCTACTAAAATGGAGTGACTTATCTTTGGGAGACGAGAGCACAGGCCAATGTTGACCACATTGTTCGACACATTCCCGAAAAGTCAATAAAGGATAATGGCAGTGCTAGATAAGATGTGGTCTGGGTTTACAGAGCAAAACTGGCCTAGCATTGCAGTCATTCTCAGAGGCTGGGTAGGGGAGATGGGTGTTGGCTGTAGAGTAGTGTAACACAGTCAGGGTACAGAGAGTAAAGCCTATCAGAAAAACCATCGCCTCGATCAATGCTGGCATTAAGTAATCACAGTACACAGTACATACCTCTCTTCCTGGAGGTCCCATGTCTCCTTTAAATCCCCTGGGCCCAGGACGGCCAGGCTCCCCCTGAGGCAAAAGAAAGCAGAGTGCTCATGGGTGACTGCAAAGCAAAGCAGGCAAGGCATATAGGAAGTACACCATCACCATAAATCTTCACTCCCTCTGCCATCAGCAAGTTGGCAACTCCACTTTGACAGCATCGCCAGTGACTAGATGACACGTACGTGGGAACCAGGTCACAGCTCAAACATATGTTACTGTTTCTTGGGTCAGAATCTTGCAACTTATCACATAGAATGTAGCCATTCAGGAACTCAGTCTGCTCAAGGATAGTTAGAGAGGGACAAAAATTTACCATCTATTAAAAGAAATGGCATAGCTAGTGTTTCCTAGTTCTTCGCAAACGCTGTCAACTAATAGGGAATTTCCGCTATTAAGGCTAATTAAAATGTCTTGGATGATCTCCCTCAGATATTTCCAGGCAGACCTGAGGTTGCCTGTATACCAGCACTGGTAATGTCTCTTAAACATTGAAGATCAAACTGCCAAAATGTTAGACACAAGAAGCTCGTAAGTAGCAAATTTGAGGGTAGCTAGGTTTGTGGAATCCAGATGGCAGACAGATGGATAATGTGAGACTGTGGATGAAGGAAAGCTCAGGGACTAACTCAGCACCAGGTCAGTGGAGTGTCAAGTAGAAGATCTTCAGTATGTACATCCCAGAATCACTGTTCTTAGTTTGAAGTTCATATGAAAGAGCTTGCGATCCCCAAAATGAACCGAAGAGGAGATGGCACTGCTGCGTCTTGCCCTTTCTTATTACTTGGAGTTAAATGATGGATCTTATACACCACTGCTAATCACGCTGCTCCAACACTTGGCAAACATCGGACGAATTTACTCATGCATCCGGTGTTGCATCTGGTCTGTGTTATGCTGTTGCTAATTCCAGATTTGCTGGGTTACCATGGTTTCTGATCTTTAATAGTTCACCAAACTGCAAGTCTGTTTAAAATATATAGTATTCTAACATTAGTGAGCCCCATATGGTGCACTAAACACTCAGAGCAGAAACTGATTACGGCAACGGACTTCATATGAAATGTGTGCCAAGGAAACTATACCAGCCCTGTCTGAGCCTTTTCTAATACTGGCCCTCACCTAGGGGAGCAGCTGATGCCCGCAGCTTTTTTGCAGGACCACATTCTCTATGACCTTCAGTGCTGACATGGCTAGCAGAGGTCCTCAAGAGTACAGTACTATTGAAATGCACACACAGGCCACTCCTAGCTCTATACGACGCTTTGCTGAAGAGATTTACTTCCATTTTAGGTAGCAGTTGCTTGCAAAGGGCTCACCCGAACTAGAGGTTTAATGAGGAAGGCCCAGCCCACGTCCTTTCCTCAGGCAATGTTAGACCCCACCACTAACAAAGAGTTTGACCCTCTTTATCAGCTTCTTTGAGGGATTCCAGACAAATTGTCCAGTTTCTGTTTGAGGTTGGGCCCTGGTCAGACAGTGTCCAGGAAATACCAACGTTAAATTGGTCCCTCTTTGTTGGGTCCAGACAACAACTTCCTTCCTCCACCTGATTCCACACTGTGGCACGGCAGCATTTTCTCCTGTTCTGGTTGCAGTTGTCCCCATAAGAGTCTGCTCCTAGTTTTCCAAGATCTCCAGAAATGAGATCCCCAGCAGTAGAGATTTTAATTTCCTGTGGTGATGGGAAATGGTTCCGCAGATGATTTATTTGCTGAATGGAAAATCATCTTGGAAGCATCAATGTCCAGGAATGGAGAAGTCTACAGAAAGTGAAGGATGTAGCCCAGTCCATGACAGTCCACCACCACCCTCCCCCCACCCCATTACTGAGCATATTTACAAGGACTGTTGCCACAAGAAAACAGCATTCATCATCAAGGACACCCCCTATTACCATCAGGCAGGAGGTACAGGAGCCTTAGGTCCCACACCATCAGGTTCAGGAACAATTATTACCCTTCGAACCTCAGGCTCCTAAATCAGCATGGTTCAGTTCACTTTCCCCATTCTGAACTGATTCCACAACCTGCAGACCCACTTTCAAGAACTCTGCAACTCATGTTCACAGAAATATTATTTATTTTATCAATCAATCTTTATTTTTAATTTTATTTACACAATTTGTCTTCTTTTGCAGATCAGTTCTTTGGCAGTTTTTGTTTATGTACAGCTTTTCACAAATTCTATTGTGATTTGTTTTCCTGTAAATGCCTATAAAAAAATGAATCTCAGGGTAGCATTTGGTGACGTAAGTATTTTGGTAATGAAGTTACTTTGAAATTGATTGACTCAGTACATGTTTCCGTGGAAGCAGTTGGCTTTATTAGCCAACATTCTGACTTTTGGTACCCAATGTGTGACATTGACGTTTCCCACTCAATAGTGATCTCCTAGGATAGGGGTTATTGAACATATGTTGGGGTCCAGGAGGTGGTCTTCACCATGGGACATCTTGGAATCTATGGACTTGCCATTGGCGGTGTAGACCCAGGGTGAGAGGTGTGGACCTCTGTAGGGCCTGTGCAGCATGTGGCCTGCTCGTTGTCTGTGGAGGACATCAGGATATGCCCATCAAATGATGATGGGGGATGAGAGATGTGTGAAGGCCATCTACTGGATAGTTAGCCTCTATGTTGTCTGATAGAAGGGAGACTTCAAATGCACTGTCTGTCTCTAATGAATTATTACTACCTTCAGGGAAGTAGAACAGGAGCCTGAAGATGTAGGAACAGCATCTTCCCTTCCTCCTCCAGATTTACGAATGATCCATGAACATTACTGCATTGTTTTGCTCTCTTTTTACACTATTATTTTTATATTTTTTGTGACTTATAGCAGTTTTTATTATGCATTGTTGTGGAAGAAATGTCCAGAGATAGTAAACCTGATTCTGAGATTCCGAAACTCCAATTCTGAAAGAAGGCCTTAGATCTGACAAAGCACAAACATCACTTTCTTCCATCTGTTTTGAAATTAAGGAGTATCTTCAGCAGTTTTATAACAACTTCAATATTTGAACCAGATGTTATCCCTTTTGCCCTAAAGAAGCTCCATTTTGTGCCAAGTACTACATGAATGGGAGAGAGACAACCATGGGTGAACTTGTGAGGAAACATAAAGAAGTATTGCCTTCCACATTTCTCTTATTATCTGGATAACAGTGTGTGTGGAAGAATAATAGTTACTGTGAGCATGATTGAGTTAACTGAGTTTCTGTGACTGGTCGAAAGGTGTTAACAATACACTTACCACTTCTCCGACAGCTCCAGGAGGTCCCTCGTGTCCTGACTGACCCTCAGGCCCATCTTCGCCCTAGGCCGGTAAAGAAGAAGAACAATGCTTGACATTACTACAATTTGCACCCCCCTTCACCACCTGTTCCTTCCTCTGCTGTTCTTAGCTCCCATGTTGTTTTGCCATGAAGCACAGCATTAGGTGGGATGGAAGAGCGCTCACATTATTCATGGAAAACCTACTTCCAATCATTCGGTGGAATGAGGCAGTAGAAGTTCAAAAAGACTAGGGAAGCTAACGTTGAGAATTTGACAGAGAGGATAATGGGTAAGGTCCTGAAATTCAATTGTGCACCACAACCACATGCCATATCTTTGAAGGGTAGGAATCGATTGGCACATTTGCGGTGAGTGATGCAAAACCGCTCCGGAGTCCTGCGCACACATCGCATTCTTGCACTCAGGACCACCGTGCATGCAGCAGTGGGTCACACACATTGACGTTGCTGCTGGGGTTCTGAAGCTGGCCACTCCTCTGCACGGTGTCACCCTGGCACTTGCTATGCAGCACACACATAGTCCAGGGCCCCAGTGTTTCCCTGGGTGAACGAGCTCAGAACGATGAAAGACAACCATTAGGTTAGAGCTGGACTGTTTCACGGGCAACATTATTGCTATGTTTGGTAACTCTAAAAATTAATCAAAAGGAAAACACGGGAGCCAGTATACCTTTGGTCTACATCGTTTCACTTCAGTGAGGTGCTCACTTATGAGGTGGTGGTGTAATGACATTTGCCATTCACATACTTTTACGTATAACCCATAATGAATTATGTAAACAACGAAGGATGCTTAAGCAAATGATATATCTGCAATATTACTCAAATATTACTGAAATATTAAATACACAACACTCCTCCCTGGTAGCTATAAACTTCAACTCAGCATAGTAAAGTTTAAATTGTCCCAAAGGTTTAACCTCTGTAGAGGATTTCTTACTCTTGTAGGATTATGTCTTTCCTGTTAAAGTGGGAGGGTAGGGGATCACTCTGCTTGGCAGGTGAGGCTTGTGGCTGTGAAACAATAGCCAGTTTTGGGGCCCCTCCATGGTGGTTGTAGGAGTTGACCCTGGAACTGTAGGAAGTGGTTCTGACAGCTGAGGACACCTTTCTTCGGGGGCATGTTAGCAACCCGAACAGAGCATGGCAAGCTGCTCGATCCGTTGATCTATCAGAGGCAACATTTGAAGCTTCGAGCCAATGCTTTCATTTTGACCATACCTAGATGACCAGCATATAGCTCGATATCCACCCACATAAGGGCAAGTTCATCCCAGTGCTGGTAAGAATTGGGGAGCTGGAACTTCTGATGCATATTTCAGTCATGTTGGGTGGCCTGAGACAGTGTGGGGTCTTTTCTAGTTTCCCTTTAGATCATCCCTACCCTAATAGGGAGACTTTCATTTTACGTCAAGAGGAGTGTTCTTTCTCATAAAAATTTGAGCTATTTCCTTTTCCGGGGTAAACAGGACAATCCATCAGCATTTCCATGGCCAGCTGACCTCTTGAATTCAATCTTGTATTTATGCCCTCCCAGAAGCAGAACCCTCTCCGCATTTGTACTGCTGCAGTTTGAGGGACACCCTTCCGCGGATTGAAAGTGGACACCAGTTGTTGATGATCAGCAGTGAGGGTAAACGCTCTCTTATAAACTCCCACAGAAACATTTTACACCCCCAACCAGCCTCAAGGCCTCTCTATCAATTTGTGCGTAATTTTTCTCTGCAGCAGTAAGGGAATGTGGTGCAAAGGCTATGGGATGCTGACTTTCATCCCTCATGACCTGTGACATGACTGCACCAACACCATAAAGCAAGGCATCACAGGCAAACTTCACCGGACGAGATGGATCATAATGTGCGAGTATAGTCTCTGACATCACCATTTCTTTTGCCTTTGTCTTTCCTTGTCCATTGCCATTTCTTCCTGATCTGTAGTAATGAGTTCAAGAGACGGGGCACAGTAGCCAAGTTTGTCAGGAACCTGTTATGGTCATTAACAAATCATAAAAAAGACACCTCCTTTGACCTTGTAGCATCCACCACTGCTTGAATTTTCTCAGCATATTTGTGTAATTCTTGTGCGTCAATGGTATGAGCACAGTAGGTGATGCTTGGTTTAAAGAATTCATACTTGTTGCATCATTATCTGAGCCCATAATTTTCTAATCTTTTTAACACTGTCTTGAAACTTTGGAGGTGTTGCTTATCATCCTCACTGGAAACAACGATGTGATCCAGGTAAGACTGAATACCTGGGCAGCCTTGCAGCACTTGTTCCACAGCTTTCTGCCAGAGTGCAGGTTCAGATGCTACTCCAAAAATAAACCAATTACTGTATAGTGACAACGACTTTGAGAGGGTTATTGGTGGGAAACACTTTGGACTCTCCTTCCATTTCCATTTGTAGGTAGTCATCAATTAAGCCCACTTTGCTGAGGTGTTTTCCTCCAGAAACATTTGCAAAGATATCCTTTAACCTGGGCAGAAGGTGTTGATCTATGTACAGTACTGGGTTGATGATGACCTTAAAATCACCACAGATCCTGACATCCTACTTCCTGGCTACTAGGACCACTGGTGTTACCCATTACCTGGTTTCCATTCAAACTTGGAAAGAATTCCTTCACCCTCCATATGATCTAGCTCATTAACTACTTTATCGCAGATGAAATAAGAAAGCAGATGGGCTTTGCAAAATCCAGATGTGGCATTTTTTATTTCAAACTATTTTACCCTTGATATGGTTGAGTCTTCCAGTGCCATCCTTGAACACTGCTGTGTATTCATCCAGTACCTCTGCTGCATTTGCTTCTGGTTAACTCTGTTGCAGGGGACGTGGCTTGCAACAGTGGATGGAAATCCAATCAAGTCATAATTGTCTCAGCCACTCATGGCCTGACAATGCTGGCCCTCCTGTTTTCACCAATACAAGCTCAATATGGCTTGTTGGTTGTTGTATTTCACTGTTATGAATGTCATTCCCACAAGTGGTATCTTTTCTCCAGTACAAGTTCTCAGTTGCATATCTTCAGGCTTTAGTTCAGTATCTTTGAAATGTCGTTCAAATTCATTTTATGAAATAGAGTTAGGAGCCCTTTTGGAATGCTTTCGTGTAAGATTCCATAATCTAAACAACCTCTCATTGCATTAGTAAGCCAATTACTGAACTGACAATGCTCAGATAACTTCTTCAGTTCTGCCACATAAGGTGAAATGGATTCCTCTTCCTCTTGATTTCATTGACGACATCTAAAGCACTCTGTAATCAACAATGGTTTTGGTTCTAAATGTTCCTGCATTACTTTCATGGTATCAGCAATGCTAATTTCAGTTCATTTGGTTGGAGCAGTTGAACATCTAAGCAGACTGTATACCCCTTCACCAATTTCATTCAGCAAAATTAGCACACATTTCTCATCGGCTATTCCATTTGCTTGAAAATACTGCTCAACTTTCTCAGTATACAGCACCCAGTTATATTTTGTGCAATCAAACACATATATCTTTCCAATGTAGCCAACCTTTTATGCACTTGCTAATTTATTATTTTATCAACTGGAAATCTGTTTATGAACCTGTGAATTTAATCCATTATCTGCCTTTCTTTTTAACTGCACCGTCTCTCTCCCTCTTCCAAAAAGAAATGTGCTGCGTCTTTTAAAAAATTCAAATGTGTTTCTCTTACAAAGAAAAAAAAGTGATGCACTTTTTTTTTTCTTGACCGTTTCTCTCCTCTTGCAAAGAAAGCATGCTGCACTTCTCTTCCGTATTTGAATGTCTCACTGTGCTTCAACGGGTAGGTACTCATCTAGGGTTCATTTTAAAACATATACTCATTGCCACTGTTCTGTTTGGCAACTCCGAAAATCAATTGAAGGAAAAACACAGAGCTGGGGATGCTTGTGTACACTTTAGTGAGGTGCACATTGATAACGCGGAGCTGTAATGATGTAAGACATTCACGTACTTTTACATATAATGCATAGTGAATCATTTAAACAACAAAGGGTGCTAAATCAAACAATATATTTGCAATATTACTCACATATTAAACACAACAATTATGACAGCAGGAGTCCGTAATTTCGCTCCAAAATTCTGCTGAGGCTGGGGCTATTGGAATGTTGTGTTCGACAGATAATTCTCAGGTAGGGGCATTAACGATGCTACCATTAAGTTGAAGAAGTGGAATTGAACATTGATCAGCCATGATTACACAACCCTCGGGGGAGTGTGCCCTCCCTCTTATTCTAACTTCATCAATCCTTACCAGTGATTTGCAATCTTAGTTACCTTTGAACCTCTGATGCCTCGTTGACCAGGAGGTCCAGGCAGTCCTGGCTCACCGGGAGGACCCTAGAAGTAATTCAAAACAATTATTCAGGCAAGTATCTTGCATTAATGTGTTATGTCAACACGAGGGCATTAATGCACTTCCCCGACGCTCATCCACACCCCATTCAACCCCAGCGCTAAACAAGTGTTAGTACATTGATCTCTTCCCGGAATCACCAGGATTATTTGTGGATCGGGAGATACAAGGGATTCTGCAGGTGCTGGAAATCATGAATAACACACACAAGATGCTGGAGGAGCTCAGCAGGTCAGGCAGCATCTATAGGGAGGAATGAACAGTCGATGTTTTGGTCCTGATGGATGCTGCCTGGGCTGCTGAGTTCCTCCAGCTTTGTGTGAGTTACTCCTGGTACACCTTGTTTCAGTGGCAAAGGGATACACAGGCAGGGCCCGTGCATAGGGGGGGATTCTTCTGTGGATCTTGCAATCGCCCGACGAGGCAGGTGACCTGTTCTGTCGAGGCTTCATGGGACAGAATGAAGAGTGTAGATAAGGATATTCAAAAACGTTAAAGCCCAATGGAGTCTGTCCGTCTGCCCATGGAACCAATGCTGACTGCCAGCATGTGGGGAGTGAGGGTGTCTGCAAAGTCGTACAATCATCTTCCAGCCAGCTCGTAGCTGAAGGCGTTGCCGGGGCTGTTGGGCTTTCTCTCAGAACCAGCATAGACTTGAATGGCAACCTACCATGTTGCAACAAAATAAACCTAAGGAACAGCAACTTTCCATGTGTGAGAAGTTATTCCACCTACCAACTCGCCTGTTGCTCCGTCGTTCCCTGGAGGTCCCTGTGCACAAAACCATACAGTTACCAAAAGCAAAAATGTACACTTAGAAATGAAAAGCAGAACTTCCCCCAGAGCAGAGCTCCCCAAACTGAGGGTCACAGCCCCTCGCTTAATGGTATTGATCCAGGCATAAGAACGGTTGGGAATCCCCGCCCTAGAGTGAATGAATGATTGGCAGCTCATTGTTCTCCACGCTCCAGAGAAAATGCTTTCTTTACTATTTGAACGGTTGTCCCTAGTGGGGCCTCGTACACCATTCACCAAGGCAGGTCCATGTAATGGAGAAGGTTTAAAGGACGTTGTTGTTCATTGCTAGAGGAAATTGTACATAAGAACAGGGAGGTTGTGCTTCAGTTTTATGGGGAATTGAACATAAAAACTGTGCTTCGGTTTTATAAATTGTTGGTGAGAACACACATCTGGTTGTACCGACCTACTAACCTGCTCCAAGATCAACCTAATCCTTCTCTCCATTTTCAGCCATGTGCCTGTCCAAGAGTCTCTTAAATGTCCCTAATATACCTGCCTCTACCACCACCCCTGGCAGGGTGTTCCACACACTTACTATGCTCTGTGTATCTGTCTCAGTAGACGGACTAGGCTTGAATCTGATGGAGTTTACAGGTGACAGAAGGCTTAATTGAAACATACCAAGATCCAGAGGTGGAGAGGATGATTTCCTGTGAGGGAGAATCTACAATTAAGAGATTATTATAACGAAGGAGGTTTTTCAATAAGGTAACTTATTTAAAAGCAAGGGAGGTTCCACATTTAAAATAAAGGTTCTGTTCTTTTAGAAGATTGCAAACTTTTCTTCAAGAACCAGAGTTCTTTATAAGCAAGGGGTTGAATAGTTAATGTGGTAGGTGGGAATGTGGAAGGGATGTCACAATCAGAGTTATTAAATGGTAGGGCAGGATCAAGGGGCCAAATGGCCTCGTCTTGCTCCTAATTTGCATCTTCCTAGCTATTAGTGCAGTCAGAAATGCAAAATGCTATTGATTAACAGCCCAACCTAAATCCACCACCCCTAGCCTTAAAAACCTGAATAGCAGCAAGTTGCGGGATTAGGCCACAGGAGGAAGGACAAGACCAGGATTGAGGCAATTATCTCTGCTGCTCGCCAGCCCAGAGGTCTGAACCTACTAACATTAGTGGTGGAACTTTAACCAAACACATCTCCTGGGGGTTTCGGCAAACTAGACTCTCGAGTGCGCATACACGGAGACACATTGCCATGGGTGGCCATCGTTAGGGGAGGGCGCTGTGTCGAGGCCTGGTGGTGGAAGGTGGATCCGTGGTTGGCTCCATTACTCGGTGCCAATTATAGTGAGATTAAAGCGTCGAGGACAAGAGTGGAAAATGAACGGTGCCATCTGCCTGCATTTGATCAGTCTCCCCCTTTTCTCACTACTACTGTCAGGAGGGAGGCAGAGGAATCTTGGGTCCCATGCTGGCAGGTTCAGGAGTAGCTGTTGCTCTGCCGTCACTGGGCTCCTGGACGGGTTTCAGTTGCATCAGCGCTGAACGGGCTCCTCAGCTGTGGGCTCACTTCGGGGTCCCTGCACTTCATGTTCCCTGTGTTTCTGTCTACTAGTTTTTTGCTGTTTGCACAATTTGATCACGGCCTCAAGGCTGGGGCCAAAGGATAAACCTGTGTTCAGTTCACTACTCTGCAGGGTTTACTCACCCCAGCACTGAACTGTTTCTGTAGCTGCGGCCTGCAACTTTCAGCTCTGTTCTGCCTTCACTCACCTCAGCACTGACTGACATTCCTGACTCATGTTCAGGGACTCTGCTGTTAATATTCTGTGTGTTATTTGTTTACTTTTTTATTGTTCACACAATTTGTTCTTTTTTCACACATTGAGTGTTTGACAGTCTTTGTTGTGTAGGTTTTTAAATGGGTGCTATTGTGTTTCCTTGTTTTGTGGTGGCCTGCAAGGAGACAAATCTCAAGGCTGTATACATACTTTGATAGTAAAGGTACTTTGAACTTTGATAACTTGCCCAAATATTATTTACATCAATTTTCTAAGCACTGTGAGCAAACCACCGGCGTTCATACAGTAGGTTGCCATAGGGATCTGCTCATTTCCAATTTCCACCAGTGTTTAGGGTGTGGGCTGTTGCTTTCATGACTTCCTAACAGGTGTTCTCACTTAACAGTGATCGCAGTCACAGTTGTATATCATAAAGCAGGCATACTGTTCTATCTTGCAATACAGTGCATAACATACAGTATTACCTTAACCTGAGGGCACAGCTACGAATTGAGTCGTGAAGTGAATGCTAACAAGCTTGAGGTGTTGCACTTTGGGAGGACAAACCAGGGCAGGGCTCGCACACTGAACAGGAGGGCACTGAGGACTGTGGTGGAACAGAGGGATCTGGGAATACATATCCATAATTCCTTGAAAGTGGCATCATGGGCAGATGGGGATCATAAGGTGAGTTTCTGGCACATCGGCTTTCATATATCAGAGGAATGAGTACAGGAGTTGAGATGTTATGTTGAAGTTGTATAAAAAGTTGGCGAGGTCAAATTTGGAGTCTTGTGTGCATTTCTGGATCAGCTACCTACAGCTAAGAGATCAGTAAGATTGAAAGAGTGGGGAGAAAATTTGCAAGGACGTTCTTGGAACTCGAGGACCCAAGTTATAAGGAAAGGTGCGTAGGTTAAGACTTTATTCCAAGGAATATAGGAGAACGAGGTGAGATTTGATATTGGTATACACAATTATGACGGGTTTAGAGGCCATAGTCTTAGAATTAGAGGGTACCCAGTTAAAACAGAGATGAGGAGAAATTTTTTTAGCCAGAGGGTCGTGGATTTATGGAATTCGTTGCGACATACAGCTGTGGAGGCCCGATCATTGAGGGTGTTTAAGGAGGAGATTGACAGGTATCTAATTAGTCAGGGTATCAAGGGATATGGGGAAAAAGCCAGAAATTGGAACTAGATGGGTGAATAGTTTAGCTCATGGGGGAGCTGCGGAGCAGACTCGATGGGCCGAATGGCCTACTTCTGCTCCTTTGTCTTGTGATCTTGTCCTGTTTAAATAAAGTAATTGCAAGCAGGCTTTTTCCACTGAGACACAAGGAATTCTGCAGATGCTGGAAATTCAAGCAACACACATCAAAGTTGCTGGTGAGCACAGCTGGCCAGGGAGCATTGCATTAGCCTGCTGCATTCACCAGCAACTTTTTCCACTGAGGTTGGGCGAGACTAGAACTAGAGGTCATGGGGTTAGGGTGAAAGGTGAAATGTTTAAGGGGAACACGAGGGGGCAATCAGAGGGTGGTGTGAGTGTGGGATGAGCTGCAAGCGGATGTGGTCGATGTAGGTTCAATTGCAGTATTCAAGAGAAGTTTGTACCAGTACATGGATGGGAGGGCTATGTAGGGCTATGGTCCGAGTGTAGGCCAATTAGACCAGGCAGAATAACAGTTCAGCATGGCTAAAGGACCTGTTTCTGTGTCGAAATGTTCAGTTTGAAGAGCCTTTACCTTATGTGAGGTGGTCATGTTGAAAAGCAAGCTTGGTTGTGAAGTCTGGAACTCTGCTCGGTAAGTCATTGAAATTAAGGTGTATGGAAACTGAGTTGGGAAAGTTGAGCCATGGTCTTGAATTAATGGAAGAGTAGACTCCTCGAGCTCTGTAACCTATTCCTTATCTCTAGTGTGTTTAAGTGGGAACAGTACTTACGTCATCGCCTCTTTCTCCAAAATCGCCATCACTCCCTCTGTCCCCACGGTTGCCCTGTTGAAGATGCAAAAGCCAAGTATCACTATTTGGAGACAGCCTGGTGGAAGAATTTCTCTCTTGCCCATCTTCCCGATGAAGAATGCCCATTGTCCGTGAGAAAATGTGAAAGAAATCATCCCAGGAAAGGAAGTCATTTTCCCTCCTTGACATTCAGCCATGCCTTCAGGACAAAGCTGTCAGTCAAATTCTGGTGGAATGGCTTCTTTCACATCAAACTGCTCAATGGCCAGGGCCTTGGCATTAAAGTATCCAGATCCCTCATTGTCTCACTGTCTGTACCTGTCTAATCTCATACAGCTGAATTATCCAGCTGTCTCTCCACTTCTCCAGTTCTGAAGCTTGCTTGGTCTTCCCTCAATTGAATTGCTGCCCCCTTTATGTTTGTGCCTTCAGCTGCCAAGACCTCGACTGAGCTCTGAAGTTCCTGCCCAACACTCCCCTGCTTCTAAGCCTCTCTCTTCTCTGTTATTATTGTATTTAAAACCCATCTCTTGGACTAGACTGTTGCCTTCCAGCCCAAGGCTTCCTTGGGTCACTCAGTGCCAACATTTCTTTTTGTGGATGATATGTTCAGAGCTCATCTGGCTGCACAAAGGGTACTGTACAAGTGAACGTTGTTGCCTCAGATACTAATCAGAGCTGGATGTTGAACCCAACGTCATGTAATATTTGACCTTGTATTGCTAATTCTAAGTATTGATTGCAAAGTGTATGCAGAATTCTGCACTGGCCAATTTGGGGGAAATTAATTGCTTTCCCTTTGCAGACACTGCTGTCAGCATTGGGCACCATTTGACCGCCCGCTGCCTCACAGAACAACCTCTTCACTGACAGAATCAGCAGCCCCCACACCAGGTGCTTTCTATTCTCTCCCTTTGAGGTTAATATCAATGAACTGACAAACCAGGGGGCTCCTTAATGCTATGGGTCCACAGCCAATCTACCCAAACAGAGCTCAGGACTGGAAATGCATGAACACCTATTAATAGCAGACATACTGACCTTATCTCCTGGCTCCCCGACAGTTCCACTTCGACCTGGTTCTCCGTTCAAACCTGGTTCACCCTGAGTGTGAAGAGAAAAAGACAGTTATTCCAAAAAATCAAACTTTAGGCATGAATTCGGTATCAGGCCTTCTGTGTTTCACAAGCCACTTCCAGCCATTGCAAGTGGAAATTGCCAAGATTTTTTTCCCTATTAATTGGCCCTGGGTTCTGATCTGCTTCAGTTTCCCAGGAGATTGTGTGGGCTCGGATATGCTGTGGCACAGAAGGAATATCAGTTCTTGAGCTATTCCTGTCCGTTCTCACCCCTGTACTTGCAGACAACAGAGAAGGTGTCAAATCAGATAGGAAGGACCTAAGGAAGCTGAAGTGAAAGTACTTTACCTAGTGCGGGTATGACAGGCTGGACACTTTGCACCTCCACAACAAGCTTTTACAGTGCATATCTGGGATATGCACTCTGTTGTCACTTTATTAGATACCTCCCATACCTAATAAAGTGGGCAGAAAGTGTATGTTTGTGGTCTTCTGCTGCTGTAGCCCATCTACTTCAAGTTTTGAATGTTGTGCTTTCAGAGATGTTCTTCTGCACACCACTGTTGTAGCACTTGTTCATTTGAATTATTGTCAGCTTGAACTATTCTGGCCATTCTCCTCTGACCCCCATCAGTAACAAGGCACTTCCATCCATAGAACAGCCAATCATGGATCTTTATGTTTTTCACAACATTCTCTGTAAACTCTAGAAACTGTTGTAGAAAAAACATAGAACGTAGAGAATGTAGAAAACATACAGCTCAATACAGGCCCTTCGGTACACAAAGATGTGCCGAACATGTCCCTACCTTAGAACTACCTAGGCTTTACCCATAGCTCTCTTTTTTTCTAAGCTCCAGGTAGCCATCCAGGAGTCTCTTAAATGACCCTATCGTTTCCGCCTCTACTACTGCCACTGGCAGCCCATTCCACGCACTCACCACTCTCTGCATAAAAAAACTTACCCCTAACATTTCCTCTGTACCTACTTCCAAGCACCTTAAAATTGTGCCCTCTCATGCTAGCCATTTCAGCCCTGGGGAAAAGCCTCTGACTATCCACATGATCAACACCTCAAAATTGTGCATGAAAATCTCAGGAGATCAGCCGTTTCTGAAATACTCAAACCACCCTGTCTGGCACCAACGATCATTCCACAGTTCAAAGTCACTTAGAGCACATTTCTTCCCCATTCTGATGTTTGGTCTGAAGAACAACTGAACCTCTTGAATATGTCAGCATGCTTTTATACATATGAGTTGCTGCCACATGATTGGCTGATTAGATATTTGCATTAATGAGCAGGTGTACCAAATAAAGTGGCCACTAAGTGTATACAGCCTTCAAGTAATGTGTGATCCATTCATCTCCTAACACAGCTGGATGGAGGAGCTGGTGATATGCTAGTGGACCACTTGTATAGAAGTTACAAGGTGGTGCCAGTAGGACTATGGAGGTGGGGGAAACCTTTGAGACAAACCAGGATCACAGCAGGAACATTTGTGCACAGTTTGAGTTCTAATTATGTGAAATCAGACGTGCATCCAAAAGCAAAGTGCAGCAGATGTTTGAAATCTGAGGTAAGGTGAAAAATGCTCAGCAGGTCAGGCAGTAAAAGAAACAGAGTTTATGCTTTAAGTCAATAAATTTGACCTGAAACACTAACTTATTATCATTCTCCACAGAAGGCAGAAGTTGCTTTCCCTCTCAAGTTTTTTTTTACTGTTGATTGTTGTAATTATTCCTGTACAGGTGAGTCCAGGTCATGTTGCAAATCTGCAGAAGCAGGTTATCTTTATAATAACACAAAGTGCTGAAGGAACTCAGCAGGCCAGGAAAAATCTGTGGAGGGGCATGAACAGTCAACGTTTTGGGCCGAGACCCTTCATCAGGACTATGAAACATCGACTGTTTATTCCCTACCATAGATGCTGCCTGGTCTGCTGAGTTCCTCCAAGGTTTTGTGTGTTGTTCTGGATTAAGAGCATTTCCAGAATCCCTTAGGCTCATTGTTGGTTTTGGGGGTG
This sequence comes from Mobula hypostoma, assembly GCF_963921235.1. Taxonomy (NCBI): domain Eukaryota; kingdom Metazoa; phylum Chordata; class Chondrichthyes; order Myliobatiformes; family Myliobatidae; genus Mobula; species Mobula hypostoma. Next base: position 123,251,957 of record NC_086102.1, read on the forward strand.
GAGAAGGTGTTGGTGGACATTGGAGGAGTGGATCCTGAGTACTTGCTCATTATATGTTTGAGAGAATAACCAATGTCTTACTGTAATGTAGAAGTAAATTTCTCACTTGAGCCAAATATATCTGGGACTTTCTATACTGTCTTGTCACTTAATTCATGTCATGTGCCAGACTCAGTCACTTATTTTATATTCACCTTGGAATGATAAGTGTTTGAGAGAAGGACAACAGAAGTGAGCAGGGCCCCTTGGCTGGTTCCTAACCCCACAAGAAGCAGACAGAGTTTCCCTTACTGCATTCAGTGAAACCTGCTTCAGTCCTGTGTAACCATAGCTCTTGGCTGGTGGCTTGTGTTTGACTAAACTTCAGGGAATTTCCATCGTGCTTGATGTTTTCTTTTTAAGACCCAGATGTCTTTTAAGATTTTGAAAAACAAAGTATGTCTTTTTAGGTCCCACTAGAAAGGCCTATCCTTACAAACTAGAAAAAATTAAGCAAAATTGATGGCTACTTCTGTGAAACAGGATTACCAGTAACCAGAAAGACAACGAATTAGCCTGCAGACAATCATTTATATTAAGGGAATACAGTCAGTGCAATGATGGCTTAGCAAAGGATTTTTGTTCACCTCAAGGGCAGCTTATCGATACAAAGATAATTACTTAATTTGGAGTGTCCAGGACCTCCCAGCTTCTCGCTTCATGCCCCTTCCCCACACCTGGTTTCACCTATCACCTGCCAGCTAATACTCTTTCCCCTCCCCACCCCACATCTTTTTCTAGCTATTTCCCTCATCTCTTCCAGTCCTGATGAAAGGTCTAGGCCCAAAATGTTGACTGTTTTTTGCTCTTCATAGATGCTGACTTTCCTGCTGAGTTCCTCCAGCACCATTATGTGTGTTGAGCCATTATAACCAGTTGGTTCAGATGCTGGTTGGCTCAGGGACAATCAAATGGCCGAAGGGTGACTAGATGCTCATAATGCCCAAGGTGGCCTGGGCCTTCAGTCCCTGTGCCAGGTCCTGAGATACTTGTCAGAGGGAGGGAGCAGATAATGAGATCCTTGGGTGGAGTTGGTCTCCACTGGTGCATTATTTACCCTTTTGGATGTTGAGGGGCATTTTCCAGAGGCTCTGTAGCTAAGTGGTAAACCTGGCCTAGGGAAGTCAGGGTCAAAGACAAAGGGTGTAAATGGACACCAACTAAAAAGGACCTAATTCAACCCATCAGGCCTAGTACTAGGTGACAACACATTCCAGAAGCACATTGAGCTGTGGGTCTTGGTTCGTGCAGCCAACACAGGCAAATCCATTTAAGATTGATAACAGACCTGTGGCCAGAAGCCATTAATATTCACAATGTTCCCATTTCTTTTCTTCAGTCAGGCATCAAATGACAGAACATTGAATAGGCTTATAACAGGGTGCGATTGAGAGTTAGGCAGCTATGGCTTTAGTTGAAGACTGATTGACGAGCGCTCCGCTTTTACTGCAATAAATGAGTCCCGTTCGGATGAAGTCTTACCTTTTGTCCTTTTGTTCCGTATGGGCCTGGATCTCCTTTGAGGCCTTGCTCTCCACGAGTACCCTACAAAAAGTGGGGAGAAACACATGGTTTGTATTCAACCTTTCACTTGCTATTAAATGTCAAAAATTGGAGAAGTACAATGTCCATACTTTTAAGATGGCCAGGTATTTTGACACAATGTATGTGATACATGAAATGGGGAGCATTATAACCACGCCTCTGAAGTTAACATATTAAGTTGCTGACTCTGGTGAGATATATGCCTGGAAGTCTTATTTGCCAGCTTCTGCATCCAAATATCCCACCCCTCCAGTCCTACTATTAGTCTATTGACATGTCCATCCACATGGTACACTATATTCCAGCCAACGAGAAGATGAACAGATCACCCTTTCCCCTCATGGGTGATCTTTGTCATTTGATCAAGTACTTCCTCTGTATTTCTGATAATTTTTTAAATTAATAAATGAAAGCAAATTAAAATATACACACAAAAACTTCACGTTGTCATGATTTTTCGCTCTGGGTTACTCAGAACAATATGCTGAAGATTGTTCTTTTCATCCTAGGGCAATCAGGGAAAGATAAGCGATCACAGTGAGTACTTACCCTCGCCACTGAATACCCATGTGTTTCTTGGCGATAATATGGGTGATCTCTGAGCTGCAAGATCTTCAGTGTCCAAGCTGAGGATGACCTGTAGCCCCATATGCAGAGGGGGAAGAGCCCTCTTGGCTAACGGCTATTGTGGTTCAAGAATCTACAGTGGATATCCTGGATTTGCTGTATGCAGCAATCTACAGACGCAGGACCCCACGCGAGGGGGTTCTGCGGGGAAGAGAGGCCTGTGGCGAAAGACAAGCCGAGCCTTATCACTTTTCCACCAAACACTGGCAAACCCCCTTGGAGATTTGCCGAGTAACTGAGTGGTCTCCTGTCCTCGGTGATGGCAGTGAGCAGTGGCACATGAGCTGCACTGGTCTTGGACAGTGCCTCTATTTGCCGAGTAACTGAGTGGTCTCCTGTCCTCGGTGATGGCAGTGAGCAGTGGCACGTGAGCTGCACTGGTCTTGGACAGTGCCTCTATTTGCCGAGTAACTGAGTGGTCTCCTGTCCTCGGTGATGGCAGTGAGCAGTGGCACGTGAGCTGCACTGGTCTTGGACAGTGCCTCCATTTGGAGATGGAGCCGAAAGGCAGACTGAAGCCTGAAGAAGGTTTTATTAATGAACAGACTCATAGGAGAAGGCAAAATTTGGTCTACGTAACTTGCTAAATTGTTTTACAACTCTTACCATGTCTGGGGATAACTTAAGAGCTGACACATTTTTATGAAGCCGAAAAGCAAGTGTCAGCTCTACAGCCAACAAGAGGGCTTTAGCCTTGAGCCCCACACGGCCAGGCCACCCCACACTTAGCAAGCTCAGTTTTCTCCACTCTGCCAGTACCTCTCCACTGTGAATGGATAGACCTGCTGAAATTCCTGCTCAGAGCGTGGGCATTGCTGATAAAGCAGATCACCCTGAGAAGACGGGATTGGTATCCGTATCATAGATGGGGTGGCTTGCTACAGAGTGTGGCTGAATATATTGGGCCTCACAGTGCTGCAATTAGTAGAGCCACTGCCTCACAGAGCCGAAGAGCAGGATTTCATCCAGGCCTCCGGAGCTGTCTTAGAACATAGAACATAGAACATGGAAATTTACAGCACGTTACAGGCCCTTCGGCCCACAATGTTGTGCTGACCATGTAAACTACTCTAGAAACTGCCTAGAATTTCCCTAGTGCATAGCTCTCTATTTTTCTAAGCTCCATGTACCTATCCAAGAGGCTCTTAAAAGACCCTGTTGTATCCACTTCCACCACCGCTGCTGGCAGTACGTTCATGTACCCAACACTGTCTGTGTGGAGTTTGCATGTTCTTCCTGTGATGTTTGGTTTCTTGTGACTGTTTTACTTTGATTTCCTTTCATACCTCATGGACGTGCTGGTCGTTAGATAATTGGCAACTATAAGTATTGCTTGCAGCTGTAAGAAGCTTTAAGTGATATATATACTGCGATTGTCTGTCTGTAAGGAGTTTGTATGTTCTCCCCACGACTGGGTGGGTTTCCTCCGGGTGCTCTGGTTTCCTCCCACAGGTTAGGGTTATTACGTAGTGAGCACTGTACATTGACACCAGAATCGAGGTGACACTTGAGAGTTGCTCCAGCACCGTGTTGGCCATTGGCACAAAGGATGCATTTCACTCTTTGTTCCCATGCACGTGTGAGGAATCGGTGGGAGGAGAAGATGGCAGCGCGACGCAGCACGCACAGCTCTCCGGTGAAATGATATCGTATCTGTTAAATAGGGGCCGTGGACAATTCTGATTTGATGAAGACAGACGTGAGAAGCAGAGGAACATCTGGAGAAATTTCTGAAATGCCTGGTTTCGCTGCCATTGTTACTGTGCAATCGAGAATCTCCGGAGGGAAGGCGCCCCAAAATCCCCAGCTTTGCCTGCTGCTGGCAACTGAGGTGAGGTCGAAGCGTTCGGATAGAGATGGTGCTCGGTACTCGGTGTCGGAGAGCTGATCAGAGCTCGAAGTTTTCGGATGACTCAGAGTCGTACTGTGGTCGGGCATAGCAGGGAGAATTTTCTTCCTTCTCCCGTCTGCGTGAGATGTGGGACTTTCGAGAGACTTTGAACTTTTTTACTGTGCCATGGACTGTTCTTCATCAAGTTATGGTATTGTTGCACTGTTGTAACTATATGTTATAATTATGTGGTTTTTGTTAGTTTTTCAGTCTTGGTCTGTCCTGTGTTTCTGTGATATCACACCGGAGGAATATTGTATCATTTCTTAATGCATGCATTACTAATTGACAATAAAAGAGGACTGTGTGTTCTTATAATCTAAAAGAAGCATCTTTAGGTAGCTGGTGTGTAGGTGAGTGGTGGAAATTGGAGAGAGGGGTGTGATAGGGAGGGGTCCGGGCGGGGTGGGAATGTGGGGAGAATAAAATGGGATTAGGGTGAATGGGAGGTTGGTAGGCTAAAAGCTGAAGGGTTTGTTTCTGGGCTGTTCATGACGGCTCAGACAACCTCTTTTACTACCTTATTTAGAAACAAATTCCAATGCACAGTTTATTGTGGGTAAGTCTAAATACACCTTTCTCAGACCACTTCCATAAACTCTGCAGTAAAAAATCTTTACACTTTCGTCATCATCACAGAAGAGATTTTGCTTTCAGTTTAATCAGCTGGTGCAACTTAATATCTGGAAGTTAAATCGCTGGTTATATACCTACTTGAAATGATTTAATCAGTGAGATCACAGTGTCATGCAACACACTTACAGGAGATCCAGGAGATCCAACACAGCCTGGAAGACCAGAGTAGCCAGCTTCACCCTGACGAAAGAGAACAGAATCAGAAAGGTGTAAATCCTTATGTAAAATATTGTAAACACAGGAGATTCTGCAGACGCTGGAAATCCACACTAACACACAGAAATGCTGGAGGAACTCAACAAGTCAGACAGCATCTGCGGAGAGGAATAACGAGCCAATGCTCCTGACCAAGACCCCTCCTCAGGACTTCATCATATGCAACTCTTTATTCTTCTCCATTGATGCTGCCTGACCTGCTGAGTTCCTCCAGAATTTTGTGTATAAGATATTGTAACTTCTTTAGTTCATACATTTTGGGCCTTGCAGGAAAATGTAGGGTCATTTTTCTATTGCCCATCCCTCAGTGGCCTGAGAAGATGTTGGGGGGAGTGGGTGGTTTGCCTCAGGGAGAGTTAAGGACGGCAGTATCCCTTTCCGTATTCCAGCTCAGGTTATTGAGTATTGTTGGGTACCGAGTTCTGGGATTTAGGCTTGGTGCCAGTGAAGGGATGGATATCCGTTTCCAGGACAGCACAGTAGAGTAGTGATTAGTGAATCGATTTACAGCACCAGCTCTGCTCCTGGAACCAGGCACGGAATCCACCTTGTTACTCAGAGGCACGAGTGGGCCAATTTACCCAGCTCACTCTGTAACCCATGTTGAGAAAACTCAGCAGAGACAGGGTTGCGGGGTTTAATCAACAACGGTAATTTTAATCCAACCCGTTCAATGGGAAGCAGTGATCACAATGGTTTGGATATTAATCCAGCTTTCCAACTGAGCCCATGTTTATAGCTCCCAGTGATACACTTGCTTCACTCCAACCCATGCATCATCAATCTGCAGGCTATGCCTCAGGGAATTGTACTAGTATTACATTTTGTGAATGTATGTGCTGACGTAGCTATATGCGCTGGGTGTGACTGTTGGTACTGTGTTTTACACCTTGTGCCCCAGAGGAATGCCATTTCATTTGGCTGTATACACGTGTATGGTCGAATGACAACTAAACTTGAACTTAATGCCAACCAGTTATCTGGGAACCAATTGGATAGACTGTGTTAGTTAACAGTGCAACTGCACCAGCACAGCTAGATGTAACTAACCCTGAACACTCCTACCTGAACAGTGAAATGTGTAACAGATTGCGATAAAACCAGCAACAGGAGGTGTCTGCAGCGGTGAAAAACTTTGCTTAATCCCATGAGGCAAATGGATCTCCACCCAAAATGTCGACTAACCCTTTGCTCCACAACTGCTGCTTGATCGTTCAGCAGTTTAACCTCAAATTTCAGCTTTCTACACTCTCTTGAGTGTTCCTGCCTAATTCTGTTAGAATAGGCCTATTAACTACTGTTCAAAATGATGTCAAACATCAAATATAGCCCTCTGTTAAAATACTAATGTGTCAGGAAACTAAAAGCACTAAGTATCTCATAAAAGTACTTTAAACACATCAAATATGTAATATATATTACCATACAATGGATAAATATAACACAACATTTTAAAGTGTTTATATTAATACGTTTTCCATTAATATAATGGAGAAGACATTATGTTACATAAGATCCTTCAGAATGGATTTTATTTCACTAGGTTTACCTAACTCTGAACAAGATTTCCAAAATAATATTTAATCCCATTCTACACCGCCTCTCTTACCTTCTCACCGTCTACCCCATCTTTTCCAGGTAACCCCTTTGCTCCCTAAAACAACCAAAGAGAACAGTGTTAGAACAAGAGAGAGCATACATGCGATTTTATAATTTGCCAACAAAATCTCCCTAAAGAACTGAAAAGAGTCAAAACTGCTCGTACCTTAGCTCCTTTGTATCCTCTGTCACCCTGGAGAATAAAAGACTCAGATTTAGCAAGTGCTTCAGCATCTTCTAGTTGTCCCCAAGCTGGATTTCGACTGAATAGGGAGAGCATGAGTGCTTTCTCTCCCACTGAGCTGAGGTAACACCAGATCCCATGCTCTTTTGTTACTGGATCTTACTGACATGGTTGCAGTAGATTGTTTCCCAGTGATGCTGGATCCCTTCCCTTGCTGTAATTGGATCTTGCTGACATGATGCTGGTAGATTTCTTTCTCTGGGTTATACTGAACTCTCCTCCCTAGATGTTAACTGATCCCAATGTGGTGTTAGTAGATCCCTGTCTCCCGTTGATATTGGATCTCTCGTCACTCGCCCCTCAGCCAATACCACTTCACCCACACCCCTTATCTACTCCTGCTCCTCTTCCCCACTACAATCAATCGCAAGCCAACAAACCAGGGGCCCCCAAAGTGATGTGAGTGCTGGGACATTGCCCATTGGCCTATCTGTTCCGGATTCTTCCTCTCTGCCACTTTCCACCCCTTCCCTTTGGTCCACCATGACTGCTTTGCAGACACTTCCATTGCTGTCCGGGTGCTTATTAAAGGCAGAGAAAGATTATGTGTTAACTTCAGCTGAGGAGCCCTCTACAGCAGCAGCAATCACTGATTGCAGTTGGACTCCCACTGTTGTCTGTAAGGAACTAATATGTTCTCCCTGTGACTGCCTGGGTTTACTCCGGGTGCTCCGGTTTCCCCCACATTCCAAGGACGTATGGTTAGGGTTAGTGAGTTGTGGGCTTGCAATGCTGGCGGTGGAAGCACGGTGACACTTGTAGGCTGCCCCCAGCACAATCCTGAGACTGGGTAGGCTGCCTTCACAAAACGACACATTCCACTGCATGTTTCGACGTACACGTGACAAGTAAAGCTAATCTTATTTTAACTTAATCTATGCTTCACATTTGGCAAGAGCCATTCCTGTTTTTCCTATACAGCTGCTTACTGCTTGGGCTTCAAGCCTCAGAGTGCCATCAACAGATAGTCACAGAGGTGACATCAAACCTCCTCTGTTCCACTTTGGTTCAGTTGAGGCTTCTTATAGCTCTTCTGTCACCCACCACTGTTGAGCCAACTATGCTTTCAACAGAGTTTAATGAGGGGCAAGTAATCCTGAAGACCTAGAGGAGTCTGTATTTGTGCAGGTGACCCTCAGCACTAGCTGGGAGCACTGATTTGCCTGGCACAGTGAGGCCCAAAGCCTGGACACTGCTTAACAAAGAGTTCTGTAAAATACAGGATAAAATGATACCAAAAATCACCGGATCTCCACTGACTCTTCACTGCCCAGCAACATACTCCATTTCCAGGTCCATGTAGAACTTGCAATTGGATTCACAATACATCATTGCTTAAATTATAATCAGCTTACCCCCTTGTTGATTCACTAGTTACCCGACCTAAATCTGGGCTCACAGTTTTTGATCTTCCTGTCGATGATTTACTAAGTCAAACTACCTGATAGTTTTTGGAGTCTTTATTACATTTCTGCTTAAGCCTTTTCACTGGAAAGAGAACAATCTTGTGTTTTATATTGTGTAATCACTGTGTGTGCACATGTCGGGATCAATTAATTCATGGAAATAATGTTCTAAATTAGATTCAGATTCAGTTTATTGATCACATGTACATCGAAACACATTGCTTGCTTTCAAGACCTAAGATCCAAGGATGTGATATACCATACCTCAGCCCTGCAAGTGTCACCACACATTTCAGCACCGACGTAACAACTCACCAAGTTCAGTAGAACAATGCAGAACACAACAAAACAGAACTCAGCAAGCAACTAAATACTGACAGGAAAACAAGCCCCATTCTCACCCACCCACCCACATACTACACACTGGAAAACCAATGAATGTAAACTTGGTCTGAAAATGCACTGGCATCCTTACCTTAACACCACGTTCTCCTTTGTCACCCTGTTCTCAAAAGAAAGAAGAGACTGTTAGCTCAAGGAGGATTCAGGCATTGTGCCTTGAAGGTGAGGTTAAATGTTTCCCATAGATGAATGCAGATAGATACCTTCATACCCGGGTGCCCCGCAGGTCCAATATCACCAGGACTGCCCTGAAATAAAGAAGACAAGGTGTCAAATGTGGGAGAATAAATTCAAGCAGTACCATCTGGGGCAGGTTATGGTGATTGCACAAACTGGATGCATTTCATGCTGCATGGGGGAGTAGATATCTTCTGGATGGGATACGTGTTATCAGTACTGACTTGGAGTTAGTAGCTAGATAGGTGATCCATGTATCATGGAGAGATATCAGTGCATGATTAAATATGAGCGTTACGCAGCTCATGTTGATTTCAGACTGGTACGCACAGAACTGGAAGGTTAAATGCCAGGAGGGGCGCTGCTCAGAATAATGAATGGTTTCAGGACCTAATAGGCCTCATGTGACGTGTAGCTTTGAGAGAAGGCCATTCTCTCCATCATCTGCTGCATTTGCAGGCAGAGCTCAGGGGATGCAAGAGGAAAAAGCTTCTGATTACCTGGAGGCCAGGCGGTCCTATAGGGCCATGGGAGCCCCGACGTCCTTCGGAACCCTTTTGGAAAACAAGAAAGTACCATTAGCTTTTAGATGCATCAAGTGAATTCTGTAATACCGATTGTACATTTCGAACAGTTCAAATACATTTCAGTAATTGAGCAGCCACATAATTCCTTATAAGTTCATGAAAGGTTGTAAATCTAGTCAGCTCCATCTTGGGTACTAGCCTACAAAGTATCCAGGACATCTTCAGGGAGCGGTGTCTCAGAAAGGCAACGTCCATTATTAAGGACCTCCAGCACCCAGGACATGCCCTTTTCTCACTGTTACCATCAGGTAGGAGATACAGAAGCCTGAAGGCACACACTCAGCGATTCAGGAACAGCTTCTTCCCCTCTGCCATCCGATTCCTAAATGGACTTTAAAGCTTTGGACACTACCTCACTTTTTTTAAATATACAGTATTTCTGTTTTTGCACATTTTTAAAATAATCTATTCTATATATGTAATTAGTTTACTTGTTTATTTATTATGTTTTATTTTATTTATTATTTTTTTTTCTCTCTCTCACCTAGGTTATGTATTGCATTGCACTGCTGCTGCTAAGTTAACAAATTTCACGTCACATGCGGGTGATAATAAACCTGATTCTGAAGGTAGGAAGGCCTGCATTGCAGCAAGATTTGGTTGGAATTGGCTCTAGTTTACAAGAACAACAGTGTTTTGAGTTATCATTCTGAGGTCTAGGGGCCCCTTAGTAGTAAAGAAGGGTGGATTTATGATGCTTTATTAACTTTGAAGTAACTTAGTTAGAAAAGTCATAAACAGAATTAAGTAAAATATTCTCAGCACACCTGCTTGGTGTCTTTCAGAATCTTGTGACATCAAGTTTATGTTGGGAAAGACCAGATATAAACAAGTGGGGATTTATTCATTGGAGCAGATATCACAGTCTGTGATTCTTGTACTCTGCCCAGTGTTTCCTGGAAAGCTCCCATAAATACCTGGAAAACCTGGCACAATCCCGTTATCCATGTAAAAAGAATGATATTACCAATATCGTGGCTGTCACAAACAGCCACACAGCCCTCTGCCCCAGGCGCAGATCACCAAATCCCTGACACTAACCGCATCTCCAGGGTCACCAGCGTCTCCTGGTTCTCCATGCGGAGCCTGTTGGACAGAAATAACATGTTTCATTGTGCAAAGGCTCCTCTGAGGAAATAAACTGCTGGTATATACAGAGGCAACTCTAAGGGTGACCTACCTGACATTCAAAGGAGCAACACTGCAAATCAGAAGAGAAAAGAAAAGAAAATGAAGAGCAAGTGTTACACAGTTGAAAGCTACTAAATCCACATAAATAAGTTCAAAGCAAAGATATCGTGATGCATCATACCACTGGCTCCACTTCTTCTTGCTGCAAGGGAGAAAGAGGAAAGGTTAACACTGTTTGCAAAATAAGCAAATACTGATTACAATGTGATGGGGGGGGAGGGGAGTGAAATGGAATTTCAGTAAAATCATCAATTCAAGCTGATCAAATATCTTTTGCATGTTTTCTGACCACTGAATTCTAATACAGGATTGCCTTCCAGCAGTGTCAATAAAATCATGAAACCATCAATCTCAACAGATGGTTTTTTTTTTCAGATTTGTCTTTAGACAGAAAAGGGCAAACTTAGGAAAGGTGAAATATGGGTTAAGTGAACTTTGAGTTTTTTTTTGACATTATGAATGAGGATGTGCGGGGAAGAGTGAGAATAAAGGAGAGTGAAGACTCGATAATGCATGGATATCGTTCAATGTTGGGTATAGGAGCGAATGGGCAGCATCTGCTACTTTCACTATATATTCAGGAAGGCATGAAATGACCCTCGCGGTAATAATGGGTGATACTCAACACTTTTTAAAGCATTGCACTCTAATGCCGATGGATAGTGCGATCAGGTTAACACTGCTAACAATTATGGACCGGCAAATGTGTTTAGACAGTATTATCAATTCACTTGGTACATCTTTCACCTTAAGGGAAAAAGAGACGTATCCTACAACAACTACTCTTTCTGCTTGACTCAAATTCTGATTTTTTTATCATTCTCATTTGGAAGCAGATTGGAGAGTATCTGCCATCCAAATATTTCTCATAACAATCTTCACACTCGATCAATTGATGATGAAAAACATATTTTACAAGGCATTTCCATGGATTATACAGCATGGATACTCACAATGGTTCTAAGAATATCATCGATAGTTTTTTCTATCTCCTCAGCTTCTTCACTGGTTGCTGTGTAGTTACGGCGAAATCTTGAATCAGTGGCAATCAAATTTAGCCGTGGTTCCTGAAGTGATATTTAATTTTCAAAATTTAGACTGAAACTCACGAGGAAAAATATAAAAGCATACATTCTAAGACCTTTAAATCACTGGTTCTCATTTGTTTGGGTTTCTTTATTCTTCAATGGTTTTTACTTTTTTTGTCTGTGTTTCAAAGCAGGAAAAGCTTGAACATAGGGTCCCAAGTTCGGTCAAATGGCCCTTACTTTATGTGTGTAGGTTATTTATCTGTGATGTTCACTGACACGGCCTGATGTGCTGGGCATTTCCTACAGCTCTGACCCGCACTTCACAGCTTTCTCCTGTCCCTTTGTTTCCTCTTTCTCTATCTGCCCTCATTAATCAGTAAAGAAGAAAGTGCAATGCCTTTCCCCACAGCTCTCCTGGTTCACCTGATCAGAGATATTCCCTTCTTCCCCACCCTGTAAGATAAAACTAACTTGTTATCTCTCTTTCGCAGTTCTGACAAAAGATCTTTAACTTCAGATGTTTGTTACCCTTTCAACGCCTGCTGCCTGACCTGGTTGATGTTGCAGAATTTTCTGCCTTTATTTCAGACAACACCAACCGTTGATTTGAATCTCTAACAGGACAGCACCTCCAGGCCAAGACTTTACACGCTGCTGCTGGAACCCTGTGGTCTGTGGTCTATAGTCTCTGGCCTTGGCTCTATGGTCTGTGGCCTGTTCTCTCTGGCCTAAGCTCTACTGTCTGTGGTCGATAGTCCATAGCCTAAGCTTTACAGTCTTTGTCCTTTGTAGGTAAGGGAAAAGGATTCAAATAGTACTATTTGAATCTGACTAGTAGATAGATCAGACTCATAACTGCAAGAGGTACTGCAGGTGCTGGAAACCAGCGGCAACCCACAGAAAAAGCTGGAGGAACTCAGCAGGTCAGGCAGCATCTATGGAAATGGACAAACAGTCTACGTTTCAGGCCGAGACCCTTCATCTAAACTGGAAAGGAAAGGGGAAGGTGGCACAATAAGAAGGAAGGAGGACAAGCCAGAAGGTGATAAGTGAAGCCGGGTTAGTGGGAAAGGTGAAGGGCTAGAGAAGAAGGAACCTGATAGTAAACCATGGAAGAAAGGGAAGGAGGGTCACCAGGGGGAGATGTTAGGCAGGTGAGGAGAAGGGGTAAGAGGTCAGAAAGGGGAACAGAAGAAGAGGGAAGGATGAGGGAAAAAATGCGACGTTCATGCCATCAGGGTGGAGGCCTACCAATGCAGAATATGAGACGCTGCTCCTCCACCTTCAGAGTGTGGGAGAAGAGAAGTCTGCGGGCCGACATGTCAGGATGGGAATGGAGATAGGAATTAATATGGTGGGCCACCAGAAAATTCTGCTGAGGTACTTGACAAAGCAAACCCTAATTCACATAGGGTATCACCAATATACAGGAGACCACACCAGGAGCACCAGATACAATAGACGGCTCCAGAAGATTCGCAGATGAAGTGTTGCCTCACTTGGAAGGACTGTTTGGGGCTCTGAATGGAGGTAAGGGAGGAGGAGAATGGGCAGGTGTTGCATTTCTGTCACTTTCAGATATATGCGTCAGGGGGGAGATTAGTAGTTGGTGGGTGGGGAATGGACAAGGGAATCATGGAGGGAGAAATTCCCATGGAAAGTGGAGACTGGGGGAGATAAAGATGTGTTGGGTTGTGAGATTTCATTGAAGATGGCAGAAGTTTCAGAGAATGATGTGTTGGATGCTGTGGCTCATGGGGTGGTAGTTAAGGACAAAAGGGACTCTATCACTTTTAAGGTGAAGGGAAGATGGGGTCAGCTTGGACGTTCAGGAAATGGTGGAGGTACGGGTAAGAGTAACATCAATGGTGCAGGAAGGGACATCTCTGATATCCCAGAGAGGAAAACCTTATCGTGGGAACAAATGCAGCAGAGAGAGAAAGGAACTAAGAAAAGGGAATGGTATTTTTACAGGAAACAGGGTGGGAAGAGGAATAGTCAAGGTTAGACTGTCTCTTTGGCACAATCTAACTGATAACACCATGGCGTAATATAAATGGGCTTTTTCCAGCTGTGTTGAATCCAAGACTATATCACTGCAACTCATTCTTTTTGATATTACCAAACAGTCAAACTCTTCAGATCCTCAATGACCTTAACAACTCCTGCCTTTCGAAATCTGAAAGTTCTCATTGTCCCATTTTTACTGTCGCTCTTTGAGCATTGCTATCACCTTACATAGTGTATAGAATCAACAGGACTGCAGAGAGTAGAGACTAAAGACATACCACGTGATCCGGAGTAATGGCAACAGAAAATAACTTTATGCCCTGATTCTTTGCATCAGACGTGGCACTGTCCAGTCCTCCGCACGGCTCGTTGTACCCCTCGATCGGATGCCCATCAGTTACTACAATCATGTACTTGTTCTCTCGGAGATGAGAGCCACTGAAAAGAGAAAGGTGTTGCTCTGTTTACATTCTTTGTGAGTTTGAGAGCCTGGGGCCAAGGACTGGAGACCCGGAGTCTGCCCTGGGGTTGGACCCCCGTGTGCGTCTGAGGGAGAGTGAGGGAATAAGAGGGTGGGAAAAGGGCTTGTTGTCTTGTTGTGTGTGGAGGGGGCATTCTCAGCCAGCAGCAGAAAGTGTGGCAATGTTTGACGGCTGTCCCCAGCACTTCCTGGGGTGTGTTGGTTGTTAACACAAACATTTCACTGTATGTTTTCATGTACATGTGGAAAATAAACCTGAATCTATTCACTTCCATCCCAGAGGAAAAAAGCAGAGCAGTCTGATTCATTAGATCTATTACTGGTATGCAATCCCTTTATCTGTCAGTATGTATAAACAAAAGACGAAGCCTTCAACTTGATATAAAGCAGAGACATTGGCAGAATTTACTGTAATCATCTGCTGAAAAGAGATTGATGGGAAGAGGGTGGGACTCAAGGGACATACTTCCTCTATTACAGTGGAAAGAAAGGATCAAAATCACCTTCTGTGTGTCCAGTTCTTCATGGTTGTAAGACACCTGGTTTTGATCTACTGTTCCAGGATGCCTCACAACCTGAATCAGCTAAGGAAGCGTCGGTTTCTCTTTATCAAATATACCAAGAGACAGTGAAAAGGTTTTTGCATGCCATCCAGCCATAGTTTCTTCAAACACAAATACAAAAGGAAAACAATAATAAAATCCAGAGCAACACACACAAAACGCTGGAGGAACTCAACAGGTCAGGCAGCATCTATGCAGAGGAATAAAGAGTCAGCATTTTGGGCCGAGGCCCCTCATCAAGGCTAGAGGTCCTAACAGAATATCACATTACAGATACGGAGAAAGTGCAGTACAGTCAGTCAAATAAGATACAAGGGCCAGCGCAAGGTAACTTGAGAGATGCAAAGTTCATCTTGTTTATATATACACATGAGATTCATTCAAGAGTCCTGTAACAGCGAGGTGGAAGCTGATATCTGTTCTTGTACCTTCTGTCTGATGGAAACAGGGAAGATTAGGGGAGTAAAAGGTTAGTAATCATTGTTTTACAAATAGGAGAAGGTGTATCTGTGGGCATACTGATGTGACCACTGCTTAGTAGCATCAGGAACTTCGAGGCAGCAACTGAAGAGCAAAAGTAGAACTGGCATCCATCTCTGTTTTTTCTTTACAATTCAAAGTAATATGTGATAGTACAAGGATTTTGTACTATCACATATTTTGTGCTTTTGTACGTGCAAGGATTTTTAAATACTAGAGGATCATTAGAGCCATTGACTTAAATGATTTAATGTTAGAAGGCACGCCAAGGGAATTTGACAAAGCTACTATATGCTATTCCATCAAATCATCTTTTTGGTAATATCATATGTAATATGATTATGATGATGATGATGATTATTATTCTCTGAGGCTTAGCTGCAAAGGAGTAATGCCAATTGGCAATATTGATCCAAAGTGCCCAAGTATTAGATATACTGAGTAAACTGAACTTATTTTCATTGAAAGAAAATAAAATCAAGATTGAGGTATGATTCAGTGCTTTAAGAACCTATAATATTTAAATATAATTATATTAATGAACTTGAAGGCTGGGTGACAATTGGTCATAGTTATCAATTTGTCTAACAGACTTCCAAGTTTCACCATCTTTGTGTCGGTAGACCAATTAGGAGATCTGTGGTAGAACATGGACTGGGAATTTTAAGGTTATAGATAGGAACACAATATGATGGCCAAACATATGGCTGCACTGATGCATGGAAAGATTGCCTGATAGCCATCTGAAAAATCAGCCATTTTCCATTGTAATTAAATATGCTTGAGAAAAGGTCCCCTGTGTACATGGTACATGCCTCCCAGTGCAAATGAGCAAAATAATAACCGCTGACACTGATTGGCTATGAGATCCACTGTGACCTGGATCCCGACACTAGTCATTATTTCTCAACGTCAATGGCACGATTCTCTGGTGCCATGGCATGATTGCAACTCACCTCAAAAGGTCTAATTCTAATGTAGTGTCACTGCTGGAAATGAACCCAGCACTGATTCCACAACCTACAGACTCACTTTCAAGCACTCTACAACTCATATTCTCAGTATTATTTATTTACTTATTTTTTTATTTGCCCATTTTTGTCTTCTCTTGCACATTGGTTCATTTGCATGTGTGTATTTTTTCATGCATTATATTGTGGTTCTCTGTTCCACTGTGAATGCCTGCAAGAACATAAACCTCAGTGTAGCATATTGTGACATACTTCCATAATAAATATACTTTGTACTTTGATGAAATTGTCGTTCTGTCATTGAATCCATGTAGAGCTTACATAGGTACTGTGACATCATTTTAGCTATCTTGTGTTATTGGTGGCTCAGTTCCTGACATTCTCTTACCCCAAAAGGAGCTCTTCCGTTCCATTCCGTACAGCGCAGTCTGTGTGAGTCCCTTTGCCGATGTAGTTTATGTTTTCGACGTTCCGTTTCATGGCCGCCTTTCCATTCTCATCCATAAAACTGAGGGGGTGAACCTTCTGCACTGCATCACTGTAATGAAGTGCGCCAGCGTTCCATTCCAGTGACTGGTCACACCGATAATACCTGAAACAGACATGCTCCTTGTGTTAGTCACATTCATTTTCAGCGACACCTTTTTCCTCACCCACTTATCTCCCCTTCCCATCTCAAGAGCAGGGGTTTGCCTATGAGTTTGTGGACTGCCAGGAGGAGGGGAAAGTCTTTGTCCTGAATCATCAGTATCAATTTAGCTTTTACATCTTTTGTTCTCTGATCAACTAAATTCATTGCGACTCAAAATGAAGACAAAACTACCTTAAAGAGGTAGCTCACCAAGGAACAAAGATGATGGCATTAACAATGTTCAGACAATGTTCTGCTTAATTTCTATGAGTAAGCACAGGATTGAAGTGGCCTGATGTTTATTTTAAGAAGGGGGCAATGAAGCAGGTCTCATGCAAGTGTTTTTAATTAGTGCAGCTTCCATGGAAACAAACATAGAAAATTAACATTGTCTGTTGTGTTGATGAGTCAATGCCATTAATTCCAGTGTGGTGGCTATGCTGTGAAGATGGTTAAGGAAATTTATACTGTACGTATATTTTCTAAAAAACTTCACTGTGAGAAAATCCTTTAAATAAAACAAAAACTCAGCTTTGATAGAGGAGGGCACATTGCCCTGCTAGTTCTCTCCTCTCATGCACACAGCAGATTCTGCCGATACTGGAAATTCAGAGCAACACACACAAAATGTTGGAGGAACTCAGCCATGCAGGCAACATCTATGCAGGAGAATAAACGTTCAACATTTCTGGTTAGATATTTCATCAGGGTTCTTTTATTCTCCCCTGTAAGGTTTCTGCGTCCACCAATCCCTTGGGAAGCTTGTGCCAGGTAATCTACTGTGTTTAATAGAAAAGCTCAAATGACTCACTTTCTGGTGACATCTGTTAAGCTGAAAAATTCATCACTATTGCCACAGCCACAAATGTTTTTAATCTGCTGAAACTTTTCTGACTTCATTCATTATTACACTCTCATTTCTTTGCTTTCTTGGTTGCCATGGATATATATATATATATCTGCCACTTAAACTCAACTTGTCCTTACGTTTGACAACAGCCAAAGTTTATCCTAGTTCCTATCACGTGTCTTAGTCTAGCACCTCTTCATTTCTCATATTTGCCACTGGCCCCCAGCAAGTACAGCTCTCTGGGAATAAGTTCAGGTTTCCACTGGTTTAACTTTCTAATCATTCCTGAGGGGCTGGCTCATTACGGACCCCAGCAGAAATTTCAGAATCAGGTTTATTATCACTGACTTAGATAATGTGAAAATTTGTTGCTTTTGGGCAGCAAATACATTTAAAAAATGTGAATTATAAAACACATAAATAGTGAAAATGAAAGGGAAAACAAGGCAGTTGTCATGGTCCAAGGGTTGCTCAGAAATCTGGAATAATGGAAGGGAAGAAACTATTCCCAAATCATTGAGTATGGGTCTTCAGGCTCCTGCATTTCCTCCCTGGTGGTAGTAATGAGAAGGGGGCCCCAGATCGAAAGGGTCCTTCATAACAGATGCCAACTTCTTGAGGCATCGGATCTTGAAGCTGTCCTCGATGGTGGGTAGGGTTGTGCCCTAATGGAACTGGCTGAGTGTGCAGCCATCTGCAGCCTCTTGTGATCCTGTGCATCGGAGCCTCCACACCAGGCAGTGCTGTAACCGCCACTGTACATCTATAGAAACTCGCAGGCATCTATGAGGAAGTACCAAATCTCCTCAGACTCCTAAATCTGCTGCTGTGCTTTCTTGTCCTCACTGCTGCTACTGGAGTCCTCACTGAGACCAAGAAAGTAGAACATATCACTCCAGTTCTCAGATCGCTGCACTGGCTTCCTGTCCATCAGAGGATTACTTTAAAATATTTCTACTGGTTTATAAAGCACTGAATGGTCTTGGGTCAAATTTTTGCTGCATTCTGAACCTTCCTGAACTATCGGGTTGTCTAGGCAGTTCTGCTCACCGTCCCCAGGGTCAAAACTAAACACGGTGAAGCAGCTTTTAGTTACTATGCTCCACATATCTGCAATAACTTTCCAAAGGGTCTGAATTCTGCCCCAACTTTCAGCTTTTTTTAAATTGAGGCTTAAAACTTTTCTTTTCACTGTAGCTTTTAACTAGAACCTCCTGCACTATAACTTCTATTTAACATATCTATTTTTGTGCGATTTTACTCTTATATATTGTCTTAAATTTGATGTTTGAATTTTATATCTTGTTCTATATAAAGCACTTTGAGCTGGCTAGTGTTTGAAAAGGGGCTATACAAATAAACTTGCTTGCTTTCCAGCTTGCTTTGTGATTACGTTAATGTTTTGGGCCCAGGATGTTGACCAGAACTAAGATGTTGATGCTCGGGACCATGAAACCCTTCTGACTGCTAACCCTTCAACGCGGACCGATGTACGTTCTCCCAATTTCCCCTTCCTGAAGACTCCATTTTATCTCTTCTGTTTATTTAACCATCTTCATAACTGATATTAACAGTGGAAAGAGTAAATAGTTTCAATTCCTGGGTGGTAAAACCTCTGAAGGCCCATCATGGGCCCAACATATTGATGCAGTTACAAAGAAGGCAGTTATATTTCATTGGGAGTTTGAGGAGATTTGGTGTGTCACCAGAGACTCCAGAAACTTTCTACAGGTGCACCGTGGAGAGCATTCTAACTGCTTTCATCACCGTCTGGGATGGAGGGGCCACTGCACAGGATCGTTAAAGGGCTACAGAGGGTCATAAACCTAGCTCCAACGTGGGCACTGTCATCCCCACCATTGGGGAAACCTTCAAAAGATGATGCCTTAAATGAGCAGCATCCATCATGAAAGACCCCCATGATCCAGAACATGCTGCCTACGTATTGCTACCTTCAAGGAGGAAGTACAAGCACCTGAAGACATACACTCAATGTTTTAGGAACAGTTTCTTCTCCTCCACCATCAGATTTTTGAATGGACTATGAATCCATGAACACTACCTTACTGTATTGCTCTTCATTTGCACTTTTTTTTTGCTTATTGTAAATTACAGTATTTTTATGATTGCACTGTACTGCTGATGCAAAACAACACATTTTAAAACATTTGTCAAAGATAGTAAACCTGATTCTGATTCTGAATGTACATTGCTAACCTAATGACCTTTCTTAGTGGTTGCAACAAGTCGGTATCGTGACTGGTTGAATTATCACTAGGTACGGCAATTCAAATATGCAGGAATGTAATAAACTGCAGGGAGCAGAGGACTCCACCCAATACATCACGGACACAACCCTCCACTCTACTGGCAACAACCACAGGAGGCACTGATTGAACAAGATAGCACCCATCATCGGAGACCCTCACGGAAGGCGCTTAGGAGGTTTAATGGCGCCTAACGGCGACCCCTTTGCTTGCATCTTCGGAAACAGCTCCATTTCCATCTTTAATATCTCTGTTTTCCCCTTTCAGAGTTCTTTTGAAGACCATGACCTGGAGTTACACGCTGACTACAGTTCTTTGCGGGAATGGGACCTGCTCTCCGGGTTCCATAACTGACTGTTGTTTGGCATGCCAAAGTCTGGCCTAAGAGTCCGGCTCGAATTCGCAAGTCTAGGATCTCGGGGCTCTGGAGACGGGCAGATTGAGGGTCAGTGTCACGACAGGAGACCCGTGTGTCATCGGGGGAGTCGGGATATCTGCTGCGTGCCTGGAGACCAGAGATCTTTGCAATCTTCAGGCACAGAGCTCAAAAAGAGTGATGTAACAGACTTTTAACATCCTAAACCAGAGAGGTGTTTGTTATGTCTCCCCGCTCGCTGTGAAAATGGAGATATCTCTTTCTCCCTTATTAGGGAGAGAGAGAGCCTGTGGTATGTCGAGTACCAGGTGAAACCCAAAGTCTTTGGGGTAACTGCAAGTCTGTGTCTTTGCTATTGCTTTGATCACGCCTGAGTGCTCGTGGTGGTGCTGATGCTTTTTTTTGCTGGTGGAGGGAGGGGGGATTGTTGCTCGCTGCTGCTTACACGCGGGGGGGAGGGAGGGGAGCTGGGGGGGGCTTTGGGGTTCTAACATTTAACTGTCATTCTTTGGGGCACTCCTCTGTTTTCGTAGATGGTTGCAAAGAAAAAGCATTTCAGGATGTACATATATTGTATACATTTCTCTGACATTAAATTGTATCTTTGAACCTTTGAACCATCTGGGCCACACCATCTTTTTGCAGCTACCAACAGGCACAAGGTACAGAAGTCCACGTCCCACAGCATCTCAGTCAAGAACATCTACCACTCAGTTCTTGAACCAACCAGCAAAATCCCACGGTTTATCGACACTGCGACTACCTGACACTAAAATTGTTTTTTTTTTCCTAATTGTGTTTTTTTTGTAACAACTGTGTGTAATTTACATCTGGGATGGGACCCAGAGCAATAGAGCAGTGAAAGAAGTGCATGGAGAAAAGCCAGATCTAACATATAGAGAGGGTTTGAGGAAAGAGAAGCAGAATAAAGGGTGTAAAGGTAGTAAGGTAGAAGGGCTAAACTGCATGTACTTCAATGCAAGAAGCATCAGGAACAAAAGTGATGAACTGAGAGCTTGGATACATACATGGAATTATGATGTAGTGGCCATTACAGAGACTTGGCTGGCACCAGGGCAGGAACGGATTCTCAATATTCCTGGATTTCAGTGCTTTAAAAGGGATGGGGGGTGGAAGGGGAGGAGGGGGGGCATTACCCGTCAGGGATACTATTACAGCTACAGAAATGGTGGGTAATGTAGCAGGATCCTCTTTTGAGTCAGTATGGGTGGAAGTCAGGAACAGGAAGGGAGCAGTTACTCTACTGGGGTATTCTATAGGCCCCCTGGTAGCAGCAGAGATACAGAGGAGCAGATTGGGAGACAGATTTTGGAAAGGTGCAAAAATAACAGGGTTGTTATCATGGGTGACTTTAACTTCCCTAATATTGATTGGCACCTGATTAGTTCCAAGGGTTTAGATGGGGCAGAGTTTGTTAAGTGTGTCCAGGATGGATTCCTGTCACAGTATGTGGACAGGCCAACCAGGGGGAATGCCATACTAGATCTAGTACTAGGTAACGAACCGGGTCAGGTCACCGATCTCTCAGTGGGTGAGCATCTGGATGACAGTGACCACCGCTCCCTGGCCTTTAGCATTATCATGGAAAAGGGTAGAATCAGAGAGGACAGGAAAATTTTTAATTGGGGGAAGGGCAAATTATGAGGCTATAAGGCTAGAACTTGCGGGTGTGAATTGGGATGATGTTTTTGCAGGGAAATGTACTATGGACATGTGGTCGATGTTTAGAGATCTCTTGCAGGATGTTAGGGATAAATTTGTCCCAGTGAGGAAGATAAAGAGTGGTGAAGGAACCATGGGTGACAAGTGAGGTGGAAAATCTAGTCAGGTGGAAGAAGGCAGCATACATGAGGTTTAGGAAACAAGGATCAGGTGGGTCTATTGAGGAATATAGGGAATCAGGAAAGGAGCTTAAGAAGGGGCTGAGAAGAGCAAGAAGGGGCATGAGAAGGCCTTGGCGAGTCAGGTAAAGGAAAACCCCAAGGCATTCTTCAATTATGTGAAGAACAAATGGATGACAGGAGTGAAAGTAGGACTGATTAGAGATAAAGGTGGGAAGATGTGCCTGGAGGGTGGAAGTGAGCAAGGTCCTCAATGAATACTTCTCTTTGGTATTCACCAATGAGAGGGAACTTGATGATGGTGAGGACAATATGAGTGAGGTTGATGTTCTGGAGCATGTTGATATTAAGGGAGAGGAGGCGTTGGAGTTCTTAAAATACATTAGGACGGATAAGTCCCCGGGGCCTGACGGAATATTCCCCAGGCTGCTCCACGAGGTGAGGGAAGAGATTGCTGAGCCTCTGGCTAGGATTTTTATGTTGTCATTGTCCTCGGAAATGGTACCGGACAATTGGAGGGAGGCGAATGTTGTCTCCTTGTTCAAAAAAGGTAGTAGGGATAGTCCAGGTAATTATAAGCCAGTGAGCCTTACATCTGTGGTGGGAAAGCTGTTGGAAACGATTCTTAAAGAGAGGATCTATGGGCATTTAGAGAATCATGGTCTGATCAGGGATAGTCAGCATGGCTTTGTGAAGGGCAGATCATGTCTAACAAGCCTGATAGAGTTCTTTGAGGAGGTGACCAGGCATATAGATGAGGGTAGTGCAATGGATGTGATCTACATGGATTTTAGCAAAGCATTTGACACGGTTCCACACGGTAGGTTTATTCAGAAAGTCAGAAGGCATGGGATCCAGGGAAGTTTGGCCAGGTGGATTCAGAATTGGCTTGCCTGCAGAAGGCAGAGGGTGGTGGTGGAGGGAGTACATTCAGATTGGAGGGTTGTGACTAGTGGTGTCCCACAAGGTTCTGTTCTGGGACCTCTACTTTTCGTGATTTTTATTAACAACCTGGATGTGGGGGTAGAAGGGTGGGTTAAAGCTAGGGCTTTACTCTTTAGAGAGAAGGAGGATGAGAGGAGACATGATAGAGGTGTACAAGATATTAAGAGGAATAGATAGAGTGGATAGCCAGAACCTCTTCTCCAGGGCAACACTGCTTAGTACAAGAGGACATGGCCTTAAGGTAAGGGGTGGGAAGTTCAAGGGCGATATTAGAGGAAGGTTTTTTACTCAGAGAGTGGTTGGTGCATGGAATGCACTGCCTGAGTCAGTGGTGGAGGCAGATACACTAGTGAAGTTTAAGAGACTGCTAGACAGGTATATGGAGGAATTTAAGGTGGGGGCTTATATGGGAGGCAGGGTTTGAGGGTCGGCACAACATTGTGGGCCGAATCTAAGGTGGGGGCTTATATGGGAGGCAGGGTTTGAGGATCGGCACAACATTGTGGGCCGAAGGGCCTGTACTGTGCTGTACTATTCTATGTTCTATGTTCTAATTTTATGTTTTTTCTCTTGTGTATGCTGCTTTTATGATGCTATATGTGCCTGTGATGTCGCTGCAGGTAAGTTTTTCATTCCATCTTTTTATAAATGCATTTTTATGTATGATAATAGACTCAACTTTGACTTTAAATGCACCTTGCATGGAGACCACTTCCACTGAGGCAGCATTCCAGGCCTGGAAGACAATGAAATACCGCCTCCTTGTAGACTCCATAGGTGAAATTTTTGCTGAAATGGTCGCACCCACAGTGCAGGCTTCAGATGGCAGATGGGTGACCTCCAGAAGTAGAGAGAGTAAGCAGTCAGTGCAGGGTTCCCCTGTGGCTATTCCCTGCAGCAAAAAAGTTTTCCCCCTATGGATACTGCAGGGGGTGACAACCTAGGGCACAGCCGCAGCAGCCAGGGCAGTGGTATCATGGCCGTCTCTGAGGCTCAGCGTGGGCGAGTAAAATTAGGCAGAGATTGTTAGGAGGACAGACAACAGGAGATTCTGTGGCTGCGAATGAGAAGCTAGGATGGTGTGTTGCCTCCCAGGTGCTAGGGTCTACGATGTCTCAGGGCAACTGCAGAAAATTCTCAAGGGACAGGGTGCACATTGGCACCAATAACACAGGTAGACACGGGGAAGAGGTCCTGCGCAGTCAGTATAGGGAGTTAGGGAAGAGGATGAAGAGTAGGACCCAAGATAGTAATCTTTTGATTACTTCCAATGCCACGTGCAAGTCAGGGCAAGAATAGGTGTCATGAGCCCAGTGGGCCTGTGCACCTGTATTTGATCATTATTGTCTGGTCTAAAGTTGTTAAGCTCTTGTGCTTTCTGTTCAATCTTGTCTAGTTTATTTTGACCGACACGGGTTTTCCACATACTGTGATTATTTAATGTGGACTCCCGATTAGTGCTTATGGCAGGGCTCTTGTGTTTTGAGAAATTTGTCTTGTGGTGCCGATTGATCAAGCCAACAATATTCTGTTGGAATTCCGATGAATAAACTCTTGTTTCCACCTCTACAAGGGAGTCTGTCTGCACCTGGGTTCAGTCATCTATCAGCACACACTGTGACATTAGGACCCCACCTAAAATAGACCCAGCTGAGGTTCAATAACAGCTTGGACAAAGACAACATAAAAGCAAAAAGAGAGGGCAAATAATACAGCAAAAATCAGAGGAAGTTGGAGGATTGGGAAGCTTTTAAAAACCAAATGAAGGCAACTAGAAACATGATAAGGAGCAAGATGATGAAATAGATAGGTAAGCTGGCCAATAACAGAATAAAGGATACCAAAAGTTTTTTCAGATATGTAAAGAGAAAAAGAAAGGCAATAGTGGAAAATGATGCTGGAGAGGTAGCAATGAGGGCAAAGAAATGACAATGAACCTAATAAGAATTTTGCATCAGTCTTCACTGTGGAAGACACTAGCAGTATGCCAGCAATTTGAGAGTGTCAGGGGGCAAAAATGAGAGTAGTTGCCATTACTAAGGAGAAGGCACATGTGAAGCTGGAAGTTCTGAAGGTAGATACAGTAAGAGACCTGCACCAGATGGATTACACCCCAGGGTTCTGAAAGAGGGAGTTGAAGGGTTCAGAGAGACATTAGTAATGATCTTTCTGGAATGGTTCCACTGGATTGGAAAATTGCAAATGTCACTTCACTCTTTAAGAAGGGAGGAAGACAGAACAAAGGAAATTACAGGCCAGTTGGCCTGACTTCAGTGGTTGGGAAACTGCTGGAGTCCATTATTAAGGATAAGGTTTCGGGAGTCGCATGATAAAATATGTCAAAGTCAGTGTGGTTTCCTTAATGGAATCTTGCCCAGCAAATCTGTTGTAAATCTTTGAGGAAATAATAGACAGGATAGATAAAGAAGAGTCACTGAATGTTGTTTACTTGAATTTTCAGAAGACCTTTGACAAGGTGCCACAGAAAAGGCTTCTTAGCAAGATGAGAGCGTATGGCATTACAGGAAAGATACTTGCTTAGAGGGAAGATTGGGTGACTGACAGGAGGCAAAGGGTGGGAATAAAGGGGGCATTTTCTGGTTGGCTGCCAGTGACTGTATGTCAGTAATTTGGATGACGGCATTGATGGCTTTGTGGCCAAATTTGCAGATAATATGAAGATAGGAGGAGGGACAGGTAGTGGTGAAGAAGCAGGGAGTTTGCAGAAAGACCAAGACAGATTGGGAGTATGGGAAAAGAAGTGGCAGATGGAATATAGTGTAGGGATATATATGGTCATACATTTTGATAGGTGAAATAAAGGTGTAAATTATTTTCTAAATAGGAGAAAATTCAAAAGTCAAAGGTTTAAAAAGACTTAGGAGTTATTCTGTAGGATTCCCTGAAGGTTAACTTGCAGGTTGAGTCGGTGGCAAGGAAGGCAAATTCAATGTTAGCATTTATTTCAAGAGGACTAAAATATAAGAGCAAAGGTGTAATGCTGAGACTTCATAGGACATTGTTCAGACTACACCTGGAGTATTGTGAGAGGTTATGGATGCTTTATCTAAAAGATGTGCTGAGTTTGGAAAGGGTCCAGAGGAGGTTTGCAATAATGATTCCAGAAATGAAAGGATTAATGTATGAGGTGCATTTGATGGCCCTTGGTCCTGTACTCATGGGAGTTTCAAAGAATGAGGGGGATCTAATTGAAGCCTATTGAATATTGGAAGGTCTAGATAGAGTGGATGTGGAGAGGATGTTTCCCATAGTAGGTGAGTATGGGGCCAGAGGGCACAGCCTCTGAAGAGGGATGTCCATTTAGGACAGAGATACGAAGCAATTTTGTTTACCATAGTGTGGTGTATTAGTGGAATCATTGCTACAGACGGCTGTGGAGGCCCTGTCATTCAGTATAAGCAGAGTTTGGTAGATTCTTGGTTAGTCAGGATGTCAAAGGTTACGGGAAGAAGGCAGGAGAATGGGAATGAGAGGAATAATAAATCAGCTGTGATGAAATGGCGCAGCAGACTCGATGGGCCGGGTGGCCTAATTCTGCTCCTGTGTTTTATGGTCCTCCAATCACTTTCCCACAGATTTCTTCATATGGTCAAATGAACTACACCTAGATTTTTCTGTATTAGTTCCAGAAGTCTTGCCCCACATGAACTTCAGAATGTAAGCCAGATTCCAGTCAAAAAAGACAAGCTCTTTCTAACTGTTGAACAGTTGTTGGATGTGCTATGATGAATAATGAAGACATCACCACCTCTGTTTCTAATAGCAACACACAGGATCAGTTAAATTGTTCTGATTCTTTCAGTCTAAGCATGGCAATAATTAGTCAACATGCTGCTCTCAAATCTGTGCTTACTTTTTAAACAGGCAGTGAAGTGGAATGGTTAGTAGGCCCACTACCTCACGGCTCAGAGACGCTGTGTGAACTGGTTGGTTAATTGGATCTCTCTATGGCGTGGGGTAGATTCTGGGAGTTTGATGAGAATGCGAGGGAATAGTTTTCTGGGAAAGTTGTTAGGGGAATGTGATTCGTAAACACAAAATAATCTGCAGACACTGGGATCAAAGCAACACTCACAACATGCTGGAGGAACTCAGCAGGTCGGGCAGCATCCGTGGAAACGATGAGTCGACGTTTCGGGCCGGAACCCTTCGTCAGGACTGTAGGGGGAAGGGGCAGAGGCCCTATAAAGCAGGTGGGGGGAAGGTGGGAAGGAGAAGGCTGGTCAGTTCCAGGTGAAAAACCAGTAAGGGGAAAGATAAAGGGGTGGGGGAGGGGAAGCAGGGAGGTGATAGGCAGGAAAGGTGAAGAAGGAATAGGGGAAAACACAATGGGTAGTAGAAGGAGGTGGAACCATGAGGGAGGTGATAGGCAGCTGGGGGAGGGGCAGAGTATAATAGGGATAGAGGAAGGGAAGGGGAGGGAATTACTGGAAGTTGGAGAATTCTATGTTCATACCAAGGGGCTGGAGACTACCTAGACAGTATAAGAGGTGTTGCTCCTCCAACCTGAGCTTAGCCTCATCATGGCAGTATAGGAGGCCATGTATGGACATATCTGAATGGGAATGGGAAGCAGAGTTGAAGTGGGTGGCTACCGGGAGATCCTGTCTGTTGTGACGGATGGAGCAGAGGTGCTCAACGAAGCGGTCCCCCAATCTGCATATGATTGTTCTGTGAGCTATCATGGATTCAGTATGGTGACCTGGCCTCCTTCTATGTTGAATTTAATATGGAGGAATACCACAAGACAATTGCTGTGTCTATAAGACATTGGTACATAGAAAGGGGAAAGGCTTGTGTTCCTATAACAGACTGGGTCATTTGATAACCCAGAAAGAATAACCCACCAGAGTCTCCTGTGCAGAGGGCACGAGGAGAAGATTAAACCAGTGCCAACAGTGCTTCATTTGCTATCTTGAGATAATTCATGATAAAAATGGCTCTCAACCAAGCTTAAAGCACTGTAAATCAAAAGTGTGGAATAGTATTTTAACAAATTACAGAAAGGATTTGACTTCAGAACATTTTCTGCAATTGAGGGAGAGCTTGTAGGTGTGGTGCATTGGATGATTGGAACACTTTTGATAACAGCTGTGAACAAGACTGGAATATGTTAAGTTGTGGGTGATACACTAGTTGAGAATTAGTTAGTGAACACAAAACAAAGAGCAGGATTAAATGAGTCCTTCTCAGGTTGTCAGGCTTTGACCAGTGGAAGGGTTAGCACTTGGGCCCAAGTATTCACAAACCACATTAAAATTTGCCTGGGTGGGCCATATGTGGCACTTAAGCTTGCTGTTGGCACAAAGCTAAGCGGGAATATGAGAATAAGAATGCAAAGAGGTTTCAAGGGCAAGAGCAGGCAATTATTTGGTAGATGGAGTTTAAGAGTAAAGAATTCTTACTACAATTAAACAGAGCAGTGGCGAGGCCCCACCTGGACTACCATGTGACTTCGCCTATCCCCTAACAGGTTCTACTCCTTCCCCTTCCCTCACATTCTTCTGGCTCTGCCCCCTTCCTGGCCAGTCCTGATGAAGGGCCAACTGTTTATTCCCCTCTGTAGATACTGCTTGACCTGCTGAGCTCCTCTAGCATTTTGTGTGTGTCGCTACTGTGTAATATTTTGGACTTCTTACCTGAAGAAAGATATACTTGCTACAGAGGTCTCAGTAAACTGGTCCCTGCCATAACTGGCTTGTCATGAGAAGAGACTTAGTGGGACTGTGAGACTTGGTGCTCTCTAGCAGTAGGTATGATAGGTGACCTTATTAAGATGTACAAAATACACAGAGGTCTTGACAGGATGGGTCTGCTGGCAGAGGAGACTTGAACCAGGAGTCACTGCTCGACATATAAGGTAGTCAATTTAGGACTGACATGATGAGATATTTCTCCATTCAGAGGGTGGTGAATCTTTGGAAAGGCTCTCCTTGGAAAATTGTGGAGACACATCATTCAAGGCAGAGAACAATGGAATTTTAGATTTTAGAAGAATCGAGGGATATGAAAACAGGGAAAAACGTTTGAGATGGCTGTGGAGAGAATGCAGAAGAGATTCAAAGGAATGTCGCCTGGAATGGAGGGGTTTGGTTAGAAGGAGAGATTGATTGGGATGGGTTTGTTCTCATAGGGACTTAGAAGGCTGAGAGGTGACCTCACAGATGCTTAGAGAAGGGCATAGACGGGATTGACAGCCTGAATCTCCCATGGAGATCTAGCATAATAGGGAACAGCTTCAAGCACAGAGGTAGAAATTTAAAGGAATTCTGAGGGGTAATCTTTTTATGCATATGGTGGTGTCTATCTGGAATGAGCTGCCAGAGGAGGTGGTAAAAAATCTCACAATGTTTCTGAGTTTTTGCAATGTAACTACCTCATTATTCTTTCTATTTACACGACTTATTTACAGTAATTTTTATGCCTTTGCACTCTGCTGCTAACACAAAACAACACATTTAATGTCATATGGTAATGACAATAAAAGTGATTCTGATTCTGAAAAAACAAGGTATGGACAGTGACTCGTTGTTGTCTTTGAATCAATAGGTTGTGGGTTCAAGACCTGCCTCTGACTTGCAGGTAAAATCTCAGCCAGGACAGGGTTTCATGACACCATTTAGAGAGGCTATAAGAATGTTCCCAACCTTTTGAACACTCATTCCTTCAGAAGCATCCCCAAGGTAGATAAGGTGGGGATATGGATTTGGTTTTGTGACATCCTTGGAGTACACACATTGCTCTCTACACTATATAAATGATGGATTGGCTATAAAGCAATTTTGCACATTCCTTGCTTGTGTAAGTTGTGTTTCTGAAATCATTGTACATTCCATTGTAGCTTCCTCTTTTTAGGCAATTTATCATGGATTCATGCACTTTCAATCAAACTAGGAGTGCAGCAAGGCCCAAAGACCTTTACGTACATACACTGGGGAGGTTTAGCCCTGAGATGAACCCAAAAGTTGTCATAGTGACTTCCAGAAGGTGACAGGTGTCATGACTGACAGCAGGAAGCAGCCATCCTGTCCGTTGAGAGAAATGTGTTACCACATCACTATCAAAAGATTTCAAGAGGGGATGACACAGCAGTTGCCACACAATGCTGGAAACCTAGGTTCAGTCTTGACCTCAGGAGCTAACCGTGTGAAGTTCCCGTGACCACAGGGGTTTCTTCCAAACATCCCAAAGATGCATGGCTGTCAAGTTAACTGGCTAATGTAAATTGCTCCTAATGTAGAGATGTGGCTGGATAACTGGGTGGGAGGAATTGAAGGAAAAATGTGATTAATGTGGATGGATGTTTGATGGTTAGTAGGGATGTTATAGGCTGAAGGCCTTGTTTCTAGGATTCTATGCATCTTTCTCATCTGCATTCTCAGCTTCTTTCACCACCTTAAGCAGGTCCAATCTCTTCAAACTCTAGAGAATTCTCCACACTTCTTGTTGGTTAGATCGCTAGGCAGTATTTTTTGGGGCAGTCTCCTGTTTTAGGGCTGGGGACTTTCCATCTACCAGGAAGCTTAAGAATCTTGAATTCATCTCAGAGCAGTGGATTAAGGTGAGATTTAATGGAGATGCCTCAAATAAAGGGCATTAATAGAGTGAGAGAAGAGAAAATTTCCACTGATCTTTGTGCCAGCAACCAGAAGGCATGGAGTTAATTACAGACAATTGACGGGGCTTTGTTTTATCTTAGCAAGTTGGTCTGCAATACCTGAAAACTCATCTGAGTAGCCTTCAGGATGGATGGAGCTGGACAGTAACTGAACAGGAAATACTTGTACAATGGGAAAAGAAAAAGGGACTGGAAGTAACTGGAAAATACTGATTGGGTCAAAGGAGTAGTGTAATTCTATAGTCCCTACAGTGACTTGTTTTTCAAACATACTTCATTAGCTACACACCATAGAGGAGGTCCTGAGGATGTGCATGATTCCATATAAATCTACCATTTTGGTGCATTAAAAGGCCCATTCCTTTGATGACCATTAGAAATTCCACTAGCTTAGACTAGTTGAGAAGCTCTTAGAGAGGCAAGAGGATGATATAAAAATGGAGGGCTAGGTAGGAGGGAAGGGTTAGATTGATCTTACAATGTTAAAATGTCAGTACAATATTATAGGCTGAAGGGCCTGTGGTATTTTGTGTTTACAGAGCCAATAATTTTCTATTGGAATGGAAAGAGCTCTGAGTGAACTAGCAAGAAATGTCGTCCATTGACCATCACTAAGGTTGAACCTTCCATCATCAGTGGTATTATCTTCTGACTCTGCCTTTCTGCACCACTCTGCTCCTCTTCCTTCCTTTAAGATCCCAATAAAACCCGTTCCTTGGCCTAATCTTAGCCCAGAATTTCTGACTATCTTGTAACATATCTTAATGCAATTCACATTTTGCCTAATTGCATTCCTAAGAAAATTGTTTATAACACTGAAGGGTGTACTTAAACATGAATTACTCATGAATTGTGGATATGTTGATGCTTGCAGTACCTTAATGATGTGACGTCGGTCCAGGGCACAGATTGTCCTGCAGGTATCAGCTTTAGAGATCTATGTAACTTGAGGGAACAAATCATAAACTTTGCTAGCTGAGATCCTCAACTGAAATGGCCGATATTTAACCAAAAAATACATCCATTTCTGCTCTATCACCAAATGAGAATGAAGCTGGAACTACAGACATTTTCAACATTAGCAAAGACAAGGGATCACAGACAGATTTCTTTTACAGATACTTTTGATAAAATGGAATACTCTAGGAAGAAACTGGTCTCAGCCAAAGGAACCACCCTCGCCAGAGCACCAGCGCCATCTTCAGACATAAGAGAGCCAATCATTCCAAGTGCTTCAGTTCCCAATAGCTTGAGACAGAGAATGTAAGAGAAAAGAATGTAGCGGTTACCAGTTCTGCAATTTGTCGATGAATCTTGTAGTAAACTCCTTCAACCGTCTTACAAGGTGTCCATAGGGCTGGATTCTTAAAGCAACACTCTCAGAGGTGTCCAACACGAAATATAGATCTACAGGGCATTCTGTGGAGACAACAGGATGATTACAATAACTCAAATTTGAACCACGTCAGGGAACTCTTCAACCAATAAAAGTTGCTTTTTTAGAAACTGCAAGTGAAATACACGTCTTTGGAATACAAGGAACTATTGCCTCTTTTCTTCCTTGTGTATCTTAATAAATGTGATAGATTAACACAGAGAGACAGAGATAACACAAAGTAATGTAGAGAAGTAAAAGGGCAAGTAAACTGCATTGATCAAAAACAATGAAGCCGTCCATCATTTGACAGAATTCCTCTACAAAAACGTTGAAATTTCGTCTGAGCACGGATTGCAAACACCTACCTGGATGATACAAAGAGTTTCCTTGAGCCAGGGTAAAGCTCCATGCACAGCAGAGTTCGGTCAGTACGAATAATATCTTTAAAGACATGGTTCCCACTTCTGCAGTGGAACTCGTGTGCTGAGCACACGGAATATGAAGCAGAAACTAGGCAGGGAGAGGGAGGCAGAGCAGCTGAAGCCTTCGCTTCTGCTCCAGACGGAGACCAAGTATGAAGTAGGCTGGTCCTAAAAGCACCCAGCCAGGAATGGGAAAACTCCAAAAGTATGTGGTCTCCGTACAGCTGTGCAGAGAACCCGGCAGCTGCCAACAACCATTCTCTCAGCAAAATTACCATAAATTATGCTTGACAGGTAACATGATTACAATTTGCATATTCATTTAATATTTCCAATTCTGTAATTTCATTAAATGAATGTAAAAAAAAGTTAATCTTTGCCAAAAATCGATGTTGAAATCCCCCTGTTAGGTCCCCCACACTGCCCCACCCATCAAATGCTGGCAATTTTAGCCTCCAGCCTGCTCCAAGCTCACATGTGAATCTTTGTGAAACTTAAAAGGGTTGTTTTTTTCTGTTTCAGAGTTAAACAGTCCTAACCGTAGATGCATCTTTCTGGAGATTTTGATCCAAAGTGAGGATCAGTAACCAGTGCGGGCAGGTTTACAATAAACGACCAAATCAAAATAGCGTAAGGAAAGGAGAAATAGTTCTGACCCTTAATGTGTTGCATGAAAACAGATTTTAAAATGTTTTCAGAAGGGAATTAGATAAATACATGAATAGAGAGATGTGCAAGAGAATGGAGCGAGATCAAGGGAATCACCACTGTTTCGCTCTTGGGTTTGATTGCATAGATTGTCTATCTAGTAACACCCTTGTATAACACCCTAGTATGGTAAGTCCTTTCATCTGTCCGTACAAATGGTAAATCCATAGCCTAGTATGGCCACTGGGATTTATCTCTCTGTGGTGACCAGGGATAGCAATACCTCCGGAGGCAAGGTCTAATAGAAGTCAGTGCAGTCTGAAATGGAAGCCATTCAGCCCCTCATGCCTGCTGCCCCATTCAGTAAGGTCAAGGCTTATCTAATAACTCTGGACTACTTTCCTGCACTGACTACATATCCTTTGAGGCCCTTAACATTAGTCATGTGTCAATCTATGTACTGATCATCCTCAACCTAAATTGAATAAAGAATTCCAAAGATTCACCAATCTTTAGGTGAAACAATTTCTTCTTTGTTCTGATTGGCTGAAAACTTATTTTTAGACCATGATTCCTAGTCCTGCATACCTCAGAACATCCCAACATCTGCTATATTAAGCCCTGTGTTCATTTTGTACATTTCAATGAATTCCTTTCACCTTCCTCTGAATTCCAGAGAGTACAGGTCCGGCCAATTTAATGTTTCCTCATGAAAAAGCCCCTCTCCCCACCCCAGGAATCCATCTAGTGATCCTTTGCTAGACTCCCATTATTCCAAGTGCATCCTTCACTGTGTGGGACGATCACATGTGTACATAGTATTCTAGATGAGGTGCCATTGTATATAATGCCAGTGAATCACGGTGGCTCTCATACAGTACATATAAGTTCTCTTGCTAATATATCATTTACTTTCCAAATTGCATGTTGCAGCTGTATGCTAACTTTGAATTATTTTTCTATGAGGGAGCCCAGGTCTCACAGAACACCAACATCTTTCAATCTCTCCCCATTTAAAAAATGCTCCCCACTTCTATTTTTTAAACCATAAGACATTGGACAGAATTAGGCCATTTGGCCCATTGATTCTACTGTACCATTCCATCATAGTTGATTCATTATCCTTCTCATCCCCATTCTCCTACCTTCTCCCGATATCTTTGACATCCTGACTAACCAAGAATCTACCAATCTCTGCTTAATGACAGGGCCTCCACAGCCATCCGTAGCAACGATTCCACAGATACACCACACTATGGCAAAAGAACTTCCTTCTCATCTCAGTTCTAAAGTCCTTCTCTTCAAAAGCTGTGCACTCTGGTCCTAGACTTGCCCACTATGGGAAACATCCTCTCCACATCCACTCTATCTAGACCTTTCAATATTCAATAGGTTTCAATTAGGTACCCCTCATTCTTGGAAACTCAACCAAGTACAGGCCCAGAGCCATCAAATGCTCCTCATACATTAATCCTTTCATTCCCAGAATCATTCTTGTGAACCTCCTGTGGACGCTTTCCAATGCCAGCACATTCTTCCTTAGATAAAGGGCCAAAAACTGCTCACAATACTCCCAGTGTGGTCTGACCAATGCCTTATAGGGCCTCAGCATTGCATCCTTGATTCTATACTCTAGTCCTCTGGAAATGAATGCTAACATTGCATTTGCCTTCCTTATCATCGACTCAACATGTAATTTCTGTATATTTTTTGGAAGACTGCTGTGCATTCAAGGAATAGACCCATTTCAGGAATATATACTTGCCAAATCCTGTGCCGTATTCTCTTTTTTTCTTTTTCACTTGGTTGATATCATTTTCTGCAATGTCCATGGTTCCAGAGTTCAGGTTGGCCCATTGAGCCTGTGTTACTTTCGGGGTCTCCTATACGGTGGACACCCACAAACCCTGCCCAAAAGGAAGCCCCATCCACACCGCCTCTCATTAGTGGCTGCAAATCTTCTCTTCTAGGCCTGACTGTAATTGGTCTCTTCTCCACTTCACTGGCCCATCAACCCAATCAGAAACAACTAAATCAAGTCCCAATTGTCAAGTTTCATTTTCTTTTGCAATGAAGAGGGTCCAGATTCCAGGGGCAGTCACAAATCTCCTGACTACATGGTGAAAAAGGCAGAAAGCAGGAAATTAAGGTTGGAATGATTATTTTAAGAGAATTTCCCCATTCCTCCTGCAATTCAGATCCTTGCCCACATGTGGTTTCTGCTGTTGTATTCCAATCAATGTAAATGAGTGAAGAGTCTGGAGCCAAACAAGCTTCACGTCCATCCCCTGCTACTCCCTTGCCCTGTGCACATAATCTTCCTGGCTCAGGTGGCACGTTGCCGGTCTGGTGAGGGATTTATCATGTCATGGATTTACCACTGCCAATCACATTCTTGATCTCTAATGCTAGATGTACTGGGCTGAATGCAAGATGGCATTTTATACACATGCCCTTACCACCTCCACCTCCCAGGTTTTACATTTGTCTCCTGCACTGATGGTAATGATGAGGATGATGAAGATTAGCTTTATTTGTTACAAGTACATCAAAACCTACAGTGTCACTTGCATCAAATCGATGAAGATTATGCTGAGCAGCCCACAAGTGTTGTCTCACTTCCAGCCCCAACGTAGCATGCCCACAGTTACGAGCGCTAACCTGTACGCCTTTGGAATATGGGAGGGAAATGGAGCACCCAGAGGAAATCCACGCAATCATGGGAAGATTGTACAAACTTTTTACAGACAGTGGTGGGAATTGAACTCCTGATGTTGCAGCCAGAGTGTTGCGAAGCACTGGACTAACCGTTATGCCACTGTGTCACTGTGAGTCATCTTCACCAGAAGAATTCTGTCTTGGATCGTCTCCAGCCCAGGGATTACTCCAGCCATGCATCAGCAGTCTATGACAATGCCACTGGACACTTTGAGTCTCTCTTCCCACTTGCTCTGACAACCAGATGTTCTTCACCTTGACTGTGCTAATTCCTCTCTGCTGAAATCTCTCCCCATGCCCCTGCCTGTTCTCATCTTATTTCCCTCATACTCTATGTGGTTTTCCTCCTGATGATCATGAATAACCCACTGTTTCCATGCCAACCAACAAATACCCACGTACATTAATTCAATTCCCTCTCATCCCCATCAACTACATTTCCATCGAGTCTCCAGCCACCCACTACTCTAGGGGACAATGTACAGCAGCCAACTAACCTACCAACCCACCCGTGAGAGGAAACTAAAACATTTGGAGCAAACTGAGAACGTGCAAACTCAACACAGACAGCACCCAAGGTCGGGATTGAACCCGGGTTGCTGGAGCTGTGAGGCAGGAGCTCTATTCACTGTGCCACCTGTCTCCTACTAACTTGGAGGTAGACACTTTTAGAATAGGCTTCAGGGTCATATCAGACAGGTTATGGCCTCTCCTGGCCTACCTCTCCAGCAGACCAGGTAGAGTGTGTTGTATTAGACTCCTACCGTGTGAACACTGACTAAGGTATCAATGAAAAGAAATAGCAACATATGTGACCTTGTTAGACCCATGTGCTATCAGTTATCCGTTGTTAATCAGCTTACATTCCAAATCTCAAGCTATGGGGTAGGGAAAGTACCCTACAAGGATGAGACACTGGCATTGATGGGTGCTCCTGAATGGATGCAGTGTATCTATTCTTCACTAACAAAGTTTTCAGAAATTCTCCTCTCATCTCCATGATCTCCCCCTCAAGTAGAGGTCTATCCAAGCCATCAACACCTCTTTCCATTTCTTCAACATTACCTCAGCTGGCAAAGGAGATTCGAAACCATTAGCTGAAAGGCTGGCTAAAATCTCATAATCACCCAACGGTATTTCAACATCGAAGTTTTATTGCAGCAGTTAATCAGCAGGATTTGCTCTGGAGATTCAAAACATTCAGCAGAAATCTTGAAGTTTTTAATTTGTCGGGACGGGTTTCAAACAGCCTTGATGTAGCACCTTCTCCCCTGGTGCAGCCATAACTTAAATGACTTGCCTCAGGGTCAGAAGGTAGAAGGATCAAATTCCCTAATGAGTTATGTGCTCACAGAGAACAGTGATGGCCTTCCAGTGAAGGAGTGCAGTGGTCCATCTGCACAGAAATGCTGTAAAAAAGTAGAGAAATTCTACTTGTTGCCTTGCCTAATATTTATTCCACAATGTCATTAAAAAGCATCTGTATCTCTAGTCCTGGTTCTGTACCACTGAACACACAAAATGTTGAACCTTGAAGAGGATGGGCTACAGCAGCAGAAGACCATGAACATACTCTCAGTGGCCACCACAGGAGGTACCTAATAGAGTGGTCACTGAGTGTAATTGCAAGTTGTACATTTTTTCAACTTCTAAGTAGTGAACAAAAGTTCCTTCGAAAAGCATGCAGCACAGAGTAACTTTTTTTTCAGTGCAGAATTGCTGAGGGGGTCCTCAGCGGGCCACAGCCCTCATGCTTTCTTTCGGCTTACGACAGATGGGATGCTTCTAATTTCAAAAAAACTACTGAACAAACTATAACTGGGACAGGGTCCATGTGCGTAGGTTGCAGGAAAGCAGAGAGTTCTTACAGGCTTACTCATTAAATACTTTGGAAAGAAACATTACCATCGAACATCTTGATGCCAAACAAACGTTCAACAGCAATCCGCTCTAAGTAATCTGCCTCATTCTGTCCCCTGTTACTCTGCATTCTACCAAAGTGTTCCATGATGTAGCTAATTAGCTACTAGACTGGCAACTTCCAAGCAGTTCTGAAAGTTTCAATGAAATGAAGTGATATTTTTTGCCACTGACCTGCTCACTGGTGCTCAGTCTTGGAAAGCTCCAAACCTTATCACAGACTGAGCTCAAAAATGGAGCAAAGAGATAGCTTCCAGAGGCCTTGAGTGACTGCTCATGGCAATGAGGCTGTACTTGAATGACCGTGGCATCAAGGAGACCTGGTAAAACCGAAGGGTGGGCTTTGACCCATTGCCAACTGAACGTTGCCTCAATTCCAATCTTTTGTGGAAAAGTTCTTCCAGAGAAACACGTCGTCAAAAGTAACACACACAAAATGCTGGAGGAACTTTGACCTCCACTTATTTAGATTTAGATTCAGATTCAGATTTATTTATCATATGTATATCAAACCATACAGTGAAATGCATTGCTTGTATTAACAACCAACACCAGAGTTGTCACACATTCCAGCACCAACATGGCACACCCACAATATTTTGCATAACTGTCTACACAACCAACAGCAACAATAGAAGAAAACAAAGTAATAACAGCAAAGCTAGCCCCTTTCCCCCCACCCACCCCATCACACACATGCAGGCAGGTCTCCAACCTTAGGACATAGAGCTTCTGGGCCCCCACTTCTTGACTCCAGACTCTCAGGACCACAGACATCAGGCCTCCAACCTTCAGTCCATGACCCGGGCTTACAGACTTGACCACTTACCTTCACAAATAAACATTATTCATCAAAAAAAAAATAGATACGGGTACAAAAAAAAAGAGTTCATGGTTCTGGTTACATTTGTAATGTCAGCCATTCAATGTGTTTTTGGTTCTATCCATTGCTAAAATGGCACATTTGAATACATAGCACCATTATTACTCATGTGGCCTCCTGAGGTGATACAAAGCTCAAACGTTTGAGAGGCTTCTGTTCCTTTAACCCCTTAATGTCTAGTGAAAGAGGGACAATGAGTCTGCATTGCTTCTTCACAACGCCTTTGAGTTAGCTGCAATGACCTTTGAAGTGTCCCTCAGCAGGCACTGCTGTAGCCTCAGACGGGCTTGTCATTCACATTCTCGTATGGACTCCTTGCTGTGCTGGAAGACCAACATGTTTCCGGCAGACTAGACAGCATTTTTCACTGAGTTCATAACTTACGTTATTTTTTGTATTGGATTGGAGTACATGTCACACAAACACAGCTGACTTTGGTTGCTGGAGATCAGTCAACCTTGTCTCAGTCCCTTGTGAGTTTCTCAGGACAATGTCTGAGTGCCAACTATCTTCAGCTTCTTCATCAATGACCCTCCTTCTGTCGAAAGGTCAGAAGTGGGGATGTTCACTGGTGGATGCACAATGTTTATGTCCGCCCACAATCTCTCTGGAGTTTACATGCAGTGAGACCTGGACAACATTCAGATTGTTTGCCGGCATTTGGTGCTCAATAACGATCGTCTCCTAAGAGGAAGTGTAACCACATCTTTTTCAAGGCAAAGGCATTAACTAAGTTGAATCCAAAACCACCAGCAGCCCAGCTTACCACTGTCCAGATGCTAATCAGCCACAATACTAAAGCAGGTCAGAACCAGGTGACTCATTACCTATATCTCCCACAAGGCCAGATCATATGAAGGATCTCAACCCAGAACATTGACCATGCATTTTCCACCCATAGGCCTGCTGAGATCCCCCGGCATTTGTACATTGCTCTGAATTCCTTATTTGCAGTCTCTTGTGTCTCCACAATAGGAACGTGATGGAATTCCTTTTTGAGTGCAGATTCTATATCTCTCAAGAGAATCATGTCCACCATCTTAGTCATTCAGAGCAACAGCATGTACTCTTCACAGAATGGAAGGAGGAAGAGGGAAACTATGCGGTGGAGGATGAGGGGGAGATAGGAAGAGAGGGTGGGTGAGGTATTAAGGGTAGGAGAAAGGGAGGGAGAGAGCGGGAAGGGGTAGAGAGAGGGTAACAGGAGCAGAGTTAGTGAGGGAGGGAGAGAGGGATGGAGAATGAGAGAGAGAGAGAGAAAGAGAGGAGCAGGATAAGGGGGAATGCCAAAAAATATCACAATATTCAAAGGAAGAGAATTGAAAGAAAGCAGCGTTTTGAGGGCTCTAGGGGTGGAAGGGATTAAAGTGTAAATAGGCATTTGAACATGACAAGTTTAAAAAAATATCTTTGGAGCTTATAAGGAAAAAGTAGCCCATAAGGCCCTTTAAAATTAAAGGCAAACCATTTTCATTTGGACCAGTCAAAATATTCATATTATTTTCTAAATCGTGAGATTAAAATTGAAATTAATTTACAATTCATGTTTTTAATTGTATGGTTAATTTTATAACATATTGATAACAAGGGAATTGCCAGCAGACAGGTGCTGACCTTGGTTCAACTTGGAGAGAAGAAGCCAGCCCTATAGACCTGTATAATGTTACCGATAAGCCGGGTACCACAGTCCGTGCAACAGCTTACGGAGACTCCTATTCAATTCTACGGCATACACGAACTGTGCAACACAATGTGTGCGCATGCGCCGGTCGTGCATGCAGCCTGTTACAGCCGTTCCGATCAGTATTCTTACTTTTTTCTTCTTACGTTTTAACTTACGTTATTTTTTGTATTTTTTCCTCACGGTAACACGTCGAAGCTGCACCCTCTCTAACATGCTGGTAGAGAGAGTTTTATTTGGGATTTTAATGCTGGAAATAGTTACATTCCGACACGTCTCATTAGCGGGACAGAAGCATGGTCGCATTGTTCATTCCAGGGACCAGCTGCTTGCGCTAATGCCGGCCGGTTTAGCGAGCAGAGCGGCGGACACCCCTGCTGAAATCTGGAGGAAAACACACAGAGGATGCAGAGGAGGATCACAAAGTCGAGGAAAGAGGACCAGGTCGAGACAACAGAGACTTATGGAGAAGTGGAGTTTGGTGGGTAATAAAATGGACGAGTTCACAGCGCTAGCCAGGCATCAGAGAACATTTCAGGAGTGCAATGTTATGTGTTTCACTGGAACGGGGCTGCACGAGGACATACCCGATCAAAACTTCTCCATGGACGGCTTCCAGACCGTTCCGGCTAACCGGAAGTGCACTGAGAGCGGTAAGCGTAAAGGAGTTGGGTGCTTACTGTTCTGGTTAACAACAGATGGTGCAATCCGGGTCATACTACGATCGAGGAACGTGTTTGTAGACCGGATATTGAACTTTTTACTGTTGGACTTCGGCCATATTCCACCGAGATTCAACACTGGGTAGCACGGGAGATCATTCCTGCCTGTGGCCATCGAACTTGCAGCTCCTCCCATGGAGGGTCAGACACCCTGAGCCAATAGACTGGTCCTGGACTTATTTTCCATCTGGCATAGTTTGCATTTTGTTGTTTGATTGTTTGTGGTTTTTGTATTGCTATATTTATGCTCTATTCTTGGTTGGTGCGGCTGTAACGAAACCCAATTTCTCTCAGGATCAATAAAGTATATCTATCTATCTATCTATCTATCTATCTACTTGATTTTCTTCGTTTTGAAATGCGCCTGCCTTGAATATACTCAGTGATGGAGACTAATCACTGCAGTTGGGCTATAAGCTACCACAAGCAACAGCATGAGGATAGCCAGATATTTCAAAACTGAAATACTGCAAGGGAAGGAAAGCCCAGGACTAGAGGATGTAGATTTAAAGGGAGATTTAAAATGAAGCTGATAGACAAGCATTTCATACAGATGGTGGCCAGTATATGGAACGAGC
This sequence comes from Mobula hypostoma, assembly GCF_963921235.1. Lineage (NCBI taxonomy): Eukaryota > Metazoa > Chordata > Chondrichthyes > Myliobatiformes > Myliobatidae > Mobula > Mobula hypostoma. The sequence continues at coordinate 123,293,573 of NC_086102.1, forward strand.
TGCCAAAGGTAGTGGTAGAGATAGGTACAATTACATTGTTTAAAACACATTTGGACAGGTACATCGAATCAGAGTCAGAATCAGGCTTAATATCACTGACATGAAATATGTCGCTTTGCAGTGTCAGTCTAATGCAATACAAGAAAAAGGTAAAATTACCGTCATACATACACAAACACACACACACACACACACACACACACACACACACACACACACATATATATATATATATAAAATTAAATTCAATAAGTAGTGCTAATAGAGAGCAAACATTGAGGTGGTGTTCATTGGTTGGTTCATTGTCCATTTAGAAAGCTGATGGAGGAGGAGAGGTAGCTGTTCCTAAATGTTGAGTGACTTCAAGCTCCTGTACTTCCTCCCTGATGGCAGCAACATAATGAAGATAGATCCTAGGTGATGGGTCCTTAATGACAGGCATCACCTTTCTGAGACCTCACCTTTTGAAAATGGAAAAGGTTTTAGAGTGACGTTAGCCAAACGTGGATAATCACATCCCTCTCTACTTTTTCTATCTAATTTCCTGTATAAATGTCTCTTAAACATTGTTGAAACATTGCGCCGTAAAGATCTTGATTCTTAAGAGACTTGTACAAAGAACACACAAATGCTGGAGGAACTGGGCAGGCCAGGTCGCATCTGTGAAGGGGAATAAACAGTCAACACTTCAGGCCGAGGCCCTTCATTAGGGAGACTCACAACTCTGTTTTAAGATAGTAAGAAAACATTTAGGCAAAGAAGTTGCAAATAATTGTTGTTACACAGCTCTGAAAAGCAACAAACAAAATTATCTTGGGGATTTATTGTATTTCCAGGCTATTGCAAAGCTATGCGAAACATGAATGGGACACTGGTGATATGGCATTTACTGTCTATGTATTATGAATGGGACACTGGTGATTATATGTACTGTGTTGTGCAACCTGGTCTGAAGAAATATTGTTTCGTTTCTCAGTATACATGTTGAATGACAATAATCTGAACTTGAACTTGTATCAGTCCAATGAGCAACTATGTGTCTGTATTTTTTTCAGGCATCCATTAGTCACATGAGACCATGGATTTGCACCTTGGAAGGTTTCCAGGGCACAGGCCTGGGCAAGATTGTATGGACCAGCAATTGCCCATGCTGCAGGTCTCCCCTCTCCACGCCACCGATGTTGTCCAAGGGAAGGGCACTAGGGCCGATACAGCTTGGCACCGGTGTCGTCATAGAGCAATGTGTGGTTAAGTGCCTTGCTCAAGGGTACAACACGCTACTTCAGCCAAGGCTTGAACTAGTGACCTTCAGATCACTAGACCGACGTCTTAACCACTTGGCTACGTGCCACACGAGTGTGTCTGATTCGTGCCTGTATACAATTCATAATTAATCACAATGGCAAACATGGCCGTATGGGCAAAATGTGAGATTGTCGACTTCATGAAGGGGATGGAGGGTGAGCATACTCGAGTCTACATTGGGCGATCAGTGGTGGGAGGAGAGGATCAGCAGCTTTAAATTTCTAGGTGTTAAATTTCTAGATGACCTGTCCAGGACCCAGCACCAAGATGCAATCACAAGGAAGGCTCACCAGCATCTTCACTTTCTGAGGAAGTTAAAGGAATCCAGATGTTACCAAACTCTCTGACAAATTTCTACAGATGTCCTGTTGAAGTATCCTGACTGGTACAACAACTCCATTACACAGGAGTGTAAGAAGCTGCAAACAGTAGCATACTCTGCCCACTGCATCACGGGCACATCTCTCCCCACCATCAGGAGCATCTACATGAGGCACTGATAGGAGGAAGTATCGATCCCTGCCATCCAGGCCATGACATCTTCTAGCAGCTAACATGGGTAGGAGGTGCAGAAGCATAAAGTGCCACATCACCAGGTTCCCTTCAACCATTCAATTCCTGAACCTACGTTTGTACATGGAGATCACCCTGATCGCTGTCTCAGTATCATCACCCATTTACACAGCAATAGATTTGTTTATTTCACATTCTAACTGCGTTCTACCTAGTATAACTTTGTATCATTTAGGTTTAATTTCTTGACTTCTTCTTGGAAATGGTGGGTATCTGATGCTATGTGCCTGTGATTCTGCGGAAAGAAAGATTTTGTCATGGTCCGGTCCATTGACCCTTGCTCCAGGTTTTCCTGTCTACCCTGTTTCTGTTCTTGTCGAGCTCTAATTGAGGCAGCTGATGCTCGTTGGGTCTGGCTGCATAAATACCTTCAGAGACCAGGGTGTGGCTGCTGGATTGTTCTTGTCCTTACTCCTTATATCCCTTCCCCTGCCTTCTGTTTCCTGGCCTGAAGCTCTGCCTTGTCTTGCCAGTAACTCTCGCCTCACCTGAAGTTCTGTCTTGCCTTGCATTGCCTGAAGTCTTGCCTTGTCTTGCTGTCTTGTTCTGAAGCCACCCCGTACCTAGCTCCCTTCCTGTCCCTTGCCTCCGCCGGGTAAGTCAGGCCGTCTTGCCATTACGCTGCAGTTGGTTCTGTCCCTTCCTGTCCCTAGTCTCCGTCGGGTAAGTCAGGCCGTATTACCGTTACCTACGGTTGGTTCTGTCCCTTCCTGTCCCTTGCCTCCTTTGGGTGGAGTACCGCGCCCTGCCCAGGGGAATCATGCCATTCCCAGGAGAAGCCTCCAGCCTCCAGCCCCAAGCCTCGCCTCAAGTCTCCAGCCTCCTGCCTAGACTCGCCTCCAGTCTCCAGCCTCCTGCCTAGCCTCAAGCCTGAAGACTCCAGCCTCCTGCCTAGCCTCAAGCCTGAAGACTCAAGTCTCCTGCCTCCTGCCAAGCCTCGCCTCAAGTCTCCTGCCTCTAGCCTCCTGCCAAGCCTTCATGAAAAGGTTTTTCGTGTCCATGTCCTTGCCCTCACCCTGTATCCTACTCCTGTCCCTAGTACTTCAGTGTCTGTGTCTTGCACTTGGGTCCGTTCCCAGCCACAGTCTTATGACAGATTTTTGTTGCATTTATGCATACACACATACACATATGCATTAGAGCATATGACACTAAACTCGACTTTGTCTTTCACTTTGACAGATTGAACAGGACCTCATTAAGGATAAAGCAGAGAAGATCAGTATATTTTGGTCTTGTTGGAGGTTGGTTTGCATAATGGCACAGCCTTAAGATAGAAGGACATCCCTTTAGAACAGAGATGAGGAGGAATTTCTTTAGTCAGGGGTGGTGAATCTGTAGAATTCATTGCCACAGACAGCTGTGGAGACCATGTCATTGAGTACTGTATATTTAAAGCGGATATTGCCAGGATCTCGATTGGTAAGGGTGTCAAAGGTTATGGGGAGAATGCAAGAAAATGGGGTTGAGAGGGATAGTAACAGAGCCATAATGGAATGGAGAAGCAGACTCGGTGGGCTAAATGTCTTAATTCTGCTCCTATGTCTTATGGTCTAATTGTAGGGTGTGAATAGGCTAGGACTGTGTTTCCTCTACAGGACATTAAGATACAGAAGGAGGATTTGACAAAGGTGTTGACTAGCACTGTGGTGTAGCTGTTTGTTCTGTAGCTCCAGGCACCTGGCTTCAATCCTGCCCTCCCTCTGGTGTTGTCCACGTAGAACATTTCCTGTCTAACACAAAACCAGTCCTTCATCTTCCCATAACTAAAATTATTGCTGCCAAAGTTGTCTGTTCACTGATAAGGAAAAGACAGATATGATTTTCCAATAGTCTTTTCTAACTGTGCTTCCCCTCAGGGATATTAGTCCTTTATTCTTCGAGTCATAGGTCATAGAGTACAACAGCACAGGAACAGGCCCTTCAGCCCATCTAGCCCATGCCAACCTGATATTCTGTCTAGGTCCATCTACCTGCACCCGGGGCATATCCCTCAAAGCCCCTCCCATCCAAGCCACTATTCAAATGTCTTTTCTTTGTTATGATTGAACCCGCATCCACCACTTCATTCCAAACTCATTCCACTCCCTGAGTAAAAAAAAAACAAATTCCTGTGAGCTGAGCTCCCCGACGATCCTGGAAGACTAGTTACCCTACAGAATTGCTGAAGTATGGAGTGAGCCATTTCATCCTGCTAGGGAAATTGTTTGGTAGTTAGCAGCTCGGGAGCATTCTTTGCCGGTTACCAGTTACAGTGGAGGGTAGACAGACATCCCCCTTTCCATACCCCATACCTTTCCTTTTTCCTTCACACTGAGCAATTACAGTGGGTGAGCTGATTTGGTTGGACGTGCTGTCTGGGAGCAAGAGTCCTGATCGGCCTGCTGATAACTAATGGAATCTGTTGGTGTTGAGTGAATATTCTCCATTATCAGAAACTGGAAGGGGAAGCAGTTCTACAGTTTTCACTCAGGGAAAAGCCAAGGTTCTGGCTGCTCAAAATGGAGCAGCAGAAAGCGCAGCTGGTAGCTATGGCAACAGCACAGCCAGAGTTTGTTATGGTCCTGCAAATCCCTTGGGTGCAAATGATTTCTCACAGGACTGGCAATGTTGCATCTAGCCAGACATCAGTGCATGAAAAATGTTGGAGAACAAATACAAGGTTTTCCATCGAACCTTGCACCCCCAGAACACCTGAGATGCACTCTAGACATCAAAGTGGATGTGTGCTCTCTGTCCTAGTGTTTGAAATGGGGCTGGCCAATTTGTGCACAGCAAGCTGTCACCAGCAGTATCACAATAATGAGCGGATATATTGTCTTATTTCTTTTCAGACAGTTCCTCAGGAACAAGGATGACTTTGTTTCAGACACAAAAAATGCTGATGAACGCAGCAGGCCAGGCAGCATCTATAGGAAGAGGTACAGTTGACGTTTCAGGCCGAGACCCTTCGACGGGACTAACTGAATGAAGAGATCGTAAGAGATTTGAAAGTGGGGGGGGGAGGGGGAGATCAGAAATGATAGGAGAAGACAGGTGGGGAGGGATGGAGCCAAGAGCTGGAAAGTTGATTGGCAAAAGGGATGCGAGGCTGGAGAAGGGAGAGGATCATGGGACGGGAGGCCTAGGGAGAAAGAAAGGGGAGGGGAACCTAGAGGATGGGCAAGGAGTTATAGTGAGAGGGACAGAGGGAGAAAAAGGAGAGAAAAAAAGAGGGGAAAGAAAAAAATAAACTAATAAATAAATAAACAAACAAACAAAGAAATAAATTAATAAATAAGGGATGGGGTATGAAGGGGAGGGGGGGCAGATTTCCTCGTGTTTGACTTTGTTTCAGGTCTAGTTCTGCGGATTACTGAGGTGGCTAGCAAGACCAATGTAGGATCTACTCAAGGTGGCACTGGGATGTGACTTCTGTTGAAATCACGGATCAGTTTTTAGTTATTTTCTAGTAGGTTATTTTTCGGTTCATGGGGATGGTTTTGGGGACAGAGAAGGGAGTTAGGAAGTCAGGTCCAAATCTGAATCCAAGTCCGCTGGAGACTGGAGGCCTACCCTGTTAGAGGACTGTGTATGTGCGCGAGCGGGGGAGAAGGACGGGGCTTGTTTTGCTGTAGTTTTTTGTTGCTTGTTGCACTATGTTTTGTAGTGTTCTGTGTTGTTCTGTTGGGCATTGTGGGGATATTATGTCAGCACCTGAACATGTAGCGATACTTGTAGGCTGCCCTCAGGACATCCTTGTGTGTGTTGGTTGTTAAGGCAATATGACCTGCTGCTTAGAGTCCAGGTCACAGCAGCATACGGGAGAGCAGGGTCGCTGATCACGGACGTTGTGTCAGCTTCAGGGTTTAGATTTGTCCTCAGCTGGCCAAAAGTATTGTGGTTGGAGGTGATTTTTATTACAACTGTCTACTTTTACTGAAAGGTGACTCCTATAATATAGGAGAGGTGAAAGTTGACCTGTACACTGGCGAGAATTTCTTTGCCCTTTCGCAAGAAAGTAGCACTCATTATCAAGCACCCCCACTAACCCATCAGGAAGGAGCTACAGGAGTCCCAGGTCCCACCCCACCAGGTTCAGGAACAGTTATTACCCCATCAGGCTCCTGAACCAGAGTGCAATGCTTCATTCACCCCATCACCTAACTGATCCCACAATCCATAGACACTTTTCCAAGGACTCTGCAATTCAGGTTCTCAATATTTATTATTTATTTATATATTACTATTATTTTATTTTTCTTTTTTGTATTGGCACTATTTTTTGTCTTTTGGATATTGGTTGTTTGTCTTTGTGGGCAGTTTTTCATTAACTCTATTGTGTTTCTTGATATTTCCTCTGAATGCCCACATGAAAATGAACCTCAAGGTAGTATATGGTATATAGGGTAGTATACTGTGTGTCCTCTGATAATACACTTATTTGAGCTTTGAACTTTGAAGACAATGAGAAGTGTAGACAAAGTCCAAGGAGAAGAGGCTGATCTGTTTTGAGCGTGCCCACAGCACTGCATTTTCTTGTAGTAGTGGGTAGTTGCCATATCCAGCTGTGATACGTCCGGGGATAGGATGCCTTCTATAGTGCTCAGAAAACAAATTGGTGAGGGTTGATGGCGACATGCCAAATTTCCTTAGCTTTCTGAAAATTTAGAGGCGTTTTAGTGGTGAGGTTCACTCCTAGGAACTTGAAACTCTCAACCCAGTTGACCTCAGCACTGTTAACATAGACAGGAGCATGGGCACCACCTCCCTTCCTGAAGTCAAAATTAACTCTTTTGTTTGGCTGACTTTGTATATTGTATAGACTTGATTACGCGAATACACATGCAATGTTTGTGTTCTTCTATGACAATAAGTCTTTCTCCATGCCTGGCTAGCTGGATGTCCATCCTACTACCATTTGATCTTTTTCAACACACTTGGCTGAAATTACTTCCCTTCTATTAATTATCATGCATTCCATCCATACAGTCAAAACCAAAGTCAATACAATTTCCTTGTTTGGTTATAAAAACACTTGGAATTATTTCAAGTTTCCTCATTAAATACAAGCAAGATCAGAAGTGCTGTTGGAAATATACAGTAACAGATATATTTATAAATGCTACTCCATGGTGAAGTGGAAGGAATGTCATTAAAATTCTATCTTATCCTCCATCTCACCAGTTCAAGCATTTAAAAATGAACATCTGGGAGGAGTGCTTTTGCCTATTACGGACAAGATTTAGCTGGGACTCTATGTAAAGAACACACACAGTATCCTGGAGGAATTCAGCAGGCCAGGCAGCATCTATGGAAAAGAGTACAGTTGATGTTTTGGGCCAAGACCCTTCATCAGGACTCGATGTAAGAAATCCTGTTGCCTATACTGCCATTAGAATTTTCCTCCTTGTGATCTATATTCCACTGAACAATCATCATCATCGTCATCAGGTGCCATGCCCAGTTTGAGCTTTGACTGCCATGGCCCACACACACCTGTTTTGGGTCAAGTGGATCAATTCATTGGTATTCATTTCCAGTTCTCTGGCTGCTGTCTCCATCATCATTTGTCTTTGTCTTCCTCTTGCTTTCTTCCCTTCAATCTTTCCCACAATTACCATGCATTCTAACTCCTCTTTCCTAATCACATGTCCAAAGAAATTACATTACCTTTTCATGATCTCATACATTATTTCTCTTTTTGCGTTTCCTCTGTTCATGACATCCTCGTTAGATATTTGTTTTGTCCATGATATTCTTTGCGTCCTCCTCAAAAACCACATCTCTGCTGCTTCAATTCATTTCCTCATGTTACTAGATATTGTCCAACATTCTGAGCCATATAACATAACAGGATAAACGTAACATTTCAGTACTCTGAGGCAGGTTGTCATGCCTAGTTTAGTATTCATTCTTCATACTCTTCATTCTTGTAAAGGTATCTTTTGCCATCCCTATTCTTCTTTTGAAGTCCATGTCGCACCTGCCATCTGATGTCACCCAGCTTCCTAAGAAGCAAAAGTTCTGTACTTTTATTCTCAGCCTGCAGATAGGATTCTCCTTCTTTTTGAATATCACCATACATTATGTCTTTTTGCAATTGATAGATAGACCCATTTTTTCACTTTCTTCAACAACTATATCAATTAAGTTTTGTAGTTCTTCCTCCGTACTTGCAATTAACACGGTGTCATCTGCATATCTGAAATTATTGATGTTTTCACCACCAACTTTGATTCCCAAGATGTCTCTTATTTTTTGTAATACTGTTTCACTGTACACATTAAATAAATCAGGGGAGAAAACACACTCTTGTCTAATGCCTCTCTTGATTTTCGTAAACTGACTCATTTCTCCATTTATTCTTACAGTGGCAGTTTGTTCCCAGTACAGATTTCTGATTAGGCGGAGGTCTTTCGAATCTAGATCTAGAGTTTTCTGTAATATTTCAAATAACTTGTTGTGCTTCACTTTATCAAATGCTTTTGTGTAGTCGATAAAACAAACAAATCTTTTTGCACTTGAATAGCTGGTTCTGATAGTATCCTTAACATCAATATTGCATTTCTTGTACCTTTGTCTTTCACAAAATCACATTGTTCTTTACCTAGTTCAGCTGGTATCTTACTTTTAGCTCTTGTCATCAAAATTCTTCGAAGTATCTTGGTGATATGACTCATTAAACTTATGGTGCTATGTAAATTCACATTCTGTTGCTCCAGGTTTCTTAGGAAGAGTGATAAATACTGATTTTTTTCATCTCTTCTAGTATTATTCCAGTCTCATAAATGTCATTGATTAAATCAGTAAGTTTTTCAATTCCATAATCTTCAAGGGCGATAATTTGTTCTATTACTAATTCATCAGGACCTGCTGCCTTTCCTTTCTTCATCTTATTTATTGCATTACGAACTTCAGATTTTGAAATACTTGGACCTTCAATGTTTTTCTTAATTTCTGGTTTTTCGCCTTGATTGTCTTCAAACAATTCCTGAATATAGTCAGTCCACCTGTTCATCATCTCATCTTTTTCCATGATAATGGTACCGTCCTTTGCTCTCAAACACCCACCTGAAGAACAGAGGAGTTTTTTTTTACCAGTGATATTCTTGATTTGTACTTTTTGGATCAGTAACAGGGATTCTTTCTATTTGCTCATATTCCTGGTTTCCATTCTTCTTTGGCTTTTTGACATAAGCTTTTAACTTTTTTATCTAAGGACTTATATTCTATAGGATTGGCTTTCTTCCGTCTCCTTTCTTCCATTAGATTTCTGATTTCATCTGTCATCCATTTATTCTTTGTGCTTTTTTCTTTTTTAGGAATCACTGAACAATAAAAAACTTATTATTACTGTATAACAATAATCAGGCTTATTATCATTGAGATATCTTGTGAAATTGGTTGTTTTACAGTAGCAGTACATAAAATATGCTATAAATTACAATAAGTAGTTCAAAAAGAGAGCAAAAATAGTATAGTAGTGTTCATGTGTTCATTGTCCATTTAGAAATCTGATGGTGAAGGGGAAGAAGCTATTCCTAAAACATTGAGTGTGTGTCTTTAGGCTCCTGTACCTCCTCTCTAGTAGTAATAATGAGAAGGGGGGCATGTCCTGGGTGGTGGGGGTAATAAGAAGGGGGCATGTCCTGGGTGGTGGGGGTAATAAGAAGGGGGCATGTCCTGGGTGGTGGGGGTAATGAGAAGAGGGCATGTCCTGGGTGGTGGGGGTAATAAGAAGGGGGCATGTCCTGGGTGGTGGGGGTAATAAGAAGGGGGCATGTCCTGGTTGGTGGGGGTAATGAGAAGAGGGCATGTCCTGGGTGGTGAGGGTAATGAGAAGGGGGCATGTCCTGGTTGGTGGGGGTAATGAGAAGGGGGCATGTCCTGGGTGGTGAGGGTAATGAGAAGGGGGCATGTCCTGGGTGGTGGGGATAATGAGAAGGGGGCATGTCCCGGGAGGTGGGGGTCCTTAGTGATGGATGCTGCCTTTTTGAGGCATTGCCTTTTGAAGATGTCCTCAGTGGTGGGGAGGATTGTGCCCATGAAGGAGCTGGCTGAGTTTGCAACCCTCTGCAGCTTTTTCCGATCCTGTCCAGGGGCCCGTCCATACCAGATAGTGACGCAGTCAGTTAGAGTGCTTTCCACGGTACTTCTGTGGAAATTTGCTAGAAGCTTAGGTGACATACCAGATCTCCTCAAACTCCTAATGAAACGTAGCTGCTGGTGTGTCCTCTTCCACTTGCATCAATATGTTGAAACTGTTAAGCAAATGTTATCCTAAGATTCACAAAGAGGGGTTCACAAATTTGTCTCAGCGATACATGAGAATACTTATTCAAAAAGACGATCAGAAGGACTTCATTGAAGGGAGGACATTCAGAGAGGGATTTACAACACAATGCATAACACAATAAAACACTCCTAAAGCAATGGGGGTGCCATCACCCATACATACCTACACAAGTCATACACATATATTATATTCCTACATTACCACTGGGTTTAATTCTTGCAATCCCCTCCTCTGTGGCCAAGTTTGGGGTATAGTCATCAGATCAGCAGCTCAAGAAGATGGTGTGTTACCAATTTTTCCAAGAGCAAACAGGAATGCCAATGAACGTTGGCCTTGCCAGCAATACTCAGATTCCTAAAAAAAAACAATATGAACTGTTTGGATGTAAAAGGTCCAAACATTTTAGGTGTGTGAATTCTGCATCAAGCCTGCTAAAATATCGTTGAAGAGCAATAATTAACAAGAATGGTAACAGAGAGGGGCGTGGTGTGGAGTGATGGCAGTTGGTATGTATTAGAAAGGATTTGCACAGAGCCTACAAATGTTAATTCCTATCTTCATTCCTGTTCCAACACGTTGGTTCACAGCCTCCTCTTCTTCCATGGTGAGGCAACTCTCGGGTTAGAGAAGCAACATCTCATATTTCGTCTAGGTAGCCTCGAGTCTGATGCTATGAACATCGATTTCTCCTTTTGGAAATGTTTTCCCCTCCCCCTTCCCTTTTCTTCTATCCCCACTCTAGCCTCTTCTCCTCACCTGCCTATCACCTCCCCCTGAGGCCCCTCCTCTTTCTCTTTCACTGATCGTCCACTCTCTTCCTATCTGATTCCTTCTTCTCCAGCCCTTCGCCTTTTCCACTTATCAACTCCCAGTTCTTTACTATATAACACCACCCCCCCACCCCTCCACCTTCCTGCACGCTCCTGGCTTCACCTCTCACCCAGATTTTTCTCCTTACCCTCCCCCTACCTTCTTAAACTGGCATCTTCCCCCTTATTTTCCAGTCCTGATGAAGAATCTCAGCCTCAAACATCGATTGTTGATTCCTCTCCATAGATGCTGCCTGGCCTGCTGAGGAGTTCCTCCAGCATTTTGTGTGTGTTGCCCATGATTTCTAGCATCTGCAGAGTTCTTGCTTTAAATTTTATCCTCGCTGTCACCACACTCCATACCCCTCTCTGTTTACCATTTGTGTTAATGATTGTTCTTCAACAATATTGTCACAGTTTTGATGAATTAGGTTTAGAGTATAGTCACTAATGTACGTAAGCTTGGTATTCAGTTTATGCACTTAGTCCCACTCTGTACATTGGTATGACAACATGATTAAATAGTAGGTTTCATCACATTGGCCAGGGCACCAAGGCAAACTTAACTGCATTTCGTTGAAATCACGACATGGCTATTAGAGAGGGCAGATAGACCCTTGAGTTTAAACCCTCGTCCATTGGAAAATACACCTGACAATGTAGCACTTCTTTAGTACTACATTGGAATGCCAACCTTGACTTCAATGTTGCCCTTTCAACTCAGTATTTTGTTCTAGAGAGCAGGAGAGGTTGACAGATATGGCAATATAGAGAGCCAATTGCAGCTTCTGGAAGCAACTTGAATGTAAACAGAGATTAGAATAAGATCAGATGCATTCATCGCTGATGATTTAGTGAGGTAAAGAACAGATAACTACAAAGAGAAACAGAAATACTGATAAGAAATGAAGTTCCACCACTGCTTCTCAAGTTCTAGTCACAGGCAATATTTCCAGCGGATGTCAGCTCTGGAGGTCTCAGCTTAGGTCTTCTGCTTCTTACTGATTCACTCAATCAACTAACCTTCTGAAAAGCAATTCAGTTGAGGTTTTATAATTGTCCTGTTCATTTATATGCGTATTTTTGGTTTTATTATTGCTTCTATCTCCAGGCTTTTTGTCCCTTTTTCGCCATTTTACTCTCCCTAAATACATCTCCGTCCTTCATGTTTCTTTCAATTCTCCATTCCTCTATATTCTACTTTCCTGAATTCCCATCTCAGTCATTATATCTTCTTAACCTTCTCCCCCGTCCTTTTCCCAGGCTCAAATCCCTATGGTAATTTGCCTCTTTTGGCTTTTACTAATCCTCACGAATAACTAATTATACTGTCACTATTCTCCCGCTAACTTTCTTACCCACAGATAATCTTCCTAATCTTCTTCTCCTCCAGTGCTGGCCTAATAGATCTGCCCTAATCAACGTCTCCTCATCCTTCCTGAAATCTTGTTCACTTGTGAGCAGGACCTTTGCCATCCATGAGCACTTTGTGGACGACTGTAATGACAGCGAGGATAAACTTTGAGAAAACACAGAACCCTTCCGTCCGGGATATTGTCTCTCAGGCTGCCTTCGAGTGAGATCACAAGTCCCATCTCAACACAACCTTTCCTTCTCGCTCATGCTGCTCTCTTGTTCCAACCCTCTCAGGCCTCACTTAAAACTCTCACTGCGCACCACCCTCTCAATCACCACAACAATGTTCACCAATGCTTTCTTTTCAGCTGACATATGTGTTCATTTCTGACCCATATGAGGGTTCCCCACATTCCATAGACATAGGAATTAGGGTAAGGGAATTGCTAGCAAACCCGTCTTGATGCCTGCAGCATGGTGTCATTAATTTCCTTCAGGATAAATAAAGTTTTATCTTATCTAAATTGAGGGCTGCCCTAACATGTCTGTGGACTGTGTTGGTCCTTGAGGCAAATGATGTAGTTCACTGTATGTTTCCATGTACATGTGACAAATAAAGCCAATCTTTATCTTTTATCTACTGTGCATAGTGGCTGCAGGGATCTCCCTCTCCCACCGGCAGAGTGGGACTTCAGTAGGACTGTAGAGCTCAAAGTGGGTGCCACCTTCTCAAAGTCTTTTAGGTATAGGCATTCAAAGCTGGTCTAGCCTTTGACACCCAGATCATTGGAAAAAAAACAAACAAATAAAAAGATGATGTCATGTGTGACATTAAATGTCTGCAATTAGCACAATGTTGTAACAAACACAGAGCATTGAAAACTCAGGCTGGACACTGAAGTTCTAAGGGAACACTTCACACTTTGCCAACTAGCTGATTGGTTTGTTCTTTGTTTTTGCCAGAAGTTAAAATCATTAATCACACATTATTGCTTCCATTTCTGTAAATAAGGAAGAAGGGAGCATCTCTGACTCTGACCAGAATAACATCGGCTATGCCAAGATTCGATTTTCTGAAGGGCAGGGCCACACTGCGAATGGGAGCTATCGCACTGAGCGTGAGTAAAATAGCTTTCTTCAAAAATGTACAAAAATTTGTCCACTTGCTAAGCCGTCATAGAATGCAGGACTTGCACTAATATGTGTCAAAGTTCTTCTGCTTTGTGAGCTTTGTCTTTTTTGCAGTATAGAGAGTAAATCATTGCTGATAGCACCAGGATCACAGAGAGCATTTAACACCACGCAGAACTGAGCAGTTTACTAGCCAGCTGATCTAATCCACAAAATTCCCATTTAAGCAATAATACAACTAATCTACCAAAACTTCTAAGATTCCAGATGTCACCCGGATCGGACATGGCCCAAGTGCGGAGTGAGAGACACTGAAGCAGGTCGATAGTTCACAGACTTTAATGCGAACAGTGTTAAAGGGAAAAGAAAACAATAAACGCCAGGCCAAACACTAGGCCGTTGAGTAAAACTCTCAAATGGAAAACGAAGCCTACACTGCAGCTGAAAAGAACAACTAAGAATAAAACGAATACCACTAGTCTTCAGAGTCAGTGGACTCGACAATCCAATTTCTCAGGCAAGGCGGAATGCAGGCAGCCAGCAAAGCATTGCTGTGCAGTGTCCAAGTCTTGACAAGTACTATGACGGAATGAATGGAGTTAAATACTATCACAATGAAATAATAATTATCTGACACATGCATATTCATGAGCGCAATTGCCGAATCTGCTGTGCTACCAAATCTGTGGCTGTGACACTAGATTTTGGACTCAAATTTATTTATCGAGTACATCGAAACACACAGTGAAGCGTGTCATTTGTGTTAACAACCAGCACACCCGAGGGTGAGCCGAGGGTAGACAGCAAGTGTTGCCACACCTTCCAGCACCAACATAACATGTCCACAACACAGAACACAGCAAGCAAAACAAACCCCATTCCTGCCTCCCACCCATACACATATAGAGTCTCTGCAGCCTCAAGCCTCCAGTGTATTTGAAATTGGACAAGTACGCAGACATTGAGCCTTTGATTAACCAACATACTCACAGAGGTTTGCAGACTCGGGCTCCGACCAACAGGCCTTGACTTCTAATTTGACCTTTGGCTTTCAGTCCTCAACGTCAACCCCAGGTCCCAATGATCACTAAACACCAGGCCCTGAGCTCTGGACTCAATGATGATGGGACCCTGTCCAATATGCCTCCATCTCCAATCTCCCCGATTCATGATCAGTGGGTCAGCACAACTCATTCCTCCTGCCCGCATGGAATTCTGACTCCGGAACCGACAACTCACTGACCCTGGGGTGGGGAGGCGGGGATAGTCAACAGGTCAATCAATTCATCCACCCACAAGGGCACCCAATGAAAAAGAATCAACACAAATGTCACTGAGGCACAAATGTGAAATCCTTCAGCAAAAACTGTCACCAAGGAAGATCTGAATGGTGGCAGCAAAATTGTTTCAATTTACAAGGCCTCAAGTACTGTTGGCATAAATGACACTTCTATCCACTCAGTCTAAGATGCAAGAGAAATGAGCTTTTGGATACAATGTGGACTGATAATAGTTTAGACAATGCTTGATACATGATGGAACTGTCACTTAATCTGCACATGAGATCATATGCTGTAAAGCCAAGCTTTGGCAATTTTAAATCTTTGTAATCTTGGATTTGGCCTGTCATTGGCTCTGACTGTGAATGTTTTATAGAGTATTTACACTGCAGAACAGTTCAATCAAATTAAGCATCTTGGGGTGATTCTAAGTTGAAAGGTTTACATATAATTTTAATAGAATTCATACAACAGAAAAATAGTCATTTGATTGGGCTGTAACTGTTCCGCGATAGTGTTATAAACCAGATGTCTTTCCTCATCAAATTCATTTAAGTTCTTCAGGAACTTTTACCCTTTAGTTAAAGTTCAGTTTATTGTCATTCAGCTGTACACGTGTATATGACCAAATGAAACAATCTTCATCCAGACCAAGGTGTACATCAGGGTACATATAACTCCCGCGCATAACACATAAAGTGAAATTACCACAAATAAATGATGTACACAAGCGACACAAGTTAAAAACTAACAGTATAACGTTACTGGCACTTTATAAGTGATGAAGACTGGGTGGTGGCAGGAGTTCAGTGGTCTCATGGTCTGGGGGAAGAAGCTATTTCCAATCTAACAGTTCGCGTCCTAATGCTACAGTGCCTCTTGCCTGATGGGAGGGGGGTCAAAGAGATTGTTGGACAGATAAGAGGGATCATTGACAATGTGTAATACCCCTGATGGATATCTCTAATATGTGGAAAAGAGACCACATTCTTTGTACTACCCTTTGTCTTCGCAATCCTTTGTAGTATCTTGCAGTCGGATGCCTTGCGATTCCCGTACCAGAATGCAGCTGGAGAAGGCACGCTCAATGGGGCTCCTATAAAAATCAGTTAGAATGGGAAGTGGGAAGGCAGCCTCACTCACCTCCACCTCCTCAGGATGTGGAAATGCTGCTGTGCTTTCGTGACCGAAGAGTTGAGGGACCAGGTGAGATTGTCCATTACGTGCACTCCCAGAAACCTGGTGCTCCTAACTCTCTCCACGGAGGAGCCGTTTATGAGCAGTGAGGAGTGGTCAGCCTGCACCTTCCTAAAGTCCACAATCATCTCTTTAGTTTTGTCCATGTTGAGACTGAAATTGTTGTGTTGGCACCATTCTGCCAGCACTCAATCTCTTCTCTGTACATCGTCCCATTGTCATTGCTGATGAGGCCAACCACTGTTGTGTCATTATCGAATCTGATGATTTGCTTTGACCTGGATTTAGCAGTGCAGTCTTGCGTCAGCAACGTGAACAGCAATGGGCTGAGCACCCAGACCTGGGGAACACCAGTGCCCAGCAAGATGGAGCTAAAGATGTTTCTGCCAACAGGGACTGACCGAGGCCATTCTGTCAAGAAGTCCAGAATCCAGTTACAGAGAGAGGCATTGAGACCAAATGAGGACAGTTTACCCACCAAATGAGGTGATGGACCGATACGCCAACTCGAATACTGTTGGTTCTGTATCAGCCAGTCATGCCTAAGCTTCTCGATCAGGATTTCAACCGCACACTTTCTTAGAATTTTCTTTACCTCAGAAGATTCCGCTTCAACTCATTTCTCAAAACTCCCTGTCTCTAGAAAAATGATCTCATGGTCATTATCGCCTACCTCTTTCCTCTTTAAGTGTGGGTTGCCAATAAGGATACACAGGCCTCGATAACAGGGGTGAAAATGACACTACAGCCAAACTTCTTCTGACCAAAGCAAACATACAAAGGCAAGAAACAATTATCCAGTGACTCTGGCCAAGAGAAGGGAATGAGCAGCCAGGAAACATGTTGATACTGCAAGTGTGGGTTACTAAAATACACTTACATGTTTCTGTTCCCAGTCTCTGTTTATATTGACAGCAATATTGGAATTGGAGCTTACTTCCAGAAGGAGCGAAGAAAAGATTCTGGGAACTTGACTAGTGATGCGCATAAAACATATTGTTGTGTGTTTGGGGGGTGAGGTGTGGGGAGGATGATTTTACCCTACATCCCTGTGAATGAACCTGATGGTGACTTGAATTGAAATTATGTCCAATGCCAGCTTTTGCCCTTAAAACCTGTGTAATGAGTCCATGAAAACTCCTGTCATTTTCCTTTTGTAATCCTTTTTCCATATAACCCAGATAAAAAGCTGGAATGTATTTCTTTCTTTGGGCCTTTTGCGTATGAAGGCTGCGAGACAGTCAAGAGCAACCAATGCAACACAGAAATTGGAAAGTAGCTGAATTCTCTTAGAAAAAGAAAGGTCTTCCTCTTTGCAAGGCTGCAAAGCATTAAATCTCAGACCCTTCCCTTTCTGTAAATAACAAGATTCTGGTGAGATAGAAGTGAAATGGAGAAAACTGCATTTAAAGAGAGAAATCATATGGAAATAATGACCCCTTTGGTCCGAAGCCAACGCAGACTGAACAGTTCCTTTGTGTGGCAAGGATGAAATGCATCTCCAATTTTTTATTTTTACTTTGCCTGAATAAAATGGACAGATCTCAGCCAGGAGAAACAGAAAACTTTTTTGAAATTCACAAGCAGATGCTGGCAATGCATTTTTCTCCACTTGCTCCTTGTGTCCCACTTAAATCTTTCTCCCTTCTTCTTAAACCTGTGATCCCCAAGAAAAAGATTATGACCACTGTCCTTTTCTATGAGCCTCATGAACTTATACACCTCTATAAAGTCACCCCTCAGCCTATGTTCCAGAGATAAAAGCCCAACCTATCCAGTCTCTCCTTATAACTCAAGTCTTCCAGTCTCAGCAGTATCCTTATGGATCTGTTCTGCATCCTTACCAGCTTAATGCCATCCTTCCTATAGTTAGGTGATTGGAACTGCACAAGTACTCCATGCGTGGTCATACTGATATCTTGTACAGTTGTAACATGACATCCCAACTCTAGTACTCCCGAACAGGTGAAGGCAAGTGGGTCAAATGCCTTCTTTCTCCAGTCTCTACACCTGAATTTGAAGATCAAGACCCCACACCTGCCCCAAAACTCATAATCCACTGCACGGTGGTAAACACATATTACTGAGACCAGGATTCAATAAGTGTGAAATGATACACTTGGTAAAGTTGAATTTGAAGGCTAAGTGTAGAGTTAATGGCAGAATTCTTGGCAGTGTGGAGGAACAGAGGATCTTGGGGTCCGCATCCAGAGATCCCTCAAAGTAGCCACACAAGTTAATAGGGTGGTTAAGAAGATGTAGGTGTGTTGCCCTTCATTATTTGGAGGGAAGGAGTTATACAAGACCTTAGTTCAACCCCATTTGGAGTACTGTGTTCAATTCTGGTCACCTCACTACAGGAAGGATGTGGATACTATAGAGAGAGTGCAGAGGAGCTTTACAAGGATGTTGCCTGGATTGGGGAGCATGCCTTATGAGACTAGGTTGAGTGAACTTGGCCTTTTCTCCTTGGAGCAGCAGAGGATGAGAGGTGACCTGATAGAGCTGTATAAGATGATGAGAGGCATTGATCGTGTGGACAGCCAGAGGCTTTTTCCAGGGTTGAAATGGCTAACACAAGGGGGCATAGTTTTAAGGTGCTAGGATGTAGGTCCAAGGGGATGTCAGAGGTATGTTTTTCACACACAGTGTGGTGGGTGCATAGAATGCACTGCCAGTGAAGGTGATGGGGGCCTAGAATAGGGTCTTTTAAGAGACTCTTAGATAGGTACATGGAGTTTAGAAAAATAGAGGGCTATGCACTAGGGAAATTCTAGGCAGTCTTTAGATTTGGTTACATGGTCGGCACAACATTGTGGGCCGAAGGGCCTGTAATGCGCTGTAGGTTTCTATGTTCTATGTCCTATAAAAACCTGGTTAGACCACACTTGGAATATTGTGTTCAGCTCTGGTCACCTCATTATAGGAAGGATGTGGAAGCTTTAGAGCGGGTGCTGAGGAGATTTACCAGGATGCTGCCTGGATTAGAGAGCATATCCTATGAGGGTAGGTTGAGCGAGCTAGGGTTTTTCTCTTTGGAGTGAAGCAGGATGTTAAGTGACTTGATAGAGATGTACAAGATGATAAGAAGCATTGATAAGGTGGACAGCCAGAGGCTTTATCCTAGAGCAGAAATTGCTCTACAAGAGGCATAATTTTAAGGTGATTGGAGGAAAGGATAGGGGGATGGCAGAGGTAGTTTTTTTTACACAGACTGGTGGGTAGGTGGAAGGTACTGCAAGGGGTGGTGGAAAAGACAGATCAATTAGGGACATTTAAGGGTGTCTTAGATCGGATGAATGAAAAATGCAGGGCCACGTAGGATGGAAGGGTTAGATTGACCTAGGAGGATTTAAAAGATTAGCACAATTTTGTGGCCACAGAGCCCATACTGTGCTGTCCTATTCTATGCTCTATATTCTCAGACTATCTCCAGCAGGCAGTTTAAATACAGGAAAAATGCAAGCGTAAAGTCCCCCAGCTTCATAGGAAGGGCCAGTGTCCTTTCAAAGTTCACCCTCTCCAGTACTGGGGTCGTCATGACACTCAGCTGGCCACAGCAGACAGATCACGCTGTTCACATGCCCCACACTGGACTCCTGGAAGAATCGTTGCAAAACACAGCTCTATCACGGGAAGAGATTCTTATGCAGACAAAGGAGAAAGTGCAGGAGCTACACACACAAAATGCTGGAGGAATACAGCAGGTCAGGCAGCATCGGTGCAGAGGAGTAGCCATTTGATGTATCAGGATGAGGCCCTTCATCAGGACTGGAAGGGAAGGGCGAAGCAGTCAGTGTATGAAAGCGGGGGAGGGGAAGGAGTACAAGATGGCAGGCGATAGGTGAGAGCAGGTGTGGGGAAAGGTGGGTGATGGGGGAGGGAACATTAGTAAGAAGCTGGGAGGTGACAGCTGGAAGAGTGTTCGCTCCCTGGAATGCAAGCTGGGATCCCTTCACCTGTGACCGTCCCAGTGTGAGACAAGCTGGGATCCCCTCACCGGTGACCGTCCCGGTGTGAGACAAGCTGGGATCCCTTCACCGGTGACCATCCCGGTGTGAGACAAGCTGGGATCCCTTCACCAGTGACCATCCCAGTGTGAGACAAGCTGGGATCTCCTCACCGGTGACTGTCCCGGTGTGAGACAAGCTGGGATCCCTTCACCGGTGACCGTCCCGGTGTGAGACAAGCTGGGATCCCCTCACCGGTGACCATCCCGGTGTGAGACAAGTTGGGATCCCTTCACCGGTGACCGTCCCGGTGTGAGACAAGCTGGAACCCCTCGCCGGTTACCGTCCCGGTGTGAGACAAGCTGGGATCCCCTCACCGGTGACTGTCCCGGTGTAAGACAAGCTGGGATCCCTTCACCGGTGACCGTCCCAGTGTGAGACAAGTTGGGATCCCCTCACCGGTGACCGTCCCAGTGTGAGGCAAGCTGGGATTTCTTCACCGGTGACCGTCCCGGTGTGAGACAAGCTGGGATCCCGTCACCGGTGACCGTCCCAGTGTGAGACAAGCTGGGATTTCTTCACCGGTGACCGTCCCGGTGTGAGACAAGCTGGGATTTCTTCACCGGTGACCGTCCCGGTGTGAGACAAGTTGGGATCCCGTCACCGGTGACCGTCCCAGTGTGAGACAAGCTGGGATTTCTTCACCGGTGACTGTTCCAGTGTGAGACAAGCTGGGATCCCCTCACCGGTGACTGTTCCAGTGTGAGACAAGCTGGAATCCCTTTGAACGCATCTGGCCCAACACGAAACGGGGAGCTGCTGCACACATGTTCTTGCAGAAACATAGCGCATACATCCCAGGCACCACCAATCTTCAGGCCATGTCACTTAGGGACTTGTGCTGATATACTTTGTGACTGTATGTCTATTGTTACTACAAGTAAGAACAAGAAACAATGCCGATTGTGGACTGTCTTCTCGCCGGATTGCACACAAGAAACGTGGCTGCACGTCAGGGAGACAAGTGCATTTAAGGAAACAGGGTTTTAAACTCTCAATACCGACTATCTTGTTAGCAAACGTACAGTCTCTGGTGAACAAAATCAATCATCTCAGAGCCAGGGTGCTGAATCAGAGGGACATTAGGACAGCGTGTGTCCCTTGTTTCACAGAATCCTGGTTAACCCCTTCTCTACCGGATTCTGCTATTCAGATCGACGGGTTTACTATACACCGTCAGGATAGATCTATAGTGTCTCTCAAAAGCAGAGGTGGAGGAGTATGCCTCATGATCAACTCTTCTTAGTGCTCAAGTATATCAGTGTTGTCCCAATTCAGCTCACCAGACTTGGAATATCTAGCAGTGAAGTGCTGTCCATTATACCTCCCATGGGAGATTTCCGGGAAGCAGTATACATGTCAATGTCAAGCAGGCTTTAGATGAACTGAGTAATGGGATCAACATGCACAAAACAACGCACCCTAACACCTTCACCATTGTTTTGGAGGATTTTAACCAGGTCAGTCTGAAAAAGTCATTAAGCAATTACTATCAACAGATCACTTGCAATACTAGAGGAAACAACACACTGGACCTTTGCTACACCACCAGCAAGAATGCTTACCATGCTATTCCACACTCTCACTTCGGGAAGTCTGATCACCTGGCTGTACTTCTACTCCCTGAGTATAGGCAGAGACTGAAGACTGCAGCACCAGTAGTGAGGACCAAGAAGGTATGGACAAGGGAAGCACAGGAGTGCCTACAGGACTGCTTTGAATCGGTGGACTGGACTGTATTCAAGGATTCATTTTCGAACCTGGATGAGTATGCTGCAGTTGTTACCGACTTCATTAAAACCTGTGTGGATGAGTGTGTGCCTATGAAGACTTACTGTACATTCCCAAACCAAAAGCCGTGGATGAACCAGGAGGTACGTCATCTGCTGAAGGCTAGATCTGTGGCATTCAAGCCTGGCAACTCAGGCCTGTACCAGAAAACCAGGTATGATTTGCAGAGGGCTAGTTCAAGGGCAAAGAGACAATTTCAAACAAGGTTGGAGGTGACATCAGATGCATGACAACTCTGGCAAGGTTTGCCAGACATTATTTCCTACAAAGCGAAACCCAGTAGCCTAAATGGCAGCAATGCTTCACTACCAGATGAACTCAACGCCTTCTATGCCCGTTTTGAAAGGGAGAACACAACTACAGCTGTGAAGATCCCTGCTGCACTTGATGACCCCGTGATCTCTGCCTCAGAGGCCGATGTTAGACTGTCTTTAAAGAGAATGAACCCTCGCAAGGTAGAATGTCTCAATGGAGTTCCTGGTAAGGCTCTGGAAACCTGTGCCAACCAACTAGCAGGAGTATTCAAAGACATTTTCAACCTCTCACTGCTATGGGCAGAAGTCCCCACTTGCTTCAAAAAGGCAACAATTATATCAGTGCCTAAGAAGAATAATGTGAGCTGCCTTAATGACTATTGCCTGGTAGCACACACAATGACAGTGATGAAATGCTTTGAGAGGTTGGTCATGACTAGACTGAACTTTTGCCTCAGCAAGGACCTGGATTCATCACAATTTGCCTGTCACCACAAAAGGTTAACACCAGATGCAATCTCAATAGCTCTTCACACGGCCTTAGACCACCTGGACAACACAAACACCAATGTCAGGATGCTGTTCATCAACTATAGCTCAGCATTTAACACCATCATTCCCACAATCCTGATTGAGAAGTTGCAGAACCTGGGCCTCTGTACCTCCCTCTGCAATTGGATCCCAGACTTCTAACTGGAAGACCACAATCTGTGTGGATTGGTGATAATATCTCCTCCTCGCACTGGTGCACCTCAGGGGTGTGCGCTTAGCCCACTGCTCTACTCTCTTTATACATATGACTGTGTGGCTGGGCATAGCTCAAATACCACCTATAAATTTGCTGACAATACAACCATTGTTGGTAGAATCTCAGCTGGTGACAAGAGGGCATACAGGAGTGAGATATGCCAACTAGTGGAGTGGTGCCACAGCAACAACCTGGCACGCAACATCAGTAAGACGAAAGAGCTGAGTGTGGACTTCAGGAAGGGTAAGACGAAGGAACACATACCAATCCTCATAGAGGGATCAGAAGTGGAGAGAGAGAGCAGCTTCAAGTTCCTGGGTGACAAAATCTCTGAGGATCTAACCTGGTCCCAACATATCAATGCAGTTATAAAGAAGGTAAAACAGCAACTATACTTCATTAGGAGTTTGAAGAGATTTGATATGTCAACAAATACACTCAAAAACTTCTATAGTTGTACCATGGAGAGCATTCTGACAGGCTGCATCACTGTCTGGTATGGGAGGGCTACTGCACAGGACTGAAAGAAGCTGCAGAGGGTTGGAAATTTAGTCAGCTCCATCTTGGGTACTAGCCTACAAAGTACCCAGGATATCTTTAAGGAGCAGAGTCTCTGAAAGGCAGCGTCCATTATTACGGACGTCCAGCACCCAGGGCATGCCCTTTTCTCACTGTTACCATCAGGTAGGAGGTACAGAAGCCTGAAGGCACACACTCAGCGACTCAGGAACAGCTTCTTCCCCTCTGCCATCCGATTCCTAGTTGGACATTGAACCCGTGAACATTACCTCACTTTTTAAGTATATATTATTTCTGTTTTTTGCATGATTTTTAATCTAGTCAATATACTTATACTGTAATTGACTTCTTTTTTCCTTCTTCTTCAATATTATGTATTGCATTGAGCCTCTGCTGCTAAGTTAACAAATTTCATGACACACACCAGTGATAATAAACATTCTGGTAAGTGGTGTGTGATCTGTGGAAATGTATGTACTGTCTTTTGCAGCTTGGACCAGAGGACACTGTTTCATTTGGCTATGTACATGGGTATGGTTAAATGATAATGAAAGTTGGACTTGAACTAAAGGGTTGAAGAAGAAAGAATCTGATAGGAAAGGATAGTGGACATTGAGAGAAAAGGCAGGATGAAGAGAAGCAGAGGGAGGTGATGGGCAGGTAAGGAGAAGGGAAGAGGTAGGAGGGGAGCCAGAACAACAAGTAGAAAAAGAAAAACAGGGGAGGGGGTTGGGGGGAAATTACCGGATCTTAGAGAAATTAATGTTCAAGGATGATAGCGAAATTTAAAGGATGCCATCAAAATCTCCTTGAGGAAGAGCAGCATCCCGCTAACTCCTGGACACCTCTGGCCCACGATTGCTCAAAGTGAAGAAGGGGCATCCCTTTGAGGTTATTGAGTATCAAGTACTTGCATCAGGAACACATGGATGCCCTGATCGTGGTCCCGCATCAGCCATCCCAGAACCACAGGAATGGAGGGCAAGTAACTCATCCTCACATTGGAGGGACTGCATTAGAAAAAGAAGAGACAATGCAGAAGGAGTGAAGATGGCAGGACAGGACAAAAGGTTCAGGCCTGCAAGTTGTTTGACATGGCTATAGATAATGTTCAACCTCTTATGAAAATTACATGTCATAGATAAGACCACTTATCACTATCCAATTGCAAGTTCCCCTGCCCCAGAATACGCAGTCTCCAATGTGGTGTGGGGAGATGACAACAAAAGCTGACATTTTCCAAAGCGCTTTTAGTGTAAGACTTCCGAGCCACATTATGATGCATATTTGACTCCACACCACTTAAGGAGATATAAAGGGAAATGGGCTGAAACTTGATAAAAGAGGTAGATTTTGAAGAAGCATTAGTAGTTTTAGAAGCTGTGATTCCAGAGCTGCTGGACTTGGCTATCAGTGACTGGAGCAAACATGAAGAATCCCAGAGGAGCTGAGATGAAGACCAACATTGTTGTCTTGGTTGGTTGTCCTTGTGCACTCTTAAGAGGAAAATAATTAGACAATATCCATAGGTTCACACAAAGGAGACAAGAGCATGATGGGAAAGTTTACAAAGGTACGGAGGCCCAAGGCATGTAGAAATTTAGAAAGTGAGATGAGAACGTTACGATTTTCCAGGACTGGATGTGCATTGCTCCTGTTCAGTGGGGACGTGGCACAGGCCTAACCTCAGCATCTTATGTTGCATTCCGCAGGCTGTAGAACCCCTGCAAGGAGGGAAAACGTCAGCAGTGCAGTGAAAGCTCTACAGCTTTTGAGCGTCCCAAGTATCACTGAACTCAAAGGGTCAAGCGGGGGAACTGGTACCACGCTCCAGAGGGCTGAAGAGCTTGTGGCACTGAATTCAGTGTTACAGGAACAGGAAGCATTAGAGGAATGAAAAGGGGCTATTCAGCCCCTCAACCCTGCTCCCTCATTCAAATACTATAACCTAAAGGGAAGAGTTAATCTCAATGTAGGATCCCAACCTCAGCCTAAGCAGCTGGAGCTCCTGTTATATGAGGGAAATGGCATAGCTCTCAATTTTGCATACTACTGCAAGAAGAAAAGTTTATCCCACACTGCTCAGTCAAATAGTTCTAATTGTCTTCAACACTATAACGAGTTCAAGATTCAAGATTCAAAGTACATTTATTATCGAAGTACGTATGCAGTATAGAACCCTGAGATTCATCTTCCCACAGACAGCCACGAAACAATGAAGAACCATGTAAACCATTCAAATAAAACATCAAACAGCCCCCCACTTGCAAAAAAAATTGTGCAAATGGCAACAAAAAAGAGCAAAAACACAGAATATAAAACACAAAATTGAAAGGTGTATTTCAGTTTAGCTCAGTGTTCACTATCGTTAGGCCACCGTGATTCAAAAGTCACCCAAACAGCAATAAAAAAAGAAGCGGCCAGAACATAGAACACATCATAACGTGCATTAGCGGCCAGTCTGCAAACCATGTCAACTATACCTTGGTTCAGCATCATCCTCTGACAGCATCAAAGGAAAGAGTGAAATAATTTGAATGCAAGGACCTACTGTCAGGAGCAGTGAGCGAGAGGGACCGAGAGACCACCACATACAGTGACCATCCTCCGGCAACCGTGAGCGAGAGGTTGGTAGACAGCGCTGAACACTCACTCGCCTCCGTACTTCCTTCAATGACCCTCTCTCCGTAGGCTTCGAATGAGTTTGCTATGCCTGTGTATACAAGCTAACAGCAACATAACTCAGCAATGCATGGGGATAACAATGAAAAAATTATTTCCATTAAATAAACATGTTTAGAGTAAATATGGTTCAGGAAAGCACAGCCATAAAAGTTTGAATGAACCTTCTAAGGAAAAACAAAGTCAATTACAGTACTTGTATGAATACCAACATATCCATGCAAATTTACAGTTCACCTGGAAGCAATAATTTAACTCATACCAGTATAATCCTAGATCAAAATTTTATTGACAAAATATTTTAAACTATAACAAACACAATAATACAATATAATACAAAATAAAGAAAAGGCCCATCATATATATATATATATATATATAAACATTAGTCTATATTGTACTCATAATCCTTGGAGCTCATTGTTGCATAATCAATCCAGTTTGCTTCACTTCATTTACTCATGGTGCTGAAGCAGCTTTTCATTGAAAAAAAATTAAACAACATCCAAGAAAAAAAAGTCAAAATTTCTCCAAAATCACATGCTAACTAATTAAATAGAAGTTAAAAGGGTTGTAGTGCTTCCTCGCCTATGTGGCAAATAAACTCTTCTTGGGCTACAATCCAGGTACAGGTATTGATTATAACTGGCGTTTTGATGACAAACTCTGCCATTTTCTTCAGGCATAACGGCCGGGCACGTCTAGTCCGGTGGTATTTATACCCCTGTATTCCGTTCCCCCCCCCCCCCAATTGGTTAATCTTCATCCAATCAGGTTTCTGCTCTCCCACCTTGTTTACAATTGAATTCCAGTTCTTACTTGGAGCAAGACCTGCGTCTTTATTAAAATTGTTTTCCTCTAGTTTTACTTCAATGGCTTCCTTCACCAGGCGTTCCCAAAAGCCATTGGAGTGGCACAATAGTTTTGTGCAGTCAAAGCCAATCCTAGGGCCATTGCTAATGCAATGTTCTGCTAATGCTGATTTCTGAGGGTAACCCAAATGGATACACCTCCTGTACGTTTCCACTGTGCGTCCTGTCTGACCGATATATGCGGCTCCTCGTTCACAGGAAATCCCGTAAACACCAGTGAATCTGAACCCCAGGTGACCTCTGACCTGCATAAGCTGTGACTCAGGCTTCCTTATGGGTCTATGGCTGGTATTAATCCAGTAGTTCTTCAGGATCCTGGCGATCCTTCCTGAAATCATGGAAAGATAGGGAAGACCGGCGGAAACAATGGGTTCCTCCTCGTTGTTAGGTTTCCTGGTTTTTCTGTCAACCCTTTTAATTAACTGCCCAATTGATTTCCCTCACCTCATAGCCATTCAGTAGGAACATCATGTACAATCATAACAAAAAGAAGACGTAAACAAATGAAAGGAGATGCTTCCCGAACCACCTTGAGGGTGTCGCCCTTGTTCATTCTTCATTAGTGGCGTCCTCTTCTGCTAGATGCTTAATCTTTTATGGACATGGGAGTACAAGACCAGTCCTCTCTCTGTGATTTAATCCTTTTTAGCACAGCTCACAAGGGTTGCAAGCCCTCCAAAGTTAGCATACCCTGCAAATGCAGTCTAAGCAGAGATTTGTGAGGCTGTGGGTTTGTTTCTGCCATTTCGTGTCCCAACACATTTGAGATGAAGGACAACATTGTTGGTCTGGATGATAACTCTTGGAAGCGCCGAAGGAGAAAATCGCTAGCCAATATCCACAGGTTCACACAAAAGACACAGGAGCAAGCCAGCTGGAATTGATAACAGGAATACTGTGGGAGTTGGAAATTAACTTCCATGAACCGCCATGTGCATGCTGTGGGGAAAATAAAATCCCGGGAAATTATAAGACTGTGGGCTAGATATGATTTGGCATTGTTTAACATCTCAGTGAGAAAAACAGAGTAATTAAAGAAATACCACAGTCAGTACCCAACTGTGTGATGCTCATGAAGACACGTGGTCCTCTTTAATTGTCATTTAGTAATGCATGCATTAAGAAATGATACAATATTTCTTCCGGTGTGATATCACAAAACACAGGACAGACCGAGACTGAAAAAACTAACAAAACCACATATTTATAACATATAGTTACAACAGTGCAACAATACCATAACTTGATGAAGAAGTCCATGAGCACAGTAAAAGTTCAAAGTCTCTCAAATGTCCCACATCTCACACAGACTTGAGAAGGAAGAAAAACTCTCCCTGCCATGCCCGACCACAGTCTGACTCTGAGTCATCCGAAAGCTTCGAGCTCTGATCAGCTCTCCGACACCGAGTACTGAGCGCCATCTCTGTCCGAACGATTTGACCTCAACCTCGGTCGCCAACAGCAGGCAAAGCCGGGGATTTTGAGGCCTACCCTCCGAAAGATTCCCGACCACGCAGTAACGACAGCAGCAAACGAGCATTTCATCTCCAGATGTTCCTCTGTGCTTTCACATCCATCAAATCAGAATTGTCCATGGCCCCTATTTGACAGAAACGATATCATTTTTCACCGGAGGGCTGCGCATGTGCAGGCGCGCTGCTCTCTCTCCTCCCATCCATAAAATGTCGGATTCAATCTGATTCTTCTGTGACACCACTGGTCCTGTTAATTTGTGTCTGTTGGCCTGTTGATTGTGTGGAAGAAAGTCCATGAGAATATTTCAGTCTGTCTGAGTGAGTCAGAGACCAGATCGAGCACATAAACTTCCTACAGTGACACACACAACATGGTGGAGGAACTCAGCATTTGATGGAGTCTCAGTCCAAAATGTCATCTATTTATTCCTCTCTATAGATGCTGCCTGACCTGCTGAGTTCCTCCAGGATTCTGTGTGTGTTACTTGATAAAAGGGTTGGGAGTCTCTCTCTCTCTCTCTCAGTTAATGTCATTAAGATGTTCTAAGGAGCTTCAGAGAAATTTTATCAAATTGAATGCTACCAGGTGGCAAAAGCAGATATTGGGCCAGGATATTGATACTGATGAAGAGTTTTGACCCAAAACATGACTGCTTATTCTTCTTCATACTTGCTGCCCGATCTGTTGCGTTCCTCCAGAATTTTATGTATTTTACGCTGGTTTTCCAGCATCTGCAGAATCTCTAATGTTTCAGAATCAGAATCGGAATCAAATCGGGTTTAATATCATTGGCACATGTTGTGAAATTTGTTGTTATGCAGCAATACATAATAATAAAAACAGTAAATTAGAGTAATATATATACACTAGAAAAGTTAAATTAAATAAACAGTGCAAAAAGAGAAAAAGAAGTAGTTCATGGGTTTAATGTTGATTCAGAAATCTGACAGCAAAGAGAAACAAGCTATTCCTGATTCGTTGATTGTGAGCTTTCAGCCTCCTGTACCTCCTCCCTGATGGTAACAAGGAGACGAGGACATGTCTTGTGTGATGGGGGTTCTCAGTGATGGATGCTGCCTTTTTGAGGCATCACCCCTTGAAGATGCATTCTGGGGAGGCCAGTGCCCATGATGGAGCCGACTGCAGCTTATTTTGATCCTGTGTAGTGCCCCCCCCCCATACCAGATGATGATACAGCCTGTCAGAATGCTCTCCATAGTCCATCTGTAGAAACTTGTGAGTGTCCTTGGTGACATACCAAATCTCCACAACACTTCTGAGATATACCTCTGCTATGGCTTCTTTGTAACTGCATCAATATGCTGGATGCAGGAACTTGAAATTGCTCACTCTCTCCACTTCTGATCCCTCTATGAGGACGGGTGTGAGTTCCCTCGCCTTAACCTTTCTGAAGTACACAATCAATTCTTTGTTCTTATTGATGCTGAGTACAAGGTTGTTGCTGCGACACCACTCAACCAATTGATCTGTCTCGCTCCTGTACACCTCCTTGTCACCAACTGAAATTCTGCCAACAATAGATGTGTCGTCAGTTAATTTATAGATGGCCCTTGAGCTGTGCCTAGCCATGCAGTCATAGGTGTAGAGAGTAGAGCAGTGGGCTAAGCACACAACCTTGAAGTGCGCCAGTGTTGATTGTCAGCGAGGTGGAGGTGTTGTTCCTGATCTGTCTTCTGGTGAGGAAGTCGAGGATCCAGTTGCAGAGGGACTGTAGGAGTGACTATGTTAGACGCTGAGCTGTAGTCAGCGAACAGCAGACTGACATAAGTATTAGTATTTTCCCGTGATTCAAGGCCACGTGAAGAGCCCATCAGATTGCATCTGCTTTAGACCTATTGTGGTGATAGGCAAACTGCAGTGGGTCTGGGTCCTTGCCTAAGCAGGAATTGATTCCAGCCATGACCAACCACTCAAAGCATTTAAAAACGCAAACACGAGGAATTCTGCAGATGCTGGAAATTCAAGCAACACGCATCAAAGTTGCTGGTGAACGCAGCAGGCCAGGCAGCATTGACGAAGGGTCTCAGCCCAAAACGTCGACTGTACCTTTTCCTAGAGATGCTGCCTGGCCTGCTGCGTTCACCAGCAACTTTGATGTGTGTTTCTCAAAGCATTTCATCACTGTAGATGTGAGTGCTACTTGATGATAGTCATTCAGGCAGTCGCTCTGCTCTTCTTGGGCACTGGTGTAATTGTTGCCCTTTTGAAGCAGGTGGGAATTTCTGACTGTAGCAATGGGAGATTGAAAATGTCTTGGAACACACCCACCCATTGGTTGATACAGGTTTTCAGAGCCCTGTCAGATATATCATTAAGGCCTGTCGCCTTGTGAGGGCTCATTTTCTTCAAAGTTCTGACATTGGCCTTCGAGACAGAGATCACAGGGTCACTAGATGCGATGGTATCCTCTTAGCTGTAGTTTTATTCTCCCTTTAAAAGCATGCATAAAATGCAACACACACAAAATGCTGGAGGAACTCAGCAGGCCAGGCACCATTTTCTGTTTCCACTTCAGATTTCCAGTATCTATAATATTTTCAAGTCGTTACTAATTGTGAGGATTTTGCAGTTCAAAATTGATGTCCATGTTTCATTGCATTGATGAACACAGATGATATGAAAACTACTCCATAGATGAAATGTCTTTGTTTTCCACTCTTTGCCCAAGACATTGAACTCCTCAGTCAAGCTTTCCTTTCTTGTGCAGAACAGTCTAAGGCTGTTGAACTATGGAAAGTAACGCCACTCTAAAGCCAATCCTATCTACCCATTCCTTCAACAAATGTGCCCTTTAACCTGGAACCATGGCCTCCAAGATCCACGAGGTCCATTAGAAGAAGAGCAGGCACAATGGAACCCCACCATGTGCAAATAACTCTACCATGGATGCACACCGATCTAATGTGATGGGATCTTTGATGCACACATACTACAGCACCTAAAGAAAGCGTAAAACTGAAGCTGGTAAATAAAATGTAGGAATTGCCAAATCCCAAAAATGAACCTTCCCAACTTTGGAGTGGAAATTCTGGCTCATCTAGGACAAGGCCAGGTGTTGAGTTAGCCACCGTGTCGTCGTACAATTTGGTGACGCTCATCATAGACTAGATGGTCTGATTGCTTCTGTTTTCTATAGACATTCAGTTTCTAAAAACATTAATTCTGGTTTTTTAATTGAAATTATTCCTTGCTGAGAGTAGATTTGACTGATGTGGAGTAAGCTGCCAAACCTCAGTTTTTCTACATGGCCCACTAGAACTATTTCTATTTCTTTAAACAGAGGTCAGTAAAAACAAAAGTGGAATGGGCGATATTTCTTTTGGAAGAAAAGCATGTCTTGATTTTTTAAATTACTTTGGCATATGTAAGTAGGTCCTAGCTTCATGCAGGTGACTGTTGTGTTATAGGGGGTGGTGGGGGAGGGGGGGTTGCATCCCTAGAAATGGACAACATTGTGTTTTGTTGTATCAGAAAGCCATGTCATCTGTGCATGCATTGAGAAATGTGAGTTAAATATATTACGTTTATTTATTTATTTTGTTTCTGTCATACTAGCAGGGGCATGGGGAGCAAGGGTGGACCCAGATGCAAGACACATCTTGTGAGGTTACTTAAATTTAGATTATTGTTCGAAACTGGGAGAGCAAGGCAGGAATAGGAATAGCGAACTGGACAAGGACTGAGGACTACGACTAGGCTGGGACCAAGGGTGTGGGCTTGGACTCGGAATCGGCTCCCAGAACTAGAGGAGACATGAAGAGGCTAGGGTATGGACTCCGAGCCCGAGACTGGGCAAGGACCCAATACCTGGGTCTTGCCTCCGGCTCGGACCCCAGAACCAGGCATGGACATGACATGGGCTAGGGAGAGGAGGAACATGGAAAACAGAGCCTCGGTCTTGGGACAGCAGGTACATGGAACCATGGACACATACACAGAACAGAGAGCCGGGACCCCTCTTTGGGTACAGGACATAGGGCCGGGACTCACACACAGAACAGAGAGCTGGGACCCCTCCTTGGGTGCAGGATGTAGGGCCGGGACTCATGACCCTCCACGGAGAAACGGCAAGACGGCCTGACTTACCCAACGGAGGTAAGGACAAGACAAGACAGGACACGACTCCCCGCGGGGCAATGGCAAGACGGCCTGACTTACCCCACGGAGGCGAGGACAAGACAAGACAGACCAACACGAATGAACACCAGACAGTACCTATCTAGCTCCAGTGATAGAACTAGACCGAAGTGTAGGCAGGGGCTGCAGACGAGGGCTAGAGGTGAGAGGGGCAGAGAAGGGATTCAGACAGCGGGGTAGGACGGGAATCACAGACTGCCAGGGCCAGGACTTGACTCGGAATGGGAAGCCGCCAGGGCCAGGACTTGGACGTGGTACTTGGATGCCACCTGGGCCAGGACTTGGACATGGTACTTGGATGCCGCCAGGGCCAGGACTTGGACGTGGTACTTGGATGCCACCAGGGCCAGGACTTGGACGTGGTACTTGGATGCCGCCGGAGCCAGGACGTGGACATGGTACTTGGATGCCGCCGGAGCCAGGACGTGGACGTGATATTTGGATGCCGCCGGAGCCAGGACATGGTGCTTAGAACCTCCAGGTAGTGTCGAGCTCTCGACTCGGCCCGGGAATGGTAGACAGCGGCTCCTGATTCTCTCCAGAGGGTTAACTGATGGACCCACCTTGATGAGGAAACTTTGCAGGCTCACTTCGGCGAGGTAACTGGACAAGGTTGCTCCGGTGAGGAAAGGCGAATTACCGACACTCGCTTCGGGCGGAGACAAGGCTTGCTCCGGCCAGATGACATTGGCACGCCGAAACTTTGCAGACTTTGCAGACGCTCCCGCACCAAATGGCTGAAAGCCGGAGATTATAAACTACCGATTCAGCTGAGAGTTAATTGCCTCTAATCAACAAAGTCGAGGGACATGGGAAAACAGGGAATCAATGGTCCGGATCGTAACATAAACAAGCTAAATTTAAATAGACCCCGATCCGGATCATGACAGTTTCACATAAATTACGTAAGAGTGAATTTATATTCCATATCCCAGATTATTCAGCATTGATTTGTGAAGTCCATTGGGGCAAATTTTCATTACCCAATTCATTGCACAAATAGTTGTCATTTGAGGGTGGCCTGAGCCCTTTGCCAGGCATCACATTAGCAGCCAACCTCAGTACAGACACAAAGTAAATATTTGGATTACTGAACATTAAAGATTTGACTTTAGCATTTCTTCCTTGTACAGTTTTCTTGCAGTTCTATCTCAGAAAAGTTCGATAGGACAAAGAGAGAGTCATATGTAACATTCTTAAACTTAAACGCCTTCTGAGACTTAACTTATTCTAGGAACTTGTAGCTTGTTTAATTGCCACTAAATTCAAAGCCAAACTCATATTTTGACCATAAACTCACCCTAAATCTAGGCCGTCTCGTTTTGGACTCCCCTGCCCTGGGGAAAAGACTGTTACCAACCACCTTATGCAAGCCTCCCAGAATATTAAACATTTCTGTAAGCTCATTCTCCTACATTTCAAGGAATAAAAACTTACTCTGGCCAATCTCTCCCTATATCTCAAGCCCTCTAGTCCTGGCAACATCCATGTAAACCTTTTCTGCATTCCTTTTAGTTTAACTATATCCTTCTTATAACAGTGTCGAAAACTGCATGGAGGACTCCAAATGTGGCCTCACCAACAACCTACAACAATGACCTAACCAACGGTCCGTTCAACAGATGTCCCAACAGTCTATACTCAGCGTCCTGGTTGATCAGTAACACCTCCTGTAACCTGAAAATATATTGTTGGTCCTTCAGAAGTGCCCAGTTTAAATCTGGAGCTCCCTCCCAGTGGCATTGTTACAGGGAATGCCCATTAGTAACAACAATCAGTTAGGCACAGAGAGAATCTGTATTTACTGGCAAGTACCATTATTGCCTTAACGGAAGAGTGCGTGAATTTACACAACTGAATACCTGTGTGCACACCTATTAAGTGTTCCTGACCCTCCGTGAACAGCCAAAGAATAGAAAAGGTAATACCAGTAAAAGGGGCCATGCTGGCCATGTGCTCCTCGTGGTCCCACTCCAGTCTCCATGTGCACGTGGGGTATTCCATATCCATGATGGTGGGTGTCTGGAGAAAGTTGTCGCTACTTTGCAATCAAAACTTCTGCTTTTTTATTCATTCCTTACCAGTTCAAATGTGGCATTTCAGTATTATAGGCTATGGGTCAACTGACTGACCCATCACACCTTCTTATTAACATAGAAGTCTCCAATTTCTGGTAATTCCCTCCCCCTGCCTTCCTTTATCCCTATGTCACTCTGCCCCCTCCCCCAGCTGCCTATCACCTCCCTCATGGTTCCACCTCCTTCTACTACCCATTGTGTTTTCCCCGTTCCTTCTTCTCCTTTCCTGCCTATCACCTCCCTGCTCCCCCTTCCCCACCCCTTTATCTTTCCCCTGACTGGTTTTTCACCTGGCACCTACCAGCCTTCTCCTTCCCACCCTCCCCCCACCTTCTTTATAGGGTCTCTGCCCCTTCCCTCTACAGTCCTGACGAAGGGTTCCAGCCCGAAACATCGACCGATCATTTCCACAGATGCTGCCCAACTTGTTGAGTTCCTCCAGTGTGTTGTGAGTGTTGCTTTGACCCCAGCGTCTGCAGATTATTTTGTGTTTACACCTTCTTATTGTTTCTGGTCCAAACCAGTATCCAGTCATTGCCTTTCTTTCATAAGTGACAACTGGTAATTTATGGCTCTTCATTCTAAATCAGTTACCAAATGAGTAACCTGCTCTAAGCACTCAGAGCAGACACAGACCCTGCCATTCAAAAACCTGCATGTTATATCTAACCAAAGAACATCTCACAAATAACATCTTATTTGGAAATGATCCCTTGTCCAGTAGATTACCTGGAGCATCGTCATGTCTACTTTAAAACACTAATCTAGACAAACAACTCCAGTTCACAAAATGGAGGGTGCAGAGCAGCTTCACAAAATGGCGGCCTCCATTCCTTCAACCTCATGGCAAGAACAAAGACACTTAGTTTGTCTGCTTCCACTGTCCTTGATTCATTCAAATTCATTGATTTACTGTAGTTCTTTTTGGCCAACAGCATCATTACCAGATTGATTTTAGTGATTCAAGAAGACTGTTTACTACCACCTTGTCAAGGGCAATTCATGATGGGGAGCAAACACAGGGCACTGTGCATGCTAGCAGATCCTGGAAAATGAAAAATCAAATAAATTGATTAAATATATATAAGTTATAGAATCATTTTATGTTATTGAATTTTTACAGCAAGAAAGAGACCATTCAGCCCAGTGTCAATGCAACCCCATTTTCCCACTCTTTTTCTGGCACATTATGGCTTACCCAGTTTCTGTTCAATTCTCTAATGAAATCCTTGACAGGTTTCTGTTTTCACTGAATCCTTAAAATAATTTCTGTAAGCCCTTCCTTTCCTCTCTTTTTTCCTTCATTTATAGTTTTATGTCTTTATAATCTCCTCCCATGTGCTTTCTGAACTCACTGAGGCAGAGGAGTCAGATTAAAGTTTCCCTCCAAGGGATGTTTAAGGTGATTACTCAGCATAAAACAGCATATCTCTCATAAACTTGTTTTCTCCTGTGGGAGATCTTGATATTGGGAGATCATGAACACAAATGAGAGGGCACCCATTTAAGATGTGAAATCTCCTCTCTGAGGGTTGAGAGTCTCTCTCTCCCTCTCCCCCCTCCCTCTCTGTCTCTCTCCCTCTCTTCCTCTCTCCACCCCACCCCTCTCTCTCCCTCTCTCCCTCTCCCGCCACTCTCTCCCTCTCTGTCTCACTCTCTCCCCTCCCCTCTCTCTCTCCCTCTCTCTCTCTCCCCCTCTCTTCCCTCTTTCCCCCTCTCTCCCTCTCTCCTTCTTTCTCCCCCTCTCCCCTCTTTCTCCCTCTCTCTCTCCCTCTCTCCCTCTCTCTCTCTCTCTCTCTCTCTCTCTCTCTCTCTCTCTCTCTCTCTCTCTCTCTCTCTCTCAGCTGATGGAAGAAGAATCTTTGAATAGTTTTAATTGTGAGGTAGACAGGTTCTTGATAGGTTAAACACTGGGCAAACTTCCAACTCACTTACTTGAGGTCTGGCGTTTCTGCTTGCTCAGACAAGTGACTGGGGCCAGGTGGGAATGCAGAGCTGAGGTCACAGTCATATCAGCCATGAATTAGGTAAAGGGTCTGAGTGGCCTTTGCCTGCTCCTGACTTATATGTTGAATGGCTAAAGGTGCACTGACAGTGCTGGGGCAAGAGGACCAAGAGGTGACCAGAATTGGATGAAGCTATGTAATCGTGCTGTGTACATAGTGGCAGCTTTATGTCTTTAATGGAGTTTATAAACTCTACAAAAGCTTTCGGTATTGTACTTAACTATGCTGTTTAAAGATCTTCACTGAGTCACCCCATGACTGGTAGCTGAGCCTCCAGGAGGCATGATGGAAGAAGAAGTCATCTTCACCTGGGCAGCAGGTCACCGTGAGAAGTGAAATACATCAATACCAAGGTGACTGGCAAAGGGTTAAAAATGACCATCCCATAAGAGAAGACCGGGTAGTGTTTCCTGTTTGAACCTGCCACACTCAAGCGTAGGTAATGGTCTGTGATGTTTTCTGAGGGTGCTCACAGAACGTAACCAAAAGCATTGATAACAGCTACGGAGGTTCTTTGAGAAACCATCTGTGATAATTGAATTGTAAAATATAGACTAAACCGAAACTTTCGTGAGTATGTACCATTGGAAGCGGGTCAGGCAAGTTTAATTAGAGTGAGAGGAGACATCACTAAAACAGTAGCCTGTGGTACATCTTGTCCGGTCCCGGTGACTTACCCAACTTGAAGCTTTCCAAAAGCTCCAGCACATCCTCTTTCTTAATATCTACATGCTCAAGCTTTTCAGTTCACTGTAAAACATCCCTACAATCGCCAAGACCGTTTTCCATAGTGAATACTGAAGCAAAGTATTTATTAAGTGTCTCTGCTGTCTCCTCGATTTCCATACACACTTCTCCACTGTCACACTTGATTGGTCCTATTCTTTCACATCTTATCCTCTTGCTCCTCACATACTTGCAGAATGAAAGGTCTCAACTGAAGGCAGAAGAGCCAGTTGTTACGATGGTAAAAAGAGATAAGGAGAGTCCTAGGCTGAAACAGAGAAATATCTATGTGGGGTAATTATCAGGATTGATCAGTTCCATAGTCTGGTGTCTGTTTGCTCATTCAGGCTTTGAGAAATTCCAACATCTGGGAAGGTTGATGCAAGAAATGACAACACTGAATACACCAGGAGTAGCAACTCCAGAGACCAGTAGTGGTCCTGGGGCTTACTAGCGGATATGACGGGGACATCTGCTAGCAGGTCCCTATCATACAGTATCTGCTGTGCTGTCGGAGAGCATTCCTGGCTGTTGACTTTCCTTGTGCACTTTGCTTGGTGTTCACTCCCACGCCACCTCCCTTGCTGCTTGATACAGTTCAGGGCTCCAGCCATTTTGCTCTCCCCACTTGCTCTCACATCAGGCTCAATGCTGACCTGCGTTGCACTTTCCCCGGAACTGTAACACTTCATTTTGCCACTCTACTACTGCTTCACTCTTTGTACAACCTCACTGTACCCACGCATATCTGTCTGGACATCATGCCAAGTTTTTCACTGGATCTTGGTACATGGGGCAATAATAAAACAATTATCAATTGCCCTTAGATATTGCTCAACCCCTCAAAACTGACAATCCCCTCAACGCTGCCCCATCAGCGGCTGCCTTGTTTTCTTTTGCAGTGCCAAGCCCCGAAGCCCTGGGCCTTGCTGGCTGAGGAAGTCAGATAGAACCAGCACAAGGGAATTCCTAACCCTTTGACCTTCTGAAGCCAAACTTAAACGGCGCTAGCCTTATCTGATTCCAAGAAACAGAAATGCGAGGGTGCGAGCATTAAGCAAGCATACACAAATCCAAAGCTTCAAAATGTTTAAAAAGGTGCTCATTTTTTAATCTTAAAAATATATTAATGTTTATAGCGTATTGTGTTAGCTTGCGATTGCCTCTGTTTTAAGGCCGAAAATTGATGCTAATCTAAGAAATAAATGTCAATAAACAGGAAATGTTGTTACGTGAGGGTTTTTTGCAGCTGACTGGGACTGTTCCAAACTTCTTGAATTTACAGAGAAGTCTGCCTGATGCTAACTCTTCAAGCTGGACATAGGCCATCGTATGTAGATGTATGTGACCTCTCTTGTTGCTGAGCAAACAAAACCATCTGAACCTCTGGTCATTGGGCTGCAAGTTCTTCCGTACTTCCCTTGACAATGTTCCTTCTGCAGAAACTCTGCCTCTTCCTGTCGTAAGAAAGAAACTGAATGAACTTTCGCATTGATGTTGGAGTAGGTTAAAGGGTCAGCACAACATTGTGGGCTGAAGGGCCTGTACTGTTCAATGTTCAGTGTTCGACGTTCACAGTCTCTGGGTGCACTGAACTGCTTTGTGTACACTGAAGCTAATTTTGGAGTTTGCTCAGTGTTGCTCGGCAGCACATACGACTGCCAATGTGGGCACAGCAAGACCCCATGAGTCCTCCAACTCTGGCTACCCCTTGGTCCTATTGCCCCAGCACTGTCAGTGCATCTTTAGCCATTCAACATTTAAATCAGGAGCAGGCAAAGTTTACTCGGACCCTCTACCCGATTCATGGCTGATATGGCTGTGACCTCAGCTCTGCATTCCCACCTGATCCCAGTAACTTGTCTGAGCAAAGAGTAACATCGGGTCCCTAGTCAGTGGGTTGGACATCTGCCCAGTGTTTAACCTATCAAGAACTATCTACCTCACAATTAAAACTATTCAAAGATTCTTCCTTCATCATCCTTGGATCCAAAAACTCCCAGTCCTCAGAGAGATTTCACGCCTTAAATGGATGACCCTTTATTTATGTTCAGAAACTCTCAATATCTAGATCTCCCACAAGAGGAAGCATTTCCTCCACGTCAATCCTGTCAAGATCGCCTAGGGTCTTACACGTTTCAGTGATGTCTCCTCTCACTCTAATTAAACTGGCCGACCCTGCTTCCAATAGTACATACAAGATGTGGTCTCACCAATGCCCTGTGTAATTGAATTGTGTACTTGCCATCACAGAAGAGACGGCGGATGCTGGAAATCTGGAGCAACACAAAATGCTGGAGGAACTCGGCAGGTCAGGCAGCGTCTATAGAGGAGAAGGACAATCAATGTATTGGGTCAAAATTCTTCATCAGGACTAGAAAGAAAGAGGGGAGATAGCCAGCATACAAAAGTGGGGAGAAGTGGTGGAACAATACTTTGTGGGTAGTCAGTGGACCCAGAGCACCTTTGCTCCATCCACCAGACCAGCCAGGATGTCTGTGGCCAGCCATTTTAATTCACTTCCCATTCCCATACCGACAAATCTGTCTTCAGACAGACAATTTGCTGTCAAATTAAGGCTAGATTCGGATTACAGAAACAACACTTCATATTCTGCCTTGGTGGTCTCCAGCCAGAGGGAATGTCTCTAACTTCCAGTAGTCATTTTCCGCTGTCCCCTTTTCCCCCTATACCACCAGCCCCATTAGTCCATCTTTTCTCTACACCTGTCCTCTCGATCACCCCATTACCCACATATTCCTCTCTCTGGTTCTCCTCGGCACCTTTCCTTTACTCTATGGTTTACTCTTCTCTCTTATCGGATTTCATCTTCCCACCTATCACCTCCCAGCTTCGTACATACTTACTGCTCTCCCTTATCACCAACCTCCTCACCTGGATTCACTTATCACCCGCCAGCTCTTGTTCCACCCTTTGCCCCTATTTTCTATACTTGCTATCTGCCCTCCTTCTTTCCAGTCCGATGAAAAGTCTTGACCTGACACACTGACTGTCCATTTCCCTCCACAGATGCTGTTGACCGGCCGAGTTCCTCTAGCATCGTGCGTGTGTCTCTGTATACTTGCTGTACCTCCATTCCACTGTGAATCGCACACTGGACACCAAGATCGTCCAGTCCTTCTACAAGTTATCACCATTTAGACACATTTTAGATAGTGTACTTTAAAAATAAATCTGCCCAAGTGAACAATCTTGTATTATCCTCTATCAGGCAGATTTTGCCCACTTATTTAACCTATTTATATCCCTTTGTAGCCTCCTTCGGTCCCCTTTACAACTTAACGCTCAACAATCAGGAAAATATTGCAACCACACAGTCAATGCTTTCATCCAAGTATCTATATAAACTGTAAGAATTTGAGCCCTGGCTCTGATCCCTGTGACACACCACTCACCTGTAAGAGACTCACTCATACCTATTCCCTGTTTCCTGTTAGCCACCCACAATAATTTTACTTCCTACTCCACCAGCATTTATATTCTGCAATAGCCTTTGATGTGGAACCTTGTTAAGTGTCTTCTAAAAATCTAAGTGCAGACATCTATTGGTTCGCCTCTGTTCACAGGATATTACTTTTCAAACAACTCTAAGAAATTGGTCAAAAACGGAAATCCTTTCATAACACAATGTCCAATTTATCCAATTACCCTGAGTGCCCCTCCTCTAGATTTCACTCCATTAAACTTTGTATCCTTCTATTCTCTTTCCTCGATGAATACATTGTTTGGTTTTAATTCCAGCTTTGCCTCTGCTCCTGTGAAATGACTTGGAATCTTTCACTATTTGAATGTAAATACATCAGAGAATTAACACCACTACTGTTAAGCTGAGACAGTAGCAGCCTTTGCAGAGAGGGAAAAGGAGGCAGTGTTGAGAGATACCGTGCCAGAATTCACAACCCTTCCACTGTCTGCAGAATCTCATGTGTTCATATGTATCTAAAGTTGAGATGCAGGGAGCTATTTTTTTCACAGAGAACTGACAACTTCTATACAAAACACAGGGATGTAAGATTCAAGACTACTGTTCTATCAATGAGTTGGTAACAGAATGATTGGCCTTTTTCTTTGCTGTGAAGTTATGTATGACTATATTTTCTCTCACTTTCTTTCTTTCCTTTTACTTTTACTCTTCCTCCCCCCCCCTTTTCTTTCTCATAATCCTCTCAATTTCTTTACCTCTTTATCTCCCTTTCTCTCCTAAAAATACATTGGCATGCCTGTAAAGTTACTAGAGTGGTCTGTGTAATCCATCTGTGATGCCTTTCTAAATTTATGGAGAAATTCTAAGAAGAAACATTTTAAAATAATATTAAAGTTTTCCTAAGTTCCTTTGAATGGTTTTACAATCGATCTTTTCCATGCCACAGCCACTTATAAAATTTGGTTAGCCTTTTTTTAAAGAGTGATGTGGGAAGTAAGTATCCTGGTTTCTTCTCCAAACTCTATGCACTCCCAGCATATAGGCGATTGTATCATCAGAGGAAAGGCAACGGACATAAATAATGTTACTGCGCTATGCATCGCTTAGTCCACAAAACTCAAATAATGACTCACATTTCTCTAACACTTACCATGACTCTAGGATGATGCAGGGTCTTTTACAACCAGCGAAGTGTGGTCACTGCTGAAAAGCTGTTATACTGACAATAAAGTTTACTCGATATAGACCATATGCATTATGCAATTGAGCAATATTGTACATATATTGTTTGATCAGCATTCTTGGCTGTTGAAATAATTCATTACAGGTTACATGTTAAAAAACATGAATTGCATTTGTCATGATGCTACCACATGATAGCGCCTAAAGTAAAAACCAAACTAAGTCTGGTATGTCTTTGGCTCTCCAGTTTTCCTTTGAAATAGCTTCATATTTTGGAGTTACAAAACATAACATGCGTTAAACACCTGTAGTTAGAAATGGAAATATATTAACTGAATTATATCAGGAATAGTGGCAAAGAAAACAATGATTCATACACCAGCGATTTGGGTTCAGGTCGCCACGGTGACTGCGAGGGTTTCCTCAAGGTGCTCCAGTTTGCTCCCACATTCCAAAGGTTAGCAGATAGATTGGTCACATGGCTGTAATAGGGTGGCACGGGCTTCGTAAGCTGGCAGGTCCTGTCTTTGCTCTGCATCTCTAAATAAATAAAATTAAAATAAATAATTTTGTGCGCTGGCTGGGCTTGGATCATAATCTAGATGCGATGTACTGTGTACCATTATCACTAGTCTGAGAAAAGCTAAATGCATCTTATCATTGAGTACCCGTGAATTTCTGCAAAAAAAGTTCAGGAAGATGGTGCACCTGACTCCCCCACTTGCCCCTCACTGTGTGTCCTGACTCTCAAGATGCTATGCAGAAGTGGGCAAGTTAGAAATAAGCTGACCAGCTGCTATCTTCTAGGCTTCAGGCAGATTGTTTCCAGAAATATATTGCTTGACTAAAGAACATTCTACTTACACACTTTCATTCTATGCACTTTGACTTCTCAAGGGAGTGATCTCAATTTGGATTCAGATTCAGATTTACTTATCATGTGTACTTTGAAGCGTACAGAGGAATGGATTGTTTGCATTAACAACCAAATACACCCAAGGAAATGCTGAGGGCAGCCCACACGTGTCGCCACATATTCCAGTACCATCATAGCATACCCACTGTACTCAGCAGGGCAACACAAACACAACAAAACAGAACATACCAAATGTCAATCAGTAAACAAATCAACAACAGCAAAACAAGCCCTGCTGTCCCCTCCCATCCACCCATTATAATGAATAGCCCGCCTGTGTTAGCCCAGCCTCTTCAAGTTACTGAATTTTAGCTCATGAAGAAGCCAAAGTAAGAAGGTAGGGGAAGGGGAAGGAATATAAACTGGCAGATGATGGGTGAAACCACTGGGGAAGGTGAGTGGGTGGGGGAGGGAGGAGGAAGTGAGAATCTTGCCGTAGGTGGAAGAGGTAGAGGTAAAGGACTGAAGAAGCAGGAATGTGATAAGAGAGGACAGTGGACCATAAGGAAAAGGGAGGGAAGCAGGGCACCATAGGGAGGTGGTGGGCAGGTAAGGAGAAGAGAATGGGTAAAAGGGGAGCCAGAACGGGGAATGAGAAAAGAGAGAAGCAGAGACAGGGAGAAGCTACCAGGAGTTAAAGAAATCAATGTTCATGCCATCAGGTTGGAGACTAGCCAGACAGAATCTAAGGTGTTGCTCCTCCAACTTGAGAGTCGTCTCATCATGACCGGTGGAGGCCATGGACCAGTGGATAGCAACCGAAAACCCACTATTCCTGGTGTCAGTCCAGTAAACCCGTGAACTCTTTCCAATGCATTGCACTTCCTTCCTTAAATAAGGGGTCCAATATCGAACCAGGTTCTCCAGCAGTGACCTCCCCATTGGGCTATGTGCTGTATTTGAAGCGTAACCTCCCTACTGATGTATTCAAATCCTTTCGCAATGACATTTCATCAGTTTTCCTAACCAATTGCAGTGCTTTGCAAATCATGCTCTCGGGTACCCAGATCCTTGCATCGTGGTGCTCGACAGTCTCTCACCAGACAGATGATATGCTGACTGAAGGCAAACAATCATGTGGTGGAAAGAAAGGGAGATTCAAAGACTATCTTAGAACACTCCTGAACACATATCACCAGAAACAACAAGCATTGGATTGTT
The DNA here is from genome assembly GCF_963921235.1 of Mobula hypostoma. Taxonomy (NCBI): domain Eukaryota; kingdom Metazoa; phylum Chordata; class Chondrichthyes; order Myliobatiformes; family Myliobatidae; genus Mobula; species Mobula hypostoma. The sequence goes on from NC_086102.1 coordinate 123,337,526, forward strand.
CTAGTTGGCATACCGGCATATGAAGTAATGCTTGCTCATATGACTTTGCTCGAATGGAGGAAGCAAAGAGGAAAGGAGAGCATTCAATGGTCAAAGCACAATTATTATGAAAGAACATATACCCAGTGGCCACTTTATTAGGTACCTAATACAATGGCCAATGAGTGTATGTTCGTGATCTTCTGTTGCTGTAGCCCATCCGCTTCAAGGTTCAAAGTTCTGTGCATTCTGAGGTGCTGTTCTGCACACTACTGTTGAAATACGTGGTTATTGAGTTAGCACTGCCTTCCTGTCAGTTTGGATCAGACTGGCCATCCTCCTCTGACCTCTATCATTAAGATGTTTTAGCCCACAGAAATGCCACACACTGAATTCTTTTTTTGTTTTTCGCACCATCCTCTGCAAACTCTAGAGGCTTTTGTGTGAGAAAATCCCAGAAGGACAGCAGTTTCTGAGATACTCAAACCATCCCATCTGGCACCACCAATCATTCCACGGTCAAAGTCACTTAGATCGCATTTCTTCCCCATGGTGATGTTTGGTCTGAACAACTGAACCTCTTGACCATGTCTGCATGCTTTTATGCTTTGGGTTGCTGCCACAAGATTGATTGATTTGATAATTGCATTAACAAGCAGGTGTACAGTAAAATGGTCACTGAGTGTATATGTCACCATATACTACCCTGAGATTCATTTTCTTGCAGGCATTTGCAGTAGAACAAAAATACAATACAATCAGTGAAAAATTACACACCAAGACTGACGAACAACCAATGTGCAAAAGAAGACAAACTGTGCAAATTTAAAAATAATAACTAAATAAATACCGAGAACATGAGCTGTAGAGTCCTTCAAAGTGGATCTATAGATTTTGAAATCAGTTCAGTGTGGAGGTGAGTGAAGTTATCCACACTGGTTCAGGAGCCTGATGGTTGAAGAGTAATAACTGTTCTCAAACCTGGTAGCGTGGCACCAAAGCCCACTACCTCCTCCTCAATGGCAGGAGCAAGAAGAGAGCATGACCTGGATGGTGGGGTTCCTCGATCACGGATTCTGCTTTCTTGTGGAGGCGTTCCTTGCAAATGTGCTCAGTGGTGGGGAGGATTTTGCTTGCGATGGACTGTGTTGTGTCCACTACTTTTTGCAGCTTTTTCCATTCCTGCACATTGGAGCTTCCATTCCAGGCTTGTGAAAATTTGGATGACACGATATTGCTACAGCCCTGGCACCATGTGAAAGGTACTTTCAAGCCCGGATTGGTCTTGTCAGTTAACTCGGTAAACTTTGCAATATTTGTGAACAAGATGTCATGATCTCACTTGAGAATGAGTGACAAACAACAAATAATGGATAACATGCTTCTCTTTTACTTTTTCTGCTGGAATACACAGATTCACAATTTTCCACTTTTTAATGTTTCTCCTGCTGGACAACCGAGGGAGGAGAATTTTCTCAGTCCCACCTGCTCTACACTAAAGCTCACCTTTATCACATAACAGCCCTTGTTGCTACTATTCGTAGTTCCTGGCAGCCTGGGGGCACATGTGCAGAGTTGCCTTTTTAAAATGGAAAATGGCTTTGAAAGTGAGGAGGGTGAATGGTTTGTGGGACTAGCCATAAATGGGAAAAAGACATTGTTTGTATTGTAACTGAAGTTGATGGAAATATCTCAAAAAAAACACAGAGCTCCTGAGAGATTTATGGGCTTTGTGGAGAATCTGCTTCATAGTTCTCTCCAGTCTGCAGCCACTCATGGTCATAATGAATTTGTAGTGTTCACCAACCCTGACCTGTCTGTTTTACCCTTGCTGTCCACAAGCAAGCAAGCAGAAGGAGCTTTGAAGATAAGATTAGAGACGTCCAGCTGTGCAGGGAAGCCACAGGAGTTTTCACTTTAAGGTCAGGTCAAACATACGACAGAAGGGCAGTATGTGGAAATGAGGAGACAGCTGTTAAGCTGTTTCCATATAGTCTTTGGTCTTTTCAGAGGGGACTGTACTCGGAGGGTGAATTATTCGGATTTGATTTACCATTAGATTTACTGAATGCATCATTTGTTGGAGCGCAAAACATATCTGTCACTGCGACATGGGTATTTTGACTGGTGCTGCCCTTGTAACCAAGAATCAGGACTTCTTAAACTCAAATCACTTGACACGATTAAACCACAATTGGACTGTGTTTGCTGTAGCTATGTAACTGATGTGAAGGAGCACAGCGAGCTCCCACTGAATGGTAGGCATTTGATTTAGCGAAGTCTCAAGACAAATATAGTCTAGGGTCTCAGAGAAATGCCCCGCTGTTTCTCAAGGAATAGACTCAGGATATTTAATCCCTATTTGGGAGGACAGGCAGGATGGTAGAGTATTTCCTGAGGACTGGACTGGAATGGCAGCCTAGTCCGAAACAGGTCTCAAACCCAGAGTCCTTTGTCTAAGAGGTGAGAGCACAGTCTTGTTGAAGAAAAGGAAGCATGCTGCAATTATTAAGAATTCAGTGAGACGATGCAGTAGGCCGTAGAGTTTTGGTTCCACTTAGTTAAGTAACAATGCACTATTCTGCTTGTGCACTTCATGAAAGTTCACCAGGAGAATTTTCAGGAGTGAAAGGATTGGTGTACGAGAAGGGACTGAATTTACATGAGTATCAAGTGGTCTAACTGAAATGTGTGAAGTTCATAAAGTGCTTGAGACAGGCCACTGCAAGGCCTTTTGCCCTGGCTGGAAACCCGAGGGTTAGAGTGTCAGAATAAGGGACTGGCTGAGGCGAGGGTCACAAAATCTGTCATGTGAGCAGCAGGATATAGTTGAAAGCAGGATATAGACGGGAGGAGGAATAGCAGCGTGCCGCGCGTGCACAGCCCTCCAGTGAAAATGATATCGTATCCATTAAATAGGGGCCGTGGACAATTCTGACTTGATGGAGACTGACGTGAAAGCACAGAGGAACATCTGGAGAAATTTCTGAAAGGCAAGTTCGCTGCTGTTGTTACTGCGCGATCGAGAATCTTCCAGAGGGAAGGCCTCAAAATCTCCGGCTTTGCCTGCTGTTGGCGACCGAGATTGATAGATCGTTCAGATAGAGATGGTGCTCGGTACTCGGTGTCAGAGAGCTGATCGGAGGATCGAAGTTTTCGGACGACTCAGAGTTGGACTGTGGTCAGGCATGGCAGGGAGAGTTTTCTTCCTTCTCCCGTCTGCGTGAGATGTGGGACATTTGAGAGACTTTGAACTTTTTACTGTGCTCATGGACTGTTCTTCATCAAGTTATGGTATTGTTGCACTTTTGTAACTATATGTTATAATTATGTGGTTTTGTCTGTTTTTTCAGTCTTGGTCTGTCCTGTTTTTTTTGTGATATCACACCAGAGGAAATATTGTATCATTTCTTAATGCATGCATTACTAAATGACAATAAAAGAGGACTGTGTGTCTTCATAATCTAAAATTAATGGATTTATATTCAATAGATATTCATGGATTCAATGGACAGCAGAAGAACCATGCGAAGAAGGTACTGATGTCAAAGGTCAGCCATGATACTGAATGCAGGGGAGGCTTGGGGTTCTTCTGGCCGGTTTCCATTTGGTTTGGTTTGTGCTGTCTCTTCTGGATCTTTTCCTCAGTCCCCAGTTTTCTCCAGTATCATTCCACTAAGGAAATGTTTCTGTTTATTTTTCCCTGGCATTCTGTACAAGGCTGAATGTATCTAGCGTAGAGAGCAGCACAGTAATGTAGAGGGCAGCATAGTAATGTACAGGGCAGCAGAGTAATGTACAGGGCAACACAGTAATGCAGAGGGCAGCACAGTAATATAGAGGGCAGCGCAGTAATGTACAGGGCAACACAGTAATGCAGAGGGCAGCACAGTAATATAGAGGGCAGCGCAGTAATGCAGAGGGCAACACAGTAATGTAGAGGTCAGCACAGTAATGCAGAGGGCAGCACAGTAATGTAGAGGTCAGCACAGTAATGCAGAGGGCAGCACAGTGATGCAGAGGACAGTACTGTAATGTAGAGGGCAGCACAGTAATGTAGAGGGCAGCACAATAGCATCGCAGTTACAGTGCCAGCATTCAGTTGGGGTTCGGTTCTCAATGTGAGGATGTTCCAACTCAGAGTGAGCTTGGTAAATAGAGTTTAATATGGGAAAGTGTAAGGTCATGTGCAAGAGGAATCAAAAGCAAATTATTATCTAAATAGAGAAATGGAGACAGAGATCTAGGTGTCTTGTGCATGAATTGCAAAGGCAAATAGTTTATTAGTTTTTTTCCTTCAGACGTTAGAGTTTAAAAATAAGGTATAGTGTACTGGTGAGGCCACACCTGGAACACATCAGAGTTTTGGTGTCCTTATCTAAGAAAAGATACATTGCTATTGGAGGTAGCCCAAAAAGAACTGATGGCTAACTCCTGGGCTGTCAAAGTTATACTGTCTCAAGCAGTTATCCTTGAGATGGATGGGGGGTTAGAACATAAGATCCAGAGGGGCTGAGATCATTCGATCTCAAGAAGCCTCTACTAATGTAGATTCTCAGTGAGGGGACATAGATACCAGGTTTAAAACCGAGGTGCACAAGAACTTTGTCTTGCAGACACACAGATTATCCACAGGATTTTTAAGGCCCAAATTTTAACTGACAGTCAAAAATCCTTCTTAATAATCTTCCCTCCGCATATTGCCTCTAAGTTTCTGTTGTTATTTCCATTCTCCTCTCCTCCATCTCCCTATCACCCCATCTCACCTGTGTTCCAGGTGTGGCCTTACCAATACAATCACTTCCTTGTTCTTGATCCACTCTTTCCCTTAGCACTTTACACTGGCTCTCTCCCCTCTGTCTCTCAATCCAGCTGAAGTGTCAGCTATCCATTTCCCTCCACAGAAGCTGCTGACTGACCCAGCTCCTCCGGAAGAGTGTCTTTCACTGCAGATTCCAGTATCTGCGGAGTCTTGTGTCTCCTGCCCTCCACAGCTGTCCGTGGCAATAAATTCTACAGATTTACCACTATCTGGCTAACTAAATTCCTCCTCATCCTTTTTCTAAAGGGACATCCTTGTATTCTAGGACTGTGTCTTCTAGCCCTAGACTTCCCTCCCATTGGAAACATCCTCTCCAGTCCTTTCGATATTCAATAGGTTTCGATGAGATTCCTCCCTCAGTTTTCTAAACTCTACACAGTAGTTACTGCTGTTACTCCAGAGCTCCAGTGATCTACATGCAATGCTGACATCAGGTTTTGCATAGGTAGGGTCTTCACATTCTCTTGCTGGGTCCTCCCACATCCTAAAGAAATACCAGTACGTTAACCAGCTACTGTGAGTTACCCTTTAGTTATTGGTTCATGAAAAGAATCAAGCAAGATCAGAGGGGGGCATGTGAGAGAGAATTACAAGGAAATAGGTAGAGTGGGCAATGGGACTGACGGGATAGTTCCCCAGGGTGCTGTGTTACATGCCTCATAGTCATAGTCATAGTCATACTTTATTGATCCTGGGGGAAATTGGTTTTCGTTACAGTTGCACCATAAATAAATAAATAGTAATAAAACCATAGATAATTAAATAGTAATATGTAAATTATGCCAGGAAGTAAGTCCAGGACCAGCCTATTGCCTCAGAGTGTCTGACCCTCCAAGGGAGGAGTTGTAAAGTTTGATGGCCACAGGCAGGAATGACTTCCTATGACGCTCTGCGTTGCATCTCGGTGGAATGAGTCTCTGGCTGAATGTACTCCTGTGCCCACCCAGTACATTATGTAGTGGATGGGAGACATTGTCCAAGATGGCATGCAACTTAGACAGCGTCCTCTTTTCAGACACCACCGTGAGAGAGTCCAGTTCCATCCCCATAACATCACCTCGGGTATAAAAGGAGACCCCTGGGGTGACGTAGTTAGTTTTCCAGTTAGAGCATTAGCCAGATACTCCGCTCTGTATTTGCCTTATGACGCAGTTTTGATTTAAAACGGAGTTTTACGTTCTATTGTAAGGTATAAAAGTGTTGGGCCAGCAGTTTAACCAATCACTGCCAGGTTTGTTGATGTATCTTTTCAGTAATATTGGAGAGTGAAGACGGAAACCTGAAGGAGTTCGGCGGGTTTAGATAGTATCGACCATTATTGAATTCATTCAAGAAAGAGTGATCTGCATGAGATAGCCTCTGCTAAAAGTAGCAGAAAAGGCTGTGCAGTATCTAGTATCCAGAGGGAAAGGTCAGTGCCTTTAAACCGTTTTATTTCCGTTGTCGGGAATCCTGCGAACAAGGCAGGATCCGGCTGGGATCGGCAGTGATGTCGTGCCTTCGAGGAATTCTTTACTTCAGGAAAGTCTCTCCTAATTAACTGTATAAATCTCTTGGACTTTCGAATTTACCATTCTAAGAACTGTTTTTGAATTCACCACTTTAAGAACTGTTTTCACATTTATCGCTTTAAGAACTAGTACTGAGTGGCGGTTTGTTAAATGGCCGCATAGCAGTTTACTTCCGGTTAAGATTTGCGTTTGGTTTTTTTTATATTGAGCAAAGTTTAAATGTTTGATTATTTTCATAAAACCTGACACAATTGATATTCATTGTTGCTGATCACGCGACAGCTGGCATAGAAAAATGGGTTGAATTGCATCTGCCTGTTTTGTATAAGATTCGTGGACTATCTAGGAAAGACAGAGCATGGAGCTTAGGATGATGGTGTCTAACAGCAACTCCTTTGTTTGCATCTTCAGAAACAGCTCCTTTTCTATCTATAATATCTCTTTTTTCCCTTTTCAGGGTTCTTTTGAAGACCCCGACCAGGAGTTAGACGCTGACTTTGGCTCTTTGTGGAAATGGAACCACTCTCAGAGCCTCAAGACCGGCCGCTTTTCGATATGCCAACGACGTGGCCTGGAAGACAAGCCTGCCTTCAGGTTGCCAGATTTTCGTGGCCCTTCAGGCAGGCGGATTCGAGGGCAGTGCCGTCGCCTGATGGGTCGTGGGAAACGGAAGATCGAAAGCAGCGACCTGGCTGCTGGCTGTGTGCCCAGAGACCCGAGTTCTTTGGGCACGGAGCTCAGAAAGAGCAACGCAACAGACTTTTAACACCATAAATCGGTGAGGTGTTTTGTTAAGTCTCCCCTCTCGCGGTGAAACGGGGACACCTCTTTTCCCTTATTGGAGAGAGAGGGAGCCTGGGGTACGTGAACAAGTGGTCTTTGGGGTACTGCAAGTCTGTGTCTTTATTGATGCTTTACTGCACGCTTGAGTGCTCGGGAGGTTGCAGATGCTTTTTTGCTGGTGGGGGCGATCGCCACTTTGCTGCTATTTATGTGTGGGGGGGAGCTGAGGGGCTTTAGGGTTCGAACATTTAACTGTCATTCATTCTTTGGGGCACTCCTCTGTGTTCATGGATGTTTGCAAAGAAAAAACATTTCAGGATGTATACTGTATACATTTCTCTGACATTAAATGTACCTAATTGAAACCTTTTGAAACCTATTGAAAAGCATTGCCTTATATGTTTAAGAAAATGCAAGCTCCAAGCAAAGCAATAGACGCAAGTTATTAGATTTGAGTTCTTCACTCTCCCTACTCTTCTGTGGTTCTTTTATCTGCGACTCTTCTTGGGGGTTCACCAACTTGGCCGTTGCTGCCTTTGTTTCCTGGGCCATTTCCCTGTGGTTACCGCCCTAAGGGGTTCTGCCTGTAGCAGTGTCCTGGAAATTCCCAGACAGCCCTGGGAGATCAGCAACCCCACAAGTGGAAAATCAGGGCCTTGTGGCCTTCATGTATTATAGCTTATGCCTATTAAACGGTGGATTTTCCACTTAAGGTTCTTGGCAGAGCAACAGTGAGAAATAAGCTGGATCAGCCACAGTGTTGCAGGCTGTGCCCAAAGCACAGCACTGATTCACAGTACATGTGGAATAGAGGCCCCTCCGTCCTCAGCTGGGGTTCAGGTCATAACCCACAAGCCAGAAAATGAACGTATAGGAAAGCAGAACATGTGCTTTTCATAAGTGTGATTCAGAGTGACTTAATTTGTAAACTAAATATAGTGAAAGTTAGATACTTTGCTCCACAATGTGTTTTTTATGTGCCGGCAATGCACAATATCACTGTGTGTTTACCAAGGGAGGCTTTGGTTTCCAGTTGCTAGGTAGAGCATGGTAAACCATTTGGTTTCCATGTAAATAAATGGTTTGGGGGAAGATGAGAGGTGGGCGTGTGGGGATCGGGGTGTGGACTAGGTGTGTTTTAAATCGAGTTGATGGCCTGGCAAGCCGAGATGAGATGAAAGTCTGCTCTGTCTACTGGATCACAGGCTTAGACATGCCATGAATTTGCTCCCATGCTCAGAAGAGGCCTGTTACATTAGGTGTTACAGAAGAAGCAATGTACCAATCTAAACCTCGAACAACCAGCTAGAGTTGTACCCCTGATATAATCCCATCACAGAGAGGATATGTGTCCGGCAGGAGGTGGGGGAAGAACCTTGCATCACAATGAAGCTGCTTTGAGAAGAATAGATCAAACAGCAATGTTACTGGTGACAGTGACAGGGAAGGAATAAGTTTCAAAATAAAGTGACCCATCAATAAAGGTGGACTGATATACAACAGTTCCACCATAGGAGGGATAGCTACAGTGGGAAATTCAGCCACCTGCCCTTCACAGAAATATACTAAGATCAAATACAGTGTATAACATGTTTCAGTGATTGATCATTGGAATAGTCCATAGTCAATGCTAGCCACTTGGCCTGACCAACATTACTATTAGCTAACCAGACAGAAAGACTGACATTACTATCAGCTAACCTATCAGGGGCGGCGTGGTAGCATAGTAGCTATCGTCAGGGTTCAGTTCCTGTCATTGTCTCTAAGGAGCTCAATTCCTGCCATGCTTCTCCCCATGACTGTGTGGGTTTCCTCCAGGTGCTCGGGTTTCCACCCGCATTCCAAAGACGTACGGGTTAATGAGAAGTGGGCATGCTACGTGGCGACAGAAGCATGGCGACACTTGCAGGCTGCCACCAGCACATCCTCAGACTGCATGGATCATTGACAAAAGCGATCCATTTTAGTTCTGTCTCAATAATTCAACGTACATGTGACAAGTAAAGCTAATCTCTCTTTCATCTTTCTTTAGCCATACATAAAGATGGATATTAACTAACCACACCAAGGGACTGACATTGCAAGCAGCAAGAGCTTAAGGAAACTGAAGAATATTTGGAGAGACGTGTTCAGGGTCTGTGCAGATAATGAAATCTTTGCAACACCAGAAATCTTAAAGGATGATCATATTACCATTATCAGCTAATGACTGCATTAAGTTTAATGCCAAACTGAATGCTTGAGCATGAGTGGGGAGGATTGGTAGTGAAGATATACTTCACTATCTGGGCCTTCAATGGTACAGGTGGCCATGACTTCGAATGGTCACTCAGGTATTGACTAACACTATCTGCCCTGCATGGGTAAAGGGTAATAGCCATGCTTGCACCTTATTGGCTTGCTAGAGGCCACTACGACCTTGCACCGCCTCTCCTACAAGAGAAAGGGAATTGTGGTCAAGAATGCTGAATGTTGATTCCTCATCTCATGCTCCTGATACTTGTTGTTATTTATTTATTATTATTGTTGCTTTCTTTTTTGTATTTGTACAGTTTGGTGTTTTTTGCACACTGGTTGAACAGCCAAGTTGGTAGCTATTACTCTATTTATGGATTTATTGAGTATTCCCGCAAGGAAATGAATCTGAAGTTTGTACATGGTGATGTATGTGTACTTTGATGATAAATTTATTTTGAACTTTGAACTTTGGATGATTTGGTTGCCAGGATTAAATGGACAATGTGAAGTCTGGGAATGATGTGTGGACATGCACCATGGCTGCTGACTGATAGTAATTGTTGGTAGGAGGCTGAGGGTACCGCAATCGCTTCTGCCATCGGGCGTCTTGGCACGATAGTAAGACGATGAGCCAATGAACTGTGTAATAGAGCATGATGAACACAGCAACTGTGTAATTACAGCACTGTGGAGTTAGCATGCAACAGTGCTGGGTGAACAGACCATTTTAATCTCTTCTCCTACGTCAGGCATTTTCCCATGGCCATTGTCACATCGTTGTTAATCAGACTCTGCTGTATACAAATTGACTGCCACCTTTACAAACCGACTAGAGTGACTGAACTTCCAGCGTAGCCTACAGGCTGTAGAGAGCCTTGGCACATACCTAGGATGTGAAAACCACCATAACTAGCAGATTGCTGAGAGAACTGGTAAAGTCACAGCTGACCGAGAACTTCTGATTTTAATATTCTCTCTCAGTTTGGTCTTGGCTCTTGCTACTGCTTGACTTTCCAAAGCTTGGGTAGACTTTTCATTTTCCTCAACCCTCCTGGGAGCAGTTAAAGAATATTTTTTTCAAAAATTTACATTTCCCTTCAGCATCCCCTTGCTTTGGTTGAGCCTGTTGTACTGTATGTGATATGAAGCCAGCATGGAGGGACACACAGGAATGCAGAGCTGTGGCCCTTGGCTTAAACACCAAAGAACAAAATATAAGATTCATCACCACTGTCCTTCAGTTCTTTATATAAACTTGTTTTCCTCCACTACTGGCTCAGAGTTTGAACTACGGCTTTGTTGCAGAGTTATGACCAAGAAATCTATTGGGTTGCAGTTATGAGCTCTAATCCCACTATGGTTGGGGTATTTAAATTTAATTAATTAAAAATAAATCATGAAATCATGAAATATAAACCTTCTGCCAGTAGTGGTGGCAATGAATCCACAGAATAATCTAAAAATGCACCAGTTAGCCACTGTCCACCTGGAAGGGAAATTTGCAGTTGTTACGTCGTCTGGCCTCACTGCTCTCTCACTGATGTCTCACTGCTCTCTGAAGATCAGCAAACCACAGCTGAAGGGCACTTTGGGATGGGCAGTAGATGTTGCCAGTGATGGCCACGTCACACTGGTGAGTAAAGAAAATGGCATGGCATACTAGTCCAGACAGACTCGATGGGCCGAATGGCCGAATACACCTCCAATGTACATGACACACGTGATCTGCAATTGATTGATAATATTTTCTTTATATTCCCCTTGTTCCGTGGGGTGTACATTAAAGCATTTCTAGTGGTCCTAATGCAGTTAGCTATGACATACAAAACTGCCTCTAACTTGACACATTCACCATGGGACATAAAGTGACAGAAAGAGAAAAGAAACAGCATCTTGATCCGGAAGTACTATGTGTGTAATTGGGACATGTGTAACGTGAGTTCTCAGACTAACATTCAGAGCAACTCACAACTTCACCGACCCGTAACGTCACCAGCAAGTGATATTTAATTTCCAAGACTTGTATCATTATCAGAGAGAGCAAAGTTACCGTACCACAGAAGTGCCAGGAAATGGCCAGCTCCAACAAGATGGAGTCTAATCACATACTCTCAATATTCAATGGCAGTGCAGAGTTTCCCTCCGTCAATATTCCCAAGATCCTAGATTAAGCTCGAGATCAATATTCAAATTTATTTATCACATGTGCATCAAAATGTGATAAATCATGAAGTGTGTCATTTGCGTTAACAATCCCAGAGGTCACCATTGACCAGAAAGTCAAATGGACCAGCTACAAGAGGATGGAAGCCGGGTATCCTGCAGTAAGTTGCTCACTTTTTGACCTCTCAAGACCTCTGGTAGGCCCATTTCTAATTGACTGATTGAATGCATCTCCAGCACCACTCCAGGAAGTACATACTATTGCGGACAAAGCAGCCCGCTGCCTGGCACCCCACCAACTAACCTAAACATTCATTCCCTCTATCACAAGCACACAGAGGATTCAATATGTTACCAGCTACAAAATGCACAGCAGTTTATCATCCTGACTGCTCCCAAACCCACAACGTCCACCATCAAAAAGTACAAAGGTAGCAGATGCATGTAAGGCCACCGTTTACAGTTTTCCACTAAAGTTTCATGCTCTCCTGCTTTGGGTCTATATTATAGATCCTTCTTCATTGCTGGGTCTAAATCTTGGAGCTCCACGCCATTATCAGCTTCACCAGCTGTTCAAGAGAATAGACTGCGACCATCTTGGAACATAAACACAACAACACAATACAGGCTCTTTGGCCAATGATGTTGTGCCAACCTTATAACCTACTCTACAAAGATCAATCTAACCCTTCCCTCCTACATAGCCCTCCGTTTTCATATCATTCATGTGCCTATCTAAGAGTTTCTGCCTCTTCCACCACCTCTGTCAGGGTGTTCCACCCATTCTCTGCGTAAAAAATTTTCCACTGACATCCCCCTATGCTTTCTTCCAACCAGCTTAAAATTACGGTCCCTGGTATTAGCCTCTCCCACCAGGGGAAAAGTCTCTGGCTATCATCTTGTACACATACATCAAGTTGGCTCTCGTCCTCCTTTAAGAAAGCCCTAACTCACTCAGCCTATTTCCATAAGACAAGCAGCAAGAGCAATTAGGATTGGGTAATAATGTCACCTCGTCAATGATGCCCAAGTTCTGAAAAAGTACGAAAGACTTCTTTCCCAGCGTGACATTCACGATAAGGATGACCCGATTCTGTAAACAAACATTTTCATGTGGACTGCAAGCAAACCTTTCTACGAGCACTATAAATCCACTAATAAAAACCACATGAGCTGTTTTATTTTCAGATCACATAGCTATTCCAGGAGAAAAATTGAAAGATTAGCTTTATTCGTCAGATGTACATTGAAACATACAGTGAAATTTGTCGTTTGTGTCAAATCAAATCAGTGAGGATTGTGCTGGGAAGCCCACAAGTGGGCACATACTTCCAGTGCCAACAGAGTATGCCCACAACCTACAACCAACTAACCCTAACCATACATTTTGGAATGTGGGAGGAAACCCTAGCGCCTGGTGGAAATCCATGCGGTAATGGAGAGAACATACAAACTCCTTACAGGCAGCAGCAGGCATCAAACCCCGATCGGTGATCGCTGGCACTGGAAGGCGGTTGTGCTAATCACTACACTACCGTGTCACTCTCAGATCTCCAGTGCAGATTAGAGTCACTATGTATGAACATTTCTAGACCTGAGTTCAAGTGGCTGCAGTATATTCTCTCCCCTTCTGCCTGCAAATTGATAGATATGCCTTCTCTTCTTCATCCTCAATATCTATTGCTTCACTCCTATCTGCTCCTTTTTAACTGCCCAGCCATTCGATATTTCTTGGCCATTCTTACACGAGTTGAATGTATCTGTTTATTGGTGGCTGACAATTGAAGGGGTTGGAGACTACCTAGATGGTATATGAGGTGTTGCTCCTCCAGCCCCTTGGTATGTACATAGAATTCTCCAACTTCCAGTAATTCCCTCCCCCTCCCTTCCCCTATCCCTATTTCACTCTGCCCCCTCCCCCAGCTGCCTATCACCTCCCTCATGGTTCCGCCTCCTTTTACTACCCATTGTGTTTCCCTTATTCCTTCTTCACCTTTCCTGCCTATCTCCTCCCTGCTTCCCCTCCCCCACCCCTTTATCTTTCCCCTTACTGGTTTTTCACCTGGAACCTACCAGCCTTCTCCTTCCCACCCTCCCCCCACCTTCTTTATAGGGCCTCTGCCCCTTCCCTCTGCAGTCCTGACGAAGGGTTCCGGCCCGAAACGTTGACTGATCGTTTCCACGGATGCTGCCCGACCTGCTGAGTTCCTCCAGTGTGTTGTGAGTGTTGCTTTGACCCCAGCATCTGCCGAGTATTTTCTGTTTATTATTTGATGTATTCTTTTCACACCAATTTTAATTTTCTGTTTAACAGTTTGGGGGTGGGGGAGATGAGGTATGACATGTTTCCTCCTGATACTTGTAGTGTGTAGTTGCCCCCACATAGGAACAGGGATGCAGCCACTGACCAGGGATGAACGAAGGAATTCAGGGACCAGGTGCAGAATCTCTGGCCCAACACTGGAGAAGACTGGCTTCACTCCAGATGGGAAATCGTCTCCAGAGATTCTGAGAAACAGATTTCGTGGAAAACTCCCACTCATTAACAATCATTCGCAAACACAAAGGAGCATTGCTAGATGTGGTAACCTCGAGAAGCTGATCCCAAATAATGGGCAACAGCTCACAGCAGAAAACTTTATGAAGGATCCATGGTTTAATCGCCAGGCAGCACAGAGTGTAATGGAGAGGCAATGAATGTGGAGGTGGTCAAGGAACTGATGAAGAAGGTTAAACAACCACAGAGAGATGCCAATATGAGCATTCTTGCATTTTGCAACATTCTAGAGCAGGGGCTGAGCTCCTAGGATTAGTGTAAGTAGGTGTTTACTGGACAGCATGAGCTTGATTGAGCCATAGATCGAGAAGATAGCCAGAGACTTTCCCAGGGTAGAAACAGTGAATACCTGGGGGCATAAATTTAAGGTGAGTGGAGGAAAGTATAGGAGTGATATCAGAAGGAAGAATTTTTACGCAGAGTTGTGCATTCGTGGAATGTGCTGCTAGGGGTGGTGATGGCGGCAGATACTTTATACTTTATTGTCGCCAAACAATTGATACTAGAATGTACAATCATCATAGCGGTACTTGATTCTGCACTTCCTGCTCCCTGGATTACAAATCGATAGTAAATATTAAAACTTTAAATTATAAATCATAAACAGAAAATAGAAAAATGGAAAGTAAGGAAGTGCAAAAAAAAACGAGAAGCAGGCATGCCACCTTGCTCTATACATTAGGGATGTTTAAGAAACTCTTAGATAGACACATGAATGATAGAAAAATGGAGGCTTATGTCAGAGGGAAGGGTTGGATTGATCTTAGAGTGGGTTAGAAGGCTGGCAGGGGCCAAAGGGCCTGTACTGTTCTGTGTCTTATTACAAACCATTTATCCTTGCCTTTCCTACTCACACAACTGGACTGTACGATTGTTTTTCTGAAGATATGTCCATGGGGCTTCCTCCCTTTGTTTATTTTGTCACTGCTGGGCTCTGTCTATACTTTACCGCTCGGAGCACTGAGCATGTTTATAATCCTGTGCAGTAGCTCCGCTAGATCAGCCCTCCTTTCGCAGGTAAGTGAGACTCTGCTTGTTCTACACCCCTCCTTGATTCAGGGCTGACCCCTGGCTTCGTGGTGCTGGGAAAACAAGAGATAAGCTCTGGGCCAGACTGGGAAGGTCAGATACAGGCTGGATTGAGGTGGCGGGGCCCAGGCCTGAGAGGGTACTGAAGCAATGGGGCCTAGGTCCGAGGGTGAGGAACAACCCGAGGTTTGGCAGATTTAAACGCAGGGTCAGGGTGTCAGGACCAGAGGAGCGGGATGGGCCAGTGTTCGACTCACTGCTCTGCAAGGTTTACTCCTTTCTGCACTGAAACAAGGCCGTGGCCTGTAACTGATGGGCTCCCGAGTCAGCTGCAGTGATGACTGGCTTCGTAGCTGTGGATTTACTGCTGTGAACTTCAGTTCTCAATGTTATTTGCTTAATTTTATTGTTTGCACAATTTGTTTTTTTTCCCCTGTACACTGGGTGTTTGATGGTCTTCTTTATTTAATGTGTTCTGTTGGGTTTGTTTATTTCGAAGCTGCCTTTAGGGAGATGAATCTCAGGGTTGTATATAGTATACATACTTTGATAATAAGTGTACTTTGAACACAGCTGACATGAGGTCTGCTGCCAACCAGACCAGCAGAAGATGTTGATATTTGGAGTCAGGAAAACAAAGCTCTGGGAAGCAACCTCTGCCAGCAATGCACACCCAGTGTGCCCAAGAGGCCCAGTCATACAGCTGGCATCAAACCAGGCCGAGCCTGGATCCTGGGGTACCTGACAAGAAGAAGAAATCATGCAGAAGGAATGAAGGTCTGCATTTCATGCCACTGAAAGAACCTCATTCTCCAGGAAGCTCAGATTAAATTTGGAATGACAGCAACTAATTTGTGCATAACAAGCTCCCACAAACTGTAAAAAGATAACAATGAGGGTGGTGTTTTGTTCAGCCACGATATCAAACAAAACATCTGGGAGAACTCTTATAAGGATCTCTTCTCCAATTAAGTGAGCATGCAAGTTCAACTGTCATTGAAGTTTGAAATGTTCCGAAAGAGCAGTAATCCCACAGCACAGCACTGCACTATACATACTTGCGACTCTGGACTGGGATTTGAGTCAAGGGCCAAGCTCAGAGGACAATAAAAAAATAAAAATTACTGTAGTCAGTAGTCATATCTTTGCCATCAAATTTATACCAGCCCCACAAATGGGACTTCCATCCTGGATCGAAATAACGTTGAGCTAATTTACATCCATCCACTTATGTTGGATTCCGCTTGCTTTTTATTTACTTTTTCCCTTAATATAATTCAAGCAAACTTTTTTAACTACGAATGTGAACGGGTGGGCTCTTTAAAAAAACCTCCGTATTGCCTAACTCCAAGCTATGACGTGTATTTTTCAACAAATTCACATTTCTTTTAAGATAATTAAGGACTCGAACCCTGAGCAGCAACTGTTTGGCTGAGGTTCTCACATTGAAGCTTCTTAATTACTGCTCTTCTGCACTTGGCTTGGAGTTTGCTGTCACTTTACCAGTTTACATGAAACATCTGAGTCTTTGCCATGACTGTGGTTAGAAACTGTGGGACTTGACCTACCATTCGTGGGCCATTCCACATCATTACCATAGGAGATGAAGACTGTTAGACCATAAGACCACAAGACATAGGAGCAAAATTAGGCCCTTTGGCCAATCAAGTTTTCTCCCCTATTCCATCACTGCTGACTTATTATCCCTCTCAACCCCATTCTCCGTAACCTTTTACACCCTTACTGATCATTAACCTATCAATTTCAGCTTTAATTATACTGTGACACTCCAGGGGTGGGGACAGCCCTCCCCTACGTTTCTAACGATCAGCACTCTTTATTCTTCTTGTGTTAAAGTGCTTCCGTGCGATTATGGTGGGAAGTTCAAGTTCATTTCTTGTTATATTTTAGCTTGGGTTATACATTTACTTGCTCGTGTGTTTGTGGGTCACCCTGACTGTAGCCAGAGTGTGTGATCATCACCTCCCCTGTCTGTGTGCGACAGAGTGGGTTCTGTCGCCGGGTCATAGCACCCGGACTGTTCCATCACAATAAAAACGGTTGTTGAATTTAACGAGTTTCCCTCGTCTGTCATTGTGGACCATATGCCCGCCACAATACCCATTGACTTGGCACCCTACAGCTGTCTGAGGCAAAGAATTCTACAGATTTACCACCCACCCTCTGGCTAAAACAAGTTCCTCCTCAACCTCATACCATAAGATATGGGAACAGAATCAGGTTATTTGCCCATCGAGTCTGCTCCACTATTTTGTCATGGCTGATCCAATTTTCCTCTCTGCCCCAATCTCCCTCCTTCTCCCCATATCCTGTTATGCCCTGACCAATCAGGAATCTATCAACCTCTGCTTTAAATATCCATAAAGACCTAGACTCCACAGATGCCTGTGGCAAAGAATTGCACAGATTGACCACTCACAGGCTAAAGAAATTCCTCCCCATCTCCATTCCAAAAGGCCCCTCTAATCTGAGGTTATGTTCTCCAATCTTAGATTCTCCCATCCTAGGAAACATCTTCTCCACATCCACTCTGGATCAAAGATTTCCAACAGATTTGTCAGGCAAAATTTTCCCTTGAGGAAACCATGCTGACTACATCTTATTTTATCATGTGCCTCCAGGTGCCCTGAGACCACATCTTTAATAATCGACTCTTCATCTTCCAAACCACTGAGGTCAGACTAACTGGCCTATAGCTTCCTTTCTTCTGCCTCTCTCCCTTCTTAAAGACTGGAGTGACATTTGCAATTTTCAAGTCTTCCAGAACCATTCCAGAATCTAGTAATTCTTGAAAGAAATAACTTTACAAATGACTTATGACAAGAAATTAAAACTATTGAACCCTTTGAGAAAATTCACGTAGAATGTAATTTTCCTTAAACCCTTTCTCAGAAAATTCCCTTAATCTTTCACACTTCCAGTTGATCTCAAGTTCTTGGGGCATGATCTTGTGTTTTTTTTACAAAAAAAAAATAATGGACATCTTTTTTTCACATAGAGATAGGACAAGGAATTGGATTTGCAATGTAGGTTCTTGCCATAATATAATTAAATGATGAAGCAGACTTTAGGAGCTGAATGGCTCTGTTTTGACCCTATTTTTTATGTTCCCTACAGCAGTCTGAAAGAGCTTAGTTTTGGGGCTTTACTGGAACTGTGGTTGGTACATACTCCAGAGTTTTCTACTTTAGGCCTTAGCAGTAACTTTTGTTTTCCTGTGATACTCCAGCCAAGCTTCTTCAGAATTCAACGTCGACCATGTTGCATAGATTTTTGCTGTCATTTCCTCAGAACAGCTTATCCAAGTTAACATAATGCTCAAGGCTTGAATGTGAAAACATTATTACCAGATGTAGAGTAAGCCTTATGATTTTAGTAAGGAGGAATAGAAATATTAACCATGTGCACACTTCAGCATTTCTGCAACCACCAACTTGGAAACAGGCAAATTAAACTCCTTCCTGCTAGAAGAACATAAAGTTAAAACAGTAAAATATCTCTATAAATACTGAATATTATTTCATCTCTGAAAAATCACTTAATATTCATGAACCAATCCACTAGTAATTATCAACTAATGTAGTTTTTTTCTGAAGCTATAGAACACATAGTGTGTGCCATTATTTATTTTCAGGATTAGCTAATCCTTCAGTGAAAGATCAATACTGATGGTCGTGGATTAGTTGAGAGAGTAAGGGAGTGAAGGAGGATGAGGTGACTTGAAAGAGGTGTATAAGATGATAAGAGGCATGGATCGAGTAACGCCCACAGTCTTTTTCCCACAATGGAATTGGCTGATACCAGGGGACATAATTTCAAGGTATTTGGAGGAACGTTTTGGCTGAGATATCAGTGGGAAGTATTTTCACACCAAGGTGCGTGGAACACTCTACACTTGGTCAGGCGTGGTGGTAGAGGCAGATGCATTAGGGGCATTTAAGAAACTCTTAGGTAGGAGGAGAGAGGAGAAGATGGCGGCGCGACGCAGCGCGCGTGGCCATTCTGAATGAATATCGATATGTGTAACTAGGGGCCGTGCACAATCCTGATTTGATGGAGACAGCCGTGAGAAGCACAGAGGAACAACTGGAGTAACTTCTGAAATGCCTGCTTTGCTGCTGCTGCGACTGTGTGATCGAGAATCTCCGGAGACAAAGGCCCCAAATCCTCGGCTTTGCGTATCGCCTGTTGCCGGGGCCAGGGTCGAAGCGCTCGGCAGAGATGGTGCTCGGTGCTGGGTGTCGAAGAGGTGGGTCGGAGGCTCAGAGTTTTTCGGATGGACTCGGAGTAAGACTGTGGTCAGATGCTTCCAGGATGCTGCATCGGCAAGTTTGCGGCACTGGAGGTTCACCGTCTGCATGAGATGATGGGACTTTCAAGAGACTTTGAGACTTTTACTGTGCCATGGTCTGTTCTTATCAAATTACGGTATTGCTTTGCACTGTTGTAACTATATGTTATAATTACGTTGTCTTTGTCGGTTTGTCATGTGTTTTCGTGATATCATTCTGGAAAAACATTTTATCATTTCTTAATGCATGCATTACTAAATGACAATAAAAGGAGAATGTGTGTCCTCATAATAATCATAATCATGTAGGCACATGGATGAGATAAAATGGAAGGCTATGTAGGAGGAAAGGGTTAAATTAATCTTAGAGTAGGTTAAAAGGTAGGACAACATTGTGGGCTGAAGGGCCAGTACTGTGCTGTAATGTTCTAACATCTGTTTTAAAACTATTGATGCATTACTGTCTTGTGATCATTGGTGCACCCTTAAGCGGCAAAAACTCTTGAGTGCACAGAGTGGGGCAGATTCTAGGATAACAGACATAAATGTAGAAACATTGAATATCTCTCCTTCCAAGGGTACTTCCTGATTGTTTCCAGAATATTTAGTTTTTTTTTTATTATTTCAGATTTCTGGCATCTGCCATTCATTTTTGCTTCTTGATCTTGCACATCAGCTTTTGCATTATTATGGGATGGCATGGTGGAGTAGCAGTAGTGTAATGCTATTACCGTCAAAACCACGGACTCTGCTGCAGAGTCTGGACAGCCCCCCCCCCACCCGCCCAACACACAGACGGCAGCTGAAAGGGGTTGGCAATCACACTGATGAAGTTGCACGTTCCAGAAAATTTGGTTTTCTTTGTGGTTGCATTTAACTCCCTTCCTTTCGCTTCAGTCTTATTGAGTCGCGACCGAATCACAGCAATGGCAATGCTCCCTGTTTACCTCAGTCCACCTTCCAGGAAAGAAGACTTTCAACTTAGATTGATGCTGTAAAGGAGCGGTATTAATTTGTTGCTTCTGAGCCACAGTGACGCCATTAAATTTTAGTTTGAGAGTTCTAGTTAGCAGCCTGATTGGCCCAGGGTTTATCGTTTTCCTTTTGTTCCGTGCAATTCTTACTAAAACTCAGTCCATCACTGAACATTGTGTCAGCAAGACCTGACCATCAAAATGGACCCACTGACCACAGTCCCGAAATCCGTTGGTCAGTTAGGAAAGAAGTTAAAGTCAGTGGAAGCTGGGCTGGCAGAAGTGGCTCATGCAGTGCGACAGCTACTCTTGGCAAGACTAGCCCAAACTGAAGTTCACAGGTCAGATGAAGAAGCTAAATTCAGTGGAGACTGGGTTAGCAGACAAGGCTCACACCGTGTGACAACTACTTTCAGAGTGGCAAGGAAGAAGAACAGGTGTCATTCAATTCTCAGGGCGATGGCCCGCAAGTCACCACAGACAGAGAGAGGCAGCCATTACCACTCTCACTGCTGTTATTCATCAACCTTCTGCCAGGACAGTCCCACTCCCAGCATCAGTACCTCCTCTATAGCAGCCTAAATGACCCGATTCCCTTGGCAGCTTCCGACCTGAACCGAGCATCCCTCCACCAGGCAGGTATTCCAGTGACCCCGACAACTGCAGGAACTTTATTGCCGGGTGTGAGCTGACTTTCCAAGCCCAGGCAGCTCAGTCCAGTGATGATGCATGTAAACTGGCTTACATAGTGAATCTCTTTGATGGACCCCCCCCCCCAGTCAACCTGTTCAATGCTCTAGGACAACAAGGTACTTCTCCAGCCCAGCCTTTCCAGTAATCTGTATTCAAGAGAGTGTTTGACCTTCCAGTACAGGGTCAGGAGGCTGCTCACCGGCTCCTGGACCTGTGCCAAGGAAAAGGGACAGTGAGGGCCTATGCAGTTAAGTTCTGCCACCTTTTGGGCGAGATGGGGTGGAACGAGGAATCCCTCATCACTGCTTTCCAGCGTTGGCTAAACACACAGAGATCTGACATGAGATCACAGTGTATGATGAACTGGACAGCCTGGATGACCTGATAAGTTTGGCCATTTGAATAGACAACCTGGCAAGTATGTGGCCTGGAGAGAGAATTCCCTGAGCCTCCTACTCTTCAGGTCACTGTCCGCCTTCACTCTCTCCCTCATCACCCAGTACACAGTCTACAGAGGAGCCCATGCAGGTGGCGGGGGGCGGCCAGCGATCTCAGGAGGCACAAGATAGGCACAGGAGAACAGGCTCTCCAAGACACATCCAGGCTTCATTCCCCAAGCATCCAGTGAAAGAGAATGCACATCAGTAAGAAGGGTAATTCTGATGGATCAATGCTCTCTGCAAGCATCTTCTCCTAACCAAGCAATGTTCTCAGCCTCCCTGTCATGGGGGGTCCCAGACGTCTGAGCTTCAGGTATTTATTGACTCTGGGGCAGGAAGGAACCCTATGGATAGCTCTCTGGCTCAAAGATAGGGAGTTCCCACTCAACAATTGAGAGAGTCAAGGCTCTGGATGGTCAGCCTCTGACTACCACTGGGATCCGACTTTCCACAGTACCCCTCCAGCTTGTGCTAGAAGGCAATCACAGGGAACTGTTCTCCAAGCTTGTTGAATCACCTGAAATGCTGCTGCTGCTGCTTGGACTTCCGTGGCCATCTGGAGAAACGCCATGGATCAATAGGTCTCTAAGGAGCTCCAAGAGAGGGAGCGGCGTGTCTGTCTACCTGTCTGGTACCAGCTCAAGCCCTGTCCTCGAATCCCCTCCTGTACCAACCACCAGGGTGGACCTGTTCCAGCTGAATATGCTGATCTTCTCGAGGTTGTCGGTAAAAAGAAGGCCACCTCCCTGCCTCATAGCTAGCCATATGACTGCGCCATTGGCCTCTTACCCGGTTCTAGTTCTCCCTGGGGCCGGCTAGTTTTCCTTTCTTATCCTGAAACGGTGGCTGTGGAAGAGTACATGAAGGAGGCATTGGCCTTAGGATTCATCCGTCCATCAACCTCGCCAGCTGGGTTAGGCTTCTTTTTTTTGTGAACAAGGAGGATGGCAAGTTCCATATCTGCATTGACTATCAGCCCCTCAACAACATCACGGTGAAGAACCACTGCCCTCTTCCCCTGCTTGCCTCTGCATTTGAACATCTCCAGGGAGCAACCACATTCTCCAAGATAGATCTGTGCAATGCTTACAACCTGGTTTGCATCCAAGCAGGAGATAAGTGAAAGACAGCATTCAACTCTCTCACTGGCCACTATGAGTACCTCGTGATGCCATTCGGTCTGGCCAAAGCCCATGCTTTTTTTCAGATCCTGGTCGGTGATGTGCTCTGGGACACGTTAGATCAGTTTGTTTTTGTGCACTTGGATGACATTCTGATCTATTCTGACTCTTGTCAGGAACGTGCAGCTTGTCTGGAGGGTTTTCAGATGCTTCTCCAGAACAACTTTTAATCCAAGCCAGAGAGATGCAAGTTCCACAAAAAGCAGCTGTCGTCCTTGGGCTCCATCCTCACCCTTTCCGGTGTTCAAATAGACCCACGTAAAGTTCAGCAGTCACAGAGTGACCAAAACCATCTGTAGTCAAATAGGAGAGACATTTCATGGGGTTTGCAAACTTTAATCCCTGCTTCATCAGCGCCTTCAGTTCCACCGTGTCTCCCATATATGCACTCACCAAGAAGACCTCTGCAGGATTGCTATGGACAAGTGAAGAAGACCAAACATTCTCAGAACTTCTTCACCGCAATATCCAGACCAATCCTGTCCATTCATCATTGAGGTTGATGCATCAGATGTCAGCGTTGGAGATGTACTCCCCCAGTGCTCTGCAACAGATAATTGGCTGCACTTCTGTGCTCTTATTTCCCGTCTCTTGACTCCTGCAGAATGCCGGGAACCGAGAATTTCCAGCTGTCAATGAAGCCCTAGGGGCATGGTGACACTGACTGGAGGGGGAAGAATCCCACATTTGATATGGATGGATCATGAAAACCTCTCCATATTCGTGATGCCAAGGGACTCAACTCCCATCAAACCTGTTGGGCTGTCTTCTTCACCTGGTTTAATTTCACCGTCACCTATCGTCCTGTTAGCAAGAATACCAAGACTTTCCCACCAGTTTAATATCTCTGAGTACAACACCAATCCAGAGCCTATCCTTACTGTTACGTACCCCGTAACTGGGTTGCCAAACCAGCAGAAATGGATCACTCAGTTGGAGTCTGGAGTACTAGAACTAAGAAAGTTTTATTAAAGAAACAAGCAACACAGTAATCGAAAGGATAATAAATGCAACAATTCAACAATGATAACCACACATGTGCACCGAATTAAGATAACAGCATCAATCAAGCTCTATCGTTGTCTAGGGGTAAATGACCAATTTCAAAATGACTCAAAGTTCAGTCCAGTTTGTAGTTCAGTTCGCAGTAATCGTTGCCATGGCGGTGGACAACGTGGGGGAAGAGAGAGATAGAATAGGAACAACTCATCATTCAGAACGGCTTCACTCACAGACCAGCAAGATGGCTCACAGACCAGCGAGATGGCTCACAAACAGCTTTTGGGCGGGTCCTTGGTGATGTCACCTGAGGTCACCGACTGTGACCCCTCCTCCAGATGCGGTCAATCCTCTGCAGTGAACCCGGCACCCAGGCAAGGGCGGACACACACCGGGTTCCCGCTGATCGTACCTTTCCACCCTGTGCGTTGTCCGGTACTTCTCATCACTCGTGAGAGGCGCACCGCTTCCAGGGTCTCGTTACCTCGGGTGGCGTGTGTCTGTCTTAGCGAACCTGTCCCTTTTTATCCCCCTGCTGGGGTATCGCCTGTCCATCACTTCAAACAGTTCAGGCTTCAAAGGGGGGAGCCGCTCCAGACAGCTCTTCCTCCCACATCCCTTCATTACACATCTCCAGACGCTGCTCCATTGTTCCTTATCTCTCCTTCCCCTGAGGGCAGGTGGCAGACCAACTGCTGATGCCACTGATGCTAGCCCAGGCCAGCAAACATCTTAATTTTATGTGTATTCTCGTAACATTACTCACTCATGCACTGGTGCTCCAGTGATTCGGGGAATAGAAACAGAGGGGAGGGCTGCCCAGGTGGGGGAAGCTCCTAACCGGCTGTTTGTTACTGCTACTGTGCACCCCAGGGTGGTGAAGTGGGGTCACTCTTCCGATCTGGTTAGCTAACCGGAGATTCAACGTACCATGGACTTTATAAAGACACCATTTTGGTGACTGTCTGTGTCCCGAGATGTCCTTGACTTCATCTCTGCCTGTCCCACGTGCCCAGAATAAAATATCACGTCATCAGCCAGATGGCCCGCTCTGCCTGCTGCCTGTGTCTCCAAAGCAGTCCACTTCATTGCTCTCCCCAAACTCTCATCAGCTCGTGAGACATGCCACGTTCATGGTTCAGCATGTGTTCAGCCTGCACAGCTTCCTTCTGACACCTTATATTCCGTCTGGGTAGCCTCCAACCTGATGGCATGAACATCAACTTCTCTAACTTCTGCTAAGGCCCCACCTCCCCCTCGTACTCCATCTGTTACTTATTTTTATACACACATTCTTTCTCTCACTCTCCTTTTTCTCCCTCTGTCCCTCTGAATATACCTCTTGCCCATCCTCTGGGTCCCCCCCCCTTGTCATTCTTCCCGGACCTCCTGTCCCATGATCCTCTCGTATCCCTTTTGCCTATCACCTGTCCAGCTCTTGGCTCCATCCCTCCCCCTCCTGTCTTCTCCTATCATTTTGGATCTCCCCCTCCCCCTCCAACTTTCAAATCCCTTACTCACTCATCCTTCAGTTAGTCCTGATGAAGGGTTTTGGCCTGAAACGTCGACTGCACCTCTTCCTACAGATGCTGCTTGGCCTGCTGCGTTCACCAGCAACTTTGATGTGTGTTCCTTCTGACAGTGTCTGATCAACGGCCGGAGTTCTCATCCTATTGCTGGAAGGTATTCTGTTCTCTCTTCTGGAGCCACAGCCAGCCTTTCATCAGTTTCCCACCACCAATCTAATAGCTAGACTGAGAGAATCAATCAGGAGCTGGAGACACTGCACTGCCTTGTCTCTTCCAAACCCACAGCCTGGAGCTCCCTACTGGTTTGTACAGAGATTCCCACAATAACCACCAGTCATTCTCCACTGGCATTCCACCCCCCACTTTGAATACCAAAATGGATCCCAGCCATCACCCTTCCCTGACCAAGAGATTGACGTGGGACTCCCTGTCAGTGACCAGTTAGTCCAACACTACAAGTGGAGATGGGCTAACCACCAGGGTTCCTCTGCGGCGAACTCAGAAACAATATACCCAGCAGGCTGATCGGCTCCACTGAGGCCTCACAAGCCAGGGGAAAAAAGTCAGACTGGTGTCAAGAGATCTTCCTTTGGGAGTTCAGAGCCACAAGTTGGCCCTATGCTACGTGGGACCATTCGTAGTGGAGAAAGCTACCAACATAGTATCCTGTAGACTGTGCCTATCATCATCAATGAAGATTTACCCAGTGTTTCACGCTTCCTAGCTCAAGCCAGTGACTTCCTCTGGCAATCCTTCTGCCTCCACTTGGTGGAAGAGTCCCTGGTCTATTCTGCGTGGTGCCTCCTGGCATCAAACCAGGTGCGTAGCAAGGTCCAGTACCTCATGGGCTGACTCAGAGGAACATCTTTGGGTGTTGGCTCAGGACATCCTCGACAAATCTCTCATCTGGGACTTCCAGAGGGTACAGGTCTCTGATGCCTAGGCTACTGCACCTAGGGAGGGGGGCACTGGCACAACCACAGACTATGCTGCGGAGTCTGGGCACCCTCGCAGGTGGGCAGCTGAAAGGGGTCGGAAATCACACTCATGATAAAGTACATTCCAGCCAATCAGGTTTTCTTTGTGCTTGAACTTAACTCACTTCCTTTCATTTCAGTCTTGTTGAGTCTTGATGGCAGTACAATGGCAGCAGTGTTCCCTGCTTACCTTAGTCCACATTCCAGGAAAGAAGATTACAATTTAGATTGATGCTGAAAAGGAGTGGTATTAATTCACTGTTAAGTTACTGCTCCAAGCTGCGGCGTTGACATTAGATTTTTAGGTTGAGAATTTTAGTTAACAGTTCTGTTTGCCTTGTGTTTACTGTTTTCTTTGTTCTGTACAGTTCTTATTAAAACTCAGTGAACTGTCCATTCTGTGCCCGTGTCTCTCCCTCTGCCCTTGGGCCATCACGGAACCCCGGATTCAGAACTGGCACTGCCTCCAGGGAGTTCTCCCTGTGAGCACACAGCTTTCCTCCGGGTACTCCAGTTCCCTCCCACGTTTGAAACATGAGGGGGTTAATGGGCAGTGGGCACATGGACGCAAGTTGGCAGCGCGGACCCATTTGTCTGGAAGGGCCTGATACCATGCTGTATCTCAAAATAAAATAAATAACAGTTAGTATCAGGAGTTCTTACTGCCATTTGCTTGTCTTCGTCTTTCTGCGTGAAGTCGTACCTGCAAACATGTCTCCTGACTGCTGGAGTTGATTCAGAGATAGCACTCTGACCGTAGAATCAAAACATTTTGGGTTCAAGTGGCCCACCAGAGATCACGCCTCAAGATGACTTCATCGTTCATAAGTGTTTTGGAATGATGATGCAATGATACATCTTCCTTCAAAAGGCCCTCTATATGCAACGCTCAATCATTACTGCACAGTTCAAGTTCCATTGAGCCGAGACAGGGTACATCAGGTTGGAGTCATGCATTCTGTTGACAAGACAGGTGCTTTTGCGTTTCCAGTGGTTCCAGTGCTTTGAAACAGCTTCTCTGGGCAGTGCAGATATCAAGCCCAGATTAAGGGGCTACACTGGGAGCTGACGTGGACGAGAGCATTCTGCTCCCAGCTCCCAGAGTTGCCCCATCAGATCCGTCCCCGCTCTTGTTGCCCTATAACCTGCAACTTATTCTCTCTCACCTGCCTATCAACTCCGCTGCCAATTCTTCTGCCCGTTACCCCATCGGCACATTCTTAGGAAGTGGGAAGAAAACAGAGTATGCAAGGGAAACCCACGTCTTCAACCTGCAAAATCTACACGGTCAGCACCCAAGGTCAGATCAGTGACCTGAGAGTGGTGAGGCAGGAGCACTGAACGCTGCGTCATCACACTGCTCGTTAGCCAGATGACATGCAATTTAGTTCAGTAATACTGCTCTTCCAGTTCATGTAATTTTACATCAGAATAGCAATAGATAAAAAACAGTTCTTGTTGAGACTGAGTGGATCCAAATTTACATCAACAGTTTGCAAATCAATAAAGGAGAGAATTAAATTATACAGTCAAAAATTAAGGAAAAAATGTAAAAACAATTTTGGCCATTTGTAATTCACTTTTAGAGCAAAGAGTAAGATATCTCATGTCTGGTAATTGCAATTACAGTATTATTATGCAGTATAATCTATTTAATCTACAGCAACTGTGGTTACAACAAAAATGCAATGTATGTCAGTCACTATTATTCAAATACAGTTCAAAATAATCCATTCTGTTCCACTCCCTACTACTGTGATTCAGATCTGTTCTACACCCTTTCCAGCTGAATGAAATCCTGAATGAGGCCAGAAATGCATATAAATCAATTGTCGTTTCACCAATGTCTTGTACAGCTGTAACATGACATCCCAACTCTTGTACTTAATGCCCTTCTTCACCATCACGTCTACCTTTGCCGCTGCATTCAAGAACCATGTGTTTTTATCCCTTGGTCCCTCTGTCTACAACACTCTCCAGGACTCTACCATTTACTCTGCAAGTCCTGTCCTGGTTCCAAAATGCACACTCCCTTGAGTCAAATTTCTTCTGTTAGTCCTTGAACGACTTTCCTGATTGATAATGCTGTAATCTGAGATGACCTTCTTCACCATCCTCAGACATACTAACCATTCCACCAGTGTCTTTATCCAAATGATTAATGCAGATGACAAACAACAGAAGACCCTGCATATATCACTGTGATCACAGGCCCCCAATCTGAAAAAAAAATACTTTCCACTGCCATCCTCTGACTCCTTTCATCAAGCCAATATTGAATTCAATTCACAATATCACCTTGGACCCCATATGATCAGCCCACCGTGAGGGACCTTGACAAAGACCTTGTGGACAAAATCTACTGCCCTGCCCTCATCAATCATCTTTGTCATCTCTTCAAAAAACACAATCAAATTTATGAGACACGATTTCCCAAGCACAAAGCCATGCTGACTATCCCTAATTATTACTTGTTTTTTTTTCAAATACAGTTAGATCTCGTCTCCCAAAATCCTCTCCGGTAGCCTTCCCACCACTGACTTTACTTTGCCGGCCTGTTGTTTCAAGGCTTGTCTGTGCAGCATTTCTTAAGTAAGTTAGCCGCTATCCATTGCATAGGAGGGAGGAGAAGATGGCGGCGCGACACGGCGCGCGTGGCCGTTCTGAATGAATATCGATTATGTGTAACTAGAGGCCGTGCACAATCCTGATTTGATGGAGACAGACGTGAGAGCACGGAGGAACAACTGGAGTAACTTCTGAAATGCCCGCTTCGCTGCCACTGCTACTGTGTGATCCAGAATCTCCGGAGGAGAAGGCCCCAAATCCTTGGCCTTGCCTATTGCCTGTTGCCGGGGCCGGGGTCGAAGTGCTCGGCAGAGATGGTGCTCAGTGCTCAGTGTCGGAGAGCTGGTCGGAGGATCAGAGTTTTCGGACGGACTCGGAGTCGGACTGTGGTCGGATGCTTCCAGGGTGCTGCATTGGCAAGTTTGCGGCGCTGGAGGTTCACCGTCTGCGTGAGACGATGGGACTTTCGAGAGACTTTGAGACTTTTTACCGTGCCATGGTCTGTTCTTTATCAAATTAAGGTATTGTTTTGCACTGTTGTAACTATATGTTTTAATTATGTGGTTTTTGTCAGTTTTTCAGTCAGTTTGTCATGTGTTTCTGTGATATCATTTTGGAGAAACGTTGTATCATTTCTTAATGCATGCATTACTAAATGACAATAAAAGAGGACTGTGTGTTCTCATAATCTAAATCTAATCTAAATCTAAAATCCAGTCTTCCAGTACCTCACCCATGGCTAGTGATACAATATCTCTGCGAGGGCAGTTTCTTCCCAGGCTTCCCACAATGTCTCACAATACACTTTGTCTGGCTTTGGAGATACCATCTCAATGGCTCTTCACATAACCCTGGAACATCTGGACAGCAAAGATGCATACATCAGGATGCCCTTTATCGATTACAGCTCGGCATTTAATACCATCATCCCCTCAAAACTGATCAGTGAACTCTAAGACCTGGGCCTCAATGCCCCCTTGTGCAACTGGATCCTGGATTTCCTCACTTACAGATCCCAGTCAGTTTGGATTGGCAAAAACATCTCCTCCACAACCTCCATCAGCACAGGTGCAACACAGGGATGTGTATTCAGCCCCCTGCTCAACTTGCTTTATATCTGTGACTGTGCGGCTAATTCCAGCCCCAACGCCATATACAAGTTTGGGGGATGCTTCAAAGGGGGTGATGAATCAACATACAGGAGGGAGATTGAAAACTTGGCTGAGTGGTGTAATAACAACAACCTCTCAGTTTATGTCAATATGACCAAGGAACTGATAGTAGACTTTAGGAGAAGGAAACCAGAGGTCCATGAGCCAGTAATTATTGGAGGGTCAGAGGTGGAGAGGGTCAGTAATTTTAAATTCCCAGGTGGACCTAGGAGGAAGTAGACTCCTGACTCTACTTCCTCAGGAGTCAGTAGAGATTTGGCACATAATTAAAAAACATTGGCAAACTTCTGTAGATGTGAGGTGGAACGCCTGCTGAGTGGCTGCATTATGGCCTTGTATGGGAACACCAATGCCTTTGCGCAGAAAATCCTACAAAATATAGTGGATTCAGCCCAGTACATCACGGGTAAAACCCTCCCAACCATTGAGTACATCTATGTGAAAAGTTGCCATAGAAAAGCAGCATCTATCAGAGATCCTCACCACCCTGACCGTGCTCTTTTCTCACTGCTGCCATCAGGTAGAAGGTACAGGTGCCTCAGGACTCACACAACCAGGTTCAAGAACAGGTACTACCCCTCAACCATCTGGCTCTTGAACAAAAGGGGATAAGTACACTCATTCTATTTCTGGTGTCCCACAACCGATGGTCTCACTTGAAGGACTCTTTATCTTGTTGTTTCATGCTCATTATTTATTGCTATTTATTTATATTTGTATTTTTACAGTTGTTCGTTGATCCTGTTTACAGTTACCGTTCTATAGATTTGTTAAGTATGCCTGCAAGAAAAAGAATCTGTGGATTGTATGTGATGACATGTACGTACTCTGAAAATAAATTTTGCTTTGAATTTTTGACCTTTGAACTTTATCCACCTTAATGCACTTCATGACCAGCAGCACCTCATCTTTCCTGATAGTATGTTTCAGGATATGATTGTTCCCTTTTCTGAACTCCTTAGCTTCCATGACCTTCTCCATGGTAATTACAGATGAGAAATATTTATTAGAAGACTCACCTTCCGGGACACTATCACTATAATGCTAATTAATGGAATTCAAACTGTGGTGATTATTAGTCCTATGATTCATTTCAATTTTGCCCAGACTATATTGACGACTATTACTATGTCTATGACGCAGTTCTATGTATTTCAAGCTGTGTAGCATACTATGATTATGACACTATTCTATGTAACCCAATCTTTGCCAATCACCTTTAATATAATACAGATCAATCAACTTTTACTATTGCTGAAACCCTGATCTATGTAATTAAATCTGTGCTAGTTATTATTATTGTAACAGTTCAAGTAATCCAATTGTTAATCAATATTATTGTAACAAAAATCAATGTAAATCAGCCTCTATTGAACATTATTACTATGCTACATTTCAATATTTAACGTTCAAATTTCAAAGTTGATTTATTATCAAAGCACATACCATATATGCCACCATATACGCAACCTTGCGATTCATTTTCTTGTGAGCCTACTCAATAAGTCTATAATAACCATAACAGAATCAATGAAAGACTGCCCAACTCCAGAGTTAAACCAGTTTTCCGAAGATAGCAAACTGTGCAACTACAAAAAGAAAGAAATAATAATAAGTAAACATTAAATATCGTGAACATGAGATAAAGAGTCCTTGAAAGTAAATCCATTGGTTGTGGATTATCAATGATGGGGCAATGTAATTCTTCCATGCCATTAATGTATGTACTAACGTTACACAGTTCAATGTAAGCCAGTCTGCTACAGTATTCTAATGAAGTGCTGATACTGCTTCTTTCTCTGCAGATGCTGCCTGACTTGCTGATTGTTTCTGCCAATTCCTGTTTTATTTCCACATACTCTGATGTGTTTTTACTTGGCCGAGAATGAATGTCCTCACATTTCAGCAAACACAGAAAAAACTTTATACATTGAAACAGGAGGCAAAGTTATCAATGCCTCTGTAAAATTTTCTTCTCTAGTCTACACTAGTAGATTCAAAGGTTCAAAGGTTAATTTTAATATTAAAATATGCATGCAGAAAACATCTGAGATTTGTCTTCTCCAGATAGCCATAAAATACATAAACCATAAAAGTAGTTGAAAGAAAGACATCAAACCACCCCTACATGAAAAGAAAAAGAAACAAAAATTCGTAAACCCCAAGCCCCCCCACCCAAACCCTCCGTCACACAGATCAAGATCACCCACATGGAGAAACAACAAGTGCATCAAACCCCAAACCTCCAGCCCGCCAATTGGCAACAAGAAAGAATAGGCGAGAGCACAAAGAAAAATATAGAACTAAGAGAGGCCGATATAAACTACAGTCCAATCCATAAATCCCAGAATTTAGGTGACATCTCCAAGAGCATCAATTCAAACCAGTGGCCCCTCAGAGGGAAGCGACTCAAACCAGTGGTCCCTTCAAGGGCACTGATTCGAAGCAGCAGATTGAGATTGCCCATTTAACATTTTTACCCATGGCAGAATTACCATCAGAAGGAATTTAAAAGGGAGAGAGTGATAGAAAAGTAGATCAAGAAAGAGAGTGACAGTCTGGTCAAACAATACGTGAATACCATTAGCAGACTGCTAATAGCAAAATTTTTAATTCCAATACTTCTAACACACTAATTTCCTCAGACACATTATAATAAGAATTTTCAAACTATTTCTGACACTCCAGACCAAAAGCCACAGCTGCAACTCATTTCCTAAACATCATGATTTCTCTCACCCCTATTCCTGAAGGGGAGCCTGCATCCTGATTAAATACAAAGCCATTTGAAAGATACAACAAGTTTCCTTAGTCCATGAGCTTCGCTCTTCAGAAGAGGCTCATTCCTTCTCAGGTGGCTCACGTTCAACTTCCGTGAAACATTTTAGAAAATATACTGTATAGAAATGAGGAAAGAAGACTGGTCAGCAATAAATGTTTCCGATAAGCCTCTGCAGAAACCCATCTTAATGTCAGCCACCAGCAACATCTTGTATTCCCCCCAAATCCTTATGGCCAAGGGAATAAACTCTCACCACATCACTCACAATCTTCAATTACTCAGTTTTTGGTTTCCCATTTGTAAACCATCTCCATTTCAGCCGTGCCTCTGATACTCTTTCTTTCTGCAAGAACATTGGCCACAGCCATTCACATTGTGCAACCCATTGTCGCCATTCCAGCAACAAGGGCCGTGGGCTTGAGTTAATCTGGGATGCGTCATTCGTCTTCTGATTTGACCACATCAAGATCTTTCCCAGAGAACTTGGCATGCTTGGCCCTTTTCTTCTTCAAGCAGTATAAACTTTTCTGGCACTTTGCACTGCCCCTGACCATCAGATCAGAACTTGAACCTCCACTTTCATGAACACATTTCCAAACACCCATGACTCTAACCCTAACCCTAACCCTAACCCTAACCCTAACCCTAACCCTAACCCTAACCCTAACCCTAACCCTAGCCCTAACCCTAACCCTAACCCTAACCCTAACCCTAACCCTAACCCTAACCCTAACCCTAACCCTAATGCGAGGGCCCTAACCCTAACCCTAACCCTAACCCTAACCCTAACCCTAACCCTAACCCTAAGCCTAACCCTAACCCTAACCCTAAGCCTAACCCTAACCCTAACCCTAACCCTAACACCCTAACCCTAACCCTAACCCTAACCCTAACCCTAACCCTAAACCCTAAACCCTAACCCTAACCCTAACCCTAACCCTAACCCTAACCCTAAGCCTAACCCTAACCCTAACCCTAAGCCTAACCCTAACCCTAACCCTAACCCTAACCCTAACCCTAACCCTAACCCTAACCCTAACCCTAACCCTAACCCTAACCCTAACCCTAACCCTAACCCTAACCCTAACCGTGGCTGATTAGCAGGAGGCAAAGAGTAAGACTAGGTGCCTTTCCTGACTGGCTGCCGGTGACTGGTCGTGTTCCACTGGGGTTTCTGTTGGGACCGATTTTTTTTACGTTACATGTCAATGATGTAGATGACAGAATTGATGGCTTTATTGCAAAGTTTGCAGATGATATGAAGATTGGAGGGGCAGGTAGTTTTGAGGAAGTAGAAAGGCTGCAGAAGAACTTGGACAAATAAGGAGAATCGGCAAAGAAATGGCAGATGGAATACAGTGTCAGGAAGTGTATGGTCATGCACTTTGGTAGAAGAAATGAAAAGGTTAACTATTTTCTAAATGGAGAGAAAATACAAAAAACTGAGGTGTAAAGGGACTTGGGAGCGTTTGTGCATGATTCCCTAAAGATTAATTTGCAGGTTGAGTTTGCGGTGAGAAAGGCAAATGCAATGTTAGCATTCATTTCAAGAGGACTAGAATATAAAAGCAAGAATGTAATGTTGAGACTTTATAAAGCGCTGGTGAGGCCTCGCTTGGAGTATTGTGAATAGGTTTGGCCCATTTTCTTAGAAAGGATGTGCTGAAACTGGAGAGGGTTCAAAGGAGGTTTATGAAAATTATTCTAGGATTTAGTGGCTTGTGGTATGAAGAGTGTCTGCTGGCTCTGGGTCCGTATTCACTAGAATTCAGAAGATTGAGGGGTAACTTCATTAAATTCTATCAAATAGTGAAAGGCCTTGATACAATAAATGTAGAGAGGATGTTTCTTATGGAAGGAGAGTCTGAGACCAGATGACACAGCCTCAAAATAGAGGAGTGTCCTGTTAGAATGGAGATGAAGAGGAATTTATTTAGCCAGAGAGTGGTGAATCAGTGGAATTCTTTGCATAGGCAGCTGTGGTGGCCAAGCTTTTATGTATATTTAAGATAGAGGTTGACAGATTCTTGATTGGTCAAGGCATGATGGAATACAGGGGGGATGGCAGGAAAATAGGATGAGTCATGATGAAATGGTGGAGCAGACTCAATGAGCCAAATAGCCTAATTCTGCTCCTAAATCTTATGACCTTTTGGTCTTACATTATCCCGAAACAGACTGAGTCTCAGATTCACTCCCAGAGCAGCTGGGGTAGGCCCGAGCCTTGGTCCCCAGTTCATCACACCATCAGGGCAGAAACCCACAGCAGCTGGATCAGTTAAAAGCCTCGGTGCTGCGGGGAAAGGAATAAACATTCATTGGAGAGCGAGTAAAATCAGCCCGAATCCCACCGCCGTACCCGGTCTACCTGGGCCAACGTTTAAATTGTCCAAGCACCGACTAGTGCAACGCTCCAGGACCCGAATCCAGGCGCAGTGACACACCTGGGCCACCCAGCCCGAAGCCGTTCTTAATCTCACCAAATCGGCTCAGCACTTGGAGCAAATCCAGCCTCGAGCCCAAATTCGGTGGGCGGGCATTGAAAGTCCTACACACCGACTCCCCTCCAAATTGCTTACTCCATCTCCAGTAGCGATATGAACTTCATCTCTGTCTGCAGCTCGAACACGTTGCACCTTGCAATGCCCCAAAACGGCTCTTTCCCCAGAACCAGCCTCTCCTCCACCTGCCTCCTCACTGTCTGCGGTGACAATTCACCACAATTTTCTTCACAAAAGGTTATAAAAGTAATGTTTTTAGTCGATTCTCTTGCTTTATGATTTACCAGTAAGCTGTCGCACATCTTCAGTACCGCCATCTTAAACCGGAAGTACATAGTCTATGTCTTTAATGTTCATGAAACATTTGCATGGCCGCTTTCACCAGAAATAAAGTTCACTGAGTTTGCCATTATGCTGATTAAACACCAGTGAAATTGCTTTCGGTTGGACAAAACGGTAAATGGTGCTCTGATTCTCTCTCCAAAATTTCTGGGGTTTAAGTTACTCCCAAGGAGTTTGACAATAACCTAAGGTGAAGTTCCAAGGAAAGACTGTTGTAAGTGCAGTCCACTAGATGACACGTTAAACTTGTGTCCAATATGCTCTCTGAGGTCAGGTACCGTATAAGAAACGAGAGCAGATGAACTCTGTCGCCTTCCCTGCACACTGAAGGCAGATCTCATTGCTGGCATTGTCTCTACAATTTATTTCCCACCCTCTATTATTTGTTTATCATCATAAGATCTATCTCCATGGTGATTCAGCATCTCAAACTCTCCACAACACAATTCTAAAGGAAAAGAAATTCTCCCTCATTCCAGCCTTGTGGCAGTCCCATTTTTTCCAAATCAGAATCATGTTCATTATCACTGACAGGTGTCGTGCAATTTGTAGTACAATACATAACATATACTACAAATTATAATAAGATATATATATATATATAAATTTCTTATTATAATATATATTCTTGTTACAATTTGTAGTATATTGATAGTTATATAGTATATAATTTTTGTATTCCACAAAACAGATTTCGTCTTTTATATATACTTATATATAATAATTATATTTAATTATTAAATATAATTAAGTAGAGCAAAGGACAGCAGAAATAGTGGGGTAGTATTCATTGGTTCACTGTGTGTTCAGAAATCTGATGGTGGAGAGGGAAAATCTGTTCCTAACATGTTGAGGGTGTGTTTTCAGACTCCTGTGCCTCCTCGCTAATGATACTCATGAGAAGAGGCCATGTCTTGGGTGATGGGGTCCTTCATATTGAATGTCACATTTTTGAGGCATCACCTTCTGAAAATGTCCTTGAAGTCCTCAGAAATGTTATGCCCTGCTTAAAAAGCATATTCTCATGGTGCATTCCCTGTCAAACCTCCTCAGAATGTTAAAAATCTCAAAGAGAACATCTGTTTTTCTTCTAGGATCCAGTGATTATAGACCCTAATCTGCTCAGTCTGTCCTCAGATGACAAACTCCTAATCCCAAAATAAAATCTGACGCCAGAACATCAGGAGGCAGTGGAGGTCTCTCTAGGTTCTGCTAACAGTTACGACTAACATCAATGAATGATCTGATTATTATCACACTCCTCATGTGAACCACTTGGCTGACCTGTTCCTTTTATTACCACAGCAACTGCATGCCAAAGCAATGTTGGATTGTGTGTAGAATTATTTTTTTTGTAATTTACCATTCTTATGTTTGCTTGTGTTTTCATATAATCACCTATATACATGTAATTTTTCAGTGAATCTTCCAGTATTGACATATAGTGTCACACTACTTGATTCTGGCTATTTTATTGGTTAATTGTTATCAATGAATTTTCTGTTATCTCTAGTCTGGTAAGAGAAGACCACAACTACACTTTAATCTTGTCGTTCTCTCGATGCTTCTTGTTCTTTGCTCTTGTAACATTTAACAAAACAATCACAAGCCTCAAGTTTTGCGTCTCGCCCTTGAATTCCGAAGAACCTTTCGATCGCAAGGGCACTAGTATCCAACAGCTCATTTCATTTGCTTTGAGATTTCCTGAGCCTTTCTTGCTCAAAGCCTCCTTTGCAAAGGTGAGGTCATCACAGGGAAAAAGGATATCCCTCTCTCTGGGAACTTTGCACACATGGGTGGAGATGCAGTCACCGAACAAGCAACAGAAGGCACAGTGTTGAGGGGCAGCAGTGGCACACGGCCCTGCCTCATAGTGGATTACTCACTGAGCCACC
Source organism: Mobula hypostoma (assembly GCF_963921235.1). Taxonomy (NCBI): domain Eukaryota; kingdom Metazoa; phylum Chordata; class Chondrichthyes; order Myliobatiformes; family Myliobatidae; genus Mobula; species Mobula hypostoma. The sequence goes on from NC_086102.1 coordinate 123,374,973, forward strand.
CTGCCAAAAGCATATCCAAGTCGGTGACCAAAGGGCCAACACACTGAGTCTGAAGCTGTGATTCATAGAGTCTGGTTGCTGGATGAATTAAATGTTCAGTATAAATAATTTTCCACACATATTTTTAGCATTTCCCAGTGTGAGATGTGAAGACTTTCGCTCCCAGTTAAATTTCTCTCCCCTGGCCACTCCTAAAACGGTGATTCATTTTAGCCATCAGTGCTGTTCCACACTCCCTGCTGGTAGCCATCATTTCTATGTGAGCCAGAGAGCAGCAATTGGCATGCTATCTTCTCATGGAAAGCATGAGACTGACTTACCTTAGTCCAACAAAACTCCCAGGATTCTGCCTTTACCTGCTTGTCTGCTGTCTAGCACAACTGGAAATGGCACCTTCACTTAGCTAAACCTCAAGTGCCACAAGATTCCCCTCAGCTCTGCTTGCCTGGCCAGGGGATTCTGCAAAACAGGCATTTAATCTTCTCTTCTGTGACACAGTATCAGATTTTGTTCAGAGTGCTCCTATTTTGCACATGGAGTGTGTCAATATATTAGCAGTACTGTGTAAAGTCAACCTGTTGTATTTCCACCATCCAGGCTATGCTCTTTTCTCACTGCTGCCATCAGAAACAGGATACAGGAGCCTTAGGTCCCATACCAACCGGTTCAGAAACAGTTATTACTCTTCAACCATCAGGCCCCTGAACTGGTATGGACAACTTCACTCACCTCAACTCTGAACTGATTCCACAACCTGTGGATTCACTTCAAGGATGCTACAATGCATGTTCTCAGTATTATGTGTAATTCTTTCATTGATTCTATTATGTTTCTTTGTTTTCCTGTGAATACCTGCAAGAAAATGAATTTTAAGGTAGTATATGGTGACATATACTTTATTAGGTATGTACCTAATAAAATGGTCACTGAGTGTATGTTTGTGGTCTTCAGCTACTGTAGCCTATCCACTTCAATGTTCAATGTGTTGTGCATTCAGAGATGCTCTTCTACACACCAGTTATTGAAGTGTTTACACCACTGTAGATACTAGTGATTTGTGCATGAAAATCTCAGGAGTCAGCAGTTTCTGAGATACTCAAAACATCCCATCGGGCACCAACAATCATTCCATGGTCAAAGTCACCTGATCACATTTATTCCCCATTCTGATGTTTGGCCTGATTAACAACTAAACCTTTTGAGTTTCTGCCACATGATTGGCTGATTAGATATTTGCATTATCAAGCAGGTGTAACAAAGTGGCCATTGAAACTATATATTTTGATAATAAATTTACTTTGAACTTTTCATTCACAACCAGCAGTGGTAAAATGGTTAAGTGCTTAGACTATATACCAAGAGGCCTGGGGAAACAATCTAGAAACTCCCACTGCTCAAATCCCAATGTGGTAGTCTGTGGTAACCCAGAGTAAAATAGGATAAATGTCCAGTCTTTGCAATGATGACCAGAAAACTAACAGATTGTTATAAAAACCTGTCTGGTTCACTACTATCCTCAGAGGAGGAAATTTGTCATCCATACTTGGCCTCGCCAATTATCATCTTCTTCTCAGGCTGTGCCCAGGGATTGAGCTCCGGTTGCTTCCTCTCCAGTATTGTAGGTTCTAAGATGGCTAATGGGGCTATTGTAAGACCTGCAGTCTTCTCCTACAGATGGATTGGAGGTCACTGTCGGGCAGGACGGTACACAGCTATGCAGGGTCTCTACGTACTCTAGATACATAAGCTTAAGAGTATAAGTGCCATCCTGAATGTTCTTTCTCCTCCTTGAGTGGTCTTGGATCAGAGTTCCTAGATTTCTTCAAGGACACTTTGTGCACATCTTTGAAACCTGTCGCCTTTGTCAGCATGGTCACCTTCTCCCACGGCATAGATAGCAGCAGTGTGTCTGTTTTAGGAGTCTGGGTACCCCAACAACATGACCTAGCCCAGCGTAACCAACTGAGTGTAACTAGGTCCTCAGTTCTGATGATATTGGCCTGATGCTGGTCACCTGTCCCTTCAGTCAATCTGGAGGATTTTTAGGGGATAAAGTTGATGATATTTTTCCAGTGCCTGCAGAACTCAGAAGAACAGAGATCACTTCTGTCCGGTAGGACCATGAGTCTGAGGTCTTGATCTCCAAATACCCTTTCCTCTAACACCACACTGGTACATCAATGGTGAATTTCTGCCTCGACAAGACAGCTCCCTGATAAAGGAAATAGTTAATGTTCTCCAGGCACTCACTCAGAACTCTTATTTTCAGTGTGTAGTGTGGTACAGCAGGGTCAGAATGGTAGTGGATGCTACATGACTGTTGAGTTTAAGGCTTATCCTTGAATATTCTAGCACATGCAAATAATGCATCAGAGCTCAGTACCTGAGCATGCACCGACACAAGCATCACCACCATTCTACAGCTTGACTTCTGAGTTTTGGCTGACCTTACTTGCGATCTGCAGGTGCCATAAGTTGAACAGTGTCCCATTAGTTCCATACTTACAAGATGTTTGTTGGAGGTTGAATGGAATACTTAAATAAATAAAGATTAGCTTCATGTACATGGAAACATACAGCAGCAAGCATTGTTCGTGTCAAATCAAATCAGTGAGGATTGGCTGCCCCCACTTGTGGCCATGCTTCCGGCGGCAAAATAGCATGCCCACCCTCTCCAACCCTAACTGTACTCCGATGGAATGTGGGAGGAAACTGGAGCATTCAGAGGAAATCCACACATTCATGGGAAGAACGTACAAACTCCTTAGAGGCAGTGGTGGGAATTGAAGACCAATCTTACAGTTGGCTACTGTGAGGCGTTGTGCTAATCGCTAAGCTACTGTGCTGCCCCCTGGATTTATATTATAATAGAAGAGACTGAGAAAGGTATTGGGGCAACGATACTGGTCCTTGTTTTGATGTGTACTTATTTTAATATCAGGTTTACAAACCATCATGGACCAAGCACAAGGCAGTGAGATGGGTATGGCCAGCCAGACTTGAGGAGACTGTTCTTCATTCCCTTCTGACCAATAGAATCAAAGGCTTCAATAAGGAAGAGCCAGGCCACGTGTAGAGAGCAGTGATCCTCCCTGCGTTTTCTTTGAAGCATCACATCCACTGTGCCTGTGGATGGACGGAACCCACTCTGTGGGACATTAGGAGAGAGCTGACAAGAACCCGGGCAGACAGCAGTCAGATTACCACCACTAGATGCCTCCTTTCTTGAAGATGGTTACCGTCTGGGCGGTCCCCTCTTTTCCCTCGAGGTTGATGATGAGGCTGTGGATTTGTTATTGAAACTCTACACTGCCATATTTAAGGGCCACATACTCACCAATGTTGACTCCAGAAACAATCTACCAAGCTGCTCTATTAGGGCGATCAGAAGTGGGCAATAAACGGTGGCCTTCCCATAAATGTCCACATATGTAAAATGGAAGTAAAAGAATACTAGTAAAAACAGAGCAAGTCTCAGGAGGACCAATTGTGGATGGCACCCCTACCCTTGGTGGACCAATTGTGGTCATATACCTGCCCTTGGAGGACCAATTGTGGTTGTCACCCTTGCCTCTAGTGGACCAATTGTGGTGGCACCCCTGTCTCTGGAGGAACAACTGTGGTAGCACTCCTGCCCTTGGAAGACCAATTGTGATGGCACACTTGCTCTTGGAGGACCAGTTGTGGTTGGCACCTTGCCTCTGGAGACCAATTGTGGTGGAACCCCTGTCTCTGGAGGACCAGTTGTGGATGGCACCCCTACCCTTGGAGGACCAATTGTGGTGGCACCCCTGTCTCTGGAGGACCAGTTGTGGATGGCACCCCTACCCTTGGAGGACCAATTGTGGTGGCACCCCTGTCTCTGGAGGACCATATTGTGGTTGGCACACCTGCCCTTGGAGGACCAATTGTAGATGGCACTCCTGTCTCTGGAGTGCTAAAAGGAGGAATCAGTTGTTAGATCTTTACAATGCTTTGTGTGGGAAATAATGTGTGTCACAAGAATTGCATTTTGTTAACTCATCTTCAGCCAGTCTGTGCTGCTACAAACTCTGTAATCGATTATGATACATTGAGAGTTCCAAGAACACAATTGCTGCTTTTAACTAGTAGATTCCAGAAACTCAGGTGGTGGAAAGGTTGGCTATGACCGCCTCCAGGCTGTGGACCCAGCCGCTTCAACTCTGGCTCCGACCTCAGGCCGGCACTTTTCTCCTAATTCACCCCTTCTTCCAACAACATTACCCACCCACCCGTGGTCTCTCAGGCTCCCCTCTACTCCTCGTCCCCCTTCATTCCCCTGAGCCACCATCTTCCTCCCGCTCCATTTTCCCGAACACCCCAACCCTCTTCTCTCCACTGACCCCTGTAGCCCTCTACCCTCCCCTGACCCCAACTCCAAACCCCACCGTGTTTTCACTACCCCCCCCCCCCACTGATGCTGAACGTTCTATCCTCAGCAAGGGCCTTACCTTGAGCTTGAGCTGTGTTTTGATTGCTGGGATGTGACTCAAAAGGGAAAAGTGTTAGCCCCTGAGGCACGGCTGACACTCGTGGAGACTTCTTACATAAGAAACAGGAGCAGGAGTAGGCCATCGGGCCCATCAAACCTGCTCTGTCATTCAATAAGATCATGGCTGATCTTACCATGGACTCATCTCTACCTACCTGCCTTTTCTCCACAACCTTTCATTCCCCTACTTTGCAAAAATCTATCCAACCTTGTCTTATTTACTGAGGTAGCCTCCACTGCTTCATAGGGCACAGAATTCCACAGATTCACCACTCTCTGGGAAAAGCAGTTCCACCTCATCTCCGTCCTAAATCTACTCCCCTGAGTCTTGAGGCTATGCCCCCTAGTTGTACACAATTTGCCAGACCAGTTTTTATTTTGCTGAGTTGGAAAGTTCCACGTGATTTCCAGCACACAGACAGTTAAATGGTTTTCCCGTCTGATCGCATGTCTGGAATGTTACGGATTGTGCTGATTGCATCATCAGGTATTTTCATTTGAGGAACTGGATCTGTCTGAAAACCCCCGAGTTCCCACATTGCAACATCAGTTGGTATGAACCATATGGGAGAAACTAGTCCAAAAATCTTCTGCATCCCCACAACTCCCTCCGCCACACAGCAGAGATGCACTGATCACTTTCTCACAGAAATCCCTCCATTCCTTCCGCCCCGACAACCAAACCCCTCCCTCACCTCACGCTCTGTCCTTCCTCATAATGTGTCCCACCCCCATCTGCATGGTTCTCCTCCCCACAGCAAGTCTCTCTCGCCTCGCACCCCTAGCCATGCACGTACAAAACCATGCAGCTGGGCTCCCTTCCCTTCGGATTCCACGTAATCATGTACACCTTCCCCTCTGCAAATCAACAAAAACAAAAGTTTCAGTCATGTGGCAATTACTCAATGCTCACAGCTGTGAGAAGAAAGCAGGGTCAGGATGAGAGGAACACACATAGTAATGTGATTGCGGGAGGGCTGTGCGAAGGTTAAGCACTTACTTGAAACAAATCAAACCTTGCAGGCATAAGTTTCAATCAGGAATATTAAAATCCTCAAGACACTTAATGGATGTTGTGTTTCATATCATCACTGGCTCTCTTCAGTGGTTAAGCTATGAATTCTACATTGAAGAAAGTGATTGGCGTTGTTACAGCTGATGTGGCCTGTGAGGGAGCTGCTCTTGTTTGGTGCAACATCTTTACAGACTCCACGATTCTGTGGAAGGATGGAGAGTTTACTAGCATACAAAACAACTGACAAAGCTCTGTCACCTCTCGCCATACTAAATGTACAACTTAGAGCGGGAATAATACCTCTGACCAAAGCAGGGTTGTTAAGAAGTTATATTAAGAAGTTGTCCTTCATTAGTCAGCAGACTGAGTTCAAGAGCTGTGAGTTAATATTGCAAATCCATCAAACCCTGGTTAGACCATGCTTCGAGTGTTGTTTTCAGTTCTGGTTACCTCGTTATAGGAAGGATGTGCAAGCTTCAGAAAGGGTGCAGAGGAGATTTACTGGGATGCTGCCTGGATTAGAAAGCATATTTTAAGACGATAGGCTGAGCGAGCTAGGGCTTTTCTTTCTAAAACAAAAGAGAATGAGAAGTAGTTTGATAGAGGTGTACAAGTTGATAAGAGGTGTAGATAGAGTTGATAAGCCAGACACTTTTTCCCGGGGAGGAAATGACTAATAAGAGGAGGCATAATTTTAAGGTGATTAAAGGAAAGTTTAGGGGGGGGATGTCGGGGGTAAGCTTTTTACACAGACAGTGGTGGGTGAGTGGAACGTTTTTCCAGGAGTGGTGGTAGAAGCAGATACATTAGGGGTATTTAAGTACTCCTAAATAGGTACATGGATGATTGAAAAATGGAGGGGGAAGGTTGGATTGATCTTAGAGCAGGTTAAAAGTCAAACACAACATCTTTGCCAGAGGGCTTCTACTGTGTTGTACAGGACTGAAGGATAAAGGTGAGTTGAAGATTTGGGGATCTCACATGGAGCAAAAGTAGGAAACTTCGGGAGGTTGAATACAGGAGGCAGAAACAGTCTGCTATAAGAATCATCTCCTGTGTCTGGTATTACTGAACCTATAAAGTGACCTGGGATTTTGTCAACAGCAAATTCAGAGGTGGCAAGTGCATAGATAATCAGCCTTTCTTCTCACAGACATGTCCCTGTTCATTATTTAATGTCAACATGTAGACTGAAGAGTTTAACACAAACAGGACCCCAGCACAGCTCCACCCTACTCTCTGTTACTCATATCTTGGGTTGACTTCCTGCTCCCTGCGTATCTCTGTTCACGGACTTAACCGTATGATTCAGTTTTCCTTCTTGACTTTGAGGAAAAAGTTGTAAGGGAGTGCTACTTTGACAATTATGGTACCTCTGAAGCAAAAGGAAGACTGGCCTGAAGTCATAGGGAATTAATCCAAAGGATGCTTGCATGAGCAAACCCAAGAGCGAAATCATTTCAACACTGGAACAAAACTTTGCTCCATTCCCTTTGAAACCTTCCAGTTATCAGTTCTATAGCATGGAGGTGAGATAAGGGCTACTTACATAAGAATCAAGTATCTTCCCACTGGAGAGGAAAGAGACTTGTTTACTTTTCAAGTGAAGTGGGAGTGTGCTGGATCACTGAATGGGGACGGGTCAGGTACTGGGAGGCGGAGGCAAAGCCATGTGATCAGCCTTCCTGGACTGCATTCCGTCGAATTTGGCAACCAAAGCCCAAGTGAACTGTTCCAATTAAAAGAGAAATCACTAACTCTGGAACCTGTCCTGCCCGTGATATTTTCACCTCCTGCCAAAATGGCTGATGTTGCTGATCTATATCTGCACACCTCAGCTGAAGGTTGGCCTGAAGAAACTTCGCCACTCCCAGACTTGCCCCTTTTACCCCTCTGCAGGAGTGAGGGGCTTGGACAATTAGCCTCTTCTGAGATGTGCCTCTTCCAGAAGCATTCAGCACAGCCAGTCCCATAAAGGTGTAAGGTTAGCTCTGTTTTCAGCAGCGACACTGTTAAACGTGAAGCTGAGCTGCGGAGTTACTCTCATCAGGCCAGGAACTTGGGCCCTCTGGGGATAGATTTATCGATGCATAGAGCAGCTGGCCTGAGATTATGTTTTCATTGCTGCTTTAAGCCCACAGCCCTGAAGCAGAAAAGTACAGAATTCTCAAATGAGGCAAATCTTTCTGGTAAGTGTAGAGCAACTGAAAAGTTGCCACCCCGAACCAGTTTCTCAGTGAAAGGGTGTCACATGGTGAGAGGGTATTTGTGTCATGCTCCATAATGGCCCAACGTCACAGCTCACCTGCTGACATTTACTCACTGAGAGGTCTTGTAGATGGCGCCGATATTGAGCTGAGCCTTGGGAACAACAGAATGCAATGTCCACTCACAGAGCACAAACCCAACAGGACCAGAAACCGTTCCACTTACACGTTGCTGGGAGCTACGTTTGGTTCATTCGGGTCACACTTTCCCCACTCTGCTTTGCAGGTACCGGTGTTTTCAGTCCCACCGGCAAAGGCACACCCTCTGACACTTCACCCAACTGTTCATGTGAGTTCAAACAGGGAGAATGGTAGGGTGTAAAAATCGCGATATGATGTCCACATGTGCAATCCCACCCATGAGAGGTGAGAAAACATCAAAGAGGACAGGAAATTGCCTGATTTTTATCTTTCTAAACCAGCTCCTCTGGGTACAACTATATCCACTGAATACACTACACAGGCAACATGATCGAGCACTTTAAATCCACAGCTATTTCTCCCAAGATGTGGCTCCTTTGAAAATTTAAGCATTTTAATTTTTTTAACCACTTTACTCCACCTTTCCACCTTCCTTCAAAGGTTTCACTCCTTGCCAACATGTGGTTCAAATACACACTGCACGACCCATTCCCTAGTCTGCTGTTTGCTCCACTACCTTTCCTCTGTGTCTTTGAAAATCCACTGCCATTCGATACCATGGTCAGCAATTCTCTGATTAAACAGGACATGACTGACATCTTATACGTCCATGAAGAGCCGTCCCACTTTAGCCTTCTCATGTCACCCACAGCTTTTGTTCATAGTAGTCGCCCGTACCTCCTTTCCTCCATTACCCAGCGGGATGGGATCACAATCCCTGGTATAACAATAGAAAGGTTAGCTTTATTTGTCACATGTACATTGAAACATACGGTGAAATGCATCACCTATGTCAAATCAAATCAGGGACGATTGTATTGGGTAGCCTGCGAGTGTCGCCATGCTCCCAGCGCTAACATGGCATGCCAACATCTCAGTAACCCTAACCTGTACATCTTTGGACTGTGGGAGGAAACCAGAGCACCTGGAGGAAACCCACGTGGTCACAGAGAGAACGTACGAACTCCTTACATGCAGTGGTGGGAATTGAACCCCGATTGGAGATTGCTGCCTGGCACTGTAAACCAATGCGCTAACTGCTGCACTACCAGGCCTTGGCTCAATCCTTAGCAATTCTGTTGCATCCAAGGCACTTTCTACCCACTTCTGCAAAGCTACAGTACATCGTGTGTGCCCTCTCCGATTTCTCAACTACCTATTTTCAATTTGGCAAAATCCTCAGTTTTTGTTGTGTGACTTCAGAGTCAACCTTTACACCATTCTGCTGCTTTTGCACACCACACTGCACCTTTTGTAGCGTTTGCATTTATTATTACCAGATATCCTTGCTTTACTCTGTCGGTTTCATGCAAACAAGAAATTTCATTGCTCCCTGGCGCAAACAACACTAGCTTAATCCAATCAAAGCCAACCACATCACTTCTCATATGTACGCTGACAGCCTTTGGTTTCACCTCGCCACGACCATCTCGGAATTAGCTAATTGCATGTCCAGTTCTCAGAACTGGATGAACAAAAAGACACTCATTGGTAAATGTGAAATGTCTGCCATTGATTCAAATCACAAGTGGTTCTCTAGTCACCAGCTCCCATTGTGACAACCACTTGAAGATTTAACACAACAGATTGCCCCTTCATGGCACAGCGTGGTACAGTAGCGCAGTGGTTACCACATTGCTTTACATTGTCTGCTTTCACCGATCCGGGTTCAATTCCCACTGCTGATGAAAGAAGTTTCTATGTTCCTCCTGTGACTGGTGGGTTTCCTCTGGGTGCTCCGGTCGGACGGGTTAGGGTAAGTGGGATGTCGACGTGCCATGCTGGCATTGGAAGTGTGGTGAAACTTACAGGCTGCCCAGCACAATCTTCGCTGATTTGATTTGATGCAAACGATGCATATTTCACCGTATGTTTTGATGTTTCAATGCACATGTGACAAATAAAGCTAATCTCTATCTATACTGAGCCACAGACAAAATTCCTGCAGCAACTCTAGATCACCAATTCAACCTCTGTGACAGTGCCATACCTCGACTCATTGCCTGTGTCTGATGTCCTGAAGCCTCCACCTCAATAGTGGTGAAGCCTGAAGAGTCTTGAAACATACGTGTTGGAAATGATATAGCGAATGTTTATTGGATTGAAACTTGAAACGGGCAGATTGTATAATGAGGGAAGATTGACAGGCTGGGTTTCTAGAAGAAGAGGCAGTGACTGAAACATACAAGATCCTGAGGGGTCTTGCCGGGCTAGATATCGTGAGAATACTTCCTCCTCTGGAGCAAACGCGAACTTAAGGGTACTATTTAAAAATGACAGGTCATCAGTAAGACAGAGATAAGGCTTTTCATTTTATCAGAGTCATGACCGTAAGACATGCTGCAGAATTAGGCCACTCGGCTCATCAAGTTTGCTTCACCATTCTAACATGGCTGATTTATTATCCTTCTCAACGTCATTCTTCTGCCTTCTCCCCTAACCATTGACATACTGACTAACCAAGAACCTATCCATCTCTTCTTTAAATGTACTCAATCACTTGGCCTCCACAGCCATCTGTTGCAATGGATTTCACAGATTCACCACCCTCTAGTTAAAGAAATTCTCCCTTATCTCTGTTCAAAATGGATATCCTTTTATCTTGAGTCAGTTGCCTCTGGTTCTAGATTCCCCTACAATGGGAAACATCCTCCCCATGTCCACTCTATCTAGGCCTTTCAATAGTCAATAGGCTCTAGTGAGATGACCCGCCCCCCCCCATTCTTCTGGACTCCTTCCTCAACACTAACTGTCCCTCCACCTATCTTTGTATCATCTGTAAACTTGCCCACTAAAGCCATCAATTCTGATATCCAAATCAATGACACATAACATGAGAAGAAGCGGTCCTAATACTGACCCCCATGGAACACCACCAATAATCGGTAGCCAACTAGAATAGGGCTCCCTTTATTCCCACTCTTTGCCTCCTGCCAATCAGTCAATCTCCTATCCATGCTAGTATCTTTCCTGTAGTACCATGGACTCTTATCTTGTGAAGCAGCCTTATGCGCAGCACCTTGTCAAGGGCCTTCTGAAAATCCAAGTGCACAACATCCACTGACTCTCCTTTGTCTATCCTGCCTATTATTTCCACAAAGAATTTCAACAGATTTGTCAGGCAAGATTTCCCCTTAAGGAAACCCTGCTGACTTTGGTCTATTTTGTCATGTCTCTCCAAGTACCCCAAAACCTCATTCTTAGTAATTTTTATACCAGGTCTTTATTTACTTTGAATATTTTTAAGGTGGATCATATAGATCTTAATAAGTAAGAGAGTGAAAGACTACCATGGTAGAGAGGAAAGAGAGTTGAGTTTACAACTAGATCAGCCAAAATCAGGATTAAGGGCCTGAGTGATCTACTCCTGCCCCTAATTCATATGTTATGCCATCTCCAGACATAAAAACATCAGCACTCTTCTAGGCACCTTAGAAACGTAAGTGTCCAAAAACATAAGGTCATCTAAAACCACTGCCCGTTTTCTAGACCAAAACAAACTCCCCATTGCTAATCATTCCTGCACTCTCTCATCTAGATATAGCCCCAGTTAAACAAACCTCTTCCAGGTTTTCAAGCACCACTAAGGTAATGCCCCTCCTTAAATTTTTCTTGCCTTTGAAAACAATTTTCTAACTGTGTGTGGAGGCACAGTAGCTTAGTGGTTAGCACAATGCTTTACCGTACAGGTGACCTGGGTTCAATTCTTGCTGCCGTATGTAAGTTTGTACAGTCTCCCTGTGACCCCGTGGGTCGCCTCCAAGTGCTCCAGCTTCCTCCCACAGTCCAAAGACGTATCAGTTGGTAGGTTAATTGGTCTTTGTAAATTGTCCTGTGATTGGGCTAGGATTAAATTGGACAGTGTGGCTCGAAGGGCCAGGGTGGCCTATTCGTTGCTTGCCTTGAGGAATTGATGGGGCAGCCCACAAGTGTCACCACGCTTCTAACACCAACATAGCATACCCACAGCATACGAAGCCTAACTCATACATCTATGGAATGTGGGAGGAAACTGAAGCATCTGGAGGAAACCCACGTGAATCCATGTTATAAAGCTGACCACACATGTTAGTCAGACCACACTTGGAGTACTGTGAGCAATTTCAGGCCCCTCATCTAGGAAAAGATGTGCTGGCGTTGGAGAGGATCCAGAGGAGGTTCACAAAAATGATTCTGGGAATGAAAGAGTTAATGTATGAGGAGCACTTGAGTTTAGAAAAATGAGGGGGTTGGAATCCCATGGGAACCTATTGAATAGTGAAAGGTTTGGATAAGATGGATGGGGAGAGTTTGTTTCCAATGGTGGGGGAGTCTAGGACCAGAGGAAACATCCTCATAACAGAAGGACATTCATTTAGAACGGAGATGAAAAGAAATTTCTTTAGCCAGAAGTAGTGAATTTGTGGAATTCACTGCCAATGACAGCTGTGGAGACCAAGTCATTGGGTACATTTAAAGCGGAGTTTGGTAAGTTCTTGATTAGTCAGAGTGTCAAAGGTTAAGGGAAGAAGGCAGGAGAATAGGATTGAGAGGGGTAATAAGGCAGCCATGACGGAATGAGGAAGCAAACTTGATGGGTCAGATCGCCTCATTCTGCTCCTATGACTTATGATCTTACGTTCTTCAAGCTCTGGCTTCTAATGTCTTCTTGATTTCAGTTCCTCCACAGTTAATAGTTTTGCCTGCAGCAGACAAAGTCAAAGCTTTAGCATTCTCTCCATATGTGAATGTTTTCTTAAACCCTACCCTTTAACCAAGATTTTACTCTGAAAATTTTCAAACATTTTATACAGTTAGTATCACATTTTGTTTTTTTTAATACTCCCAAGAACCATCCAGGAAATTTTTGCCTCCTTTAAAAAGTGAATAGCACAAATGCAGGTTGTTGTGATTATTAGTGAGGCTGCTTCTGCGTTGCTGTTTGGTCAGGTGGCTCCAGGATCTGGGAAACGACAATGGATTTCCAAATCGGGATGTCAAGTGACTTGAAAGGGAACCTGCGGAGGGTGACATTTCTCTACACTGCTGCGTTTGATGGAAGTCTCGCTGTGGGAGTTTGCCCTTCCTTGCCTTGGTGAAGCCATCATAAACACAGCACCAGCTCTTTGTCACTCATCCGGAGAAGATACCAGTGTCACCCCCGCATCCAATGATGCTTTTTGTTCATCAATAAAATTCTGAGAGGAGTTCAGCCTCCTAAGCTATTAGAAAACTGTTTGGAAGATATTGGGGCTAATTTTCAGTTTCTGCCAAGCACGGTCAAGGTGGAATCATTCCAATGTCACGTGACCGGCAGCAATGAATATGGAATTGAGTCAGGTTTTTTAAAAACAATCAAACATTTATTAAACTCTGCTCAATATAAAAAAAAAACAAACGTAAGTCTTAACTGGAAGTAAACTGCTATGTGGCCATTTAACAAACTGCCACTCAGTACTCATGTACCTTACAATAGAATGTAAAACTCCATTTTAAATCAAAACTGCGTCATAAGGCAAATACGCAGTGGAGAGGAGTATCTGGCTTATGTTCTAACTGGAAAAAGTAACTATGTCACCAGGGGTCTACACTTATATAACTGGTGAGAACAGGTCATCACATGACCTCACATTGGCGGGAAAATTACAACATGTGACCTCCACAAGACCATTACATCATCCTCACAAGACAGTCATAAGATATCCATGAGGTATGTAACACCCATATATAACTCCCATATATCCATTGCACTTTTAGTCTATCCGTCCTCTTTTGGCTTAGGACCTTGACACTATTCACATATTTCTAAGAACCTATTTTGCATATCCATTGAACTGCATCAAGATTCAAGATTGATTAATGTCATTTCCAGTATACAAGTGTAAAAACGAATGAAATAATTGTTACTCCAATCCAATGTAGCACAAAAAAGAGAAAGAACACAATAATACAAAGCGCAAGAAATATACTTACATGTGACCCTTGGGTTCTGTCGGCTGTGTAAGTCTGGAGAAGACAGTCTCTGGCCCCATCAAACGTATGAGCTTGACGTGCAAAGCATCCTGTTTGTATGGATCCTGCATGATTCGTTACCCTGTTACAATTCAGTACCACGAAAGAACAAACAGAACACCATATGCAATTGAATGATTTAGCTTTATAATTCTTAATTTGACTAAAAGGTTAGTAAAGAAACACAAAAAGCAAAGGGCCCATTTTAATGAAACAGTCTAATGTGTACAAGTTGGAACTTACAGTTTCCCTTCCGCTAGTCCTCCATCGATTTTCCCGGGCTTTGTCGACTCCCAGCCCCACTCCAAGTCCAATCTTTTCTGGTGTCTACGACTGCTCCATTCTGGCATCTTCTCTATCCATCTTCCACTGAACGTAAAACCCAGATCACCTCGGTCTCAGGCACACAACAAGCAAAAACACTCCCATCACTGGATGGCACACATTCCAAAGCCCCCATTATCTCTAGCCATAACTCAAACATTACTGCTACAGGAAAAACCATTGCATTTGCAGTGCTCTACAGAAAGACCATTACATTAGCAGTGAAACCTTTCCCAGGGTGTTACATACATAAGATAGTTGACATACGCAGATTGATTGTATGTACATAAAGTAGCACCAGGCACAGGAATGTCTGTATACGAGGTGACTCTGACAAGAAATGATAAAGTAGGGGTGGTGTGGTGGGTTAGTGCGTGGAGGTGTTGATCATCCTCACTACTTGGGGAAAGTAAATGTTTTTGAGTCTCGTGGACCTGTTATGGATGTAGCCTCCTTCCTAATGGAAGTGGGATAAACAGTCCATGAGCAGGGTGGATGTTGACGGCCTTTTTCCGTCACCTTTCTGTATATATGTCCTCGATTATATTATTCAACTGGTTACAACAGAAATGCGAAGATTACTGCACTTGCTCCATTCATTGGAACTATTCAAAGTGTCAGGCTGCTTTGTCCTAGGAGATACCAAGAACGTTGCACTGTTAGACTTTGGTTATACAATATGCTTCAAACTTTACTCAGCCATGAAACACCTTAGAAATGGAATCAGGTTTATTACCACTGATATACAGTATGTTGTGAGTGTTATTATTTTGTGGCAGTAGTACAGAGCAATACATTCCATACACTATAAATTACATTGAAAAACAAGTCATACACTGTATAAATAATATACAGTGCCTATAAAAAGTATTCACCCATCACCCACCCTTGGAAGTTTTCATGTTTTATTGTTTTACAACAGTGAATCACACTGGATTTATTTTGGCTTTTTTGACACTGATCAACAGAAAAAGATTCTTTTCTGTCAAAGTGAAAACAGATCTCTACAAAGTGACTAAGTTACTTACAAATATAAAGTACAAAATAATTGATTGCATAATGTTTCAACCTTCCCCCCCCCCCCCGCCCCCCTGCCTTAGTAAGACACATCAAATCACCACTGGTTTTAGAAGTCACATAGTTAGTTAAATGGAGCTTACCTGTGTGCAGTCAAGGTGTTTCAACTGATTGTAGTAAAAATACACCTGTATCTGGGAGGTCTAACTGCTGGCGAATCAGTATCCTGGCAAAAACTACACCATGAAGACAAAAGAACACTCCAAGCAACTCCACAAAAAGACTATTGAAAAGCATGAGTCAGGAGATTGATACAAGAAAATGTACAAGACACTGAATATCCCTTGGAGTACAGTTAAGTCAATCATCAAGAAATGGAAAGAATGTGGTACAGATGTAAGTCTGCCTAGAGCAGGCTGTCCTCAAAAACTGAGTGACCGTGCGTGAAGGGGTCTAGTGAGGGAGGCCACGGAGAGATCTAAGACAACTCTGGAGGAGTTACAAACTTCAGTGGCTGAGATGGGAGAGACTGCGCATAGAACAACAGTTGCCCAGGTGCTTCACCAGTTACAGCTTTATGGGAGAGTGGCAAAGAGAAAGCCATTGTTGAAAAAACACACATGAAATCTCAGCTAGAGTTTGCTGGGAGGCATGTAGGAGACTCTGAAATCAGCTGGAAGAAGGTTCTATGGTCTGATGAAACCAAAATTGAGTTTTTTGGTTATTTGACTAAATGCTATGTTTGCTGTGAGCCAAACACTGCACATCATCAAAAACACACCATCCCTACCAGGAAGCATGGTGATGGCTGCATCATGCTGTAGGGATGCTTCACTGCAGCAGGCCCTGGAAGGCTTGTGAAGGTAGAGGGTAAAATGAACACAGCAAAATACAGGGAAAACGCGAAGCAGTCTGCAAGAGAACTGCAACTTGGGAGAAGATTTGTTTTCCATCAAGACAATGACCCCAAGCATAAAGCCAATGCTACACAGGAATGGCTTAAAAACAACAAATTTAACATCCTGGAGTCGGAGTCCAGACCTCAATCCAATTGAGAATTTGTGGCTGGACTTGAAAACAGCTGCTCATTCACGATCCTCATGCAATCTGACAGAGCTTGAGCAGTTTTGTAAAGAAGAATGGGGGAAAATTGCAGTGTTCATGTGTACAAAGCCAATAGAGACCTATCCACAGAGACTCAAGACTGTAATTGCTGCCAAAGGTACATCTACTAAATACTGACTTGAAGGGGGTCAGTAACTATGCAATTATTGTGTTTAATAATTGGAACAAATTTAGACCCATTTGTAGAAACTTGTTTTCACTTTGACCCAAAAAATATTTCTATTGATCAGTGTCAAAAAAGCCAAATTAAATCCCTTGGGATTCAATGCTGCAAAACAAGAAAGCATGAAAACGTCCAAGAGGTGTAAATACTTTTTATAGGCACTGTAAATATAACCAGCACATCCTTATGTTGTGCTGGTTGCTAATGCAAACAATACACTTCATGCTGTGTTTCAATGTACATGCGGTAAGTAATAAATGAATCTGAGGTCTGGTTGCAAACCTGAGTACTTCCTTTCTCTATCTTTCTGTCTCTGTCTCTGGAGACAGCTTATCTACTGATGTCTACTATAAGCCTACGGACTCTCACAGCTACCTGGACTATTCCTCTTCTCACCCTGTCTCTTGCAAAAATGCCATCCCTTTCTCGCAATTCCTCCATCTCCGCCACATCTGCCCTTAGGATGAGGCCTTTAATTCCAGGACAAGGGAGATGTCCTTTTTTAAAGAAAGGGGCTTCCCTTCCTCCACCATCAACTCTGCTCTCAAATGCATCTCTCCCATTTCACACACATCTGCTCTCACTCCATCCTCCCTCCACCCCATTCGGAATAGGGTTCCCCTTGTCCTCACCTACCACCTCAACAGCCTCTGGCTCCAACATATAATTCTCCATAACTTCCACCACCTCCAACTGGATCCCACCACTAAGCACATCTTTCCCTCCCCCCCCCCCCATCCTTCCCACCGATCTCCCTCCTGGTACTGATCCTTGTAAGCAGAACATGTGCTACATTTGCCCTTACACTTCCTCCCTCACCACCATTCAGGGCCCCAGACAGTCCTTCCAGGTGAGGCGACACTTCACCTGTGAGTCGTCTGGGGTGATATACTGTGTCTAGTGCTCCCGATGCGGCCTTCTATATATTGGCAAGACCTGACGCAGGCTGCGAGGCAGTTTTGCTGAACACCTACGCTCTGTCCACCAGAGAAAGCCGGATCTCCCAGGGGCCACACATTTTAATTCCACGTCCCATTCCCATTCTGATATGTCTGTCCACGGCCTCCTCTAATGTCAAGATGAAGCCACACTCAGGTTGGAGGAACAACACCTTATATTCCGTCTGGGTAGCCTCCAACCTGATGGCATGAGCATTGACTTCTCTACCTTCCATTAATGCCCCCCTTCCCCTTCGTACCCCATCCCTTATTTATTTATTTATTTATTTATTTCTCCTTTTTCTCCCTCTGTCCCTCTCACTATACTCCTTGCCCATCCTCTGGGCTTCCCCCTCCCCTTTTCTTTCTCCCTAGGCCTCCTGTCCCATGATCCTCTCATATCCCTTTTGCCAATCACCTGTCCAGCTCTTGGCTCCATCCCTCCCCCTCCTGTCTTCTTCTATCATTTCGGATCTCCCCCTCCCCCTCCCACTTTCAAATCCCTTACTAGCTCTTCTTTCAGTTAGTCCCGACGAAAGAGTCTCGGCCCGAAATGTCAAATGTACTTCTTCCTATAGATGCTGCCTGGCCTGCTGCGTTCACCAGCAACTTTTATGTGTGTTATTTCCTTTAGTGCTGCACTAAGCACAAGAAAATTAGAGTTTGCAGGCTTTATCCCTGACACCCTCTCAGTTATTAGCAGAATCGTCACTGAGATTGTTCAGTCCTTTGCTTTGCTCATTTATTCCCAGGGAACATGCATCCCTAGAGAACAATTATGACCTATTCCCCGCTCCCGAGCACCTTTGAAAAGTCAGCTGAAGAGCAAAACAGGATGGGGAAGAACCACAGCCACATAAACACAGGCTAGATGTTCAATGAATTTCCTCCCTAAAAAATGAACCAGTTGGATTTATTTATTTATTTGTTTGTTTGTTTATTGAGATACAGCGCAGAATAGTCCGGCCCTTTGAGCCACACCCCAGAAATCGCCAATTTAATTCTAGCCTAATCATGGGACAATTTACAATGATCAATTAACTTCCAACTGGTACGTCTTTAGACTGTGGGAGGAAACTGGAGCACCGAGAGGAAACCCACGCAGTTGTGGGGAAAACGTACAAACTCCTTACCGGCAGCGGTGGGAAATGAACCCCTATTGTAAAGCGTTGTGCTAACTACTGTGCTACTGTGCCACCCCATGACAGGGTGGCTTGATATTATCAACTATAAATTCCAATCTTTGTTTTATAACTGGGAATTAAATTCTCAACTAGCAAGTGTAGTACAGTAGCACAGTGGTTAGAACAATGGTTATTTCTTCAGCGGCTTGATCGGGGCACGACTGCGCAAGCACGTGGACATCAGCCAGTGAGAACAGCCAGAAGAGTTTAAAAGGTGACAGCTTTATAGAGCGGGCGCAGAGTAGAGGGAGACAG
Organism: Mobula hypostoma; assembly: GCF_963921235.1. Taxonomy (NCBI): domain Eukaryota; kingdom Metazoa; phylum Chordata; class Chondrichthyes; order Myliobatiformes; family Myliobatidae; genus Mobula; species Mobula hypostoma. The sequence continues at coordinate 123,393,906 of NC_086102.1, forward strand.
AGTAGGAAGGCTTTGGCTCATCGGGGCTTCAGCAATAAAGGGTCGAGGCGAGGTAGGTTATCTGTGCAGAATACAGACAGGAAGTATGTGTGTGAGGCCAGTGTTCTGTGCTCGGTGTCAGATGTGGGAGGTCCTGGAGTCTCCCAGCCTCCCAGACGGCCACATCTGCGCCTGGTGTGTCGAGCTGCAGCTCCTAAGGGACAGCATTAGGGAACTGGGGTTGCAGCTCGATGACCTTCGTCTGGTCAGGGAGAGTGAGGAGGTGATAGGTAGGAGCTATAGGCGGGTAGTCACACCCAGGGCCTGGGAAGACAGGTGGGTAACAGTCAGGAGAGGGAAGGGCAGGAGTCAGAGGCTAGAGAGCACCCCTGTGGCTGTCCCCCTTGACAATAAATACTCCTGCTTGAGTACTGTTGGGGGAGACGACCTACCTGGGGGAAGCAACAGTGTCCGTGCCTCTGGTACAGAGTCTGGTACTGTGGCTGAGAAGGGAAGGGAAAGAAAGAGGATGGCAGCAGTGACAGGGGACTCTATAGTTAGAGGGTCAGACAGGCGATTCTGGGGATGCAGGAAGGAAGCACAGATGGTAGTTTGCCTACCAGGTGCCAGAGTCCAGGATGTTTTGGATTGTGTCCAAGATATCCTGAATTGGGAAGAACAGCCAGAGGTCGCGGTACATATTGATACCAATGACATAGGCAGGAAAAGGGAGGACGTCCGGAAAACAGACTACAAGGAGTTAGGAAGGAGGTTGAGAAGCAGGACCACAAAGGTAATCATCTTGGGATTACTGCCTGTGCCATGCGACAGTGAGTATAGGAATAGGATAAGGTGGAGGATAAATGCATGGCTAAGGGATTGGAGCAGGGGGCAGGGATTCAGGTTCCTGGATCATTGGGACCTCTTTTGGGGTAGCGTGACCTGTACAAAAAGGACGGGTTGCACTTGAATCCCACGGGGACCAATATCCTGGCGGGGAGGTTTGCTAACGCTATTGGGGTGAGTTTAAACTAGAATTGCTGGGGGGTGGGAACCGAACTGAAGAGACAGAGGAAAAGACAGTTGGCTCAAAAATAGAGAAAGCTTGGAGACACTGCCAGAGGGAGGATAGGCAGGTGATAGAGAAGGGATGCGCTCAGACCGATGGGTTGAGATGTGTCTATTTTAATGCAAGGAGTATTATGAACAAAGTAGATGAGCTTAGCGCATGGATCAGTACTTGGAGCTATGATGTTATGGCCATTACAGAGACTTGGATGACTCAGGGGCAGGAATAGTTACTTCGAGTGCCAGGCTTTAGATGTTTCAGAAAGGACAGGGAGGGAGGCAAAAGAGGTGGGGGTGTGGCACTATTGATCAGAGATAGTGTCACAGCTGCAGAAAAGGAGGAAGACATGGAGGGATTGTCTACTGAGTCTCTGTGGGTGGAAGTTAGGAACAGGAAGGGGTCAATAACTCTGCTGGGTGTTTTTATAGACTACCCAATAGGGACATCAAAGAGCAGATAAGGAGACAGATTCTGGAAAGGTGTAATAAAAACAGGGTTGTCGTGGTGGAAGATTTTAATTTCCCAAATATCGATCGGCATGTCCCTAGAGCAAGGGGTTTAGATGGGGTAGAGTTTGTTAGGTGTGTTCAAGAAGGTTTCCTGACACAATATGTAGATAAACCTACAAGAGGAGAGGCTGTACTTGATCTGGTATTAGGAAATGAACCTGGTTAGGCGTCAGGTCTCTCAGTGGGAGAGCATTTTGGAGTGATCACAATTCTACTTCCTTTACCATAGCATTGGAGAGGGATAGGAACAGACAAGTTTGGAAAGCATTTAATTGCAGTATGGGGAAATATGAGGCTATCAGGCAGGAACTTCGAAGCATAAATTGGGAACAGATGTTCTCAGGGAAATGTGTGGAAGAAATGAGGCAAATGTTCAGTGGATATTTGCGTGGAGTTCTGTATAGGTACGTTCCAATGAGACAGGGAAAGGTTGGTAGGGTACAGGAACTGTGGTGTACAAAGGCTGCTGTAAATCTAGTCAAGAAGAAAAGAAGAACTTATGAAAGGTTCAAAAAACTAGATAATGATAGAGATCTAGAAAATTATAAGGCTAGCAGGAAGCAGCTTAAGAATAAAATTAGGAGAGCCAGAAGGGGTCATGAGAAGGCCTTGGCAGACAGGATTAAGGAAAACCTCAAGGCATTCTACAGGTATGTGAAGAGCAAGAGGATAAGACATAAGACGTGAGGGAATAGGACCAATCAAGTGCGACAGTGGAAAAGTGTGTATGGAACTGGAGGAGATAGCAGAGACACTTAATGAGTGCTTTGCTTCAGTATGCACTACAGAAAATGACCTTGGCGATTGTAGGGATGACTTACAGCGGACTGAAAAGCTTGAGCATGTAGATATTAAGAAAGAGAATGTGCTGGAGCTTTTGGAAAGCATCAAGTTGGATAAGTCACTGGGGCCGGACAAGATATACCCCAATCTACTGTGGGAGGCGAGGGAGGAGATTGCCGAGCCTCTGGAAATGATCTTTGCATCATCAATGGGGATGGGAGAGGTTCTGGAGATTGGAGGGTCGCGGATGTTGTTCCATTATTCAAGAAAAGGAGTAGAGATAGCCCAGGAAATTATAGACCAGTGAGTCTTACTTCAGTGGTTGGTAAGTTGATGGAGAAGATCTTGAGAGGCAGGGTTTATGAACATTTGGAGAGGCATGATATGATTAGGAATAGTCAGCATGGCTTTGTCAAAGGCAGATCGTGCCTTACGAGCCTGAATGAATTTTTTGAGGATGTGACTAAACGCATTGATGAAGTTGAAGTAGTAGATGTAGTGTACATGGATTTCACCAAGGCATTTGATAAGGTACCCCATGCAAGGCTTATTGAGAAAGTAAGGAGGCATGGGATCCAGGGGGACATTGCTTTGTGGATCCAGAACTGGCTTGCCCACAGAAGGCAAAGTGTGGTTGTAGACCGGTCATATTCTGCATGGAGGTCGGTCACCAGTGGTGTGCCTCAGGGATCTGTTCTGAGACCCCTGCTCTTCGTGATTTGTATAAATGACCTGGATGAGGAAGTGGAAGGATGGGTTAGTAAATTTGCTGATGACACAAAGGTTGGGGGTGATGTGGATAGTGTAGAGGGCTGTCAGAGGTTACAGTGTGACATTGATAGGATGCAAAACTAGGCTGAGAAGTGGCAGTCCAAACCAGATAAATGTGAGGTGGTTCATTTTGGTATGTCAAATATGATGGCAGAATATAGTATTAATGGTAAGACTCTTGACAGTGTGGAGGATCAGAGGCATCTTGGGGTCTGAGTCCACAGGACACTCAAAGCTGCTGAACAAAGGATATGGAAAGCATAAAAATGGAGTAGAGGAGATTTACAAGGATGTTGCCTGGATTGGGGAGTATGCCTTATGAGAATAGGTTGAGTGAACTCAGCCTTTTCTCCTTGGAGCAACAGAGGATGAGAGGTAACCTGATAGAGGTGTACAAGATGATGAGAGGCATTGATCGTGTAGATAGTCAGATGCTTTTTCCCAGGGCTGAAATGACTAGCATGAGAGGCACAGTTTTAAGGTGCTTGGAAGTAGGTATAGAGGTGATGTCAGGGGTAAGTTTTTTATGCAGAGAGTGGTGAGTGCGTGGAATGGGCTGCCAGCGACGGTGGTGGAGGCAGATATGATAGGGTCTTTTAAGAAACTCCTGGATAGGCACATGGTGCTTAGTAAAATAGAAGGCTATGGGTAACCCTAGGTAATTTCTAAGTTAAGGACATGTTCGCACAGCTTTGTGGGCCAAAGGGCCTGTGTTGTGCTGTAGGTTTTCTGTGTTTCTATGTTTCTTAACAATGCTTGACAGCATCAGCCAGCGCTTACCGACCTGGGTTCGATTCCTGCCGCAGTCTGTAAGGAGTTTGTACGTTCTCCCCGTGTCCACATGGGTTTCCCCTGGCTGCTCCAGTTTCCTCCCACATTGCAAAGACGTACCGTTCGGGTGAGTGAGTGAGGGCTTGCTAGGTTAGTGCCGGAAGCATGGTGATGCTTGCGGGCTTCCCAGCCCAATCGCCGCTGATTTCATTTGGTGCAAGTGATGCATTTCACTGTATGCTTTGATGTTTTAATGTACATGTAACAAATTAAGCTAATCTACTTCTATTATTGAATGGGAAGTAGAACAACTACATTGCGGTCCTCGTGAACTGTCCCCAGATTGCTGCCTTCTGCTTGAGAATATTCTTGAAAAGAACTCAAAAATTTTCTACTAAGTGTCAGAAAGGGGGTTGCATATGACTTGATTTTTTGATGGTTGACGTTCAGTATATATCGGAGCCCAAATGCATTGAATATTGAAAAGTTTAATAACTCTGCATAAATCTGTGTTTTAATATCAGCAGTGGTTTTGCCTCTCCAAACTCTTTCCTTTTGGATTTAGCAATCTTGAAGCCACCAGTAATTTCACACATGACATGGCTTTGAATCTTTTTGATCTCCCACTGGAAAAAAAAGATGTGTCTCTCCATCTGTGCACCATTAGTAAGGAAGAAAGTTAAGTGATTAGCAAAGAGGAAAAAAACGCTGCAAGGAAATAAAGGGGCCACTTCATGCCACAATACAAACCATGTGTTGCAGCCTAACCTGGAGCAAAGACATAGAACAAACTTACAAACAATCCTGGCAGACAGCAAAGTTGTAGGAAGATGGGGAAAACACCACAGGATTTTGTCCACCCTCAGTCCCCTCTGTGTATGGGACTGGAGATGTATTCAATCTCTCCAAGAACCTCGTCCAGACTATACATGCAAATACAGAATATTAAAGTGGCTCAGTTGTTGGTGTGCTCACCATGAGTCAATTCCTCTGGATTTAAGCATCTTTCCAGACTCGGCAACTATCGCAGAACTCCAGGGAAAGCAAGAGTGAATGCTGCACCACTGAAGATGCTAATATTCCTAAGAGGCCGCAAAGGGACATCCTAAGTCTTTAGTCAAATGACTTCACAATCCACTGGCACAATTTCAATCGGAACAATGGAGCTCTGTGTCGCGATCTGGACAATATTTACCAACAGCAGAGAAGTACAATTAACTCGTGCGTTAGTTTAATGATTGTTTATTTAGTTGCTGAATTTTCCTCATTACACTTCCTTAGAAGGAGCTCATTGGTCCCTGCAGCTCGTGGGATGTCCTGATTTTGTGAATGGTGCTGTGGAAGTGTAAATATTTCTTCATGTGGGGGGAGTTTGGAGCTGAAAACAAAAGATACAATTGGGTAATTCCTCCTTGTAGAGAAGCATTTAGACTCAAGTAGACATAACTCTAAAGAAAAGAGTTTGAAGATTCATGTGAGGAAGTTGATCTCAATCAAATGCAATTTAATAAATCATTTCTCGCCAGTGGAAGTAGAAGTAGAAGTTTAGAAACTCTAATGCCAGGCAAAATTTCTTCATGATGGCGAAAGTGACAACTCTATGGAATTTGACTACACCCTTCACACTCATAGAGTAGCTCACTGTTTTTCCCACATTTACCTTTTTCATACCTTGTGACCCATGCCACACTCACTGCCTCAAAGTGACCGAGAAAACGAAGGCTCATTGGACCTACAACCATGCTTCCCTGGAATCATCTGGCAGGAAATGAAACCAAGTGAGCTCGTACAAGCTCCTTCCTGCATTGTCTTTCTTCTCTCTTTGTTGGATTAGGGAGAAAGATGTAGATCAACTTGCAAGGATCAACTTTATTCATCATACACACTTACATGCATTAACAATTTGTTATGACGTGTTGTTCAGTGTATGACATGCAACAAAAAAGAACAATATTAAACATCTATACAGAATGAGGAATTATATAAAAATAAGGATTATACAATATATAACTTAAAAATTTAATAAAGCTAGAGGTTAAAGTACAGATATGGAATAAAATGTGCATAAATACATCGTAAACAGCATCATAAAAAGTGGTTTACAGTGTCTACAGTGTATTGAGGAGTAATAGAGGGGGTTGGGGTGGGGGCTAACTTGAGTGGTTGATCAGATTAAGATCAACCGTGACTCCATGTTACCTCCTATCTGATCTGTCCTAACACTAGATGTACTGCACTAAAAGCAATAGTAACATGGATCATACTGACACCTTGGGGAGAAACGTTTAAGCTGGCACAATGATTTTGTTTTAATAGACCTACAGAAGGGAGCTTTTGCAAAAGATGGTTTGCAAAGTAAGTAGTATATGCAATGCTTTTCCCTGCCTGGTTCTTTGTCCAGGACACGTACAGGTCATGCAGTGATGCTAAACTACAGCCAATGACCTTTTCTGCTGTCCTGACAGTTTTACTGTAGTTTTCTCATATTATGAGAGGATGCTGCGCCAAACTAGACAGTAATGGGTGATGTAAGGATGATGCTATGATGAGGACCTAGGTAGAATCACCTAATTATCCACCTTCTATGGGTAGGTAGATGACTTGTTTTTCTATTTTTGCATTTCAGCTTTGATTTAGTCTACTCAGTTTTGCCATTTAATAGCCCACTTTAACATATTGAAACAAAATAACAAAGGTAATAATTACTAAACAAGTAAGGGTGGTTTAGCTAAAAGCTCTAGTTCTAATTTTATGATTATGCCCACATTTCTGAAATAATAGGTAGAAATAGATTATGTCTACCTCACCGCACAGCTTCAGTCACCCGCTGAAAGCATGTCTATTTTAGAATCAGTGGAGCAGAAGGAAACATCCTCAGAGAAAGCGCAATGGGTGTGAGAAACTGGGAGATCAAACCTGCTGGTGTGTCTTGGGAGAAACGTGATCATTGCTGTGATCCGGGTCAGTACCTAACCTCAGAAACATAGTGATCTCAACATCGAATTAAAATTCTACCTTTGGGTGAGAGCAGGGAGTAAATTGTCACAATTACCAGTGCCCTGAGAATGAGGACAGGAGGGTAATTGAATGGATTCCCACCTGCAGAACTTCATCTTATGAGAAGAGGCTGAGCTCGCTAGGCTTTTCTCTTCGGACCGAAGGGGGATGACAGGAGACTTGATAGAGGTGTACAAGATGGTAAGAGGTATAGATTGAATGGATAGCCAGAGACTTTTTCCCAGGGTGGAAGTGGCTAATACGAGGCAGAATAATTTTAAGGTGAATGGAGGAAAGTATGGGGGGGGGTGTCAGAGTTAAGTTTTTACACAGAGAATGGTGGGAGTGTGGAACACCCTGCCAGGAGTGGGGCCAAGGCCTTAGATAGGCTCACGGATGATAGAAAATGGAGTGCTATTTAGGTGGGAAGGGCTAGATTGATCTTAGAATAGGTTAAAAGGTTGGCACAACAAAGGACCTGAACTGTGCTGTGACGTTCCTTGTTCAATGTTTCCTGTTCTTCAAGTCTAAGGCACCAGTCTGGTCTTTACGGGTGGACTAAAAATTAGAGTAATTTCCTGATTCTCAGGAATAAGTAGGCCATAATTCTACATGGAAAGGATGCTAGAGGTTTGGAATTCTGTCCTACAAGTGACAATTGACACTAGATTAAATTATTTTGATATTATTGATAGAATTTTAATAACCAGGGATATAATAGGATCTGTGGTAAAGGTGGTCATTGATCTCCCATTGACCAGTGAAAGGGACTGAGTGGTTACATGGTCTACCCCTGTTTGTATGTTGCCATGTTTAAACTAATCAAATCGTATTCTAAAATTAAATTTACTTGTCTAGGTAGTGAGTTATATGACAACAATTTACACGACTATTAAGTACACAGTATGAAATATTAAAGAAGGGGAGACAGGATTTGCCCAGAACTCCTTTGCAACTTCTTCGACTTCTGTATCTGGACAAAGAACGAACAAAAGCTACATCCCAAAGTTTTACTGAGAAATCCAGGAAGAACTTCTTTGAACTTGGAAAGACTTCTTAATGTGGTTACTGATGGAGTTAATTGACTTTTTTCCCCCAAAGTTAATAGTAAATTGTGTACGTTCAATAGGTTGTAAAAATCATTGGGGTGTCCCTGTGAAAGGTGATAAGTTAATATTAAATTAACATGAACATTAGCTCTTATTTAGCACAGTAGCTCAGTGAGTAGCACAATGCTTTACAGCACCAGCTGTAAAATCAGGGCTCAACTCTGTCACTGTCTATAAGGAGTTTGTACATTCATTACATGACCGTGTGGGTTTCCTCTGGGTGCTCTGGTTTCCTCCTACATTACAAAGGTATATGGTTAGGATCGGTGAGGTGTGGGATTGCTATGTTGGCACTAGAATCATGGAGGCACTTGCAGACTGCCCAGCACAATGCTCACTGATTTGATTTGACATAAATGATGCATTTCACTATGTTTCAATGTAAGTGTGACAAATAAAGCTAATGATGTCACAGCTGAAGACTGATAGAGGGGAGAAAATGGAGGGAGATCCTGTCACAACCACGGATTTGGCAGCGCAGCAGATTTGGCAATTGCGCTCGTGAATATGCACGTGTCACTAATTATTACTTCATTATGATAGTACTTAACTCCATTTATTCCGTCGTAGTGTATGTTGAGACTTGGACATAGCTATGTTTCATTATCTGCATTCCGCCTTGCCTGAGAAATTGAACTGTCTCAGGCAAATTTCATTCAACTCTTCAACTCTTCAGTTAGTCTTCAACTGACTCTGAAGACTAGCGGTATTCGTTTTATTCTTAGTTGTTCTTTTCAGCCGCAGTTTAGGCTTCGTTTTCCATTTGAGAGTTCTAGTTAATGGCCCTGTTTGGCTTTGCGTTTATTGTTTTCTTTTCCCTTTAACACTGTTCGTATTAAAGTCCGTGAACTATCGACCTGCTTCAGTGTCTCTCACTCCGCACTTGGGCCATATTCGAACCTGGTGACAGCAAGTCTCGACCATGCAAAGATGGACCCAGTGGAGAGAGAGCAGCTGCCCTTGGCCATGAAATTCATTATTCAGAGTGATTCGTCGAGAAAACAATGTTCCGCTGGAATTCCTATGTATGAACTCTTGTTTCTGTTTCCAGCATCTTGCCAGGTAATGGACTCAGCAAAGTCTCAATACTGACGTTTTAACATTGGTGGCTTGAGGAGAGGGTACCTTCTATTCTCAGTGCATGTCCTGACTCTACATTCCGAGAGTCCTGAGTCTACATTGAGTTTCTCCGGTATCCAGTCCAAGCTTTTCAAGTCACAAGTACCCAGGTTCCCAGCTTTGTGGTCCTGTGACTCACGTCTGCATAACAAATGAGCACATCAAGCAAGCTTATCAATTGATCCAATAAATCATCATTCAAATCAATAGTGTAGATTCTGGAAGAGCTCTACTCCAAAAGCTAATTCCTGGCTGGAGTGTGCTAAGGCACAAGTAAAGTAACCCTATCGAGAGTATTTTAAGCCTTTGATGAAAGTCATGGTACAGACTGGGAAAATTGAACTTTCATGTAGCAAATTAAACAGATCTACAGAGAACCACCTAGTTTAGGATGAAAGAAACCTGTCTATGCTGTCTTGATCTGTAAAATTGAGAGTATATCCTAAATGTCTCTGGAAAAAAATTGTGAAAGATAAAACACTAAAACACTGTGAACAAGATTTGAAAAGGTTCCTTCTCTAGGTTTCAAGTTTCAAGGTTTCCCAAGGACTTCTCTCTATGTTCCCAGTGTTTTCTTTTTCCGATCGTTTCCAGGTCTTAATGTGTCTAGGGATTTTTTTCAATGTCCTCCCAATCTCAGACTCCCAAGCCTTCCACTCGGCCCCGTCTGATGTTTCTAGATCTCCGTCTGTTGGAGTTCCCAGACCCCTCAGGGTTCCCCAGTCTCCGTCTACTGGGGTTCCCATGCCCCTCTCTCAAGTTCTCCGGATCTCTCAGTCTGTTGGGGTTCCCAGGCCCCCCTCCCAAGTTCCCCATGTCTCTCAAGTTTTCGGATCTTCCTGGGCCATCAGGTGCCAGCTATAGGGAGGGGTTTTCTGTAGTGATTTTGGGCCTGTGCAGGGCATCAGAGAGCTTTTGGGCTCTGAGGTTTTTGTATAGAGCATCTGAACTGGTTAATTGTTGCTTAACAGTTATTAATGGTTTTAGAGTTACTTGTGTTTTTCTCGAGCAATTCGCTCTTTGTAATGCAGTTTCCTGGAGCTTTCTGTTTAAGTTTGTTTATTTTGATAAATTCAGATTTTGTGCTAGTTTTATTCTTGAAGCAGATGCCAGATTAGTCCCAGTCAGAGCGTCCTCATTTTCAGAATGATTTGTCTCACGGTGTCACTTGGTCGAACTACCTCTGTCTAAGCTCTTGTTTCTGTCTCTACATGGGAGTCTTTGGCTCCGATATTGGCAGTGCACACCATGGCAGCTATCCATCAGCATCAGTGAAGGACATCGTGGACAAGTCCTGCACCCAGGACTTCCAGCAGACACAGGTCTGTGGCGCCTCAGGGGGCTGCGCCTAGAGAGGGGGGCCACTGTCACAGCCACTGATTCGGCAGCACAACAGATACGGCAATTGCGCTTGTGAATATGCACGTGTCAGCTAATTATTATTTAACTGTGATAGTATTTAACTCCATTCATTCCGTTGTAGCATTTGTCAAGTCTTGGACATAGCTACACTTTGTTGTCTGTATTCCACCTTGTCTGAGAAATTGGACTGTCGAGTCAACTGACTCTGGAGACTAGCGGTATTCGTTTTATTCTGAGTTGTCCTTTTCAGCCGCAGTGTAGGCTTCATTTTCCATTTGAGTGTTTTAGTCAACGGCCCTGTTTGGCCTAGCGTTTATTGTTTTCTTTTCCCTTTAACACTGTTCGCAATAAAGTCTGTGAACTATCGACCTGCTTCAGTGTCTCTCAGTGTCACTTGCCCATATCCGGACCTGGTGGCAGATCTGGCTAGGGTTTCAATAAAACCTGAGGGGCTAGGTCTTGCTTCAACTGTGTTGGCTCACACAGGAAGAACAATTGATAATCTTCAATAGAGAATGTGTAAAGGATAATTCAACTACATGTGACACAAACAAAATGCTGGAGGAACTCAGCAGGCCTGGCAGCAGCTATGGAAAAGAGTAAATTGCTGACGTTTCCAGCCGAGACTCTTCATCCAGACCCATCATATGGAGTTAGCAGAGAGGGCCTTGCAGACTCATCGGATCGATATGAGGAGAACTGTGAACTGAAAAAACTGTCTTGGCCTGATGTAAAAATTAAGCGTATCATTTTTTATCAAAGAGTCTCCAGAACAGTAACATCTCTACTCACATTCAGTACAAGAGCCAAACACAAATTAACTGCAGCCATCCCTATTTTTTTTGTGCAGTCCACAAATTATGTATTTTCTAAATTCAGTATTGTAATTCAGATATCTAAAACCTGTTTCAAATCAGCTTTGTGTATTCTTTAATCAGTGAAATCAGTTTGGTCTGAGGGATATCGTTCAACGAGATTCTTCACGGTACGTGGTAGCCACACCTACTGCTGACTGGTGTGGTCTGAGGCATAGCTTATAATGATTGACTCTTCAGTCTAAGTGGAAAAACACTCCTGGCAGCTTACCATGATATTATAAACACAAGAGATCCTGCAGATGTGGGAAATCCAGAGATCCACACACACAAAATGCTGGAGGAACTCAGCAGATCAGGCAGCAACTGTGGAGCAGAATAAACAGTCAGCATATCAGGCCGAAACCCTTCATCAGGACTCCTTATTTAATCCTCTCCATAGATGTCGCCTGGCCTGCTAAGCTCCTTCAGCATTTTGCATGTGTTACCATGATATTAGATTAGACGCCCATTCATACTGAAACAAATACATCGGAATGGCCAAGGATTAAGGTCACCAACAGTGCCTGGATGCACTCTTGGAAGTTTCATGGTATGCTCTGCTCAGTCCAACGTTGTCTCCCAACTGGAGTGCAAGCATATTTCTCCCTCTCTTGCAAAAATATTCTGGACACTGACATTTACTCCATGGCAGTTCTTGAAACTTGGTGTTTGGAACTTAATGCTATCAATACAGTAGAAGTAAGGATTGATTTCCACTGATAACCCCCAACCTGCCCCTCCTTGGAAAACTTTAAAAGCCCGTAAGCCATAAGACCAGAATTAGGCCATTTTGGCCCATTGGGGCTGCTTCGCCATTTCATCATGGCTGATCTATTTTCTTCTCAACCCCATTCTCTTGCCTTCTCCCCGTAACCTTTCACATCCTGACTAATCAAGAACCTATCAACCTCCACCTTAAATACACCCAATGACCTGGCCTCCACAGCCACCTGTGGTAATGAATTCCTCACATTAACCAGCCTCTGGCTAAAGAAATTCCTCCTCATCTGTTCTAAATGGACATTCCTTTATTCTCAGGCTGTGTTCTCTGGTCATAGACTCACTCACCATAGGAAACATTCTCTCTACAACCACTCTAGCTAAGCCTTTCATCATTCGACAGGTTTCAATGAGATCTCCCCTCATTCTTCCAAACTCCAGCAAGTAAACACTGAGAGACATCAACCACTCCTCATATAATAAACCTTTCATTCCCGGAATCATTCTCCTGAACCCCCTTGGAATCTCACCAGTGTCAGTGCATCCTTTCTTACATAAGCAGCCCAATACTGCTCACAATTCTCCAAGTGAGGCCTCACCAGGGCCTTATAGAGAATCAGCTTTACATCCTTGCTTTTATATTCTAGGCCTCTCAAAATGAATGCTAACATTGCCTTTGCCTTCCTTGCCACCAACTCAACCAGCAAATTGATCTTGAGGGAATTCTGCACGAGAACTCCCAAGTCCCTTTGCAGTTCAGGTTTTTGAATTTTCTCCCCATTTGGGATATAGTCTATGCTTTTATTCCTTCTACCAAAGTGCATGACCGTACACTTCCCAACATTGTATTCCATCTGCCACTTCTTTGGCCGTTCTCTAAATCTGTTTAAGTCCTCCGGCAGCCTCCTTGATTCCTTAAAACTACCTGCTCCTCCACCCATCTTTGTATCATCTGCAAACTTGACCACAAAGCCATCCATTCCATCACCCAGATCATTGTTGTAAAAAGAATCAGTCCCAACACTGACTCCTGTCGAACACCCTAGCCACCAGCAGCCAATCAGAAAAGGCTCCCTTTATTCCCACTTACAAACAAGAGAAAACCTGCAGATGCTGGAAATCCCAAGCAACACACACAAATGCTGGAGGAACTGATAAGGTTCTCAGCCTGAAATCTCGACTGTTTACTCTTTTCCATATATCCTGCCTGGTCTGCTGAGTTCCTCCAGTATTTTATGTGTGTTGCTTTATTCCCAGTTTTTGCCTCCTCCCTATCGGCCAATGCTCTATCCATGTTAGTATCTATCCTGTAATATTATGGGTTCTTACCTTATTAAGCCTCCTCATATGCAACACCTTGTCAAAAGCCTTCTGAAAATCCAAGTACACAACATCCACTAATTCTCCTTTGTCTACTCTACTTGTTATTTAGACCATAATACAAAGGAGCAGAAGTCAGCCTTTCAGCCCATCGAGTCTGCTCTGCCATTTTATCATGAGCTGATCCATTCTCTCATTTAGTCCCACTCCCCCGCCTTCTCACCATAACCTTTGATGCCCTGGCTACTCAGATACCTATCAATCTCTGCCTTAAATACACCCAATGACTTGGCCTCCACTGCTGCCCGTGGCAACAAATTCCACAGATTCACCACCCTCTGACTAAAAAAATTTCTTCGCATTTCTGTTCTGAATGGGCACCCTTCAATCCTTAGGTCATGCCCTCTCGTACTAGACTCCCCCATCATGGGAAACAACTTTGCCACATCCACTCTGTCCATGTCTTTCAACATTCGAAATGTTTCTATGAGGTCTCCCCTCATTCTTCTAAACTCCAAGGAATACATAGAAACATAGAAACATAGAAAATAGGTGCAGGAGTAGGCCATTCGGCCCTTCGAGCCTGCACCGCCATTTATTATGATCATGGCTGATCATCCAACTCAGAACCCAGCCTTCCCTCCATACCCCCTGACCCCTGTAGCCACAAGGGCCATATCTAACTCCCTCTTAAACATAGCCAATGAACTGGCCTCAACAGTTTGCTGTGGCAGAGAATTCCACAGATTCACCACCCTCTGTGTGAAGAAGTTTTTCCTAATCTCGGTCCTAAAAGGCTTCCCCTCTATCCTCAAACTGTGACCTCAATACAGTCCAAGACCGGACAAATGTTCCTCATATGTTAACCCTCTCATTCCCAGAATCATTCTAGTGAATCTTCTCTGTACCCTCTCCAAAGTCAGCACACCCTTTCTTAAATAAGGAGACCAAAACTGCCCACAGTACTCCAAGTGAGGTCTCACCAGCACCTTATAGAGCCTCAACATCACATCCCTGCTCCTATACTCTATTCCTCTAGAAATGAATGCCAACATTGCATTCGCCTTCTTCACCACCGACTCAACCTGGAGGTTAACCTTAAGGGTATCCTGTACGAGGACTCCCAAGTCCCGTTGCATCTCAGAACTTTGAATTCTTTCCCCAGTTAAATAATAGTCTGCCCGTTTATTTCTTCTGCCAAAGTGCATAACCATACACCTTCCAACATTGTATTTCATTTGCCACTTCTTTACCCATTCTTCTAATCTATCCAAGTCTCTCTGCAGACTCTCTGTTTCTTCAGCACTACCGGCCCCTCCACCTATCTTCGTATCGTCAGCAAACTTAGCCACAAAGCCATCTATTCCATAATCCAAATCATTGATGTACAATGTAAACAGAAGCTGCCCCAACACGGACCCCTGTGGAACACTACTGGTAACCGGCAGCCAACCAGAATAGGATCCGTTTATTCCCACTCTCTGTTTCCTGCCATTTAGCCAATGCTCTATCCACGTATGTAACTTTCCCATAATTCCATGAGCTCTTATCTTGTTAAGTAGCCTCATGTGTGGCACCTTGTCAAAGGCCTTCTGAAAATCCAAATATACAACATCCACTGCATCTCCCTTGTCTAGCCTACTGGTAATTTCCTCAAAAAATTGTAATAGGTTTGTCAGGCAGGATTTTCCTTTGAGGAATCCATGCTGAGTTCTGCCTATCTTGTCATATGCCTCCAGGTACTCTGTAACCTCATCCTTGACGATCGACTCCAACAACTTCCCAACCACCGATGTCAAGCTAACAGGTCTATAATTTCCTTTTTGCTTCCTTGCCTCCTTCTTAAATAGCAGTGACATTTGTAATCTTCCAGTCCTCCAGAACCATGCCAGAATCTATCGACTTTTGAAAGATCAGTGCTAATGCCTCCGCAATCTCCACAGCTACTTCCTTCAGAACACAAGGATGCATTCCATCTGGTCCAGGAGATTTACCTACCTTTCGATTATTCAGCTTCCTGAGTACTTTCTCTGTCGTAATTGTGACTGCGCACACTTCTCTTCCCTGCCACCCTTGAGTGTCCGGTATACTGCTGATGTCTTCCTCAGTGAAGACTGATGCAAAATATTCGTTCAGTTCCTCCGCCATCTCCTTATCTCCCATTACAATTTTTCCAGCATAATTTTCTATCGGTCCTATATCTACTCTCACCTGTCTTTTACTCTTTATATACTTTAAAAAGCTTTTAGTATCCTCTTTGATATTATTTGCTAGCTTCCTATCATAGTTAACCTTTTCCCTCTTAATGACCTTCTTAGTTTCCTTTTGTAAGGTTTTAAAAACTTCCCAATCCTCTGTCTTCCCACTAATTTTTGCTTCCTTGTATGCCCTCTCCTTTGCTTTAACTTTGGCTTTGACTTCTCTTGTCAACCACGGTTGCATCTTTTTTCCATTCAAAAATTTCTTCTTTTTTGGAATATACCTGTCTTGCACCTTCCTCACTTCTCGCATAAACTCCAGCCACTGCTGCTCTGCCGGTTTTTCCCGCCAGTGTCCCTTTCCAGTTAACTTTGGCCAGTTCCTCTCTCATGCCACTGTAATTTCCTTTACTCCACTGAAATACCCACACACCTGATTTCGGCTTCTCTTTTTTAAATTTCACAGTGAACTCAATCATGTTATGATCACTGTCTCCTAAGGGCTCCTTCACCTCAATCTCTCTAATCACCTCCGGGTCATTACACAATACCCAGTCCAGTACAACCGATCCCCTAGAGGGCTCAACAACAAGCTGTTCTAAAAAGCCATCTCATAGACATCCTACAAATTCTCTCTCTTGAGATCCAGTGCCAACCTGATTTTCCCAATCCACTCTCATGTTAAAATCCCCCACAATTATCATAACACTGCCCTTCTGACAAGCCTTTTCTATTTCCTATTGTAATTTGTAGTCCACATCACTGCAGCTGTTTGGAGGCCTATAAATAACTGCCATCAGGGTCCTTTTACCCCTGCAATTTCTTAGCTCAACCCATAAAGATTCTGCACCTTCCAATCCTATATCACCTCTTTCCAGTGATTTAATATCATTTCTTACCAATAAAGCCACGCCTCCCCCTCTGCCTACCTTCCTATCCTTCTGATACACCGTGTATCCTTGCACGTCCAGCTCCCAGAGACATGCATCCTTTAGCCACGTCTCAGTGATGGCCACAATATCATACCTGCTTCAATATCATATTTCTTCAAAGAATTCCAACAGATTTGTTAGGCAAGATTTTCCCTTAAGGAAACCATGCAGACTTCGGACAATTTTATCAGGTGACTCCAAGTACCCTGAAACCACGTCCCTAGCAATCGATTCCAACATGTTCCCAGCCACTGAGGTCAGACTAAGTGGCCTACAATTTCCTTTCTTCTGCCTCACTCCCTTCTTGAAGAGTGGACTGATATTTGCAATTTCTCTGCCTTCCAGAACAATGCCAGAATCTATTGATTCTTGAAAGATCATTACTAATGCCTCCGAAATCTGATCAGCCACCTCTTTCAGAACCCTGGGCTGTAGCCCCTCTGGTACAGGTGACTTACATACCTTCAGACCTTTCAGCTTCCCAAGCACCTTCTCCCTTGTAATAGCAACTGCACTCACTTCTGCCTCGATATTCTTGAACTTCTGACACACTGCTAGTGTCTTCCACAGTGAAGACTGATACAAAATACTTATTCAGTTCTTCTGCTATTTCTTTGACCACCCATTACTCCCTCTCCTGTATCATTTTCCAAAGGTCCAATATCTACTCACAACTTTCTTTATTTCTTTATATATCTGAAAAAACTTTTGCTTTCCTATTTGATATTGTTGGCTTGTTTATCTTCATATTTAATCTCCACCCCCACCCCCCGCCTCCACCAATGACTCTTTCAGTTGCCTTCTGCTGGTTTTTAAAAGTGCCAATCCGCTAATTTCCTTCTAATTTTTTGCTCTATTATGTGCCCTTTCTTTTGCTTTTATCTTGGTCTTGCCTTCCCTTATCAGCTATGGTTGCATCATCTTGCCTTTAGGATGCTTCTTCTCCTTTGGGATGTATCTATCCTACATCTTTCAAATTGCTCCCAGAAACGCCAGCCATTGTTGCTCTGCCATTATCCCTGCTAGTGTCCCCTTCCAATCAGCATTGGCCAGCTCCTCTCTCATGCCTCTGTAATTCCCTTTACTCCTCTGTAATACTGATACATCGGACTTTCGCTTCTCCTTCTCAAATTGCAGGGTGAATTCTTTCATATTATGATCACTGTCTCCTAAGAGTTCCATTACCTTACGCTCACTAATCAAATCTGGTTCATTACACAACACCCAATCCAGAATAGCTGATTCCCTGGTGTTCTCAGCCACAAGCTGCTCTAAAAAGCCATCTTGTTGGCATTCTATAAATTCTCTCTCTTCGGATCCAGCACCAGCCTGATTTTCCCAATCTACCTGCATATTGAAATCCCCCATGACTATTATAACATTGCCTTTTCTATCTCCTGTTGTAATTTATAGCCCACATCCTGGCAACTGTTCGGAGGCCTCTACGTACCTCCCATCAGGGCCTTCTTACCCTTGCAGTTTCTTAACTCTACCCACAATGATTCTACATCTTCCAGTCCTATGTCACCTCTTTCTAATGATTTGATTTCATTTTTTACCAACAGAGCCACGTCACCCCCTCTGCCTACCTGCCTGTCCTTTTGATACAATATGGGCCCTTGGATGTTAAGCTCCCAACTATAATCTTCTTTCAGCCACGACTCAGTGATGCCCACAACCTCATTCTTGCCAATCTTCAACTGTGCTACAAGATTATCTACCTTCATAATTCAAAGTAGATTTATTACCAAAGAATGCATAAATTATATACCTTGAGATTTGTTTGCTTACAAGCAGCCACAAAACAAGGAACTTGAAAAACCCAATGTATAAAAAAAAGAAAGACTGTAACCACTGCACTGAAAAAGAGGGAAGAACGCACACGCACTCACACAGCATGCAAACAATAGGAGCAAACGACAGCATTCCAAACCAGAATGAGTCCTTAGATTCATTCTGCAGAACAATCAGAGTAGGCCCAATCCTCAATCTCAGTTCACCATATTTGCGAGGCAAAAACGCTGCAAAATCGACAGAGACGAGAGCCTTGGTGCTGTATAGAGAGGAATGAACATCACAGGAGAGCGAGCAAAATCAGCCCGACCCTCGCCTCCAGTCTGACACTCAGGCTTTCCAGTCTATCTGGACTGGCATTTAGATTGTCCAAGTACCAGGTAGTGCCTCGCTCTAGCACTCAGACCCCAGCGCAGTGATGTGCTTGGGCCGTACAGCCCGAAGACGTTCTCAGTCTCACCAAGTTGACTTGGTGCTTGGAGCAATCCAACCTTGCACCTGGGTTAGGTGGGCAGGCATTGAAACTCTTCCACACCGATTCCTCTCCAAAATCATACATTCCAACTCCAACAGTGATATCAACTCGGTCAACGACCCCGTCTTGAAGACATTGTGCTTCGGCTTTGCAACGCATCTGCGTGGCTCATTCTATGAATCGGTTTCGCCTCCACTTGTGGTGATAGTTTACCACAATCTTCTTCAGAAAAGGTGTTGTTATTAATGTTTTTAGTCAAATTTCTTGCCTTTTGAACTAGCAGTGAGCTGCCATAACATATTTGGTAGCTCCACATTACACCTTATTCTGTTTTCTGCGTGCATTCAAATATAACATCTTTCGTCCAGTATTTGTCACCCTCTTACACAGCAACTCATCTCACTGACTGCAATTTTGCCCCATCATCTGTCTGTCCTTCCTGACAGTCTCACTACACACTGCATTTACTTGTATACTAGTTTGCCTATCCTCATCCCTATCTCTCTAGCTCGCATCCCAATGCCAGATTAGTTAAACCCCTTCCAACAGCTCTAGCAAACCTGCCCGCAAGGATATTGGTTCCCCTGGGGTTCATGTGTGACCCATGCCTTTTGTACTGGTCATACTAGCCCCGGAAGAGATCCCAATGACCCAGAAATCTGAAACCCTGCCCCTTGCACCAGCTCAGCTGCCAAATCATCCTATCCTTACCCACAATGGGTCTGAGACATCCCCGATCCTGAGGCAGGCAACATACCATCTGGTGTCTCTATCGTGTGCTCAGAATCTCGTGTCAACACCTCGAACTATAGAATCCCCTATCACTACTGCTACTGCAGTCCCCTTCCCTTCTGAGCCATGGCACCAGACTCAGTGCCAGAGACCCTGTCGCTGCTGCTCCCCCTGGGATGTCAACCCCTTATCCAAAACGGTATACTTATCTTGACGGGACGGCCACAGGGTGACTCCGTACTGGCTGCCCATTTCCCTTCCCTCTCCTGACAGTCACCCATTTACCTGCCTCCAGCAACTTACAGGTAACTACCTCCTTGAAGCCCCTTGCCTCAGTTTCCTTTATGAGTCAAAGGTCATCAAGCTGCAGCTCCAGTTCTTTGACATGTTCTCTGAGAAGCTGCAGCTCAGTGCACCTGGTGCAGATGTGGTTATTCCAGGAGGTTGGAGGTCTCCTAGACATCCCACATCTCACACAAAGAACTTGGAGCCATCCTCTCTGCTCAAACGTGTACTAACCAATGAAGAACGGTCAGGCTGTGTTTGTGGTCGAGTCATTCAAATTCCTGTGGACTACCATTGAAGTGGGATAAGCACATTACGCTCAGCACTAGGAAAACCCTGCAGAGATTGTTCTTCCTATGCCAGCTTAGGAAACTTAACATTTCAGGGCATATCCTGATGAATTTCTACTCATCCATTATTGGAAGATTTGTAACCATCTCTATCACCATTTGGTTTCGCACCGCCTTCGCCTTCTCCAAGTCCAGGTTGCAGTGAGTGGTCCACTCAGCGGGGAAGATACCAACATTAAAGAAAACTGTTCATTGGCTGAGCGAAGAAGAGAGCTGGAAAAATTCCTGCTGACTCCACCCATCCTAGCAGTCACCATTCACCAAACTGCCATCAGGGCAACACGACAAGTCCATTACCACCAGGATGATACGTTATCTCTGAAGCTTTTGTTCCTGTAGCTATCCAGCTTCTCAACAAAACTCACTCAGGTGTAATACCCATACTGTCCCTACCTGACATCTGTTAAATGATTATCCCTGCTCTCCTTGTTCTGTTGATAATTATTTAGTCTGCTCATATGTTCAGATTTATTTAAGTTTGATTATTGATGTTTGTGCAAATTGTTGATTGCTCATGGCTGTTTACACAATTGTCTTGTAAACTGTTGGTTGTTACTCTGTTGTATGTCATGGTATTGTCCTGTGTTTTATGCTTGGCTACAATCAAATCTGGTTTGTTTCATATACTGGCCATAAGTGATTCTGATTCTGATTGATAAGCAACATTGGTAATTGATGATTCTTATGCAGCTCTGAGAGAAGAATTCAAAGTATTTGCCATCATTAGCAGGTTTGATTTTAATCCAAGGCCTTGGCTGCTTTCTTGTTGAGTTGAGGATCCCCGTGCCCTATGTGGAGCAGTTTTCTGAACATCTTCACAAAGACATTTCGACATCTAAAAAAAAGACAAGGGGGGTGGGGGGGGGGGAAGATTATTCTCCATATAGCTGAAATTAAGACTAGTAGTAGCTAGTTAAATAGGTGAAGAAATTTCAGATGCTTGAGAAGTGAAATGTATGCATCTGTTAATTCGGGAGTTTGGTGGGTATAAACTCCACTCTAGAACATAATGCAAGAGTTGAGTTTAGACTCATTCCAATACCTAATTCAGGTTATTTGGCCAAAGCCTCACTCCAAAATCTAATTCAAGAAGATTCAGGTCTCATTAAGGAGGTTGCTTGTCCACCATTCATCTTACACCTAGATTCAGGAGATTGAGCTTCCCAGAGATGGATTCAAGAATGGTCACTTGCCCCATTCTAGTGGTTTTTGGTCAAAAATCTCTGGTCTGCAATTTAACTGAGCAAGGTATTGATCTAGAACTCTAATCTAGGCCCATTCTATCTCTCTTTATCTAACTTACTCTGATTACTATTCTAACCTCTCCTTCATACAGCCATTCTCCTAACTACCCCCATCTTCTTTCCATTTCTACCACCCGCAAATCTTCTGTTTCACATCCTCCTCTATCCCAAACCAATTCATCACTAACTACAAATTCTACCTACCCAGCTTTTTCTTTCACGCATCCCTAGTCCTGTAACCTCCCGCAAAGTAACCCCTCCACCCCTCGATCACTAACACTTCTCCATTTATCAATCCACTAGTCAATGCTCCTATCACTGCATAATTCCTAATTTTGCCTCCCTGTATAAAAATCTGACCTCCCTTCATTACTAATCCTAGTTCCCACTAATTACAAATAATCTTAATTCCGTTCCTACTTTCTTAATCAGAATTAGAATCAGAATCAGTTTCGATATCACCTGGTATATGTCATGAAGTTTTTTTTGTTTTGTGGTAGCAGTACATTGCAATACATAAAAGAACCTATAAATTACAATAAGATATATATAACAACAAATGAGGTTAAATTGAGTAAGTAGTGCAAATCAAGTGAGCCAAAATTTACCATTCCTCCTTCCCGTTATCACCATTCCTTGCTTTCACACACCCCCTTCACCAATTACACTTTATTACCAATCAGATCAGTTACATAACACAGCTGGGTATGTGTTAATTGAGATTTTGAAACTCACATTTCAATGTACTCCTGTATGAAATACTTATTAACCTTGCCAGATGACCTGATTGAATTGGTTAATTGGTTGGGATGTATTAAGAAAGGAAGAAGCATCCTCTTGCCTAATAAAGTGCTACTCAGCACAGCGGTTTCTTCTCATTTTCTCCAAACGTTTTGATGAAATGTTTGTTGTCTCCAATGACCAAAGCGGTTTTAATTCAAATTCTTTTTTTTTTTCAAATTCATTCGCATCCATGCTGGCCCAAGGTCTCCAAGTGTTCTCCACTTTGATCTAATGTGCTCATATTCCATGTGTGGTCAGCAAAGGTGGCTGTAAATTTCGATCATTTCAACCCAGCATTTTGTGGGTTTTAAACTATGTAAGCAATTTTTGGGAAGGCTTGTCATGGAGTCCAAATTAACATTTGGGATTCAACATCTGTCAATCGGAACTCATAAATTCTAATCTGAGTTAGGAGTGAGCATCGTTCAAATGAAATAATTCCCAATTCAGGACTGAGACTCCGTGTCCCCGCAACCCCCCCCCCCCCACCTCGAGCTGTCCTACCGTTTGATGTACTGCATTAACTGTACTATCAACCTGGATCATATCAATGCTTTGTACAACCAAGCTGCTGCTTCTGATTTGGCTACCCTTGCAACTCAGTCCCATGTGACATGTATGCATTGACCACCGGTCAGTAAAAAAGGCAAAGGAAAACCTCAGTCAAAATAAATTTATTATCAGAGTCTGTACCAAGAGAATAATTTTCTTGCAGGCATTTATAGGAAAACAAAGATATACAGTAGAATTTATGAAAAGCTATACATAAATAATTGACAATGAATGTGCAAAAGAAGACAAATTGTGTAAATAAAAAGATCCTGACAACATGATTTGCAGAGTCCTTGAAAGTGAGTCTGTAGGTTGTCGAATCAGTTCAGAGCTGGTAAGACGATGAGGGAGACTGTGCCAGATTTCCAATGCTTTTCATTCTCCATCAGCTGCCAGTTCTAAAAGCAACAGTTATGTGAAGAGGTGGCCATTATAACTGCTGGATGACTGACTCTGCATACAGCCTCGGACCTCGTAAGAAATGCTGGCAGTGCCTTAGTGACAAGAGGTCCAGTTGATGGCTAATTTTTTTCCTAAGATTCTCTTATGGGGCTAGGAGGATCCGCAGTAAGGATCCTATAAGGGTGCCCAAATCTCTCTTGTCTCTGTTGTAAACTTTACCAGTGTCCCTCCCATCCTGACTCTACAGCATTTCTATAGTCCTAGCACCCTTCCTCACTCCTAAAGCAAATTTCTGTTCACATCTGCCACCTTTAACATCAGATACAAGAGTTAAGGCTTTCACAGATTTGTTCTGACATAAAATCAGAACATGAAATTGGAAACGGGTGTATCTAAAGCAGAGGTTCTTGATTAGTAAGGGTGTCAAAGGTTACAGGTGGAAGGCAGGAGAAGGGAGATGAGAGGGATAACAAATCAGCCTCAATGGGCTGAATGCTCCTTTAAGAAATGCTTGAAGACCAGATCAGTATACTGTCTCTTGTTGAAAGACTAGGACAGGGGAAATTATGCTAAACTGTAGAAAGGTACTCCCCACCCTTCCAGCTAACGGTAACTGGCAGGATGCTGACCCTCTGGATATTTGGGGCAAAGATGGCGCCATATTAAATCATTTTGTTGAAAGTCCTTGGTCCATGTGAATTGCCTAGGGTCATCATCTAGAACCCCTGGAAGCTCTTAACAAATTTATGGGCATGATTCTACATGGTTCAGAGATCATACAAGATGCCTTTTCCTAGAATATATGAGTTTGTAAAGTGCCAGATAGTTTGGTGCACACATTTATTCATATAATCCAGCAAGAAAAAAAAACTGAAGTGGTTATTATTTAGTTAAATAAATCAAAATAAACTAAAAGGAAATGACATGATACTGGAGAGATTGTATTTATCTACAAACTTTGTAATACATTACAACAGCCTCCACCATATTTCTCACATTCATTATTACTCCTCTGAATATTGTCCTTATCAAATGTCACTATCCCATGTCTTCTATTATCTTATATATTATCGAGTGTCAGTGTCTTGCATTTATCCAATGTATTATAACATCCAATAACCTTGCATTTAATTAATATACTAATATCTCTTGGCATCTTGCATATATTTCGTGCATCATCACCCTTTAGAACACTACATTTTTTTAGTGCATTATCAGGTTTTGCATCTTGTAATTATCTAATGCATTTTCACATCACTGTTCATATAGTACGTTGCTATATAGTGTAATATGGCAGCCATTTTCTACACAGCAGAATCCTAAAAGAAAGAAGGAGATGAGCAACTATCTGGTTTTGTCCATATGGTTTTAACTTAAAACAACTTTCTGACTAGTGACTGTCGTGGAAACTCCAACAGCCTCAGAAGCGAATGACGTAGTGTCTTACATAAATCTTCGTGCTCTGATAAGCCAACATTCCCAATCTCTTACAAATACGTGAAGATGAGGGGCTGGAGAAGACCACATGGTTCTTCAAGCCTCCCTCACGCTCATAGCATTTGGAACACTTTTCATCCCCTAACTTACCTCCACACCACCCACTAACTCAACTGCCACCATCCATCCACCCACTCGTAGTCCTCCACAGACACACATCCTCAACCACCACCCCCCTCAACCCTCAATAGCCCCTTTACCTACGGGAAGGGCATAAAGTAGCTGGAAGCCCAGGGCCTTGAGGGCACAGGGTACATGCAACAAGAGACAAACAGAAGTGCAAATGGGTCTGCCATGAAAAGCAGAAAGTTCCTTGGTGTGCACATAGCAGACAGTCTAAAGTGGACCCTCACCTCCTCATTAGTCAAGAAGACACAGCAGGTCTACAGTTGCTGTGGAGGTTGGGGTGTACAAGACTTCCTGCCACCCCACACCGCCACCCCACCCCCAACCATTCTAACATTTGCTACAGGCACAACATCAAGAATGTCCTGTCTGGCTACATCTTTCTGTGGTACAGAAGCTGCAAGGCATCGGACTGCAACACCCAACAGAGAATAGTAAAAACTGCCAAGAGCATCAATGGGGACTCCCTCCCCCATACTTGGGATATTTACCAAAAGCATTGCTGAGGATCCCAACCACCCATCCCACAATCTCTTTGAAGCACTAGCGTCAGGAAGGAGGTACAGGAGTATGAAGACTAAGACTGCTCAGACAGAGTGACAGATTCTTCCCTCAGGCTGTGAGACTATTGAATACCTTGCCACCACCAAGGTCTCATCACGAGCTGTTAACTTTTTACTCTTTTACTGTGCTGCACACTTTACATGCATTTTGAGTTATATTTTATTAACTTATTTGTGGTAATATTTCATTTTATGTGTTACGTGTGATATATGTATTGTGGGTGCACTGCAGTCTGGAAGAATGTTGTTTCATTTGGTTGAACTTGAACTTGAAACTTAATTCCCATCATCTGCTTTGGACAACTGACACACGTACTTCACTAATTCATGTCATCCACAGGGTTTTTACTTCATTTGGAATGCACACTAAAATGGCAATATCACACAAGTGAGTTGCGGAAGTTCTGCTGAATTAATTATTAATTATTACAGCCATTCCTGCTATTAGGTGAGAAGCTACAGCAATAATGGAAAAAAAATTGCCATGAACATTAGCAAAATCAAATGGTTGGGCAGGAATAAAAATAGACTTTAATATGATTTAAGAAAGAGAATTTGTCTTCTAAAGTTGAGAGAAATTAAACATTCAATGATCAAAAATGAAGTATTTCAAAAGGTCAAGACTTTACTGTATATTCATGGCTGCTTCATACATCTTGCAGTTCTTCATCAAAGTTATTAGACCAATCATTACAGTTTCTTTGTTAAAACTACAGAACAAAGATCACACAAATGAATCAAGGAGAAATCCATAAAATAAAAGTTTGCATTTTTCTGGAGCTATTTGAAGCCTCAAGAGATTTTCAGGGCTAGTTATCATGGAATGATCATGAATCAGACCAGCACATCTGGAAATGGAAACCAATAGAGAAAACTACCTTCTGTACAAATCCACTTGACCAGACCGTGGCACAGTCAGTGAGGACACTTCCAACAGTATGTCTCTAGAAGTTTGTTAGTGCTTGGTGACATGCCAAACCTCCTTAATCTTCTAAGAAAGTAAAGGTGCTGGTGCGCCTTTCTTGTGATTGCATCTATGAGCTACCCTCGATTAACTTTGTCCTTGATAGTGAGAGCCATCGACATTTGTGTCCATTTCCATCCATAGATCACATTTGAGTGAGGAATTTAACTTGGGATGTTTGGTCTCAAAACTGTTTTGGTCTCAGCACTGTGACACTGAAGGCAATGCTGCCTTGCAGTTTAGCTCTCACAATACAGTGATCCAGGTTCAATTAGAGTGGAGAGTAGTTGCAGGAAGTTTGGAATGTATATTCTGGAAGCTTATTAGTCTGTCCTTTTCTGTATCTCATGAAGGTCATTCTTCAAAAGGGTCAGAGAGTATGGGTGTACCATAATCATTACTACAAGAGTCAATGACACATCTTCCATACTGCCAGGCTCAAATGAGTCATTTTGGTGAGTTTATTAATGTCTACGTACACTGACAATTATTGCTGCTGGGTGAGTAACACATAAGACATTTTTTCCAGCACTCTTCAGAAGTCTACAGAAAGGAGTCTTGGTCAGACAGTAATGTACAAACTGAAACAGAAAGATTTAATGGTATTTGAAATGCATCTTCATCAATAGTAAATTACATGATGAGAATAAAAAGGGTCCCACAAGAGATTAAATTGCTTTGGTTAATCCATTTCAGTTTCATGCAGGGATCAGGAATGGAGCATATTATTACTGTAGTCTCAAAGCCTTTTTCATCTTCTCTCCATTCTCTGTTAGTACTGGCTCACTTAGAATGATGGCTCAGGCACTGGCAGCCCCTTAATTCTGGAGTAATAGTACTGCGATCAAGTGAGCTGAGGATGATGTTCTCCTAATGGGTTTCTGGGATGTTAGGGTAGATTCCTCCAATGAAGAATGCCTGTGTGTTCAGAGAATCCTTGATATGGGGAGGCTGATGTATGGGGCAGGCACCACACGGTCCTTGGCAGATCAGGGTCAGGGTCCGGTGGTACGGAATGCAAGATGACTGGGGACTCTTGAGATGTGTTATCATCTTCCACCTGCTCCAACTTTGAGGACTTGGATTTTTCTTTGTGTGGAACCTCCTGCTTGACCTTACCACATTGGGTGATCCAAACCAGGAGCCAAGTGCCAGAAGGCTAAACACCAGTCAGCATCATTCTTGGGATCCCAGGATCTAATAGATGCACATTGCCTTTTGGATTTGTGGAACAGTCTCTGGGAATAGGGGAGTTCTCTCCAATGCCATGAACACTATCTTCAAGTTTAATTGTCATTTAACTATATATGAACACTCATGATTACAACCAAATGAAATAACGTTACTCTGGGACCAAGGTACAAAACATAATACCAACAGTCATACACAGCACAAGGCACATATACCACATATAAGATAGCAGGCACATATAAGACAGCAGTAAAGTACAGTCACATAAAAAATATATAGTCCAAGTCCCAGAGTTCATGAATGTTGTAGCAGTCTGCAGTTGAATGCAATATGGGTTGCCTTCTGCCAAGAGAACACTGGGGGCAGCACTGACTCCAGCACGGACACCATACCACTCCAACTTCAATGCCTCCAGCTCTCCTGGGCAGATGTAAACAGGCAACTCTGTGGCTTGAGACTACACTAGTGCCCCGAGGCTACACAAGTGCCCTGCTGTCCACCAAAAAACCAGTGCACTGGAATTGCAACATTCCACAATAACAATATCCAAAAGAGTCTTGTGATCACAAGAGAAATGACTGACATGATCGCTCGTTGCAAGACTGCACACCACCTTCACGCACCAACTCCTTCGTGCCTCTCTGACACGGGCAACAGCATGGTTCACTCAAAGTCGAGCTCTTTCAGCTTCTTTGCCAATGACTAACTCGCTGATTAAGTAGACTAGCAGTACTTCAATTTCTTAAAGTCCAGCAGGGTCTTCTAATCATTAAAAAATGTGCTTAAAGAAACACTAACACCTTTGGTCAGCCTCATCGAAGCTGCTGTATTCGAGCTTGCTGCCATCTTACTGGAGGTCGTTCCGGTAATCTTTTCTTGACCAACATCTCCAATCTAGTTTGTCCAGTGCTTATTACATTGCTGTTTTCTGGGGCTTTTCTCTTTTGAACAAAATTCTACAGTAATTCAGCATCTGGAAATGGAAACCAATAGAGAAAACTACCTTCTGTACAAATCCACCTGACCAGACCATGGCCCAGTCAGTGAGGACACTGACTATGAACTACCCTTGATTGACTTTGTCCTTGTCTGTGAGAACCATCAGCATTTGTGTCCTTTTCCACATCCATAGATCACGTATGAATGAGGAATATAACTTGGGATGTTTGGTCTCAAAACTGTTTTGGTCTCAGCACTGTGACACTGAAGGCGATGCTGCCTTGCAGTTTAGGTCTCACAATACAGTGATCCAGGTTCAATTAGAACGGAAAGCAGTTGCAGGAATTTAGGAATATCTATCTGGAAGCTCATCTGTCTGTCCTTTTCTGTATCTCATGAAGGTCATTCTTCAAAAGGGTCAGAGAGTATGGGTGTACTATAATCATTACTACAAGAGTCAATGACACATCTTCCATACTGCCTGACTCAAATGAGTCATTTTGGTGAGTTTATTAATGTCTACGTACACTGACAATTATTGCTGCCAGGTGAGTAACGCATAAGACATTTTTTCCAGCACTCTTCAGAAGTCTACAGAAAGGAGTCTTGGTCAGACAGTAATGTACAAACTGAAACAGGAAGGTTTAATGGTATTTGAAATGCATTTTCATCAATAGTAAACTACATGAGGAGAATAAAAAGGGCCACAAGAGATTAAATTGCTTTGGTTAATCCATTTCAGCTTCATGCAGGGATCAGGAATGGAGCATGTTATTACTGTAGTCTCAAAGCCTTTTTCATTTTCTCTCCATTCTCTGTTAGTAGCCTCACTTGGAATGATGGCAGTCCCTTAAATCTGGAGTAATAGTACAGTACTGCAATCGTGTGAGTTGAGGATGATGTTCTCCTAATGGGTTTCTGGGATGTTAGGGTAGGCTCACTTAATAGAGAATGCCTGTGAATGACTCCTTGATGTGGGGAGGCTGATGCATGGGGCAGCCACCATGGGGCAAACGTGGTCCTTGGCAAATCAGGGTCAGGGTCCGGTAGCACGGAATGGAAGAGGACTGGGGACCCTTCCCTGCTGCAGCTTCCTCCGTTTTCATGCCATTATGATGCGTTTTCATCTTCCACCAACTCCACTGTTGCGGTCTTTGTTGGATCACTCTTTGTCTCGAACCTTCTCCTTGACCTTACCACAGTAGTGACCCAAACCAGGAGCTAAGTGCTAGAAGGCTAAACTCCAATCAGCATCACTCTTGGGATCTCAGAAATTCACAAGCCTCTCCACCGTGGCAAAGAGATGATCCTAGAAGAAGAATTCTGGGGGACATTTCATAGAAGATGTCAAATCTGTTATAGTTTGGCTCAGTTGCCCAATAAGTAAATGGCCACTTATAACCACTTCCCCAATTCTCAAACTCTCCAACCTCCACATGTGCACAACTGTCACACTCACATCCAACCCAGCAACTTTATTTTCTTTCTCTCTCACACATAGACATATACAGTACATCACTCACTCCTCCAGAAGCATTCACAACACACAGTGGTGTCTGCCTCTGATAACTATATGACTATCCCTTTCCTTGTTAAAGACACAACAGTGAATTGAATATCATTCAAACAGTTTAGCTCTCTCTCTGCTTCAGTCCAAAACCAAATGATGGATCAGCAAAAATAAAATGTCTGTGGAATATAATTGACATAAATGTAGTTTTGATATCTTAGTGAGTTGGCTGTCATCAACACTGAACTTTCCATTCTTCCAATGTTATACTGAAGGATTGACATCTTCCATGTTTTCCAGAGTAGTGGAGAAAAAAACTTCTAATCTGGTTTTATTCTCTTTTCTCCACAAGAGAACTAGTAAGAAACTGAGGTATAATTGGGTTCACCTTTTCCTAAACTCTTCTTAAGGTTTCATTTTGTTATAATAAAATGGGCCAATAGTCCTTTATTGAAACCTAAGTTCCAGTGATATTTCCTAATCAGTATAAAGCTGGTCTACCTAAGCAATTTAAGTCATTCAAGGTCATATTTATAGTCATGGTTTCTTCAGCACCAAATTTAATCCTTAAGATAGAAGCACCGTACTTCAAGAACAAATCAAATCTACCTCTTGATAGTTCTGAGTCATTTGTCCTTTATCTGCTCTTTAGACATCCGGACCATTTCAAATGGATGACTCTACATTTAGTGGTTGAGATTTCATGCAGGCTGTGAACAAATAGTCCCACCTTGACACTGGTCTTACCCATGTGACAACAATGTTTGGGGGAGTAATATTATACAGCCAGCTTGCCAACTCTTTATATAGCTCACTCATTCTTATTTCATTATGATAAAGTCCAGTTAGTATTGTTGTGCAGGCTTATCTGCTGGACTTCATCTGTGCCCAGCTAGGCAATGATAGTTAAAATTATTCATGGCTTGCCCAGCCTCTGAACATTGTAGTGATATCAGAAATGTAGGAGGTATACTAGTTGTATGAGTAGGCTGCATATGACATTGTTGTTTGGCAGCAGACCTAAAATTACATACCTAAAATTCCAAAAATAAATAAATAATGCAATATAAGGAGAAACCAGATGGTGTAAATGGGTTCATGGACCTTTCAGAAATCTGATAATGGCGGGAAAGAAGCTGTCCCTGAAATGTTGGGTATGGGTCTTGTGGCTCTTCCCTGATGTAATAACAAGAGGGAATGATGATGTCCTTAGTGATGGATTCTGCCTTCATGAGGCATCTCCTGTTGAAGATGTCCTCAGTGCTGGAGAGGATTGTGCCCTTGATAAAGTTGGCCAAGTCCATAACTCTGTAGCCTCTTGCAATCCTGTGCTTTGGAGCTCTCCACACTAGACTATGGTTCAACCAGTAAGAATGCTCTCCACTATACATCTATAGAAATTTGTAAGGGTCTTTGGTGACATACCAAATCTCCTCAGATTCGAAGGATTCAAAGTACATTTATTATCAAAGTATGTATGCAGTATACAACCCCGAGATTCATTTTCCCACGGACAGCCACGAGAAAAAGAAAACCATGAAACCTATTCAAAGAAAAACATGCAAGTATTTTCCAAAAAAAAAGCACAAATCACACAAACGGCAAAAAACGAGTCTAAAACACAGAACATAAGTCATCAAACCTCAAAGTCGTTGAAATAATTTAGGAACGTTCAGCTTAGTTCAGTTCAGGTCGACTTAGTGCTGTCGTTCCGTCCCATTTAGTGCTGTTGTTCAGTTCCATTTAGTGCTGTCGTTCCGTTCCATTTAGTGCTGTTGTTCAGTTCCATTTAGTGCTGTCATTCCGTTCCATTTAGTGCTGTCGTTCCGTTCCATTTAGTGCTGTTGTTCAGTTCCATTTAGTGCTGTCATTCCGTTCCATTTAGTGCTGTTGTTCAGTTCCATTTAGTGCTGTCCTTCATTGACTGCATGGTCGCAGAGCCAGTCCACCCCAATCAAAATCACACCAAATAGCAATAAAAAGGAGAAACCAGAAACCCATCATAACATGAACTACAGGGCCTAATACAAAAATCATCGATTAAACCTCGCCCAAGACCCAAGAATTCTTTGGCAGCATCAAGCGAGAGGGGGCAAGAGAGAGACCAATCAAACGCAGGCACCTTCCTTGGGGATTAGCGTGAGAGAGAGACCGCTCACACGGTCACAATGAAGTATAGCCACAGGTACGCTTTCTCCATCTTTGGATCAATCTGTTGGACCCTGTATAGTTTATCTTTTTACTTGATATATCCTTTTGTGCAGAAATTTTTCTGAGTATCCGAGTTCTTCTTACTTGCATTTTCATTAAAATAACTTGGTACAGTGGATTCTGGTTAACCGGTACATATTGGGACCAATATATTTTGGCTCAAATTAGTGGCTGCCCCAGTTAGCTGAAGGTTCATGGAATAGTTAAAAAATATTAAAAAACCTGAACTACCATTTAACTGAGTAACAATTTATTTATTTAATTGAAATACAGAGCAAATTAGAACACTATCAATATCTCTACTGTACTGTAAAACTGTGTATTAATTCCTAATAATTATCGATGGAGGAATTCATCTGCCGTGTTCTTTTGATTGTAAATGAACAAAATCATAGTCACCTCGTACAAATTACGGACTACCTTCATTCAATGCTTTAGATGATTACATCCTCCAAATCTTCATTCTTGTTGTAACATTCAAGATTATTGTCGATACCTTCGCAGTTCCTAACTTGTTGAAGCAGTGAAATCATTTCATTTTCACTCCCTGCCATTTCTGGCATCTCCAAGCCTGAATGTTTGAATCCACAGTGAGCAAAACAGCTCCAAATTGTCTTACTGCTTATTTCTCACCAATTATCAGTGACAAAAATCACTGCTTTTTGAACACAAATACATGCGACTGAGGTTAGTTAGAAACTGTCCTGTAGCAATCTTCTGCCCCAATTAAGTGGCATAGTATCCCAAATAAACAGAGGAATCCTGACTATTTTCTCAATTTAATTTTTGTTCTTTAGGAGTTTTCCCAAATAAATGACTTCCCTGATTAACCAACAGCTCAATTAACCAGAATCCACTGTATTAGATTGGGTGGTCCCTTTGGTCAAAATTTTCCCTCAACCAATATCATCAAGACAGATTAATTCAAGATTACGACATTGTTGCTAGTGGGGCCTTCTGTTGGATAAATCGGCTGCTGTTTTACCTTCTGCATGGTGCTATATTCTTCATTAGCACCACAGAAACAGGTCATCTGGCCCAGCTGGATTATGGTCTACTCGTCGTCCCACCATTTTAGCACATGCTTTTCCAACTCTACAGTCACGAGTTATTACCCTTCAAATTCAGGGGATGATGGAATATGAGGTTAGCCCGCGGACCTGAACAGAAGGCCTGGAGCCAGCCTGCCCTGGGTGTCTGGGTGGGTGAGGGGGAAAGGGGCTGTTTTGCTGCTGCTGTCTTACTTTGTTTTGTTGTCGTTGTTGCTGCATGTGTTGTTCTGCTGAACATTTGTGGGCATGCTACATTGGCACCAGAAAGTACTTGCAGACTAACCCCACAGCACGTCCTTGGGTGTGCTGGTTGTTAACACAAATAATGCATTCCACTTAAGGTTTCGATTTACACGTGATGACTAAGTCCAAGTCTGAATGTGAATCTAATGCAGAGGTAAAAAATTTGCAGTGGCCTTATTGAATGCTAGTCCTGGCAGAGAGGTTTGAATGACCTTCTGCTGCTTCTATACCTCATGTAAAAGGGTGAATGAAGGTACAGAAGTGAGTGCTCAGACACACAGCCTGGAGCAGGCCACAGCTTCAGCTTCAGTTCAGCACAGAGTGGAAACATCACGGAGCTCACAGACGCGAAGCCCGGAGCAACCAGGGCAGGCCACAACTTCAGCTTCAGTTCAGCGCAGAGTGGAGTAAACGTCACAGAGCGGCAAGCTGAACCGGCCTGACCCTGGTCTCATCTACAATGATCTCACTTTGTCTGCAGCCTTCAATGACGTAGTAATTCAAGTGCTCGTCTAGGTGTGTCCAATATTTTCAGAAGGCCTTTGACAGGGTGCCACACATGAGGCTACTTAACAAGATAAGAGCCCATGGAATTACAGGAAAGTTACAAACGTGGATAAAGCGTTGGCTGATTGGCAGGAAACAGAGAGTGGGAATAAAGGGATCCTATTCTGGTTGGCTGCCGGTTTCCAGTGGTGATCCACAGGGATCAGTGTTGGGGCCGCTTCTTTTTACATTGTACATCAACGATTTGGATTATGGAATAGATGGCTTTGTGGCTAAGTTTGCTGATGATATGAAGATAGGTGGAGGGGCCGGTAGTGATGAGGAAACAGAGAGTGTGCAGAGAGACTTGGATAGATTGGGAGAATGGGCAAAGAAGTGGCAAGTGAAATACAATGTTGGAAAGTGTATGGTTATGCACTTTGGCAGAAGAAATAAACGGGCAGACTATTATTTAAATGGGGAAAGAATTCAAAGTTCAGAGATGCAATGGGACTTGGGAGTCCTCGTACAGGATACCCTTAAGGTTAACCTCCAGGTTGAGTCGGTAGTGAAGAAGGGGAATGCAATGTTGGCATTCATTTCTAGAGGAATAGAGTATAGGAGCAGGGATGTGATGTTGAGGCTCTATAAGGTGCTGGTGAGACCTCACTTGGAGTACTGTGGGCAGTTTGGTCTCCTTATTTAAGAAAGGATGTGCTGACGTTGGAGAGGGTACAGAGAAGATTCACTAGAATGATTCCGGGAATGAGAGGGTTAACATATGAGGAACGTTTGTCCGCTCTTGGACTGTACTCCTTGGAGTTTAGTAGAATGAGGGGAGACTTCATAGAAACATTTCGAATGTTGAAAGACATGGACAGAGTGGATGTGGCAAAGTTGTTTCCCATGGTGGGGGAGTCTAGTACGAGAGGGCATGACCTAAGGATTGAAGGGTGCCCATTCAGAACAGAAATGCGAAGAAATTTTTTTAGTCAGAGGGTGGTGAATCTATGGAATTTGTTGCCACGGGCAGCAGTGGAGGCCAAGTCATTGGGTGTATTTAAGGCAGAGGTTGATAGGTATCTGAGTAGCCAGGGCATCAAAGGTTATGGTGAGAAGGCGGGGGAGTGGGACTAAATGGGAGAATGGATCAGCTCATGATAAAATGGCAGAGCAGACTCGATGGGCCGAATGGCCGACTTCTGCTCCTTTGTCTTATGGTCTTATGGTCTTATATTCCCAGAATCTCCAACTCAGGCGGTGTGTTCAGGCGGAATCTATTCAGGCAGTGTGTTTAAGATCCCAACCCACCTCTGGTATACAAGCTACATACACCAACATAATTTATAACAAATAATTTATGAAGTTGTACCATACACTTCATACTCTTACATTCTATCCCTGGCCAATGAAGGTATGTACCCTGTATACCTTCTTCTTCATCCTGTTTTGCTGTGCTGCCATCTTCAGGGATCATCAGGCTTGTACAGAAAGGTCACCCTTTTGTTTCTCAATCCACCCTCAGATTCACTCTGAGCCTTTTATACCTTACGCTAAACCTATATCCGTTAGTTTTAGACACCTTTACTGTGAATAAAACTTTCTTATGGTTCAGTTTGGCATATCTTTTTTCAGCTCTCCTCTTAGCCTTCCCGGGACAAAGGAAAACAAACACAGCCTGTTGAGTCTTTCCTCATAACTGAAATGCTCCAACCTCTGCACCTCCTCAAGTGCAACTACATCCCTCCTCTGGCACGATGACCAAAACTGTACGCAGCACACGGATACAGCCTGACAAGTGTTCTTTAAATTTCCACTAAAAGTCTTATATTCTATGACCTGGTTAACAGAGGCAAGAATTCTAACACTATTTCCTCTAATTTCCTGTTCGTTCCACCCCCACTGGGACTTCAGCCACCCATGGGTCCATGATCTTAACTCTGACTGTAATCCTTTCATGTACATTTCCCCACACATGGAGAAGCAGTTTTAGTGAGAGATGCACTCTGAGTTTTCTGTGATGACCTGTCTGCCCCCATTCCCTCTCCGACTCCCATTCCTGAAGGTGAATACTTCTAAAAACAAGTGATCAGTTTCGCAGATTTACTCTAGTGCTTCCACTCAGTGCTCAGTCCGGAAAACCCAGCACTCATGCTGGTCGAACTAGGGACAGCACCTGCAGATACAGTCCTTCAGATGGCAAACAGAGAGGTTGGTCAGGGACAACCATGGATGTTGTGTCAGTAGTCAGTATGCCAGTACGCAAGCTAGAACAGTACGATATGGAGAGCAAACTGTTGCACACGTAGCAGGCTCCCCTTCTCCACTCAGCTGATGAATCCAAAGGAACGGCAGAGTTTGGCATCAGTGGTGTCTCATGAGTTGCCAGTCAACATTCAACTCAATGTAGGACTGCCTTAGGGACTCCAGCTCCAGACTCTTCCCTCGGGGGTTAACTCCCGAAGACTTCCAGTCTAAGAGTGGTTTCATCGTGGCAGGAGAGGGAGTCACAGACCAAATGTTGGAATGGGAATGGAAATGGGAAGCAGAGTTAAAATGCGTAGCAACTGAGAAATCCTGCCCATTGTGGAGTTGTTCCTAACACATCTACCCTTGTGTTTGGTATGACCTCAAATGTTAGAGCCTTTTTCCTTTGAAATTAGTTGACAATCTTTACCAGGCTGGCTCCCTTGATGCCAAGAGCAGTCACTCTCACCTAACGTCAGGAATTCAGCTCCTTGTCCCATGTTTGGCCTGTGATGTGACGAGTTCTGGAGCCAAGCTGATCTAGTGATGCAACTGAGCAGATTTCTTGGTGATAAACACCAGAAAATCTGTAGGTGTTGGAAATCCAAAGCAACACACGCAAAATGTTGGAGGAACTCAGCAGGTCAAGCAGCATCTATGGAAATGAACAGTCGACATTTCAGGCTGAGACCCTTCTTCAGGATTGGAAATGTAAGGAGAAGATGCCAGAATAAAAAAAGGGGGGGGGGGTGCGATGGGAAGAGGGATAGCTACAGGGGGAAGGTGATAGGTGAAGCCAGGTGGGTAGGAAAAGAAAATGGCTGGAAATGAGGAATCTGATAGGAGAGGAGCGTGGAAGGAGGTGGAGCACCAGGGAGCGGTAAAAGGCAGGTGAGAATAGGCAAGAGGCCAGAGTGGGAAATAGAAGAAGGGGGAAGGGGAGGGATTTTTTTTACTGGAAAGAGAAATCAATATTTATACCATCAAGTTGGAGGCTACCCAGACAGAGGAGGCACAAGAGGAGGACATGGACTGACATGTTGGATTGGAAATGGGAATCAGAATTAAAATGTCAGGCCACTGGGAAGTTTTGCTGATAGAGCAGAGGGCATCAATGAAACGCTCCCCAATTTACAGCAGGCTTCACTAATGTAGAGGAGGCCGGCATCGGGAGCACAGGACACAATAGACAACCCCAGTAGATTCACCTGTGAAGTGTTGCCTCACCTGGACGGACTCTTTGGGGTCCTGAATGAAGAGGAGGGATGAGGGCAGTGAGCAGGTGTAACACTTGGGCCGCTTCCAAGGATAAGTACTGGGAGAGAGAACAGTGTGGAGGGACGAGTGGACAAGGGAATCACAGAGGGAGCGATCTCTGCAGAAGGTGGAGAGTGGTGGGGTAGGTAAAGATGTGCTTAGTGGTAGGATCCCTTTGGAGATGGCCGAAGTGTTGGATGCGGAAGCTCATGGAATGGTAAGTAAGGACAAGGCGGATTCTATCACTGTCAAGGCAGCGGGAAGATGGGTGAGTGCAGACGGCTGGGAAATGGAGGAGATGTGAGTAAAGGCAGCATCAATGGTGGAGGAAGGGAAACCCTGTTCTTTGAAGAAGGAGAACACCTGCAATGTCCTGGAAAGGAAAGCCTCATCCTGGGAACAGATGAGATAGAGACGAAGGAACTGAGAAAAGGGAATAGCATTTTTACAGGAAACAGGATGGGATGTGGTGTAGTTAAGATAGCCATGGGAATCAGTAAGTTTATAAAAGATGTCTGTGGACAGTTTGGCTGCAGAGATGGAGACAGAGACATTGAGAAAGGGGAGGGAGGTGTCAGAAATGGACGGAGTGAATTTAAGGGCAGGAAGTTGGAGACCTCCCCACCATGTATCTCTGAATTTGGCACTAGATTCCATTTGTTTTCTGTTTCAGTGTATCAATTATGGCGAAAATGAGTGACATTTGAAGAGTCAACCACACTGCAGCCACATGTAGGCCTGGCCAGGTAAAGATGGCAGATTCCTTCTTCTGAAGGGTATTCGGAAGCTTTGCGATTCTCATTAGCAATGGCAGTTTTTTGCCACTTCCAGATTATCAACTGCATTTAAAATTCTAAAGTTAAGCAGGTGGTATTTAAACTCAAGTCTCTGGATCATTAATTCAGTTCTCTGGATTACTTGGCTGACAATTTCAGTGTTGTGCCACCACTGTACCCTCAGCTCATGTTGAACTCAAGGCTGTGTCTTTATTGATTAACAAAAGTACACGACAGGATAGTGTGAACATGTTTCACTATAGACTTATTTCAACTCAAGTAAATTTAGAAACATCATCAAAAAAGGACCACAGGCTTGTGTTAAACATGTTAAACTCAGAGAAACCTTCACCCAAAGCATGCG
The DNA here is from genome assembly GCF_963921235.1 of Mobula hypostoma. Lineage (NCBI taxonomy): Eukaryota > Metazoa > Chordata > Chondrichthyes > Myliobatiformes > Myliobatidae > Mobula > Mobula hypostoma. The sequence goes on from NC_086102.1 coordinate 123,432,445, forward strand.
TTGAACTGCAGACTGCAGGCCAGTGCTGAGGTCAGGCTTACGCTGAATTGCGGGATTGTATTATAAACACAGACATGTGCTGAACTATAAGCTCATACAGAGCTCAGCCACCTGCTAAGTTACAGCGTTAGATTCAGCTCAGGCTTGTGTTCAGCACAAGCACATGCTTAACTGTCAGCGTGTGTGACTCTGGCAGGTGTTGAATTGTGGGCTTGCATTGGCCTCATACAGATTGCTTAACTGTGGCTTATGTTGACTCAAGCATGTGTTGCACTCTGGGATTGAGTTGAGTTCATAAACATGTCTGTGTTGCGATTCAGGAACAGCTTCTTCCCACTGCCATCCAATTCTGAAGTGGACATTGAACCCATAAACACGGTCTCACCTTTTTTATTATTTCTGTTTTGCATTACTTTAAATATAACTATTATTTTTTCTTCTATACGATCATGTATTGCACTGTACCGCTCCCACTAAATTAACAGATTTCACGACACATGCCGGTGATGCTAAACCTCATTCTGACTCTGATTCCATTGCTCACCGTGGGCTTGTGTTCGGTTCCTACACTTCTCTGAACTCTGGGCCGTGTTGACTGGGACAGGTGTTGAACTGTGGGCCGTGTTGACTGGGACAGGTGTTGATCTGTGGGCCGTGTTGACTGGGACAGGTGTTGAACTGTGGGCCGTGTTGACTGGGACAGGTGTTGATCTGTGGGCCGTGTTGACTAGGACAGGTGTTGATCTGTGGGCCGTGTTGACTGGGACAGGTGTTGAACTGTGGGCCGTGTTGACTGGGACAGGCGTTGATCTGTGGGCCGTGTTGACTGGGACAGGTGTTGATCTGTGGGCTTGTGTTCGGTTCCTACACTTCTCTGAACTCTGGGCCGTGTTGACTGGGACAGGTGTTGAACTGTGGGCCGTGTTGACTGGGACAGGTGTTGATCTGTGGGCCGTGTTGACTGGGACAGGTGTTGAACTGTGGGCCGTGTTGACTGGGACAGGTGTTGATCTGTGGGCCGTGTTGACTAGGACAGGTGTTGATCTGTGGGCCGTGTTGACTGGGACAGGTGTTGAACTGTGGGCCGTGTTGACTGGGACAGGCGTTGATCTGTGGGCCGTGTTGACTGGGACAGGTGTTGATCTGTGGGCCGTGTTGACTGGGACAGGTGTTGAACTGTGGGCCGTGTTGACTGGGACAGGTGTTGATCTGTGGGCCGTGTTGACTGGGACAGGTGTTGAACTGTGGGCCGTGTTGACTGGGACAGGTGTTGATCTGTGGGCCGTGTTGACTGGGACAGGTGTTGATCTGTGGGCCGTGTTGACTGGGACAGGTGTTGAACTGTGGGCCGTGTTGACTGGGACAGGTGTTGATCTGTGGGCCGTGTTGACTGGGACAGGTGTTGAACTGTGGGCCGTGTTGACTGGGACAGGTGTTGATCTGTGGGCCGTGTTGACTGGGACAGGTGTTGATCTGTGGGCCGTGTTGACTGGGACAGGTGTTGAACTGTGGGCCGTGTTGACTGGGACAGGTGTTGATCTGTGGGCCGTGTTGACTGGGACAGGTGTTGAACTGTGGGCCGTGTTGACTGGGACAGGTGTTGATCTGTGGGCCGTGTTGACTGGGACAGGTGTTGAACTGTGGGCCGTGTTGACTGGGACAGGTGTTGATCTGTGGGCCGTGTTGACTGGGACAGGTGTTGAACTGTGGGATGTGTTGACTGGGACAGGTGTTGAACTGTGGGCCGTGTTGACTGGGACAGGTGTTGAACTGTGGGCCGTATTGACTGGGACAGGTGTTGAACTGTTGACTTGTGCTGAGCTCATGCAACACGTTGATCTGTACTCAGTCACATGAAGCTCTGTTGGTTTGCATTGAACTGCTGCTGAGAAAGTTTCTTTCACTGCTGTGCTAACTGTGGTGTTAGGCTTCCTTTCGTGTTGCTGCAGAATGTTTACAAAACTTTGGAGGAGTGGAAATCAGTGGCTCTGATGTTTCACTCAAAAAAACAAATTTGGTAGGGCTCAGGCTACAATGTGAGTGAGCTGGGCTGGAAGAAATGTCATCATCTCCGTAAGCCGTTGTAACTCACCTTCCCTTGGCGATTGCCTGTTACAGCTGTGAGCTTTCAGCTGGAGCATCACCACAGCCCCTCGGCTCACAGGCACCAGCACACAAACACTCATCTGAGGACCTGGGCCTCAAGGGAGAGGGGAGGATGGAGAAGCTGATGAGAGCTGGCTGAGCTCTAGGGTTAAACGGGTAAAAAAAGACTGGTATTTCCATAGCAACTTGTGCTCCTCGGGATTATCCAAAGACTTTCACAGCCAATATTTTCTGTATTATCAGCAAAGTTGCTATGTAAAAGCTCAGCAGCCATTTTGTAACATTTTCTTTCAGAGATACAGCAGGGTTACAGGCCCATCTGGCCTAATGAGCCCATGCCTCCCAATTACACCCAGGTGAAGCACCTTCAATTACTCCAAAAGACTGAGGTTTGGTAAAATACTGAAAGGCTTTTATTCGCTGTACAATACAACCTCCACAGTGAGTGTCTGCCCCCAGACTGAGGGGGAGGGGCAAGGTGAACACCTTTATACAGGACTCTGTGGGAGGAGCCACGGGGGCAGTCAGCAGAGGGGTGTGTCCAGACAGGTAACTCAGTTACAACATATATACATGGTTTACCACATTCACCCCTCCTTTTTTTTTTAAAAAGAGTCCCGCGGGGTGAAGTGACTGACAATATTTACAAGAAGTATATTTACAGGTTAAGTCTATCAGGCGGTCGACTCCGTCGCTGTGATCTACGTAGCACCGGCAATGGCGGTTGTGCTGGCTCCGGCCTGACTTCAGGTGCCAGCACATTAGGCGTCGGTAATCCCTCGTGCGTGTGTGTCGCGCCTGGTATGGGAGTGTCGTGTGGTGTCTGTATAGGGTTTGGGGTGCACGGTGTCTCGTAGGTACATACATTGGTGGGTACGGGGTCAATAGTCACCACGGAGTGCTCAGGGTAGGGGCCCGGAGCTCCTGCGGGCGCCAGGTCGCGGATGGAGACCGTGTCCTCCCGCCCATCAGGTAAAACCACGTAGGCATACTGGGGGTTCACATGAAGTTAGTGAACCCTCTCGACTATCAGGGAGTATTTATTGCTCCTCACATGTTTCTGGAGCAGCACTGGCCCCGGGGACGTCAGCCAAGATGGTAGGGTGGTTCCAGTGGTCGACTTTCTGGGAAATGAAAAGAGCTGCTCATGAGGGGTGGCATTGGTGGCTGTGCATAACAGGGAGCGGATGGAGTGGAGTGCCTCGGGAAGGACCTCCTGCCAGCGAGGGACTGGCTGTTCCTTTGACCTGAGGGCTAAGAGTGTGGCTTTCCACACTGTGCCATTCTCCTTCTCTACCTGTCCATTCCCCTGGGATTATAGCTCGTGGTCCTACTGGTTGCAATTCCCCTAGCCAGTAGATATTGGCGCAGCTCGTCACTCATAAACGAGGACCCTCTGTCACTGTGGATATAGCATGGGTATCCGAACAGAGTGAAGAGCTTGCGCAGGGCTTTTATAACTGATGTGGTAGTGGTGTCGGGGCAGGGGATGGCGAAGGGGAACCGCGAGTACTCGTCAATTACGTTAAGAAAGTACACATTGCGGTCGATGGAGGGAAGGGGGCCCTTAAAGTCAACACTCAGTCGCTCAAAGGGGCGGGTGGCCTTGATGAGTGGTGCCTTTTCGGGTCGGTAGAAGTGCGGTTTGCACTCTGCGCAGACTTGGCAGTCCCTGGTCATCATCCTGATCTCCTCAAGGGAGTAAGGCAGGTTCCGGGCTTTCACGAAGCGGAAAAGCCGGGTGACTCTCGGGTGGCAAAGGTCTACATGTAGGGCGTATAGCCAGTCGATCTGCGCGCTGGTGCATGTTCCCCGGGACAGGGCATCGGAGGGCTCGTTGAGCTTCCCAGGCCTGTACATGATGTCATAGTTGTAGGTGGAGAGTTCGATTCTCCACCTCAGAATTTTATCATTTTTGATTTTGCTCCGCTGCTGATTATTAAACATGAATGTGACTGAGCGTTGGTCAGTTAGCAGGGTGAACCTTTTGCCAGCAAGATAGTGCCTCCAGTGCCTTATAGCTTCCACTATGCCCTGGGCCTCTTTCTCTACAGCAGAGTGCCGAATTTCAGGGCCTTGAAGGGTACGGGAGAAGAACGCCACTGGTCTTCCTGCCTGGTTGAGGGTAGCAGCCAGCGCAAAGTCGGAGGCGTCACTCTCTACTTGGAAGGGAATGGACTCATCCACCACATGCATTGCTGCTTTGGCAATGTCCCCTTTTATGCGGTTGAAGGCCGCGTGGGCCTCGGCAGAGAGGGGGAATGTGGTGGTCTTGACTGGGGGCGGGCCTTGTCTGCATAGTTAGAGATCCATTGGGCGTAATATGAAAAGAAGCCCAGGCACCTTTTGAGGGTTGTGAGGGTATTCGGAAGAGGGAGTTCCAACAAGGGGCGCATACGGTCGGGGTCAGGGCCAATGACTCCATTCTCCACGACACACCCAAGGATAGCAAGTCGGGTGGTCCCAAATACACACTTGTCCTTGTTATAGGTGAGGTTGAAAGATTTGGCCGCTTGGAGAAATTTTTGGAGGTTGTTGTCGTGATCCTGCTGGTCGTGACCGCAGATGGTGATGTTATCCAGATATGGGAACGTGGCCTTCAGTTGGCACTGGTCCACCATCTGGTCCATTGCCCTCTGGAAGACAGATACACCATTCGTGACACCAAAGGGGACGCGCAGGAATTGATAAAGCCTGCTGTCCGCCTCGAAGGCGGTGTAAGGGCGGTCCTCCCAGCGGATGGGGAGCTGATGGTAAGCGGGTTTTAGGTCTATGGTCGAGTACACCTTGTACTGTGCTATCTGATTGACCATATCCACGATGCGGGGCAGAGGGTACGCGTCGAGCTGCGTGAACCCTATTGGTGGTCTGGCTATAGTCCATGACCATCCTATTCTTCTCCCCGTTCCGAACAACGACCACCTGCGCCCTCCAAGGACTTGTGCTTGCCTCAATGACCCCCTCCCTGAGCAGCCGCTGCACCTCCGACTTAATGAAAGCTCTGTCCCCCGCGCTGTACCTCCTGCTTTTAGTTGCCACAGGTTTACAGTCGGGGGTCAGGTTGGCGAACAGCGGTGAGGGAGGGATCCTGAGGGTGGAGAGGCCGCAAGTGGTGTCGGTAGTGTGGCAGTTGGCATGATGTTGGGTGGGATGTGCGGGTCGGTGTGTGTGTGTGGTCAGTAGCGGGGTACGTGACATATCTCTACAAAACAGGGGATTTATGACAGTAACTGGTGGGAGGGGCCCATCATACTTCATTGTCACGCTTTTCAGGTGGCTCTGGAAGTCCAACCCCAACAGCACAGGGGCACACAGTTGAGGCAAGACCAGTAACTTAAAGTCCCGATATTCTGTGCCCTGCACCACTAGTGTCGCTACACAACCCCCCCGGATGTCTGTTGTATGCGACCCGGAGGCCATGGTGACCTTCCGACTTACCGGCTGTATCATGAGTCCACAATGCTGCACCGTGGCCAGGTGGATAAAACTCTCTGTGCTGCTTGTGTCAAACAGGCAGCTTGTCCTGCGCCCCTCCACCAGGATGTCCATCATTGACCTTGCGAGCTAGTGGGGAGCGCTTTGGTCGAGGGTCACGGAAGCCAGGGTGGGGTCGCTGTCTTGGTCCGGCGTGGTGGGGTGCCCCGTGAGCACCCGTTGGTCGTAGGCGGTGGGAGGTGGCACCGACCAAGATGGCCGCCCCTATGTCTCGCACATGGTGGTGGCGTGCAGGGAAGATGGTGACAGGCAAGATGGCGACCCCCACGTCTCGCACGTGGTGGCAGTGTGCGGGGAAGATGGCGGCCCCCATGTCTCGCACGTGGTGGTGGCGTGCAGGGAAGATGGCGGCAGGCAAGATGGCGACCCCCACGTCTCGCACGCGGCGCTGCTCGATCCCGCTCGCGGTTTGGACTTACAGACCTTGGCGAAGTGGCCCTTCTTTCCGCAGCTGGAGCAGGTAGCTTGTAGGGCCGGGCAGCGTTTCCGGGGGTGCTTCTCCAGTCCACAGAAGTAGCACTTCGCGGACTCATGACTGGCGGCAGCCGAGGTCGATTCGCCGGCAGGTTGCGGGGTCTGCGGCACCCATGAGGCCATCGGGGGATCGCGTGCCTGGAGAGCCTCGGAGTTATGCAGAGCGGCCTCCAACGTATCAGCCAGCTCCATCGCCGAATTTAGGGTAAGATCGGCTTTTTCCAGCAGCCGCTGGCGCACGTACGCTGACCTGGTCCCCGTAACGAAGGCGTCTCTCACTAGGAGTTCTGCATGCTGCGCCGCCGTCAGCTCCTGGCAATTGCAGACCCGCACGAGTGTCTGTAGGGCCTGGACGAACTCAGCACTCGATTCCCCGGGGCATTGTTGCCGTGTCGCTGAACGGTGCCGAGCATAGACGCTGTTTATCAGCCGCAGGTATTGTCTTTTGAGTGCGTTCATTGCGCCGTCGTAGTTCGGCTGGTCTCTGATCAGCGAATAGACCCGTGGACTGACCCTGGAGAGTAGAACTCTGCGCTTCACTACAGGGTCGGTCGCTTTAATCTCCTCTAGATACGCTTTGAAGCAGGCCAGCCAGAGTTCGAAAGCGTTCCCAGCTTCAGGTGTTTGCGGATTGAGGTCTAATTTTTCTGGTCTCAGGGACTGTTCCATGTTTTAAAACGTACAGCGAATAAAATTGAAGCACCTTCAATTACTCCAAAAGACTGAGGTTTGGTAAAATACTGAAAGGCTTTTATTCGCTGTACAATACGACCTCCACAGTGAGTGTCTGCCCCCGGACTGAGGGGGAGGGGCAAGGCGAAACACCTTTATACAGGAATCTGTGGGAGGAGCCACAGGGGCAGTCAGCAGAGGGGTGTGTCCAGACAGGTAACCCAGTTACAACATATATACATGGTTTACCACACCAGGTGAACAATTAACCTAGTAAGCTGTACATCTTTGTCATGTGGGAGAAAACTAGAGCACCCACAGGAATCCCAAGCGGCCATGGGGAGAATGTACAAACTCCTCAGAGACAGCAGTGGAACTGAACCCCCAGGTCACTGGCCCTGTGACAGTTTAGTGCTGACCACTATGCTATCATGCCACAACTAGTACACAGCAAGTGCTCCCTTAAACAACATGAGTATCTACAAGGATAGATAAGGTGTTCTTATAAGACTGGTTAAAGGTTAAACGTTGACGAGCACCCAGCAAAGACTCTTTTTCTTTGATCCACCTGAACAAAAAAGGGGCCTCATTTTATTGCCATTCTGTTAAGCAAGCATGTATGTTTCCTTTGCTCTGTACCGCACTGCACAAATGTTTCACATCTGACATGCCTCCAACGTAACCGAACAGTCCAGTTCTTTTTTTAAATGCTCAGGCCTCAGCCGCGGATGGTGAACCCTCAACCGTTTGTCGAAGACTTGAATATTCCCGACTGAACGACAGGCCACTGGACCATCCTGCACTTTGCCATACAACAGCCTCACCTGTACGTTATGTGGTGAGATTCTTGAGGCTAGAGTGGAGCCTTCTGGCTGATCTTCCTCCCTCTGCTCAGGGACACTTCAGCCAGGCCAGCTGCCTCACTTTGCATTGACTAATTCAAGCACAGCCTGGGTATTGAACATGAAGGTGCCAGTTTCAGATGGGTTCATTACTTCCACATTGGATCACTATGGCGACGTCAAGGGTTCTATTCTTCAGCTGAAGTAAGGCCGTTGGGCCAACCCAACAATGTTATGTCTCATTTCATTTTCTTCTTCTCCTCATTTCATTAAGGCTGGAGGAGAAGATGGTGGCAGGAAGCAGTGCGCGCAGCTCTCCGGTGAAATGATATTGTATTTGGAAGTAGGGTGCCGTGCACAATTGTGATTTGATGGAGACAGACGTGAGAAGGCACAGAGGAACATCTGGAGAAATTTCTGAAATGCCCAGTTCACTGCCACTGCTACTGTGTGATCGAGAATCTCCAGAGGGAAGGCCCCAAAATCCCCAGCTTTGCCTGCTGCTGGCGACTGAGGATGGGGTCGAAGCGTTTGGCAGAGATGGCGCTCAGTACTCGGTGTCGGAGGGCTGATCGGAGGCTCGAAGTTTTGCGGACGACTCAGAGTCGGACTGTGGTCGGGCATGGCAGGGAGAGTTTTCTTCCTTCTCCCGTCTGCGTGAGATGTGGGACTTTCGAGAGACTTTGAACTTTTTTGCTGTGCTCACGGCCTGTTCTTCATCAAGTTATGGTATTGTTGCACTGTTGTAACTATACGTTATAATTATGTGGTTTTTGTTAGTTTTTCAGTCTTGGTCTGTCCTGTGTTTCTGTGATATCACACTGGAGGAATATTGTATCATTTCTTAATGCATGCATTACGAAATGACAATAAAAGAGGACTGTGTGTCCTCATAATCTAATCTAATTTATTTCAAACATATCCGGTTATTAATTTTGTGCAATCTGTTCTGGGGATTAGATATTAAAGCCTGCTTGGCTGGAGGGAGATCATGTGATGAGAGCTCCAGGAGAGCGTCCAAGCAGAATTGGCAAAGTTTAATCCAAAGTTAAGTCATCCTTTTGTCCATAGAGGCTCTCTGTCGGCAGGGTTGACCATGGATGCTGCATCCCAGATGTTTATGAGATACACAATCCTGGGCAGTTCGATATGGATATCACGCTGTTGCCCTTGTTGCAGGCTCACCCTTGCCATGCAGCTGATAAATCCACAATAACAGCAGAGACCGATACAGTCTGGCACCAGCGGCATCGCAGGAGTTGCCAGTCAGCGTTGAACTCAACATAGGACTACCTCAGGGACGCCAGCTCTGGATTTTTCCTCAGAGTTTCCTCCCAAATCCATCCCCATGAGTGGGTATAGCCTCAAGGCAGGAGAGATTTGAAATTAGTTTTACTTCTCCTAGCTGAGTTGCCAACCATAGCTGATGGCACCCACCCACCCCCGCAATCTGCCTGAAGCAAATGGTTTAAGGCTCCAGTAGTCCGCATTTGCCCCTTTTCCTGTCTCTAAAAGTATTCCACCAGGCTTAGTAGCTAAGCCACACGTGGCCAGGAGCTGGACTTGATTGTCAGAGTCAATTTGAGATGCAAGCCATCAGGAGCAGTTAATAAGTAGTGCTAGCTTATCTTCACTATCAGCCCCGGCTTTAACAACCTTAAGGAACCCTCTACCCATAAGACTGTCAGGAAAGTGGTAATGGAACATAATTGTGTTAGTGCAGATTTTAAAACTATTACTTTTAAAATAATGACCAGAAGTTTACCCTTTTAAGCCAAAATCCCAGCAGTCTGTAATTGAGAACCTGCCACCTGTCAGAGATGCATATTCTTTGATGAATAGTTGTTAGCATTACTAAGAAATATTGAATCCATTTCTGGAGTCGATGAGGTAAGCAGCATCTTCCCTGCTCAATGTAATTATTATAAATGGATATTGAGCTATCAGTGATGCGCTCACTTTATCTATTGCATGTGGAGCTTAAATTTGATGTTTCTTGGCTACCACACGCTGGAAATTCCCAGTAATCTGTTTCCTTTAGACGGGTGTCTGGTTTTCCATGTGGAAAATATGTTCTGCTTCCACCTTCCGTAAAGCCATGTCAGCAGCTTAAGCCATCAAGCCTCCATTTACTTGTTCAGCTTCTGATGCTGGTTAGGCGATGTTCTGATAAGTCATGTCATTTATCAGAGATCGTAACAAAACTGGGTTTTTCGAGAGACTTGCATTGATTCTTGGAAGATCAAGCTGCTCTAATTCCCTGCACTGGCACTGTGCCTGTCTACTGCTTGGCTCTCAATATTGTCTGCCAGAATTATAAATCGTGCTCTAAGCTGCAATATCAGCCACTGCTCATAAAAACTTTGCTGCGTTGAAACCGTTTTTAGGGCTTCTCTGTAAATGAGTGCTTGAGGATAAATAGAAAATAAACGAATACTGTAATACGTCAATTCACTGCAAAATGCTGTGAATGGTTATTGTACAATTAAAATGAGAGATTTTCCTTCAACAGGGCCAGTAATATTTTGATACTGGTAAGGGACATGATTACATGAAATGAAATATTTGTCTTTAGACAACTAACCTCATGACCTCGTTACTTTACAATACATTTTAATAAATTGAAGTGTAGTCAACTGAAGTTGCAAGTGAAGTCGAAGATAATTTCTGCAATGCAAGATACTGGAAATAATCCCATGATAATGACCAAAAAAATTGGTCGATGGTGAACAGCTAGTAGGATGAATTGTAGTTTTTGGTGAGGGTTAAAGATGATGACTTAGGAGATCCAGGAAGGAATTTAGGCTCATCTGAAACTGTATATTAGCCAAAAGATGGGATAAGGACTTGTAGAACTGAGTTCTACTGGTGGTTATCACCCATTTAAATCCAGTGGCAATTCAGTTCCTGTGTTATCATTCCAGGCAACAAAGTTCAGCGTGATACCCTCTTAAATGTCTAGCTTTATATTTTAAATTTCCAATCAAATTATTCAAATCGTATATATATTTTTAAAATATAACTACAATAAACAGCACAAAGAGGGTCAGGTCTAACAGTATACACAATTAATTAGATGATTTCCTGAATCTTTCAATGCGAAAGTCTTCTCCTGTTGGAAGAGCAGTCCAATAGCAGGGAAGTCAGGACTTGGCTACTTTAGCAAATAGTGGAATTGGGCCTCTAAATTGCTTAACCAATGAGATTAAAGAATTGCAAAAGAAATAGAAGAAGGTAGGCAAATTGGTTATATGGCCGTGCAGCATAGAAATGCTCTGCTTTGGCTCACTGTGTCCCTGCCAACCATCAAACTTTATGCCAGTCCTACACTAATCCCGTTTTACTTTCCTTCATTGGTTGCCCAGCAGAGAAGAGCTCCTGTGTGTGAACCCTTTACTGAGTGTGCAAGGAGCCCAGGCTCCTGCTCACAACTCTGTAAGGAACAATGCACATGGAGGTCAAGGTCAGTGGTAAGGAATCTCCTTCTCTCTCATTTGTCCTGTCTGATCTTCTTTCTCTCCTCAAGGCTCCTGTACTTCTGCCCTGTGCTGGGAGAGACCTGTGATCTTCAGAGCCCCAGCAACGCCTCTTTGCCCTGACCTGGCCAGAGAGGCCACACTCACCCTGAACTTGCCAGGCTGACAATCATGCTGGGCAGCTGTGGCTGGTTCATGGCACGTATCCCAATTTGCCGCGTACAGCATCATTAAGCAGGGAGGTCACCAACTGGCAACACTCCAAGTGCAGTCTGAAAAAGGCCTTATAAATCCTCAGCATTCATACCTGGATCACACTTCAATAAAATCATAGCAGAGCTGCAGGCCTCCTTCATTGGCTTCTGAATCCCATCCATGTTCCAGCAAGTGCAGTTGGTGTTGGATCCTGGTGGAGATTACATTCAGGGTGAGATTCAGCTGCCTGCTCTACCCAGGAGTTGGATTTATTTTATTTTTAGTTGGAGATGAAGCACGCTAACAGATCCTTCCATCCCAACAAGTCCGCACTACCAAATTACACCCATGTGACAAATTAACCTATGAACTTGCACGTCTTTCGATCGTGGGAGGAATCTGGAGCACCCAGAGGAAACCCACGAGGTCACTGAGAGGACGTACAAACTGTTGACAGGCAGCGGTGGGAATTGAACCTGGGTCGCCAATGCTGTAATAGTGTCACACTAACCACTATGCCACCATGTCCACGCAAGTCTGGCTTGCTCAGTCCTTTAAGACCTTTCCATCAGGAGGAGGGCACAGTCTGAGGCCTACCAATTTCTGGAGGGGTGATGGGCAGAGCAGGTGGCAGACCTGGAGCCAACAGTTGATGGTAACAAGGACCAATCATTTTGTTCCCGAATTCTCAAGGATCCCACAGTGTGGAGTGGCCAAGTAACTAATGGTCACTATCACTCCACCTTGCCTTCCAGAGATGAGATCCCATGTCATCAGGTGGCTGTGTTTCTTCTCTTCAGACACTCAGTTCCTCACTCTTGTGGTTGAGATGAGGTGGAACAAGAGATCTGCCATCATTGTTTTCTGGCTTGGGCTGAGCACTGAGGTCCAGCGTGAGATCACAGTGCGCGATGAATGGAACAGCCAGGATGGCCTGATAAATCTGGCCATTGGAATAGACAACCAGGCAGCTGAGAGGGAGTGCCCTCAGCCTCCAGCTGATCACATCACTATCTGTTTTCACCTCCTCTCTCATCACCCAGTACACAGTCCACAGAGGACCCCATGCAGAGGGGGACCTGCACCATCTCAGGAGGAACAAGATCGGTACAGGAGAACGGGTTGCTGCCTCTACTGTGGCTCTCCAGTACATTTCCGGGCATCATATCCCAAGCACCCAGTAAAAGAGAAGACCTGTCAGTAAGAAGGGGAATTCTCACAGGTCAATACTCCCTAGAAGCATCTTCTCCCAAAGAGTAATGTTCCCAGCTTCCTTGTCATAAAGATTCAAGGCTGACGAACTTCTGGTATTTGAGTCCGAGGCAGCCGGATACATCACGGATATCTCTCTAGCTCAAAGATGGAGGGTTTCCACTCAACAGTTGGGAGAGAATATTGATGTCAGGGCTCTGGATGGTCAGCACCTGGGCACCAGCAAGATCCACCTTTCCACAGTACCCCTCCAACTTGTGTGAGATGGCAACCGGGAGGGACAGCTCTCCTTCTGTCGTGTTGATTCACCTGAAATGCCGCTCGTGCAACATTCTTGGTTCCAGCTGAACACATCTTGGACAAGTCTGTCATCTGGAATTTTCAGCGGGCACAGGCCTCTGCTGCCTCAGGAGCTGCACTTAGGGAGGGGGACCCTGTCACAACCACGGGCACTGCTGAGGAGTCTGGCCACTCTCGCAGGCAGGCAACTGAAAGAAGAAGGCGGTCTTCTTGTGAGAATGCACACAGTCCGGCAAATTAGGGTTTCTTTGTGGGGAGGGGAGGGGGGAGGAGGGGAATGTTGAGGCCCCCCTCCTGTTTCTTTGTAATTATGTTTAACTCTCTTCCTTTTGTTTCAGTCTTGCCAAGTCTTGATCGAAGCACAGCGATGACAATGCTCCCTGCTTACCTTAGTCCACTTTCCAGTGAAAGAAGATTTGTGATTTACATAGACCCTGCTAAAGGAGAGGTATTATTTAGTTCCAGATTTCCACTTCGTACCACAGTGCCAGTCAGTGGCTTTGTTGGTCTAGCGTCTATTTTTTCCTTTGTTCTATACAGTTCTCAGTGAACTGTTCAATCCATTTCTGTGTCTCTTCCTCTGCCCTCGGGCCATTACTGAGCTCCTGTCATTTCAGGACATGGATAGAAAGACTATGGCAGTATTCTGGCTTGGACTAAAAACAGACAATCTAAATTCACATCACATAAGTGCCAAACAACAACCTAATCCATCTTTGCCATATCTCCTTCCTCAACATCTGGAGGTGATCATTGACCAGAGCCTGACATGTAATTAGTAGCTGAAACGGGCTGTTCCCAGATGTTGGCTGCCACCCTTTCCACCATCTACATGCCCAAGTCAACTGTGTGATGCAACTTAGAAAGAAAGATTAGCTTTACTTGTCATGTGAACATGGAAACACATAGTGAAGTGCATTGTATGTGTCAACAGCCAGCATGGTCTGAGGATCACACTAGAGGCAGCCCACAAGTATCACCACTCACCACTCATCCAGTGCCTACTCACCCACCCTGATGTCTTTGGAATGTGGGAGGAAACTGGAGCACCCGGAGGAAACCCACACGGTCACAGGGAGAATGCACAAACTCATGACAGATAGCAGCTGGAATTGAACCCGGATCAGTGGTTGCCGGTACTATAAAGGGATGCTGCAAGCACTATGCTACCGTGCCTTCCATATTAAAATAAAACAAAATATGTAGCAGATGAAGCAGCATCTGCAGAGAGAAAGAGAGAGAGACAGAGCTCAGATTTCTCCCTCACCTGTCAGCTAGTAACTCCTCCCCTCTCCCACATATCCACCTTCCCCCTTACCTGGTTTCACCTATCACCTGCCATCTTGTACTCCTTCTCCTCACCAACACCTTATTCTGGCTTCTTCCCACTTCCATTCTAGTGCTGATAAAGGGTCCTGGCCCGAAACATCGACTGTTAGTTTCCCTTCATAGATGCTGCCTGACCTGTCGAGTTCCTCCAGCCTTGTGTGTGTCTGTGTGTGTGTGTGTGTGTGTGTGTGTGTGTGTGTGTGTGTGTGTGTGTGTGTGTGTTTGTTGCTTGTGGTTTCAGATTAGTGATCTTTTACCTCAGACTCGCAGATGCTAGGACCAGAGCCGCAATCGTGTCTGAACACATTCTCTTGCAACCTCACCTTTAATCACAAACCAGCCTGAAGTCTCCTCCAGCTGGGCCAAGATCCTGTAGCCATCCGCCTGGGTGGGTGTCAGGAACACCTTCAGCAGCTGCAGGCCAACGTCACCTTCCGAAAGGCAACAGGGAATGGCCACTCAGTACAGGACTGCTGCTGATATTCTGCTATGATACAACGGTGAATGAGCAAGTGGAGGGCTACACAGGGGAGGGTGGGCACATCAGCACTGCTGGTACTCGGGGGGGGGTGGGTGGACCTCAGTTCTCCCAGTAATCGGGCAGGGGTAGCACATCAGGGCTGCTAGTAACCAGGGAAGGAGTGATCATAGGAGTGTCTGGACACTCTCAAAGCTCCTTGAACTCTGGAACCCAATGGCTGAACTCTGAGCTTGTCTGACAGAAGCTGTCCTACACTGGTTTCTGACAAAATCTCTCAGACCTGAAATGGTGACTTTTTCCACAGATACTGCATCACCTGCTGAATGTTGCGAGCATTTCCTGCTTCAGTTTCAAATCCGCAGTTTCATCTCCTCGCTTCGGCCCTGTCCTGTGACAGCAGCCGAACCGCAGCTTTTAGACCTTGGGACTACAAATTGAGCCAGTCACCCTTCCAAATCAGACAGGGTGGGCTCCAAGAATCATAAAAAGCCATATTCAAGACGCTCAGCAAGTTTTATGGGTGACACAAAAACTGGGGGCGTAGTGGACAAGAAGTAAGGCTCCCAAAGCTTGCAGAGGGATCTGGACCAGCTGGAAAATGGACTGAAAGATGGCAGATGGAATTTAATGCAGACAAGTATGGGAGGACAAACAATGGTAGAACTTACACAGACCCTTGAAAGTGGTGTCACATGTAGATTGCATCATAAAGAGAGTTTTTGGTACATTGGCCCTCATTAATCCAAGTATTGAGTACAGGAGTTGGATGTTGTTTAGAAGTTGTATAAGATACTGGTGAGGCCTAATTTGGAGTACTGTGAATAGTTCTGGTCACCTACCTATGGGAAAGATAGCAATAAGATTGAAAGAGTGCAGAGAAAATTTACAAGGATGTTGCCGGGTCTGGAGGACCTGAATTACAGAGAAAGGTTGAACAGGTTAGGACTTTATTCCATGGAGCATAGGAGAATGAGGGGAGGTTTGATAGAGATATACAAAATTATGAGGGGCATAGATAGGATAAATGCAAGCAGGCTTTTTATCACTGGGGTTGGGTGAAACTGGAACTAGAGGTGATGGGTTAAGGGTAAAATGTGAATGTTTTAAGGGGAACATGATGGGGAACTTCTTCACTCGGAGAGTAGTGAGTGTGTGGAACGAGGAGCCAGTGGAAATGGTGGATGGGGATATCGGTTTCAACATTTAAGAGACATGGATGGTACATGGATGGGAGGGTATGAAGAGTTATGGTCCAGCTGCAGGTCAATGGGATGAGGCAGAATAATAGTTCAGCACGGACAGATGGGCCAAATGGCCTTTTCCCATCCCGTAGTGCTCCATGACCCTATGGAACCAGATTCCTGTACCCTGCAGATTTTCACACAGGATTACTGATGTGCCAAGCACATATCTGTGCAGACGTGCGAGCTCCTATCTGTAGGCTGCTCCACCCAAGCTGCTGTGTGAATGAGCGCAGTTCTGAGCCCTGCCCGTTTCCTCTGCTGGGTGTGCTAATGTGTGCATTGCAGCATGCTCAGGCGATATGCCTGCCGCAGATGAATAGCTGAGAGCGTCGGGTAAGAACTTAGTTGCTGATTTCAGGGACAATAGGATAGTGGTTGAAATACTATGTAAATAATCCCCAAACTCAGATAGAGATCAAGATATTTTCAAATACCACCTGAACAGCTGCTGAATTTATTAAATAATCTGGAATTTTAAAAGATATGATCCTGGAGGACAGCTATGAAAATGCTCATCTGGTTCACTACACTTTTACTGAATGCGACCTACAAGTGATCCTGGGCCCATGGCAAAGTCTTAACTCTATTGACCAGATCCAGTTCAAATTGAATCATCAAGTTCACTGATGACACAACCATGGTTGGCCTCATCAACGATGCTGAGACGGTGTGCAGAGTGGCTGGTCAGTGGTGGGAGATAACTCATACCATGTGAAGTTGTTACACCTTCTCCAACATGTGGTCTTGTTTGCTTCGTCCCTGCCTCACTAGCAGTCTGGCTGACCTTCGGGGCTCCTATGCATGCAGGACCATAAGACCATAAGATATAGGAGCGGAATTAGGCCATTTCACCCATCAAGTTTGCTCCCTCCATCTTGATGAGTCACAGTGTCCAGATCCGTGTTTAAAAAATGGGATGCTTGTACTCTCCCTTGTTCTGCCATGCCCTCAGTAAGGTTTCAAATAGTTGCACTGACCTTCAGCAGAGGGTGGTGGTGTGGGGTAGTGTAATGGGTGACAGATGACACATAATATTCATAATAGAAACTGTTCTACGTAATACACAAACACCATCATTGGGTTGTTGAGTTCACTTTAAGAGACGGTGTCTGACGTAATGACCTCAGTGTAAGGTGACTGCTTTTGGCTTGCTCGTAATGGAAGTAAAGGGTTGCAGGTGGAAATGAGCAATGGTCTTCAAGAAGTCTTGGTTTAGCTCGGATTGTCAGCTAAAGCAGACAGCCATCCATAAAATCATTCCTCATTGTTAAAATAATGGACAAGTGCTACAACCATGATTATGAGGTGAGAACATGCATTTTACGCCAGATCTACACTATCCAATTTCTCGTCCTGGCATAAAGCAAGCAGAGCATCTTACAACTGAGCTCGATGAAAGGCAAATAGTAATGGAGAGGGTATATAATGGCACCCCAGTTATCCAGTACTCTTCGGATTTTTAGACTTATGGATGTTATTCTATTAACATTCAATCACAATTTTATTTCACTTTTTTCAACATGCTCTGCAATAATTTAGAAAATATTTCAGTAAACCCATTGAGTTTAAAGGGAACAGGTAATATACATGCACTCCTGAGCCTAGCTCAGGCCACCTACTCATCCACGTTCCTACCCCTGGTCTTCCAGAGCTTAATTCCGGCTCCAGCCACACACCCAGTCCAGTCCCCAACCCTAGCCAAACACTTGAATCCTGGCTCTGGCCACACAATCCACTTTCAGCTTTAATACCCACGTTGTATTCAGACTGATGAGCAAGGCAGGTGCTGAACGCCAGCATTTCCAGCATTACTGGATTATCAGAGTTTGACTGTGCTAGGAGCATGCTGTGTAACGGCGGAAGGCTATCATAAATGGAGCATACATTTAAATTGCTTTGCACACATTGGACAGGTGTCCAACACACAAAAGTAGAACAAGTATGCAATAATCTGTTGTTGATAACTCACACCTACAAACGAGGTGGAAGTTAATACCAGCTTCCTTCTCATATCAGTCCAAAGACTTACTGGTTAGTAGGTTAACTGGTGATTGTAAGTTGTCCTGTGATAAGGTTAGAGTTAAGCAGGTGGGTTGCTGGGTGGTGCGGCTCGTTGGGCTGGAAGGGCCTGTTCTGTGCTGTATCTTTAAATAAAATAAATCTTGTAATGACACAGGAGGACACTCAGTCTACTGAGTTCTCAGCTCTCAGAGCAATCCCATCATTCTCCACTGACTCCCCTGTGACCTATTCTCCCTCTCACTGGAATTGGAATTGGTTTATTCCTGTCACATGTAACAAGGTACAGTGAAAAACCTGTCCTGCATACTGTTCCTACATAAAAAATCATTGAGATAATACAGGGTAAAATAGCAGCGGAATGCAGAATGAAGTGCAACAGTTACAGAGAAAGTGCAGTGCAGGCAGACAATGAGATGCAAGGTCATAACGAGGTAGGTAACGAAGTGAAGAGTGTATGTTATCATACATGTCAACTCCCACCCACCCTCCCCATCCTGATCCTATAACCATATAACCATATAACAATTACAGCACGGAAACAGGCCATCTCGGCCCTTCTAGTCCATGCCGAACTCTTACTCTCACCTAGTCCCACCGACCTGCACTCAGCCCATAATCCTCCATTCCTTTCCTGTCCATATATCTATCCAATTTAACTTTAAATGACAACATCTTCAAATGATCCTCTTCCTGCCAGTCACCTAAACCAGGGATAATTTACGGTAGCCAATTAACCCAACAACCGTTATGTCTTTGGGAAGTGAGAGGAAACTGGAATACGGGGGGCGGGGGAGGGGGAACCCTTACACGGGGATACAAACACAGGCGAACTCCACGCGGACTGCACTGGAGGTCAGGAATGGACCCAAGTCATTGGAGCTGTGAGGTAGTTGCTCTCGGAAAATGATTTCCCATTCCATAGAAACAGACTGAGGCTATCATAAAGGCAAGAGGTTCTGCAAATGCTGGAAATCTAGAGCAACACACACAAAATGCTGGAGGAAGTCAGCAGGTCTGGCAGGAGGGGAATAAAGTTAATATTTCAGGTCGAGGCCCTTCATCGGGTCTGGAAAGGAAGGGGGAAGAAGCCAGAATAAGAAAGTGGTTGGAGAGGAAGGAGCACAAGCTGGCAGCTGATGGATGAGCCAAATGAGGGGGAAGCTGGGTGGGTGGGGGGATTAAGTGAGAAGCTGGTCAGGGCTAGTTGGAAGAGGTAAAGGGCTGAAGAAGGAATCTGAGTGGGTCATGGGAGTAAGGGAAGGAGGGAGGTGATGGGCTGGTGAGATGAGGAGGAATAAGAAGGAAGGCAGAACGTTGAATGGAAAAAGAGAGAAGTTGTGCGGGAAGAAATTACCAGAAGTTAGAGAAATCAATGTTCAGGCTGTCAGATTGGGGGCTACCCAGATGGACTGTGAACTGTTGCTTCTCCAACCTGAGAGTGGGCTCGTTGTGACAGTAGAGGGGGCCATGGATTGGCATGTTAAAATGGGAATGAGAGGTAGAACTCAAATGAATAGGCCACCCAGAAATTCCACCTTTTTTGGCAGACGGAGCAAAGGTGCTCGACAAAGTGATCAGGTTTCACCGATGTAGAGGAGGCCGCACTATGGCTGGAAATATTGTTAGACTATTGTTGGAAATAGCAGAGACAAGGATTTAACCAAAGTTAAAGCACTGACATATTAATATCATGCAACTTGCTTTGTTGATGGGGTGACTGAAAAATGACTTATTCCACTTGATATATTTGTGAGTCATGGCTAAATTATGGCTCCAGCTCACATTTGTATTTGATTGAATTTTTTTCATGTTTTTACACCCTATAATTTTTCTTTTGCCCGATGAAAAAATCAGATTGAACTGCAAGTTTGATGCCTTCTCTATTGACAAGCCAAGAATCTAAGTTTATTAACAAACACATCTCAGGAATTGGACCATTGTGAGACACAAATGTTTGAACAAGATTTTGAAGGGATGATATATTCCCTAGCCTCTGCCAGTGGAACACAGGAAGGAACATAGGAACAAAGAAACAAGGATGGACCATTTACCTGACTTGACCTTCACCAATCTCTGCTCTTCCACACACAAAGCTCTATTTTTCAAAGCCAAACCAGCCACGTTGTAAGTAAATGGGAAAGGAATAACACGAAACTGCACAGAAGCAAAACTGGTGTAGTACCTGATGACTGGGAGTAAAATCTAATCAAATGGATAACGAGTTCTACAAAAACAGGAGTCTCGAGGGAAATTTCCGGGGATGTTGAAGTCAATACAAAATTGGTTTATGATTATAGTGTGACGTTCTGTGGGGGTGGTGGGGGGCGTGGTCGACAGCCCACCCCTGCATTTCTAATGACCAGTACTGTTTATTGTTCTTGTGTTAAAATGCTTTTGTGGGATTCTGGTGGGAAGTTCCAGTTTATTTATTGTTACATTTTAGCTTGGGTTATACAGTTATTCCCATGTGTATTTGTGGGTCACCCTGACTGTAACCAGGCTGTGTGATGGTCACCTCTCCCATCTGTGTGAGACTGGTTGGGTTCTCTCTCTGGGTCATGGTGTCCAGTCTGTTTTGTGTCTATCGCAATAAAATGGTTGTTGAGTTAAAGAGCTTCCTCATCTGTCATTATGGACCAAACGCTCGCCACATTGGTGTCAGGAGTGAGATGAGAGATCGATGTCGAGATTGAAGAGCTACAATGTCGGATAGAGTGCCTTAAGACCCGGGGAATAAGACGAGGGACCGAGCTGTATACCTCCCCAGCACCAGGGGCAGGGCTCATGAAGATGAGACCCGGAGGGAGGACCAGGGAACCAAGCATCATGCCTTTGGTCCCAAAAAAAGTCCTGACGAAGGGTCTCGGCCTGAAACGTCGACTGCACCTCTTCCTACAGATGCTGCTTGGCCTGCTGCATTCACCAGCGACTTTGATGTATGTTGCTTGAACTTCCAGCATCTGCAGAATTCCTGTTGTTTTCATGCCTTTGGTATTGGTATTTGATCCTCCACAATATTCCACCTGGGAATTTAAACTGGAGGTGGCAGTGTTTTTTTTTTATGAGGTCGAATTGCGAGCTCGACATCAACCCGGCACGGATGGAGAGCACGCTCGGGAGCGGTCTGTCACTGGACCGAATTCGGGAACCTCCATTCTCGAGCCCGGCGCTGATCTTATTGCACCACCAGCCGACCTGGATGCCACCTTCCTTTCCAGGGAGCCCCGACTGAGTGAACGTACCCAGGCTCCCCAACCCGGGGGACAGAGCGGAGTGCATCACTCGCCTCCATAGCGACCCACAACGGAGAACCCAAGGTGCCGTAGCCATGGGAGGACGGGCACCAAGGCAGAGGCCTCCAGAGCAAGAGGAAGATCAAAGGGCCTCGACGATTTGCGCCTCAAGGTCCAGCCTGAATCTCCCCAGATACGACGGTACCAGCCACCTGGAGCCATACCTGGCGCAAGTCAAACTTACCACATGGCAGAATGGGTGGAGCCCCACTGAGACGGCGGTGCACCTTGCCCTG
Source organism: Mobula hypostoma (assembly GCF_963921235.1). Classification (NCBI taxonomy): domain Eukaryota; kingdom Metazoa; phylum Chordata; class Chondrichthyes; order Myliobatiformes; family Myliobatidae; genus Mobula; species Mobula hypostoma. The sequence continues at coordinate 123,453,822 of NC_086102.1, forward strand.
GCACTGGAGGGAGATGCCCTGTGGGCCCTCCTTGACCTAATGCCAGCGGAGCAGTGTGACTACAGAGCGCTCATAGTGGCGCTGGGGTGGCGTTTCGAGCAGAGGTCTTTGGTGGAAGCAATGAGGGAAGAACTGTGCAGCAGACAGTGCCGTATGGGAGAAAACTTGGGGGCACTTGCAGCAGATCTCCGCCACTGTGCTCGGCATGGCTACCCCGAGTTCCCGCCCGCGGCCCAGGAAGAGCTTGCCCTCCGCGCCTTTGTAAAGGCGCTGACACCAAAGCGCCTTCGGCAGCCCGACAACACCATCGTGGCTGGCTGAAACGGAGAGAGCAGAAGCGATCTTAGCCCCCCAAAGTGTTCCAGCATCGCCCTGCATGCAGCGAACCCGGGCTTGTGTCACCGAGTGTGAGGAGGAAACTGACGAGGAGAAGTGCGTGAGATGGGCCCGGCCAGTGCCGTGCGAACCCCCACCGTGGGTCACGATGCTTCGGTGCGGCGACGGTGAGGCAATCATTCGGCCGGGGACTGCCCCGCATCGGCACCATGCCACGGCTCAGAACAGCAGTAGTGAAACACCGATCGGGCAGTGCTGCCCGAGACCTGCAGCAGAGCCCTCCAGCTGGGCCGTTTGGGTAAAGAGCAAGGCCTATACATGGTGCATGGTGGAGGGCACAGATGCCCTGTGTTGGTGGACAAGGGGGTCTGCCATCACCATCATCCGTCCCGGTGTTCTCCCCAACACGGGCCAGCCACTCCCACCTGGGTGGATGCCAGTGACTGTGTGGTGATGTGAGGGAGGAGCAGGCTGCGCGTCGCAGTGGGGAGAAACACTGTGGAGCACGAGGTGTGGCTCACCGACATCCGGGAGTCCTGCATCATTGACCTGGACCTGCAGTTCCGCTGGGGGGCCCCTGTGGATGTGTCGAGGGCAACATTCGGTGCTGACTCCATGGCCTTCCAGCAGGGCAGCACCAGGAAGTGGTCCCACCGGGAGCCGCACCCACCGTCGGTTTCACAGCGGCCCGGGGCAATGCAGCACACCAGGCAGCAGCCCAACGCAACACAGCTGAACCACGGGCAAGTGACAGTGATGACGCTTCAGGTGACAGCCAGCGATGACCTCCCCACCATGGACCAGCAGCTGCGCAGTGAACAGGTGAGCGTGTGATGGTCCAGTCCGTGAAGTCCGCATTCCAGTTCATGGTCCGGTCCATCGATCCGTATTCCAGGTTTTCTGCTTTTCCATTGTTCTCTTGGGTGCTCTAATTAAGGCATGTTTCTCATTTGGGCAGACACATAAATACCTCCAGAGACCAGGGCTTAGCTGTTGGAGTGTTCCTGCCCAAACCTCCTGTCTGAATCCCTTTTCTCCCCTTTCCTCCTGAAGTCTTGTCCTGCAACCAGTGTCTGGAGCCTTGCCTCGCCTGCAACCTTTGCCTGCACTGCTGTCAAGTTCAACTGCTGGAGCAAGATAAGGAACTGTCTATTGTTGTTCTGAACTGTCTCTGTGTCCATGCCTTTGCTAGGTAGATCTGGCTGTTTGCCACTACCTAGTGTTGGGAACTGTCTCTGTGTCCAAGCCTTCGCTAGGTAGGTCTGGCTGTTTGCTGCTATCTTGTGTTGGGAGCTGTCTCTCTGTATTCTGTGTATGAGCCCTGGCCCTACATCTCCAAGGAGGGGTCCCGGCTCTGTTCTGTGTTCCTGTCTCCCTCGACCAAGGCTCTGTGTTCCCGTCTCCCTCGATCAAGGCTAGGCTTCGTGTTCTTGTCCTGTCCACGAGCCTTGCCCAGCCCAGGTCTACCTCACCCAGCCTGGTACTGAGGTTCCCTCATCCTGTCGAAGCTACGTCCAAGAACCTCGTCCTGTCCAAGCCACGGCTTTGTGTTTTCGTCCTGTCCATGTGCCTCGTCCTGTGCAGGAGTTCCACATCCTGTCCTTGCCAAGATCATAGTCACGAGCCCTAGCCTAGACCCGGGTTCTGGTTCTGAGTCAAGACCCAGGTTCTGGGTCCTTGTCCAGGCTCTGTTTCTGGAGTTCCGTGTCACTAGTCCAGGCCCCATGTCTCTTGTCCAAGTCCTAGCCCAGGCCCTGAATCCTTGTCTCGTCCAGGCCCTGTGTCAATGTCCAGTGTCATTTCTTCCTATCTTCCCTTGCTTCCTTGTCATGCCTAGTCCTGTTCCTAGTACGTCAGTGTCTGTGTCCTGCATTTGGTTCCGCTCTCAACGACACCCCCTTTATGACAGAGCGGTTCTGTGCTGACCCGGGTGAGGGAATGGCTGAGTGTCGGACGACGACCAGACTGGGCAGAAGTCTCTGCCCTGGACCCAGAGACCAAAGCCCTATACTCGCAGTGGGGAACACTGGAGGTCCGCGACGGGTTGCTGTTCCGGCGATGGTGGTTGTTCGGCGACAGACATCTCTTGCAGCTGGTGGTCTCCCAGGGGCTCCATTTCACGGTGCTACGGTCGGTGTATGGGCTGGTGGGGGGCAGCCCATCGCGGAGTTGCAAAGGCGTTCGGCAAGCTGTGTGAACGCTTCTACTGGCCTGGGTACAGGCGGGACGTGCTGCTGTCTGTGCACTGCAAGTCCGGAAGGGGCCGGGCTGCCAGTCTAGGGTGCCAATGTAGCAGTACATGGTGGGGGCTCCAGTATGGGTCTACTGCCCTCCCGGAAGAAGGGACTACCCCAAGGCTTGGAAGCCACTGGAAGGGGCCGGGAAAGGTGCTCGACCACATCTCCGATGTGGTATATCAGGTGCGGTTGCGTGAGCGGCGGAAGGCAGTCGTGCTGCACCGGGACCAGCTGGCACCGTGTCAGCCCTTGGCCACCACTAACCCAGCGAGGCTGAAGGAAGGAAATAACACTCCTAGTGCCCTGCCCCTTGCATCACACAAACAGGTGGCACTGTCAATGCCCACTGGATCTTTTGTTATGGACTCTGGGGTTGCCAGGACAGCTGACCCCCTTTGGTGGGGGCTGTTATTCATCACAATAAAACAGTTGTTGAGTTAAAGAGCCTCCTCATCTGTCATTCTGGACCAAATGCTTGCCACACTATTAAGAAACAACCGCTCTGAAATATTATAAACAAATAATGCTGGCAATGGAAGTGAAAATAACGAAGAGAGTGTGATGGATATTCACCGTCCAGGGCCATGGGGCTTTTTTACCAAGCTCTGTTTCCTAACATAGCAGCTGACTTTTGCAAAGATCAAAGAGATGTTTAAGAATAACTTAAGCTTCCAACCAATATTCTTTGTTCAGCTTTTTGTCATAAACAGGAGCCAGTCTTCAGTTGTTAATGTAAATGGAAAGCTACAATCAGTCTGAAGTTTAAAGGACAGCTTTGAAAACAAACTGCGCTGTCTACAGAACGCAAGATACTGGCACGCAGCACCTGGGCTGACTGCTCAAGAGAAAGACAATGGGGTTACATTAATCGGCCTGCTTCAGACTAGATAATGCTGCCTAGGATGTTTAGTTCAAAGAAGCTTGCAGACTCGATTGATACAATAAAATAGCTGATCTGTTAATTGTTGGAAGGTTTGTGTGCTGAGAGAATCAGCTTTATGACATTAATTGTGGGAATCTGAGATCTGTCTCCAGAAACTTTTAAACCATTTGTGTAAAAAGGTGTCTGGAAAAAAATATCATATGTGTGTGAAGTCACTCAAGTGGCAGAAAAACAGTACAAATCAGTTGCAGTTATTGGGAATGGTAAGAAGAATGGCAGAAGCTGACTAGTCCATTCCCCTGTATCCAATTTCTGCAACAGATGATTCATTCGTCTGCAAATCATTGGTATGTCTTTTTAGCTTATCAGAATTATATCTGTTTTGGAAATTGTTTGTTTTAGACATTGTTTATAATTTAGAGATCTTTTATAAGATAGAAAACCTCTGAGTTTAAATGTGTTTCAAGAAATTTGCCTGGATTTAAATGTGTATCACTAAAACTACATGAAGAGTGTTTAAACTACCTTGTTAGCTGAAAGTATCTCCTCCGTGGTAGGCGGGGGGGGCGGACCCACACCTTAAATACTGGGTGTTGGCAGCTAAATTCGCCATGGAGATTAAATACAGAAATGAACTAGTCTTCGAGGAGTGGGTAGCTATTGTACAAACTCCCTTTAGTGAGGGTAATTGTAGCTATCTATAACAGATAGGACCTAAAATCATTTGACATAGAACTTCGCAGTCAACAAACCCAACATCATCACAAGAGATAGTTACTTTGCATTACTGTTGAAAACAGGGGAGAAGACTAACATTCTGGACACCCTAAGAAAACATTTATCTAGAAACAGGAATTTGTCAAATTGTAAGTAAAATAACAAAACTGAAAAATTCCCCAGCATCAAATGACTTATATTCAATAGTTTGAACGCAAGTTGGTAAGAACAACACAGCTATGCTTATCATAAACTTGCAAATTTCACTTAATTCACCAATCCTTCCTTTAGATAAATTGTGCATAACAAAGGTAAATGAAGGTGGCAATTGAGACATGGATTAGTCAGTGTGGCGTCTATTGCTGGGAAATTATGAGCATCTTTGACTGAGGATAGAGTGCCTACACATGGTGAAAATTTACAGTTGACGTTCGAGTCAGTAAAGGAGACTTCATCTCACCCGAACATATAAATTAATTTTATAAAAATGTGTTTGAGACAGGGAAAGACATGCAATGTACAGTATACTCCATACGGACTTACAAGGAGCAAATGTCACCTGATGTTCCTCTAATTTTTTTTTAACAGAGTAGAAGATTTCACTTAATTTGATAAGTTTCACCTTTATTCCTGCTGAAATCTTCTACCCTGTTTAAAAAAAAATTCTAGAAGCATCAGGTGACAGAGAACAGAGGTAATGAGAAGATTATCTCTTCTGATTACCACTACTGACTCAAATTGTCAGTACAAAACGAGTTGAAATCCACATTTTTTTCTATTTTTTTTCCAAGATGACACAAAACTTAGAGCCAGAGTGAAGAATAAGGAAGACAGAACAGATGAAGGTGATATAGAGAGGTGTAGAGGGCAGAATAGACGGGGGTGATATAGAGAGGTGGAGTGGGCACAATAGACAGGGGTAATATAGAGAGGTGAGAGGGCTGGATAGACGGAGGTGATATAGAGAGTTGTAGAGGGCAGAATAGACTGGGGTGATATAGAGAGGTGCAGAGGGAAGAATTGACGGAGGCGATATAGAGAGGTGTAGAGGGCAGAATAGACAGAGGTGATATAGACAGGTAGGGGGCAGGATAGACAGAGGCGATACAGAGAAGTGGAGAGGGCAGAATAGACGGAGGTGATATAGAGAGGTGTAGAGGGAAGAATAGACGGAGGCGATATAGAGAGGTGTAGAGGGCAGAATAGACGGGGGTGATATAGAGAGGTGGAGAGGGCAGGATAGACGGAGGCGATATAGAGAGGTGCAGAGTGCAGAATAGACGGGGGTGATGTAGAGAGGTGAAGAGGGCAGAATAGACGGGGGTGATATAGAGAGGTGTAGCGGGCAGAATAGACGGGGGTGATATAGAGAGGTGGAGTGTGGCACAATAGACGGGGGTAATATAGAGAGGTGAGAGGGCTGGATAGACGGAGGTGATATAGAGAGGTGTAGAGGGAAGAATCGACAGAGGTGATATAGAGATGTGTAGAGGGCAGAATAGATGGGGGTGATATAGAGAGGTGTAGAGGGCAGAATATACAGAGGTGATATAGAGAGCTTGAGAGGGCAGAATAGACGGGGGTGATATAGAGAGGTGGAGAGGGCAGAATACATGGAGGTGATATAGAGAGGTGTAAAGGGCAGAATATACAGAGGTGATATAGAGAGCTTGAGAGGAAGAATAGACGGGGGTGATATAGAGAGGTGGAGAGGGCAGAATACATGGAGGTGATATAGAGAGGTGTAAAGGGCAGAATATACAGAGGTGATATAGAGAGCTTGAGAGGAAGAATAGACGGGGGTGATATAGAGAGGTGGAGAGGGCAGAATAGACGGGGGTGATATAGAGAGGTGTAGACGGCAGAATACACGGAGGTGATATAGAGAGGTGTAGAGGGAAGAATAGCCGGGGGCGATATAGAGAGGTGCAGAGGGAAGAATAGACGGAAGTGATATTGAGAGGTGCAGAGGGCAGAATAAAAGGAGGTGATATAGAGAGATGTGGAGGGAAGAATAGATGGAGATGATATACAGAGTTGTAGAGGGCAGAATAGACGGGTGTGATATAGAGAGGTGTAGATGGAAGAATAGCCGGGGGTGATATAGAGAGGTGTAGACGGCAGTATACACGGAGGTGATATAGAGAGGTGTAGAGGGCAGAATAGACGGAGGTGATATTGAGAGGTGTAGAGGGCAGAATAGACGGAGGTGATATTGAGAGGTGTAGAGGGCAGAATAGACGTAGGTGATATAGAGAGGTGTAGAGGGCAGAATAGACGGGGGTGATATAGAGAGGTGTAGAGGGCAGAATAGACGGGGGTGATATAGAGAGGTGTAGAGGGAAGAATAGACGGAGGTGATATAGAGAGGTGTAGAGGGAAGAATAGACGGAGGTGATATAGAGAGGTGTAGAGGGCAGAATAGACGGGGGTGATATAGAGAGGTGTAGAGGGAAGAATAGACGGAGGTGATATAGAGAGGTGTAGAGGGAAGAATAGACGGAGGTGATATAGAGAGGTGTAGAGGGCAGAATAGACGGAGGTGATATAGAGAGGTGTAGAGGGAAGAATAGACGGAGGTGATATTGAGAGGTGTAGAGGGCAGAATAGACGGAGGTGATATTGAGAGGTGTAGAGGGCAGAATAGACGGGGTGATATAGAGAGGTGTAGAGGGCAGAATAGACGGGGGTGATATAGAGAGGTGTAGAGGGCAGAATAGACGGGGGTGATATAGAGAGGTGTAGAGGGAAGAATAGACGGAGGTGATATAGAGAGGTGTAGAGGGAAGAATAGACGGGGGTGATATAGAGAGGTGTAGAGGGAAGAATAGACGGAGGTGATATAGAGAGGTGTAGAGGGCAGAATAGACGGGGGTGATATAGAGAGGTGTAGAGGGAAGAATAGACGGAGGTGATATAGAGAGGTGTAGAGGGCAGAATAGACGGAGGTGATATAGAGAGGTGTAGAGGGAAGAATAGACGGGGGTGATATAGAGAGGTGTAGAGGGCAGAATAGACGGGGGTGATATAGAGAGGTGTAGAGGGAAGAATAGACGGAGGTGATATAGAGAGGTGTAGAGGGCAGAATAGACGGAGGTGATATAGAGAGGTGTAGAGGGAAGAATAGACGGGGGTGATGTAGAGAGGTGTAGAGGGCAGAATAGACGGAGGTGATATAGAGAGGTGTAGAGGGAAGAATAGACGGAGGTGATATAGAGAGGTGTAGAGGGCAGAATAGACGGAGGTGATATAGAGAGGTGTAGAGGGAAGAATAGACGGGGGTGATATAGAGAGGTGTAGAGGGCAGAATAGACGGAGGTGATATAGAGAGGTGGAGAGGGCAGAATAGACGGAGGTGATATAGAGAGGTGGAGAGGGCAGAATAGACGGGGGTGATATAGAGAGGTGTAGAGGGAAGAATAGACGGGGGTGATATAGAGAGGTGTAGAGGGAAGAATAGACGGGGGTGATATAGAGAGGTGTAGAGGGAAGAATAGACGGAGGTGATATAGAGAGGTGTAGAGGGAAGAATAGACGGGGGTGATGTAGAGAGGTGTAGATGGAAGAATAGCCGGGGGCGATATAAAGAGGTGCAGAGGGAAGAATAGACGGAAGTGATATTGAGAGGTGCAGAGGGCAGAATAAAAGGAGGTGATATAGAGAGATGTGGAGGGCAGATTAGATGGTGATATAGAGAGGTGTAGAGGGCAGAATAGACGTAGGTGATATAGAGAGGTGTAGAGGGCAGAATAGATGGAGGCAATATAGAGAGGTGTAGAGGGCAGAATAGACGTAGGTGATATAGAGAGGTGTAGAGGGCAGAATAGACAGGTGATATAGAGAGGTGTAGGGGGCAGAATAGACGGAGGTGATATAGAGAGGTGTAGGGGGCAGAATAGATGGGGTGATATAGAGAGGTGTAGAGGGCAGAATAGACGTAGGTGATATAGAGAGGTGTAGAGGGCAGAATAGATGGAGGCAATATAGAGAGGTGTAGAGGGCAGAATAGACGTAGGTGATATAGAGAGGTGTAGAGGGCAGAATAGACAGGTGATATAGAGAGGTGTAGGGGGCAGAATAGACGGAGGTGATATAGAGAGGTGTAGGGGGCAGAATAGATGGGGTGATATAGAGAGGTGTAGAGGGCAGAATAGATGGAGGTGATATAGAGAGGTGTAGAGGGCAGAATAGACGTAGGTGATATAGAGAGGTGTAGAGGGCAGAATAGACAGGTGATATAGAGAGGTGTAGGGGGCAGAATAGACGGAGGTGATATAGAGAGGTGTAGGGGGCAGAATAGATGGGGTGATATAGAGAGGTGTAGAGGGCAGAATAGACGTAGGTGATATAGAGAGGTGTAGAGGGCAGAATAGATGGAGGCAATATAGAGAGGTGTAGAGGGCAGAATAGACGTAGGTGATATAGAGAGGTGTAGAGGGCAGAATAGACAGGTGATATAGAGAGGTGTAGGGGGCAGAATAGACGGAGGTGATATAGAGAGGTGTAGGGGGCAGAATAGATGGGGTGATATAGAGAGGTGTAGAGGGCAGAATAGATGGAGGTGATATAGAGAGGTGTAGAGGGCAGAATAGACGTAGGTGATATAGAGAGGTGTAGGGGGCAGAATAGATGGAGGTGATATAGAGAGGTGTAGAGGGCAGATTAGATGGTGATATAGAGAGGTGTAGAGGGAAGAATAGACGGGGGTGATATAGAGAGTTGTAGAGGGCAGGATAGACGGAGGTGATACAGAGAGGTGGAGTGGGAAGAATAGATCAAGGTGATACAGAGAAGTTTATTCTTAATGAATGATTAGTGTCTAGATGCAGTAATGAAGTTAAACTCAGTTGTAATATCCAAAAGGATTCTGGAAGAAAAATGAAGAGGAAAGAATTTGCTGGGCGCTGGACAGAGAGAGACGGACAGATTTCTCTCTGGTAGAATTGGTGTAAAGTCAGTGGGCTGAATGTCTCTTTCAATTGTTGCATCTCTTCTATCCCACCTTAATCTACACTATATAAATTAGCACAGCTTTACCACCCAGCCCATGAACATCTTTTTCTAATTTAGCTCTTCAATTAACCCCACTTACAATGCAATCTTTCTTTGTGTCATTTACAAATATGGCTTTCTAGTTCAGCATCTGAATTGTTTATGAATATGGCAAATATTTGCAGATTTAATCAATCCCTTGTTGGAAATTGCTGGTTACGTCTTGCCAATTTGAATATCTGCCACTGTACTTAAACTCCTTGTCCTGTTACTTCAGAGCCAAGGCAATAAATCTCCTTCAAATCCATCACTTTTAATTTTAGGTTAACTACCTTTGAAGTCTGTGTTGGAAGCCCTTACATATACAGGCATTTACCTGTCACTGTCTTAATCGCCTCTTTAAAATTCGTTTGGGTTAATTACCCTTTCCAAACCAATACTGTCCTTCTGTGATAAGATGAAGATTCTCAGTCTACATTTAATTATGAATTTTAGTAAATTCCCTGCAACAGATGTCAGGCTGGCTTGTTGTTTCCCTCACTCATCATTCTCAAATAGCAAAGTGAAGTGTTACTTTTAAATCTAAAATCATGTGAGCTTTGGAAAATGCTAGTTAAACAACTCTGCAATGGGAATAAATAATCTGGTCCTGGACATTTCTTCCATTACCGTTAGTTTGTTTTTCTCTCAGTCACCAAAATCCAGACCAGGTTTTGTCTTTCTCTATGGTTTTTCTGATCAGTTTTACATCTCCTTATCTGCTTAACGTCTTCAACCTCCTGCTTAATGAGTAGATCTCTTGCTCTCTAGAGGAACAAATCCCTTATCAGATTCAATTTTCTTCTGTGCACTTCCCACTGTTATTTTAAACATTAAGGACATTTGCCTAGATTGAACAGAATCTGTCCTATGGACTGACATCGGCCTTACCCAAATATTAACACAAAATGCTGGAGAAATCCAACAGGATAGACAGAAGACTCAGCCCAAAACATCAACTGTTTATTCCTCTCCATAGATGCTGCCTGACCTGCTGAGTTCCTCCAGCATTCGCGTGTGTTACCCTGGATTTACAGCATCCACAGAGACTCTTGCTTTTACCCAAAAAGATAACATCTTTGCGACTATTTTGCATTCTCTCTTGGGAATAGTGCATGAAACTCAATCACATTATGATTGCAATTAAATAACTGTTCATGCAACATTTACTGTTAATTAAATCTCACTCATTACTCATTCCAAATTCTAATCTGGCCTGTTGCTTTGTTAGCTTTGGGAAATGTTGCGACAAAAACATTCTCTTGGACTATTCCAAAAATTCACTGGCTTTCGGTTATTCTGTTGACCCAATATGCATAAAAATTATTATTTGCTACTTGGAGGCATCAAGGAAAGTGAGAAGCGAGTGGATATATGGTATTGAGATAAGCAACGACTGCACTGAATGGTGAATGATTGCAACGAGGTGGCCTACAGGGAAGAACTCAATTCTCTGACACAGTGGTGTCAAGAAAACAACTTCTCCCTCAATGTTGCAAAAACAAAGGAGCTGGTTGTGGATTACAGGAAGAATAGAGATGGGCTCACCCCTATTGATATCAATGGATCTGGGGTCAAGAGGGTAAACAGCTTCAAGTTCCTCCGCATCCATATCACCGAGGACCTCAGCTGTGTGGTGAAAAAGGCACAACAGTGCCTCTTTCACCTCAAACAGTTGAAGTTTGGTATGGGGCCCCCAAATCCTAGGAACTTTCTACAGGGGCACAAATGAGAGCATCCTGACTGGCTGCATCACTGCCTTGTATGGGAACTGTACTTCCCTCAATCACAGGACTCTGCCGAGAGCGGTGCGGACAGCCCAGCACATCTGTAGTTGTGAACCTCCCATGATTCAGGACATTTACAAAGACAGGTGTCTAAAATGGGCCCATAGGATCATTGGGGACCCAAGCCATCCCAACCACAATCTATTCTAGCTGCTCCCATCTGGGAAGCAGTACCGCAGCATAAAAGCCAGGACCAACAGGCTCCAGGACAGTTTGTCACTCTGATTTAATTCACGCTGATTTGAGTGTACTCTATGTTACATTGACTGTTCTATTTATTATAAATAACTATGTGCACATTGCACATTTAGATGGAGACGTAACGTCAAGATTTTTACTCATGAATGTGAAGGATGTAAGAAATAAAGTCAATTCAATTCAATTCAGTCTTGAAGAGCCAAATGACCATTTCTATTCTCCATATTTCTATGGTTTCACTTAAAATACAATTCCTTTGCTACATGTGTACATATTCCACCTTTCCACTGATGGAACCAGATCCCACATACAGAGCCAGCTGGGTGTCCAACTCCTTTTTTGACTTTTTAATTCATAAAGTCTCTCTGCCTTCTTCTCATGGTCCCAGAACACATCCCACGCAGTCACCAACAACTTTGCTTTCTGAGGAGGTTGAAGAGAGCTGGACTAAGCACATCCATATTCACATCATTGTACAGATGCACAGTCCAGAGCATCACTGCACGGGATGGAAATCGCACTGCGGCGGCCAGGAAGGCTCTACGTCGGGTAGTCAAAACTACCCAACACATCACCGGCACCAGCCTACACACCATCAAGGACATGCGTCCAGAAAGGTGCCGGAACGGGATCAGCAACATCCTGAAGGATCCCATCCACCCTGCTCATGGACTGTTTGTCCCACTCCCATCAGGGAGGAGGCTACATAACATCCATGCCAGCACCAGCACCACTAGACTCCAGAACAGTGACTTCCCTCACGCAGTAAGGGTGATCAATACCTCAACCCACTAACCCCCCCTACACACCATAACCACATCTACTTTATTATTTCCTGTCAGTCACCTTATGTAAAGACACTCCTGTGCCTAGTGTCACTTTATGGACATACAATCAATCAATGTATATAAGCTATCCTATGTATTTAGACAGTATCCATAAAAAGTATTCACCCCCCCCCCTACCCCCGGCCTTGAAAGTTGTCATGTTTAATTGTTTTACAACAGTGAATCACAGTTGATTTAATTTGGCTTTCTTGACACTGGTCAACAGAAAAAGACTCTCTAATGTCAAAGTGAAAACAGATCTCTACAAAGTGATCTAAATTAATTACAAATATAAAATACAAGATAGATGATTGCATAAGTATTCACCCCCTTCAATTCAGTATTTAGAAGATGCACTTTTGGCAGCAATTACATCCTTGAGTTTGTGTGGATAGGTCTCTATCAGCTTTGCACATCTGGACACTGCAATTTTTCCCCGATCTTCTCTACAAAACTGCTCAAGCTCTGTCAGATTGCATGGGGAGGGTGAGTGAACCGCCCTTTCAAGTCCAGCCACAAATTCTCAATTTGATTGAGGTCTTGAATTTGACCTGGCCACTCCAGAACATTAATTTTGTTGTTTTTAAGCCATTCCTGTGTAGCTTTGGCTTTATGCTTGGGGTTAATGTCTTGACAGAAAACAAATCTTCTCCCAAGTCAGCTTTCTTACAGACTACATCAGGTTTTCCTCCAGGATTTCCCTGTATTTTGCTGCATTTATTTTACCATCTACCTTCACAAGCCTTCCAGGGCCTGCTGCAGGCTGTCCTCTAAAACTCAGTGGATATGGAAGAGGGGGTTTAGTGAGGGAGGCCACCAAGTGAACTATGACAACTCTGGAGGAGTTACCAGCTTCAGTGGTTTTGATGGGAGAGACTGTGCACACAATAACTGTTGCCCGGGTGCTTCACCAGTCACAGCTTTAAGGGAGAGTGGCATGATGCAGCCACTACCATGCTTCACAGTAGGGGTGGTATGTTTTTGATGATATGCAGTGTAGCTCTTAGTCTGATGGCCAAAAAACTCAATTTTTGTTCCAGCTGACTTCAGATTCTCTCACATGATTTCTGGCAAACTCCAGCCAAGATTTCATGTGAGTTTTTTTTCAACAGTGGCTTTCTCTTTGTCACTCTCCCATAAAGCTGCAACTGGTGAAGCACCCAGGCAACAGTTGTTGTATGTGCAGTCTCTCTCATGTCAGCCACTAAAGCTTGTAACTCCTCCAGGGTTGTCATAGGTCTCTTGGTGGCTGCCCTCACTAATCCCTTCACGCACGGTCACTTAGTTTTTGAGGACAGCCTGCTCTAGGCAGATTTACAGCTGTGCCATATTCTTTCCATTTCTTGATGATTGACTTAACTGTACTCCAAGGAATATTCAATGACTTGGAAATTTTTTTTGCATCCATCTCCTGACTTATGCTTTTCAAAAATTTTTTCATGAGTTACTTAGAGTGTTCTTTTGTCTTCATGCTGTAATTTTTGCCAGGATACTGACTCACCAGCAGTTGGACCTTCCGGATACAGGTGTATCTTTACTACAGTCAGTTGATACACCTTGACTGCACAAAGGCCTTCAAAAACTAACTTAACTAATTATGCGACTTCTAAAACCATTTGGCTGCACCAGTGATGACATAGCGTGCCATATTAAAGGGGTGAACACTTGTGCAATCAACTACTTTGTGTTTTATATTTGTAATTAATTTAGGTCACTTTGTAGAGATCTGTTTTCTCTTTGACACAAAAGAGTCTTTTTCTGTTGATCAGCGTCAAAAAAGCCAAATTAAATCCATTGTGACTCAATGTTGTAAAACAATAAAACATGAAAACATGCAAGGGGGTGAATACTTTTTCTAGGCACTGTGCATTTTTTTTATTTAATTGGTATTGTGCTGTTTATCTCATTTTTTTTTGTGCTGCATCAGACCCAGAGTAACAATTATTCTCTACTTGTGTACAAGAAATAACATGAAACAATTTTGAATCTTAAATCGCCTATCTTCTCATTGATTTAATACTTAATCCCCTTCCACGCCACCACCTTCCTGCAGATCCCAGAATCGCCTATATTGCACTCATGTCTTGGCAACCAGTGGCGTTCAGGAATTCTGTGCAAGGAAAGGCTAATGATCACTTTCCATCCACTTTCATTTCTTTTCCAGAAGGGACCACTTTTTGCAATTCATCAAGGCCACAACTGGGATCAAGAAAAGCCCACAAAATGTACATGTGTCAATCATAGCTTTGGGTAATGTATCAAAGTTCCTTTCACTAAATCGCTGAGCAACAAGTCAGAAAAGTAAGAACACTCCCAGTTCCAGGAAAGGGCCTTGAAGGACTGGCATGATAGAGCATACTAGACAACAGGAGTACTTTAAGGAGGAAAAAAATATATATAGCACCTTTCCAAGGCCTCAGGACATCCCAGAGCACATTATGTCTCAGTTTGAGGAGTTTTCATATAAGCAATACAGCTACCTACTTGCATACGGCAAGATCCCAAAGACCAATTGCTCATGGTTTGTGAGTGGTAGAGGGTGGAGAGGACTCCAGGGAGAATCCCAAGTTCCTTTGTAAAATGGTGCCATGGGATCTTTTACACACAGTTAAGAGAAAGAATATGACATCTGTTTTGTACCTCATCCAAAAGACAGTCTCTCCAATAGAGTACAGCTCACTCAGATCAACGGTGACGAGGTTTAAAAGGGAAGCTTTTCCACCTTGCACATAGTAAAGAGCTGAGCTTTGGGACAAGCCCTCCTGCTTTACTCCATGGGTATGGCTTGACTTCCTCTAAATAGGGCAATCAGATGTAGGAAATTAATCTTCAGCCAGCCAAAATGAGCATTACCCAAACTGAAGATTAGGAGCAACAGAATGTTGAAGCTAGTGAGAATGTTGGATTCAATTCATTTCCATACTTTTGTTCTTTAAACCTTACAGATCAGTTTCCTGGCTCAAAACCATTTTCCTGTTCTCTGATGTTTAGTTTTTCTCAGAAATATTTTAACAGTGAATTTTATTTCATCAGAAGTTTTGTGAGCCAACATGTGCAAGTTTGCTTATTTTAGAAGTTAATGCTAAACTTATGATTCATTACAATTGATATGGTGAGCAGATATCTGGGAATTGAAGGCTGTTTGCTTGGGAAAGGAAAGAAGCATTATGGTGCAAAACAGAGTTATCACACAGATCAACTGTAATCCATTTAAATGGCTTGGAACATGTACAGGCTACTTATAATCTCATGTTCCTATACAATAGTTAAAGATTCAATTATAAGTATTAAAAGTAGAAAATTATTTACAAAATGGCAAGGATGCAGTCTATTAAATCATGAAATTAACTGTGTTTGTTACCTTGCATTGCTGTAGTGCTAGTTTACCATTAGTTAAGCTGCAGAGGTAGTCAAGAGGAAGAAATAAAAAATGGGTGCCCCATATGGAGAGCACATGGCTCAGTCTTCTCTGCATTGTTATAGCTTAAGTCATCACAAGAGATATAAACTATATTAGTGATAGTTGCCAATCCGGTGTTTAGAATGCAGGACATCTATTATCTAAATTCCATTCGCTTGAAATAATTTCTGTTGGATTATTCCTACATATCACATTAGGGAACGAGACAATATCACCTCTAGTCTAATGGTGAGGTCAATCCTGTCCTACATTGTTTGGAACATTGTTATTTCTATCAAAAAGCAAATATTTATAAATCCAGAATAAATCTGTTATTCCCGTTGCTGCATGATGCCCTGCTAGCATCACTCACATCAAGCCTGAAGAGTATATTGATTCGGGTTTTCGCCCCATTTCTCAATTCCTTCACCTGGGTTCTGAGCCAACTCTAGCAGCTTCCACTTACCTCCGGCCATGGTCAATATACTGACTTCAGCCAAATTCCATGTGGACCAACATAACTGTAACCAGCTCTGCCTGAAGTAGGGTCACATTAACATATGAGGAACGTTTGTCCGCTCTTGGACTGTATTCCTTGGAGTTTAGAAGAATGAGGGGAGACCTCATAGAAACATTTCGAATGTTAAAAGGCATGGACAGAGTGGATGTGGCAAAGTTGTTTCCCATGATAGGGGAGTCTAGTACGAGAGGGCATGACTTCAGGATTGAAGGGCGCCCTTTCAGAACAGAAATGCGAAGAAATTTTTTTAGTCAGAGGGTGGTGAATCTATGGAATTTGTTGCCACGGGCAGCAGTGGAGGCCAAGTCATTGGGTGTATTTAAGGCAGAGATTGATAGGTATCTGAGAAGCCAGGGCATCAAAGGTTATGGTGAAAAGGCAGGGGAGTGGGACTAAATAGGATAAAATGGATCAGCTCATGATAAAATGGCGGAGCAGACTCGATGGGCCGAATGGCCTACTTCTGCTCCTTTGTCTTATGGTCTATATTATATCTACAGGTTGATTGACAGCCTAGTCTGAGTGTAAAAGAGGTCCAGAAGTGTTTGAGTGATCCCAGAGACAGAACCCCCACACAAACTTCGGGAATCCAGGCAGCACAGAAATTTTAAAAATCCTGTTTTGTCAACTGATGGATGGCTCGATCCATTACCTGAATGGCATGTGACAGTGGGAGAAGGGACTTGGTGGAAGTAGGCTTCAACCTGGACCTATGAAAATCTTAGCCTGCAGTCACTGGAGTTGAGGGCAGTCAGAAGTTAGGGGGTAAGGGAGGCAGGAGCTGGGAAGCCCAAGGGCTCCTTCCAACTTTGAAGGAGACTTACTATGGTTGCCTCTTCTGGAATTTGTTTCTCGTACCACAGCCTTTGCTGCATCCAATTCTTGACAGCAAATCATAGTCATAGTCATAGTCATATTTTATTGATCCCAGGGGAAATTGGTTTTCATTACAGTTGCACCATAAATAATTAAATAGTAATAAAACCATAAATAGTTAAATAGTAATGTGTAAATTATGCTAGGAAATAAGTCCAGGACCAGCTTATTGGCTCAGGGTGTCTGACCCTCCAAGGGAGGAGATGTAAGGTTTGATGGCCACAGGCAGGAATGACTTCCTATGACGCTCTGTGTTGCATCTCGGTGGAATGAGTCTCTGGCTGAATGTACTCTTGTGCCCAACCAGTACATTATGTAGCAGAAGGGAGACATTGTCCAAGATGGCATGCAACTTGGACAGCATCCTCTTTTCAGACACCACCATCAGAGAGTTCAGTTCCATCCCCACAACATCACTGGCCTTATGAATGAGTTTGTTGATTCTGTTGGTGTCTGCTACCCTCAGCCTGCTGCCTCAGCACACAACAGCAAACATGATCGCACTGGCCACCACAGACTTGTAGAACATCCTCAGCATCGTCCAGAGGATGTCCAATTAGCAGAGGACAGGCTGCGGGAAGGCTGGCTACCAGATCTTCTTCAACTGGACACAATTTGATCTTTTTCCACAAAACATTCGTAACTTTGAATACCTTGGTCAAAGCTCTTCTGAACCTTCTTTGGGCTATTTGGAACAATCACCCTGTCTCTCCGCCTTACTGCCAACCTTCATTCCTAGCACTATAGTAGTTAACCATATCTTGCCTTTCTGTCAGCCCTTGACCTCATAACCAAATGCAGCACCCACAATTGAATACTTTATACTTTTATACTTTATTGTCGCCAAACAATTGATACTAGAACATACAATCATCACAGCAATATTTGATTCTGTGCTTCCTACTCCCTGGATTACAAACATTAAATAATAAAAATATTTAAAATAGTAAAAATTAGTAAATATTAAAAATTTAAATTATAAATCATAAATAGAAAATAGAAAAATGGAAAGTAAGGTAGTGAAAAAAAAACGAGAGGCAGGTCCAGATATTTGGAGGGTACGGCCCAGATCCGGGTCAGGATCCGTTCAGCAGTCTTATCACAGGTGGAAAGAAGCTGTTCCCAAATCTGGCCGTACGAGTCTTCAAGCTCCTGAGCCTTCTCCCGGAGGGAAGAGGGATGAAAAGTATGTTGGCTGGGTGGGTCGTGTCCTTGATTATCCTGGCAGCACTGCTCTGACAGCGTGCGGTGTAAAGTGAGTCCACGGACGGAAGATTGGTTTGTGTGATGTGCTGCGCCATGTTCACGATCTTCTGCAGCTTCTTCCGGTCTTGGACAGGACAACATCCATACCAGGTTGTGATGCACCCTAGAAGAATGCTTTCTACGGTGCATCTATAAAAATTAGTGAGGGTTTTAGGGGACAGGCCAAATTTCTCTAGTTTTCTCAGGAAGTAAAGGCTCTGTTGGGCCTTCTTGGCAGTGAACTCTGCTTGGTTGACCCAAATCAGGTCATTTGTGATATTGACCCCGAGGAACTTGAAGCTTTTGACCTGTTCCACTTGCGCACCACCGATGTAAATTGGGTTGTGCGGTCCGCTACTCCTTCTGAAGTCAACAATAAATTCCTTCGTCTTGCTGACGTTGAGGGATAGGTTATTTTCTTCGCACCATGCCACCAGGTTTTTAATTTCCTCTCTGTACTCAAACTCATCATTACCCGAGATACGGCCTACAATTGTTGTGTCAACAGCAAACTTATATATTGAGTTTGATGGAAACTTGGCTACACAATCATGGGTGTACAGTGAGTACAGCGGGGGGCTGAGTACACAGCCTTGTGGGGCACCGGTGCTCAGAGTGATTGTAGAGGAGAACTTGTCCCTATTTTTACAGCCTGGGTCCTGTCTGTGAGGAAGTTGAAGATCCAGCTGCAGATCTGAGTGCTAAGGCCCAAGTTCCGAAGCTGAGGAATCAGTTTATTTGGAATGATGGTATTAAAGGCAGAGCTGTAGTCAATGAAAAGGAGCCTTACGTATGTGGCTTTATTCTCCGGGTGTTCTAAGGAGGAATGTAGGGCCAGAGAGATGGCATCTGCCGTTGACCTGTTGCTCATGTAGGCAAATTGCAAAGCGTTGAGGTTGACCGGTAGGCTGTGGTTGGTGTGTGCCATAACCAATCACTTGAAGCACTTCATAGCAATTGATGTCAGAGCCACAGGTCGATAATCATTCAGGCATGCCACCTTGCTCTTCTTCGGCACTGGGATTATCGTTGCCTTCTTAGAACACGAGGGGATCTTAGACTGAAGCAAGGAGCAGTTGAAGATGTCAGCAAACACTCCAGCTAGCTCGCTTGCACAGGCCCGGAGAACCCGTCCTGGGATGCCATCTGGGCCCATCGCCTTCCTTGGATTTATCTTTAGGAAGGCCCTTCTAACATCCTCCTTGGTGTCAATGAATCTCGATGCCACCAGGTTCATCCGGAGGGAGCAGGATGCTCCTCTTCTGTTCGAATCTTGCATAGAATATGTTAAGTTCATCAAGAAGTGAAGCGCCACAGTTATTGATATTCCCAGCCTTTTCTTTGCACCCAGTGATCTCATTTAGACCCTGCCATAGTCTATCGGCATCCCTCTGGTTAGCCTGGGCATCCAACTTGGCTCAATATTGCCTCTTGGCGCCCTTAATGGCTTTCCGGAGTTCACGCCTGGATTCCGTGTAGCGACTGGTATCCCCGGACCTAAAAACCGCAGCTCTTGCCTTTAAAAGGGACTTGACCTCATAATTCATCCTAGGTTTCCAGTTAGGGAATACTCCGATCATCTTGCGAGACACACAGTCCTCCGTGCATTTCCAAATAAAGTCCGTGACAGCTTAATCATACTCATCGAGGCTAGCTGCCGAGTCCTTGAACACTAACCAGTCCACCGATTCAAAGCAGTCAGGGAGGACCTCATCCATTTCCTCCATCCAACACGACACTACTTTTGACACCGTGACCTCCCACTTCAGTTTCTGTTTGTAAGCCGGGAAGCGGAGTACGGCCTGATGGTCCGATTTTCCGAAGCGAGGTCCTGGGATGGAACGGTAGGCATCCTTGACTGCTGTGTAGCAGTGGTCAAGTATATTCGGGCCTCTAGAGGGGCAGGAGACATGTTGGTATAACTTTGGCAGCGCCTTTCTGAGTTTGGCCTGGTTAAAGTCCTCAGCTGTAATGAGCAAAGCCTCCGGATACCTGGTCTCAAGTTCACTGATGTTGGCACACAGTATGTTCAGAGCACACTCCACATCCGTCTGGGGGGGAATGTAGACCGCTGTCAGTATGACCGAGGTGAATTCCTGTGGCAGATAGTAGGGACGACACTTCACCGACGGGTGTTCCAGGTCCAGACTGCAGGAGCTTGTCAGTGCCACTGTGTCTGAGCACCACGCAGTGTTGATCAGTAGGCAGACAGCACCTCCCCTCGTCTTGCCCGAAGATGCCGTGCGGTCCATCCAATGGATCGAAAATCCCTCCGGTCGGATGGCACAGTCGGGGGTGGCATGGGAGAGCCAGGTCTCAGTGAAACAGAATACACAGCAGTTCTGCATCTCCCTGCAGTAGGTGAGTCTCCCTTTAAGATCATCCACCTTGCTCCAGCTGATGCCGACTAATGGTTTGTACAGACTAACGTAAAATACTTGGTTCTAAAGTATTCTCAGCACTAAAGTGGACCATTTAACTCAGGAGCTCCAGGCCAGTGTTCATGCTTGACACGACTCTTTCTCCTACCCTACATCTCCCATCTCCAGCAATATAATCTGTTCTTTCTTTTCTTCCATGCCTACCTCGCTTCTGCTGGAATATACCTAAGCCATGTGCAATGTCCCTCCTCATCCTGCACCCATCCCTTCTGATCTCTACATATATTGAAATTCGGTCTTTTTTATTTATATGGCATCCTGCAGATTTCTACATTGAATTAATTGCTGATCATATCACTATTCTGCAAAAATATTGATGTCTTCCTGCATTTTGTCCTCTTCCCGAGTTGGGTTTATCCCGGAACTTTAGAATTATACTTCTGATCACTGAGTCCAAACCATGTACGTAAAAGGCAAAGCACAGTGGACCCAACTCAGAATCCTGTTGGATTATCAACTCCCACAATTCGGTGCATATTCCCTTTCCAAATTCCTCTTCACTGACATTTTGATGACAAACGCTGCTGTCTTCATCAAGGATGGTGCCTGGGCATCTCTAGTCTGGTGGTATATATAGCCCAGCTGTCCGTCCGTCCTGACTGGTCAGTCCTCATCCAATCAGGTGTCCACTGTCTCACCTTGTTTACAATCCAATTCCAATTCTTACTTAGAGTCCTTTGTCTTTGTTAAAATTCTTTTCCTCCAGTTTTATTTCAATGGTTTCCTTTACCAGGCGGTGCCAATCAGGAGGGACCCCTCCTTTCTTCTCTATATTTCTATGGTATCAGGAAGGATCGTCAGGATCCTGAAGAAATACCAGATTAATATCATCCACAAACCCGTAAGGAAGCTCAAATCGCAGCATACACAGGTCAAAGATGACTTAGGACTCAGGATGGCTGGGATTTACAGGATTCCCTGCGAGTGCAGAGCAGCGTGTATCAGCCAGACGGGACACACGGTGGAAGCTTGCATCAAGGAGCACAGGAGGTGTATCCGTGTGGGTTACCCGAAGAAATCGGCAGTAGCAGAACATTGTATTCACAATGGCCATAGGATTGACTTCGACAGCACAAAACTACTGTGCCACATCATTGGCTTTCGGGACCACTTGGTGAAGGAAGCCATTGGAATTAAACTAGAGGAAAAGAATTTTTAAAACGACAAAGGTCTTGCTCTAAGTAAGAACCAGAATTCGATTGTAAACAAGGTGGGACCGCAGAAAGCTGATTGGATGAGGACTAAACAATCAGGAGGGACGGATAACAGGGGTATAAATATCATCGGATTAGACATGCCCAGGTATCATCCCTGAAGAAGATGGCGGAGTTTGTCATCGAAACATCAGTTAAAATTGATACCTGTACCCAGTTGGAAGCCCAAGAAGAGTTTATTCGTCAATTATGGCAGGAAAGCACTAGATGCAAATGCCTTTCCTCCCTCTCATCCACCGACCTACCCAATCTAAAGCACAGACAGTTCTCCCAGTATAAACCATCTCCAGTGGGCTCACAGACCTAGGGCTTTAGCCATTGGGCCTTGACTTCTGGTCTTCTGATCAATCTGTGGGCTTTGACCTACAGCATTGGCCCCAGGACACAACAATGAGGAGACCCTGAAATCCAGGCCTCAAACTCTGGACTGCCAAACATTGTATGTAGACCACCAGCCCATGTTCCTCCTCTTTGCACAGAACAACAATCCTGCTGATCCTACAGGGGGCTCACTGATCTCAATTTTTGGAAAAATGGTGGAATTTTGAAAAACAAAATCCCAGCAGTGAGTGAAAATATGAATACCATTTTCAAGATTCCTAAGTTGGAATAAGTAAGATCCGAAGAATCCTACCCATTTTTTAATGGAAACAATATTTTAAATTACTCTTCAGTCTGAAAAGTAGCTTTCACAACTGTTATAAACACAGGAGATTCTGCAGATGCTAGAAATCCTAACCCAGACACACAAGACACTAAAGGAACTCAGCAAGTCAGGCAGCATCTATGGAGGGAATAAACAGTCAACATTTTGGGCCGAGACCCTTCAAGGATGAAGACGGAGAGGATGTTATGAGGACGAGAGTCCTGTTGAAAAGTCATTGTCCAAAACATCGACCGTTTATTGCCCGCCATAAATGTTGCCTGACATGCTGAATTCCTCCAGCCACTTCTGTATGTTTTGTACTTTCTGGCTTTTACCTTTTGGCTAATTTTGTGTCCTTACAGACACAGGCTCTTATTGCACAGACTTAAGTTTAATTAAGTAGTCCTTGAAAAAATTGTCTAAAAACCAATACATACATCAATTACACAATCCTCTTCTCTGTTAATGCATCAATAAAGTCCAGCAATTTAATCTAATATGACTTGCCTTTAACAAACTTGTGCTGACTTACATGTACATCAAGTCCTATACATAATCTTGCCCTGAGAAAGTTGAACAGCTGGAGATCAGTAATCAGATAATGCGATGTCCTCCTCAACCATGAATTCAGAACACTAACCAGTTGATAAACCTGTACATTTTATTCTTAATGTGAATAACCCTGCAAACACTCTCTCTTCAAAGAAATGGGAAAAAAATCATTAATATTTCTATGGAAGGAATTGGACTTCTGATATTTCAGGTCCCTAATCTAGACATTTAGTTCTCTCCATAAATCCTGCCTGGCCTGTTAAGTTCCTCCAGTGCCTTTTGTGTGTTGCTTAGAAAAATAATTAACAGTTTATTCTTGAACAGCAAATTAGAACAAACGCCATTGTCTCCCTTCACAAGACGTAAGGCATAGGAGCAGATTTAGGCCTTTCAGCCATTGACTCTGCTCCAGCATTCAATCATGGCTGATTCATGACTGATCCCACTGAACCCCATTCTCCCCCCTTCTCCCCGTAACCATTGATGTCCTTACTAATCAAGAACATATCAACCTTGGCTTTAAATATAGCCAGTGACTTGGCCTCCACAGCCATCTATGCTATAATAATTTTATAATAATAATAATAATAAAAATAATAAATTTTACGGACTCATCACACTCTGGCTAAAGAAAGTCCTCTTCATCTCTATTCTACAGAGGTGTCCTTCTATTCTGAGGCTGTTCCCTCTGGTCCTAGACTCCCCCACTATAAGAAATATCTTACTATCTCTAGACTACTTCCATTCTGCCTGTCTTGCTCACTTGCATGGTACATTGCATGCATCACTTTCAATGATGCCAATGCCAATATCACATTACACATTCTTGTCCCAGCATGCACAAGGCCTGCGAAAAATTGTACAGTCTAATTTGCCATTGAGTCAAAAGGCCTTGATATATAGAATGAGAATTATGAATGTCTTCTGAAGAATGCATTGACTACAGCAAATGATGCTCTGCTTCATTAGTTTTGTCAAGGGCAAAGAAATGGCAATTTTAACCTAACCATCTCCTGGAGAAATTCACAGGCTGGTGGATTACAGCTCATTTGTATTCACCCTCCATTGGATGGGAACAAAGACATACAACAGGCCTGGAATAACTAGCATTTCAGTTATCTTGTCAGTTTTCCATGTGGTAGGTATATTGAAACCATCAGGCATCTCTGAACTCAGGAAAATCAAAGCAGACCAATTTCCAGCATCTTTTAATTAGTTCAATTTCCACGAACTTTAAATTTGATTCATAAAACCAGCCCCACTCATGGAAAGTTATCCTTGATCAACATCAGTGACACAAAATTTTCTAAAATACCAAGTTGGTTATTTCTCACTGTGCTATGTAATGGAATTAAAAGGAATCAAATTTCCAAGTAAAAAGGAGCAACTGCTGCTTCTAATAGACTAAATTGGTATGAATTTCATTCAGTTCTAAATATCTCAGGATATTTTGGACTGAAGCCTAGACATACGCAAAAGGCTTGAAGTAGCTTAATTCTCATACGACATAAAAGAGGCCATTCAGCCCATTAAACTTACACCAGTTGTCAGTGCAATTCCAGTAATCCAATTCCCCCATTTATTTTCCTATAACCTAATCTCCTTTCTGATTCTCCTATCATCCACCTGCATACGATCAACGGCTAAATACTCTATGAACCAGGACATCTTTGGAATATGGGTTATCATAAGGGGTACCAAAGGGAAAACTATATGGCAACAGGGAAAACGTGCAAACTCCATACAGGCAGCAGATTGAATAGACTTGCTACCAACATTAATTACTACTTGAAGCCAAACCAAAAAAAAAGATTCCTCAGTAGTTACTAAGAGCAAAGTCTTCTCAGAGAATGTAACTGTTTCTGAATCCTAAATCTCCTATCAACTGAGTATATCAGGCATTGAATATTCTGAAGTAACTGACCACTTTCTAATGTTGATTTTGGCGCAGTAGTTTTTATCCCCTGCCAAAAGAAATAGAGAGGCATCTCGTTGAAGCTCATTTTGAGACAATAATCCTTTTCAGTGCATTCAGTATGTTCTCAGATCTAGCCTTTGATATCTAGGTTAGGTATTCAATAATTCAATTGTCACTCCTTTCTGACTTTACTAATCTAGTAGCAGCATGTGCATCTAAACTGCTGAGGGGGCAAAATGATTTGGGCCGGTTTCTGGTTTCTGATAAATATTCAATGATTCAGGAAGCAAATTTATGTAAAAGGAATCGGAAGACCAGAGGAACACCAAAAAAATGAGGAATAAACAGAAGAGAATTTGGGTCAAGTCACTCATCAGACTGGAGAGGAAAGGGGCAGTGTCTGAATAAGAAGGTGGAGAGATGGGAAACGGTAAAAGCTGGCAGGTAGCAGGTGAAGCCAGGTGAGTGGGGGAGGGGAAATGAAATGAGAGGTGGGAAGTGGAAAAGGGCTGAAGAAGAAGGAATCTGATAGAGGAGGACAGTGGACCGTGGGATAAAGGGAAGGAAGAGGAGCACCAGAGGGAGGAACAACAGCCTGATGCCATGAACATCAGCTTCTCAGACTACAGGTAATATCTCCCACTCCCCCTTTTCTCTGAGCTTAAAATATCAACTGCTATTCCTCTCCATAGATGTTGCCTGACCTGCTGAGCTCTTCAGTATTTGTGTCTGTTGTTATATAAATGAACATTCTTGTTTATACACAAAATCCTTGGTTATGTTAATTAAGGTCCTGATCAAAGACAATAGGAAATCCATAAATTTAGCCATTTGATCCATTGAGTCTGCTCTGCCATTTCATTATGACTGATCCAACTTTCCTCTCAGCCCCAATCTCCTGCCTCCTACCTATAACCTTTCATGCCCTGACCAATCAAGAATCTGTCAAACTCCACCTTAAATATGCATTAAGACTTGACCTCCATGCCTGCCAGTGGCAAAGAATTCCACAGATTCACCACTCTCTGGCCAAAGAAATTCCTCCTCATCTCCATTCTAAAAAGCATACCCCTCTATTCTGAGGCTGTGCCCTCCGGTCTTAGACTCTCCCACCATAGGAAACATTCTCTCTACATCCACTCTATCAAGTCCTTTCACCATTCGATAGGTTTCAATGAGGTCACCCATCATTCTTCTGAGGTCCAGTGAGTGTCAGCCCAGAGCCATCTGACACTCTTCATATGACAAACCATTCAATTCTGGAATAATTTTTGGGAACCTGCTTTGAAGCCTCTCCAGTTTCAGCACATCCCTTCTATGATAAGGAGCCCAAAACTACTCACAATACTCCAAGGGAGGCCTCACCAGTGCTTTATAAAGCCTCAACATTACATCCTTGCTTTTATATTCTAGTCCTCTTGAAAAGAATGCTAACATTGCATTTGCCTTCCTCACCACAGATTCAACCTGAAAATTAACTTTTAGGAAATCCCGCACAAGGACTCCCTGGTCCCTTTGCACTTCAGTGTTTTTGCATTTTCTCTCCATTTAGAAAATAGTCAACCCTTACATTTCTTCTTCCAAAATGCATGACCATACACTTCCCAACACTATATTCCATCTGCCGTTTCTTTGCCCATTCTCCTAATGTCTAAGTCCTTCGGTAGTCTCTCTACTTCCTCAAAACTACCTGCCCCTCCACCTATCTTCATAGCGTCTGCAGACTTTGCAACAAAGCCATCAGTTCCATCATTCAAATCATTGATATATTAACAAAAAGAAATGGTCCCAACACAGACCCCTGTGAAAAACCACTAGTCATCGGCAGCCAGTCCCTTTATTCCCACTCTTTGCCTCCTGCTAATCAGCCACTGCTTTATCCATGATAGAATCTTTCCTGTAATACCATGGGCTTATAGATTGTTAAGCAGCCTCATGTGTGGCACCTTGTCAAAGGCCTTCTGAAAATCCAAGTACACAACATCAACTGATTCTCCTTTGTCTATCTTGCTTGCTACTTCTTCAAAGAATTCCAACAGAGTGGTCAGGTAAGATTTTCCCTCGAGGAAACCATGCTGTTTATGGCCTATTTTATCATGTGCCTCCAAGTACCCTGAGACTACAAACTTAATAATCGACTCCAACACCTTCCCAACCACTGAGGTCAGACTAACTGGCCTATAGTTTCCTTTCTTCTGCCTCACTCCCTTCTTGAAGAGTGGAATGACATTTGCTATTTTCTAGACTTCCAGAACCATTGCAGAATCTAGTGATTTGTGAAAAATCATTACTAATGCCTCCACGATCACATAAGCCACCTCTTTCAGAACCCTGGCGCGTACATCATCTGGTCCAGGTGTCTTAACTACCTTCAGAGTTTTTACTTTCCCAAGACTTTTCTCTCTAGTTATGCTAACTTCCCACACTTCATACCCCATGACACCTGGAACTTCCACCATATGGCTAGTGTCTTCCACAGCGAAGTCTTATTTGATTCATCTGCTATTTCATTATCCTCCATTACTACCTCTCCAGCATTGTTTTCCAGTGGTCAGATATCCACTTCCACCTCCCTTTTGCACTTTATGTATCTGAAGAAACTTTTGGCATCTCCTTTAATATTATTGGCTAGCTTACTTTTGCATTCCATCCTTACCTTCTTAATGACATTTTTAGTTACCTTCTTTTGGTTTTTAAAAGCTTCCCAATCCTCTAACTTCCCACTAATTTTTGCTCTATTATATGCCCTCTCCTTGGCTTCTATGTTGGCTTTGACTTTTCTTGTTAGCCATGGTTGCATAATCTTTCCTTTCAAATACTTCTTCTTCCTTGGGATGTATATATCCTTGGCCCTCCAAATTGCTTCCAGAAATTCCACCTATTGCTGCTCTGTCATCATCCCTGCCAGTGTTCTTTTCCAATCAGCTCTGGCCATCACCTCTTTCATGCCTCTGTAATTCCCTTTACTCCACTGTAATACTGATACTTCTGATTTTAGATTAGATTATGAGGACACTCAGTCCTCATTTATTGTCATTTAGAAATGCATGCGTTAAAAAATGATACAATGTTCCTCCAGTATAATATCACAGAAACACAAGACAGACCAAGACTAAAACTGTCAAAAACCACATAATTATAACATATAGTTACAACAGTGCAAAGCAATACCATAATTTGATAAGAGCAGACCATGGGCACGATAAAAAAAGTCTCAAAGTCCCGATAGCCCAAACATCTCACGCAGATGGTAGAAGGGAGAAACTCTCCCTGCCATGAGCTTCCAGCACCACAAACTTGCCGATGCAGCATCCTGGAAGCACCCAACCACAGTCCGACTCTGAGTCTGAAGAAGACTTCGAGCCTCCGACACCAAGCACCGAGCACCATCTCTGCCGAGCACTTCGACCCCGGCCCCGGCCACCAAGCAACAGGCAAAGCCGAGGATTCGGGGCCTTCCCCTCTGGCGATTTCGGATCACACAGTAGCAGCAGCGAAACAGGCATTTCAGAAGTTTCACCAGATGTTCCTCCGTGCTCTCACGTCTGCCTCCATCAAATCAGAATTATGCATGGCATCCAACTTGACAGATAACAGATACCATCACCGGAGAGGCCGCGCACGCTGCGTCGCGCCGCCATCTTCTCCTCCTGCCATCATTTAGCTTCCCATTCTCAAATTTCAGGGAGAATGCTATTATGATATGATCACTTGTCCCCTTAGGGTTCTTTTACCTTAAGCTCTCTAATCAATTCCAGTTCACTGCACAACACCCAATCCAGAATAGCTGATCCTCTAGTGTGCTCAACCACAAGCTGCTTGCAAAAGCTATTTTGTAGGCACTCTAGAAACTTCCCCCTCCTGTAACCCAGCACCAACCTGATTTTTCCAATCTACCTGCATATTAAAGTCTCCCATAACTATTGTAACATTGCTCTTTCGGCATGCATTGTCTATCTCCCATTGTAATTTGTAGGCCACATCCTTACTACTGTTTGGGGGTCTGTATACAACTCCCATCAGGGTCTTTTTACCCTGATTAGAACTGTAAACTACTTTCCTTCTTTTCAGGGTGCTCTCGCCAAGACAGAAACTTGTGTCCAGAGGACTGCATCATTTGTCACGTGGGGGTTGGGGGCGGTCATTGGGTATATTTAAAGCAGAGGTTTGTGGGTATTTAATTAGTAAAGGTGTCACCAGTTACAGTGAGAAAGTGGCAGAAAGGGTTCGAGGGGAAAATTTATCAGCCATGATTGAACGGCTGAGCAGACTCAATGGGCTAAATAGCCCAATTCTGCTCCTATGTCTTAAGGCCACTATAGACAGCTGCATCTCTAGCTGGTTGATTAACGGGGATGAGATCATTTGGTTTTACCCCCATGTTCATCTGAATACTATCTGCCACACACCTAGCCTAGCAACTGTTTCCCTCAAAGTTGTGTGCCTTTGCTACTTTTCGATGCTTGGTCCAGGTGTTGTTTGGCATGCAGGATCGCTGATTCATCAGCAGATGGCCAGTAGCAGGAAGTTTCCTTGTCACTCTTTAAAGTGATGCTACAAAAATCTCATGGGAGCTGGAAACATTGAGAACTCCCAGGTTTTTTTCCCCTACCTGCAGCACTCTCCACCGTACCTCCACTTCTGATGGGTCTGTCTTTCTTGGGAACCAGAAGGTACCCAAGGATTGTAATGGCAGACGTCAATAAACAAAATGGAGTTTGATAGGCTGGCACAGTAGTGGCTAACAGCTAGTGCCAGCAACCCAGGTTCCATCCTGAACTCTGGTGCTGTCTACGTGGAGTTTGCATGTTCTCCCTGTAGCCACATGGTTTTCCTCCGGATGCTCCAGATTCTTCCTGAATCCCAAAAATATGATAGACAACTGTAAATTGCAACTCATGTTTAGATAATGAGCAGAATGTGTGCATGTGTGCGTCTGTGTGTGTGTGTGTGTGTGTGTGTGTGTGCGCGCACCTTGGGAGATGGAGGGTTAAGTCATTGTGTTTTGACAAGTATTAGGTTGACAGTAGCCCATAAAGTGCTAATTTTACAACTTGCCATGCTAAGATTTGTAACTTGCATTTGACTTACTCTTGATATTTTAAGTGTCTTACCATAATATTACTTCGTTAAGGTATTATTGAGAGATGGTTTATATTCAGTGGATAAGATCAGTGAAGTGCTTGGCAGCTACTAGTTTTGTTATTGGACATTGATGGCTCCCTCATGTCGTGGATTAATTATTTCTGTGTATCAAGTGCAATGCACAACATGAATAATATGCTTAGTGGAATAAGGTTGAATAGGGTTCAGAGCCCAGGCTTTAATCCTTACAACAAAACCACCCGTCAATCCAATTGAGTGTCTTGTGCCAGGTTATTGACTTATGGTGTGTAATGCTCTGGTTAAGATTTTTACTGCTATATTATAGTTACTTCATTTTAGCAGTTCTGTAAGAGCAGTCTGTTCTGCTTTCAGCCTGTTTGGGTTTGAGCTGAGATAAGAGGCTTCGTTGTTCAACTTAAGAACGTGATGTCGGCCAGTCAGGATGGTGGAACTGGTAGAAGGTTCTGTAGAACACTCATGTGGGGAGGTCTTATTGGTGGGAGCAGAGGGAAGACAGGAGGGAAGATGGCTGAGGATGCTGTCCCTGTTGCACAAGACACTTTGTGCCAATGAATGGCTTCAAGGAGGGAGGACCAACACTCCCGTAGGAGACCCGTTTGTTCGAGATGGATTTCGAGTGACATTCGGAAGATGCTGTGTACTTTCACGCAGACCGAGGATCCAATGCACAAGTTAGATAAGTTCAAGATGAGCTCCAACTTACGTGCAAAGATAACCGCTTTATTATAATGGGCCCTTTTTTTTCCTTTCCTTTCTTTAATAACTCTTTGGTTGGGTTAACGTTTATAAATACACTTTCTTTATAATTGTATGCAGTGTACAATCTGTTATTTCTCACCATCAAGCGCTTGCATAGGGGAGGGGGTCAGCAAACCACACAGTATTCACACAAACCGGGCTTTAGGTGGGCAAGACATCCCAACCTCACGGGTCTAGCGGGACCAAAGTCTCATACTCCTTAGGCGTACAGAGCCTGAGAAAGATGGGTTTATCACAGTGGAGTCCAGTGGCTGTTAGTGAGGGGCTAACGAGCCACATTTCCAGAGATGCCCAGTAAAAAGGGGTTTCAAGTGTTATCTAGAGGCAAAAGTGGGGAAAAAATATTCATTTCCTTTACTGAACCAACCTATGTGATTACCAATGAACAATGGCACTTGATACTAAAGATTCACTGCCACACGCACTTCATAGAAGAGACTAGCAATAGGACAAATTTGTCATCAACCCTTGTGTTTAGGTCAACAATTGCCATGGATTGTTGCACAGGAGGCTGCTAGAAACATTTACACTGGATCATTCAGGCAGAATGCAGTAAAGCACTAAGCCGTTACCATTCATGAATTGGTTAATATCAATGTGAAAACAAAACAGTGGTCAGATAGCAAACACGAGGAAATCTGCAGATTCTGGAATTTCAAGCAACACACATCAAAGTTGCTGGTGAATGCAGCAGGTAGGCAGCATCTCTAGGAAGAGGTACAGTCAACGTTTCGGGCTGAGACCCTTCGTCAGGACTAACTGAAAGAAGAGCTAGTAAGAGATTTGAAAGTGGGACGGGGAGGGGGAGATCCAAAATGATAGGAGAAGACAGGAGGGGGAGGGATGGAGCCAAGAGCTGGACAGTTGATTGGCAAAAGGGATATGGGAGGATCATGGGATGGGAGACCCAGGGAGAAAGGGAAGTGGGGGAGAAAAGCGCAGAGGATGGGCAAGGGTATAGTGAGAGGGACAGAGGGAGAAAAAGGAGAGAGAGAAAAAAAATGTGCATATAGATAAATAACAGATGGGGTACGAGGGGGAGGTGGGACATTAGTGGAAGTTTGAGAAGTCAATGTTCATGCCATCAGGTTGGAGGCTACCCAGACAAAATATAAGGTGTTGTTCCTCCAACCTGAGTGTGGCTTCATCTTTACAGTAGAGGAGGCCTTGGATAGACAGTGTGGTTTCTATCATATAACAATAATGTTTGCTTTGAATGAAAATAAGTGAGAATAAGTGATTATGGTCCAAGATTGCTCACTTACTCTTCTGCATCCATCAGGTCCTGTTGGGTAGCTTACAAAGGTTCCCCACTGTTCATGTAGGCCTAGGCATAGAATACTGGTAGACAACTTGGCTATGAGAAGCATTTTAAAGCAGCCTTGTGCACTGTTTCTAACAAGGTTAGCTTGGAAGTCTTGTACTCAGCAGACCTAAAGGTATCATCGATATAGTTCAGTTCCATGGTGGATGGCATTAAGTAGCCACTAGGTGTAGTCATGCTTCAAATGGCTGTTATCAGAACAAGCCATTACATCCATGTTTTATGCTGTAGAAATGTTGAAATAGTAAACTCAGGAAACATAGGCAGTGTTTGTCCTTTCAAATCTAATCTTCTCCCTCCCAGCATTGCCTCCTGCCTCTGCTTTGGGTATCTTAGAGAGAGGTCACGCTTCAAAACCTTGAGTACGGAATGCAGACTGATAGTCCCATACGTTACTGAAGTGATGCTGCACTTTTGGATGTGATATTAAATTAAAGTCCTTTCTGCTCTCTCAGGTAGATATTCAGGATCTCTTAACATGTCTTTGCAGGTCCTGAAGACCATCGCTGAAGCTGTCAGTGCAGGAGTTGAGTGGGCGAAGCAGTCCCGACCCTCCCAGCAGACCATTGCCTTTGTCAGAGCTGGGGAGCAGCCAATACCTGCCAAAAGAACACCTGCAGGCATCCTGACTTCTGCAAGGGACTGGCAGCCGTTGGTGGACCTCGAAGGGCAGCTGAAGTTCCCCAACCATGTCGCAGCCACCACCCTGCGACCAGACATTGTCCTAGTGTCTGAGTCTACCAAGCAAGTGGTGCTGCTGGAGCTGACAGTCCCATGGGAAGATAGCTTGGAGGAGGCCTTTGAAAGGAAGCTCTCCAAATACGCAGGACTGGTCAGCAACTGTCAGCAGGCTGGATGGAGAGCGAGGTGTCTCCCAGTGGTGGTTGGTTGTAGGGGATTCGCAGTCCGTTCTTTAGTTAGAGCCTTCAACATTTTGGGCATCGAGGGAGAGAGGAAGAGGAGAGCCTTCCGCAGTACCACCGATGCGGCAGAGAGGGCCTCAAGATGGCTGTGGCTCAAAAGAGGGGAGCCATGGAGTCATAAGTAGCTAGCCATCTGGACACAAGCTGGGGTCTGATCAGCCCCGGCTGGGTCACCTGGAGGAGGCTGTATGATGTTGAAAGACCCGAAACACCCGATGATTCCAGGAACATCACTGAAGATGTGTCCAGAAGCATCAGTTGATGTATGTACACAGCCTCAACCATTGTCCCTAAAACCCATTATGCAGTATGTGTGAACTTGCATGTAGTGTTTTCTACAATTCAAAATAATACAACTAAAATATTTATAATTACAAAAATGCTTTCCAGCCCTTCAGACTGTGTAAATATTTATGCTCCAAGTGAGGCACCTCCCGTTTCACGTCATTCTATCAATGTAACTTTCTTTCTTTCTCACTGATGTAATTATCTAACTTTGTCTTCATACCACACCAGAAGTGCAGGCCATTCACCTCCTTGGTCCTGCTTTACTATTCAATACTTAGTGATTTTTTTTGCCTCAGCACTATTTTCCTGCACTAACCTGTTAATTCCTTCCATATCTAAAAAATAGATCACTTTCTGTCTTAAAATAGCTCTTCTGAGTAGAGAATTCCAAAGATTCACTATCCTTTAGGTGAAGAAATTCCTTTTCATCTCTGCCATGAGTGGCACAACCCTAATTTTGATTCTAACTTCAGGCGGTAGAATGAATATCTACTCATCTACCCTACCAATCCCTATACGGGGATCTTGTACGTTCCAATGAGACCATCCTTCATAAAGGTTCAATTTGCATCATCTCTCCAAAAACGACAAATACACCATCCTGCGAGTCAATCTGGTGAACCTTTGATGTATTCATTCTGTTAGATAGAGCTTATTTGCAGTTATACCATATGACAGAGCTTCCCAATCCATCATTACCAACTCATTCCTCATGTCTTGAGTTTTAATACGAGTTTTAGATGCAAGATCTGGGTTGCAATTTTTTTACAAAATTCTATTTTGATACATAAAGGCCCCTTAATGACAATATCATCAATTAATTGCCTACTCATGGCTCCTTAAGGTTGTTATAGCTGGGGGGTGGTAATGGGGACAAGCTCCCACTACCTATTAAATGCTCCCAATGGTGCGTGCTTCAAATAGCCTCTGACAACCAAATCCATTTCATGGCCTTCAAGTCTGGCTTAGCTACGAAGCCCAGCAGAACTGTTTCTACTGACAGGAGAATGGACAAAGGTGGGTTACTGGTGACCTAAAACCAGACACCTTGGGCAGATGAGGCTCGTCAGCCGTGGTTGGTAGCTCACCTAGGAGAAGGAAAGCTCTGATCTCAAGCCTCCGCTGCTTTGCGGCTACACCCAATCCCGGGGAAGGCTTCGGGAGTAAACCCCAAGGGAAAATTCCGGAGCTGGAGTCCCTAAGGCAGTCCTACGTTGTGTTCAGTGCTGACTGGCAACTCCTGTGACGCTGCTGGTACTGAACTGTATCGGTCTCTGCCGTTCCTTTGGGTGGAGAGGGGGAGCTTGCTACATGGGCAACAGCTTGCTCTCTATTTCATACCGCTCTGGCTTGTGTATCTCGGAAGCTAGGATGCAATATCCATGGTTAACTCTGACCAACGGAGGCCCCACACATTATACAATACTACATTTAAAATTCCTAGCTCCCTTTTTTGGTTACTCAACTTACTGATCTTAAAAGTCATCCTTTTTAAACTGCATAACTTCATCTTCCCCACTGCTACTGATAATAAGGTCTGTGAAGCTGAACTCCTCCTTAACTTTTTTGTATGTCTACATCCTTTGTTGTATGTCTACGTTACTATTACTCATTGCAGATTAACCTATGCTTTCCATACCTCGCTGTTTCTTAGCACTATGCAAATTGATTCTACCCTATCTTTAGCCTTTATCCCATTCTTTGGTATCAGGACTATACTGCCTTATTTTCCATTTTCCACATCTCTTTCAAATGTTGATTATTATGGAATAATTCATTCACAACCACATCTGCAGAATGGTTATTGGAGTGCTCTTTATTGTTCTTGCCTTAAAGTACCACTCCACATTTACCTGTATTAACTCGTCAAAATACTTGTTTTGACTTTTTTTAACTGGTTTTAATAACCTGTTTTGCTAATTTTATAAAAGGGACTTCACTGCAGAAATACTTCATTGGGCTAAATTACCGAGGTTCATCCTTATCAGTGGCTAACAATAATTCTTCGCTATCTCTCATCATCTTGGCAATGAGGCAACTTTATTTCCTGACTAAAGTAAGAGTGGATAATACTGGAAACATTCAGCAGGTCAGCCAGCATCTGTAGACACTCTTCACAAATGCTGCCTAAGCTTCTAATGGATTTTCTTAATCTTTACTAAGTGAGCAGTGTCTGAGTTAACCCTACAGATAGGAGGCTCTGTCAGAACCGGGAAAGAAAGCAAGCTGTTTATTTTTAAAACTGCAGAGAGGGAACAAAGCAAAAGAATCAAAAAGAATGGCCTTTAGAAAGCAGAGCAGAGTTTTCTCAAGCAAAGTAGCAGTGAGTTCAACAAGAAATAAAAACCTTTAAAAACCTGCTGGAAATCCGCGAGTTCAATTTGGGAATAAATGGGTTTTCAATTGGCAACATTAATTTTGTTTCTCTTTCCACAGATGCTTCTTAAGCTGAGTTCTTACTGCATTTTGTTTTTATTTCAGAATTCTACCTATCGGATTGATTTTCATTTACCTCCTAACCATTGCATCGACCTAGTATCCGTTGAACTATCTGAAACATCAGTGGCATCTTCTTGCATCAGTGGGACCAAAACCAATCCCTTCAATGCTGAAGACACAATCTAATATTTCTCAGCCTTACATTTGATTCTGTGGCTCTAGATTCTGAAACATTTTGGGATCATGTGGGGATGGTGCTTGTACGGTTGCAGAAATTAAACTTTAATTGTAGCATAATTATAAATATGCCACCATTGTTTTAAATGACAGAGAAAGAACGTCAACGTATAAACAGCTTCCATATCATAAAACAGTACTGCAAAGGAACTGGCCCTTTGGCCCACAACATTATAACCAGCTAATTGAGCTAAAGACACTTCATCTTTTCTGTCTGCACATGGTACAGACCCCTCCCTTTATAGTTATGTGCTAGTAGCCTCAAGACATCCATCAGCCAAAACTGTACATTTAAAGGGCAAATTAGCAGACCGCTGTGATGAAGGAAAGACAGAATCCAATTTGTACTCAGCAAGCTCTCACAGGCAATAATATCTTAAAGATGAGATAACTTGACTTAGTGATCTTAATTACAGGAGAGATAATCCTTCAAAACACACCCTAGAGGACAGAGTATCTTCTCCAATAGTTAACTTATGAGTAAATGGGAGAGAACAAATATGACGTGATACAGAGACCTAGCTTTCCCAGAAGTCTGCACTCTTGCAACAGTGTCTCTAATAACAGCTTCTCAATTTTTCCATTAATTATAATCAGATCTTCAACATATCCTGTTGTGACTGAGGTAACTCCTGGTGACTTTTTATATTTATCAGATCTGCACGTATAAAATGAGCAATGGTACACCCTTAATGGCTAGTGTTGACATTCTACAGGATTTAAGTCATGCAAGTTTATACAAGGCCTGTGGTATCATTAGCAACACAGAAACATAAGTTCTCCTCCCACTTCCTCGCAATCCCCACCTCCCCCACTTACCCCTCCTCTCTGAACAGCTCATGCTATGTCCTTTCTCTGGCTCATATCAGGCACACAGACACAAAGGAATGTGTTTACTGCTTAGAATTCCTAATAAGTAAAGTACGTTACTTTAATTAACATGAACGGGGCATCTAATGAAGCAACAAAAAAAAAATGCTTCACTACTGATAGACCAACGTTCTATATGAGATCACTCATCAGAACAAGTACTAATCTCTGTTTTTGACACATGGTAGCTCTAACAAAGCAGATTTGATGTTCCTTGTGTACCTTACCCAATTATTCTGGAGTTTTCGGTCAGTGGCCTCTGACAAACTGTATGGAGTTGGCTCTGCTTCTTTTCTATAAAACTAATCTTTGCTACATCTTAGGACAGGGAGTGTGAGTCCTGCAGGCTGCCAAGGGAGGGCTGAACAAACCTCTCATGCTGCTTCCTACACATGTGAGTGCTGAGAAGCTGTTACCACATTTTTAATGTAGAATATCATACACTACTGAGTTTTGACAATCACCATTCCAGCTCGCTGCAGTTCTCCCCTTCTGTTCTGTACACTGTGCAAGTTTAACCTAGGTGGCAAATCTTACATTCATCGTGGAAAGAGAGGTGGGATGGCCACATGGACAATTAACCAGCTATCAGATAATCAGGGGCTGCATTGCCATCCAGCAAGATACAATGGTCAAAATCTTGGCTGAGTTATTTCTTTAGAAGACAGGTAGCCCAGTTATGCATTTATTGTAGACGATATACCTGTATCACACATGGTATTACATTCATTGCTTGCCCCTCGAGAGCTTGCATTTGATAGATGGGCATCAGTAATCATTCTATGACTTCCAACTACCTTTTAATAAATCCTGTGATTCTGCTCAGAGCTGTGGCAAGAAGTGTTGCAGAACCAGGACAAGACAAGGATAATGATTAACTTTACTTGTCACACATGCATTGAAACATACAGTGAAAAGTCATCAAATTAAATCATGGAGGACTGTGCT
Source organism: Mobula hypostoma (assembly GCF_963921235.1). Classification (NCBI taxonomy): domain Eukaryota; kingdom Metazoa; phylum Chordata; class Chondrichthyes; order Myliobatiformes; family Myliobatidae; genus Mobula; species Mobula hypostoma. The sequence goes on from NC_086102.1 coordinate 123,491,565, forward strand.
GGGCAGCTGGCAGGTGTTGCCAAGCTTCTAGTGCCAACATAGCATACCCACAACTCACTAATCTTTGTTGTGTCTGTGCACAACTACGTATCAATTCAGTAAAAGGTAGCAGGAGGAGGAATAGCAGCGTGCTGCACATGCACAGCCCTCCAGTGAAAATGATATCGTATCTGTTAAATAGGGGCTGTGGACATTTCTGATTTGATGGAGACAGACGTGAAAGCACAGAGGAACATCTGCAGATATTTCTGAAATGCAGGTTCACTGCTGTTGTTACTGCACGATCGAGAATCTTCCGGAGGGAAGGCCTCAAAATCCCCGGCTTTGCCTGCTGTTGGTGACTGAGATTGAGGTCAGATCATTCGGATAGACATAGTGCTCAGTACTCAGTGTTGGAGGGCTGATCGGAGGCTCAAAGTTTTCAGATGACTCAGAGTCGGACGGTGGTCAGGCATGGCAGGGAGAGTTTTTCTTCCTTCTCCCATTTGCGTGAGATGTGGGACTTTCGAGCGACTTTGAACTTTTTTACTGTGCCATGGACTGTTCTTCATCAGGTTATGGTATTGTTGCACTGTTGAAACTAACTATATGGTATAATTATGTGGTTTTCTTAGTTTTTCAGCCTTGGTCTGTCCTGGGTTTTGTGATATCACACCAGAGGAAATATTGTATCATTTCTTAATGCATGCATTACTAAATGACAATAAAAGAGGACTGTGTGTCCTCATGATCTAATCTAAAAGCACACAGGCAGGAGATGGTTTTAACTGGTATATTCACATTGCAGCGAGAGAGCAATGTTCATGCATAGACAACAGCACACGCACAAACTGCAGAGCAATACGTATTGATAAGGGGAGGGCCATTGCTCTAAAGGAAATAGATCCATACATTACACTTCCTCTCCCTTTAGATTAATGCAACATAAAACTGTATATGTACAAAACATTCAATTTCCCTTTCATAAACCCATATTCCAAATAAACATGCTTTCACGATAATAGTCCATAACTAACTTCACAGTTCTAAAGATTCAGTCTTTTGGGTGGTGCTCTGTTTCCTTTAGGATAGTACCTGTGGAGTGGCATCTGGTCTGGCAGGTGTCTTGTCTAAGACAATGTTCTCGGTTTCCAGTGTCATATTGCTGTCGGTGACATCATCATTGAGAGATAGGTCCGGTGACAGTAATGTCTCCATCTTGTTGGATGCAGTTGACTCAGGTGTGTTCTTCAGTTAAGCATCCAGTATCTGGTCCACATGACGTCTCCATGTCTGATCTCCAACATCCACTGTGTACATCAGTGACCCAGTTCTTGTAGCTGTCCTACCGGGTGTCAATTGGTCTCCTTGGTAATCATGCACTAGGACTTCCTGTCCAATCTCAAAGCTCCTTGCTGCTGTACTTGGCAACTGGCTGAACTGTTTATTCTGCACTTCCCTCCATGGGTCTGGTTTGAGGAGCTCTATGCGAGATCTCAGACTCCTGTTCATGAGCGGCATTGCAGGTGTTTGATTTGTCGTTGCATGAACAGAGTTCCGCTACAGAAAAAGGAAGTTGTCCACCTTACGCTGTAGAGAAATGTCCTCCTTGTCCATCACTTTAATCGATTTCTTGAAGGTTTGGATAAAGCTTTCAGCTGACACATCCATTACTGGGCGGTGAAGAGCTGACTTGAAATGCCTGATGTCATTTTTCTTCATGAACAGTCAGAATTCTTCTGACCCATATCATGATCCATTGTCACTCACAATTTGTTCTGCTCAGCCATTTCTGGCAAAGACAGTCCTCAGAAAGGAGACAGATTTTGCTAAGGTGGTTGACTTAATTGCTATAACCTCTGGCCACTTCAAATGAGTATCCACAGCAATCAGGAACATGGAGTTCATGAATGGCCCACCAAAGTCAATAGGTACTCTTTGCCATGGTGATGCTGATCACTCACACAGGTGCCTGTAGGGGTGCATCTTGTACTTTTCGCATCCCAAACAGCTTTCAGCCAGGTCTTCAGTCTCACAACACAAGATCCACACATCAGCACTCTTTGACATACTGGCTGTTGGTCCCGTCTTGCTACAAACTCTGGAGCAAGAGTTCTAAGAGAAATGGATCCATACATTACAATCCCAACCATTCCACCTTTGGAATGTGGGAGGAAAACAAAGCTCCCAGAGGCAATCCACAAGATCACAAGGAGAACGTACAGTCTCCTTACAGGAGGCTGCAGGAATTGAACCCTGTCTGGTGATCGCTGGCGCTGTAACAGCATACACCGCATTTTCTACCCCGTAGCTTTTTCTTCCATTTGCTTTCCAAATGCAGAAGTATTCCAGTTTATTGTTAGATTATTACATCATCAGATGTATAACTCCTAACACTGCAGATAAGTTCACTCCAAACTTTGAACAGATGTGTTCCCCTGGTAATGCTGTTCTTAATAGTTAAGTAAATCAGCTGACATTGTTGGTATTGGTCAAGAGCCATCATTAACTGCAATGGTGTCCCCCAAGATCAATAACACTTTGGAAAAGAACTGCCTAACCATAGCCAATGCTTTGGAAAGGAACTGACTTAGTAAATATTATTCAGTTACGATGGTCTTACTGCAGTTGGGTAACTCAGGTAGTGTGCCATCCTTGTGGAGAAGGGCTTTATCATAAATTTTATCTGAAATGACATTTTCTCACAATTAAGTTTTTCATTCAGTCAATTGTGGTTCTTTTTTTTTTGCAAATTGAAAGAGAATTAGTGATTATTGCAGAAGTGTAATTGAATGTGATTTCAAAACATCTAAGGACACAAGATGGATTTCAACGTTATCACGCAAGGAGAAATGGGATCCAAATTAGGCTTCAGCCTTTTTATTGTTAAAAGCTAGTTTCCAGGACATTATGACCTTCCACAGCACTTAATAAATGGATGCGTTTTACTGTAAATTATTAACACAAGCGATTCTGCAGATGCTATTAATCCAGAATAACACATACAAAATGCATTTTGGGGTGAAATGTTCTAGACTTCCCTGCACTGTGAAAAAGATTGACGACACACTTTATCGACACTCAGTGGCCACTTTATTCGGTACACCTGTACACCTGCTCATTAATGCAAATATTTCATCAGCCAATCACATAACAGCATAAAAGCATGCAGACATGATCAACAGGTTTGGTTGTTGTTCAGACCAAACATCAGAATGGGGAAGAAATGTGACCGTGGAATGGTTGCTGGTGCCGTATGGGGTGACTTGAGTATCTCAGAAACTGCTGATCTCCTGGGATTTTCATGCACAACAGGCTCTAGAGTTTACAGAGAATGGTGTGAAAAACAAAATCAAAATCCAGTGAGCAGCACTCCTGAGGGTGAAAACATCTTGTTAATGAGAGAGGTCAGACAAGAATGGTCAGACTGGTGCAAGCTGACAGGAAGGGGATGGTAACTCAAATAACCATGCACTGCAACAGTGGTGTACAGAAGAGATCTCTGAACACACGACACGCTGGACCTTGAAGTGGATGGGCTATAGCAGCAAAAGACCATGAACATACACCCAGTGTCCACTTTATTAGGTACAGGGGGTTTGACTGATTGGTACTTAATAAAGTAGCCACACAGCGTATACCCCTCATGATGTTATAAACTTCTGCATTTGTCTGTCAGTCTCCTTCTTTCCAGGAGAATGAGTCCTCCCTTGTCCAATCTCTCTTTCTAAATCAGCCCTCCAATTGCAGTCACAGCAACATCCTTGTGAATTGTTATTGCACCTTCTTTAGTTTAATCACAGTATTGTCATGATAATGGCAGCCAGAACTGCACCGTGTGGTCTCACCAGCATCCTGTACAGTTGTAACATAACATCCCTACTCTTGCACTTAAAACAGCACAGGATAGGAACGGGCCATTTGGCTCACAAGGTTCTGCCAAACTAGTTAAATCAATAATCAAATGCCCATCTAAACTAATCCCTTTTTCCAACCCACTGTTCTTATCCTTTCATTTCCTGCATCTTCATGTGTCTAAGAGTCTATTAAACACCTCTACTGTGTCTGCCTTTACCACCATGCCAGGCAGTGCACTCCAGGTAAATTTACTCATTCACTCTGTAAGACATTTGCCTCATTCATCTCTTGAATTTACCCCCTCTCCCCTTAAATGCATGCCCTCTGGCATTACACATTTCAACCTTGGGAAAACAATACTGGCTGTATACTTCTCTCAATTTTTCTAAACCTCTCAGATCTCCACTCGATCTTCACCGCTCCAGAGAAAACAACCCAAGTTTGCCCAGTCTCTCTTTATCACACATGCCCTTTAGTCCAGGCAGAATCCCAGTAAACCTCTTCTGCACCCTCACCAAAACCTCAGCTAACCTCAATAATGGGACGACCAGAGCTGTATGCAGCACTCCAGAGGCAGCCTAATTCAAATTTAATAAAACTGTAACAAAACTGCCTGATTCTTGAACTCAGTTCCTCAACTAATTAATGCAAGCATACCTTATACTTTCTTTGCCACGCTATCAGCCTGGGTAACCACTTTCAAGGAGCTATGGACACAGATCCCAAGATCTCTCTATACATCACTGCTAAGGGTCCTGCCATTACCAGTGTACTTTGCCTTTACATTTGATCTCCCAAGTACAACATTCACATTTGGCCAAGTTAAACTCTGTCTTCCATTTCTCCACCCATATCTGTAGGATTTTCTACACTATCAATCTTTATATCATCTGAAAATTTACTAATCCATCCATCTACATTTTCAGCCAGGTTATTTGTATATATATCATAAACAACAGAGTTTTCCAGTACAAATCCTTGCAGAACACCAATAGTCACAGACCTCTAGCCAGAATAAATCCCATTGACCACTACTCTCTGTCTCCTACGGGCAAGTCAATTCGGAATCTAAACAGCCAGCTCACAATGGATCCCATAACTTTTATTCTTTTAGAGGAGTCTCCCATGAGGACTTGTCAAACACCTTTCTAAAATCCATATAGAAAACATCCGTAGCTTGACCTTTAGTCACCTTCACCACCTCCTTAAGAAATTCAATTAAGTTAGTAAGACAAGATTTACCTTACACAGTGCGATGCTGATTCTCCCTGATTATGCAATGGTTTCCAAATGCTCACATATCCTACCACCAAGAATAGTTTTGAATAACTTTTCTATTACTGATGTGAGACTCACCAGTCTATGATTTCCAGTATTATCCCTATTTCCCTTCTTGAATAATGAACACCATTAGCTACTTACCAGCCCTCTGGGACCTTAGCTGTGGCTAGAGAGGACATGTTGGCCAAGGTCCTCTTTCAATAATTTGGGGTATATCCCATCAGGCCCTGGGGACTTATCCAGTTTTCAATAAAGCTCTTTAAGAGACCTGGCGCTACTTCCTTCTTTATCTCAGAATTCCCTAGCAAATTAATATGCTCCACAGTGATCTCCCCATTCTCCACGTCCCTCTTCTCGATAAATACTGATGCAATATACTTATTTAGGACCTCATCCACATTCTCCAGCTCCAAGCATGTGATCTTTCGATTACCGTTGAATGGTCCTACCCACTCCCTTGTTATCCTCTTGCTTTTTGATGCACAACTCCACACCCTCCTCCTCTCCCACCCCCACACATACACACTTATACCTCTTTTCTTTTAACTTTTCCAAAGCATTGAAACATTAAGCTTTCAATCTTGACCCTCTCTCAACCAAGTCTCTGTTACACCACAATATTATACAGTAGTTCCATGTTCAGAGTTCATCACTCTTACCCGTAATACTTCCAGTACAAACCGGAACCTGTATTGTACCGGGATGCTTTGCTAACAGTGTTTGTGCAACATTATGCCAATGGAACCTGAGTCCTTGACAAACTGCAGACCAGCAGATGCGTTACTGGAAAAATGCGGTAAGTCGGGGGAAGAAGAGAGACTAGAAATTAATTATAATGGGACAAGAGGATTCCTGTCCTAAATAGGAGAACACCAGCATGGTATATGCTTAATAATTATGGGAAGGGATCAATGGAAGAATTGCCTAGATGGGTTAACTGGCCAACTCAAACCGTTTCTGGTAGATACAGGAACTGTCTATTCTATAATGAAAGAGAACAACCGTACTCCAAGTATGGTATGGACAATATTCATGTAAGCAGAATGGGGGCAGCCAACTAATGTCCTGAAATCAGACCTGGTGGAGATCAGCATGCGAGACCAGGATTTGCAGTATATCGTACCTTTCTACTTTCTCCGGATGTGCCTGTAAACTTATGTGGAAGAGACTTATTGTGGAAAATGAGAGCTACTATTACTTGCACTCCTGAGGGATTTAATATGTGCAGACCAGAGAGCCATTATGGACTATACTATTTCAATAGTAGTCCACCTATTTTGTAAAACTGTCAGTTACTCACTGCTCACTTATCAAGGAGTTTGGAACATTTTTACTAGAGTGCCAAGGGGATTTCTCTAGACTCTGTTTAAGGCCTACAACTCAGTAAGCGGCACTTTTATCTTCACTGTACGGCTTATTATGACTTGGCTGGAAGTGACCATTTTATGCATCAGAAAATGGATCCCTGTATCAGTAAGGAAATTGTTCTATACACATCTGAAATATATGTGGGTGATCTGGTATTGTGGTATCAGTGTGACTCCGTTAGGAGGTTTAATGTATGATACAAGATCAGGAGAACAGGGAACCGTACCTAACTCTAGCAGTTTCCAGAGGTAAGGCAGCAAAGGACCTTGGAACAATGGTCAAGAGTCTACGAGGACTGCCATGACGTAAGGTCCTGGAACTAACTGGATGGAGTTTGTGGTGACTGGAAGTAAGTAACAGCTTTCTTTTACCAGTCCCTTAGGAGAAGAGAAGTACATTAGTAGAGGAAACCTTTGAACAGGAAGTTGTAGCAAGGCTGTTGTTCAATGCTGATGTGGAACCTCTATTCTCCAAAGTCCCACCACAACTTAGGGTAAGATGCTCACAGCTGAGCTGCATAAAATGACCGTCAATCCAAATGCTCCACTAAGGGGCTGGATAGATCATATAAGTTACACATGGTATGATCCTGGTTTGTCAAAATCTGTAAATCAAGTCTGTGGACAATGTATGATATGTATTTTACAAAATCCTGGGAAACTAGCGAAGGTGAACAGATCTCATACACCACCCACTGATGGACTGTTTGTGCATTTACAGATGGATTTTCATAGAATTGCCTTTGTGTGAAGGATATAAATATGCATTTTATTGATGTTTTTTTCATGATGGGTGGAAGTATTTCCTCTTAGAAAGAATGATGCAGTTACAGTAGCTAAATGTTTCTTGAAGGCTATCATCCCAAGGTTCAGAATCCCTTGGGAACTGTCTAACTAACAACTGTGGTCCCCACTTTACTGGGCAGGTAACAAAAGAAGTATGTAAGGCCTTATAGATTGACCAACATTTCCATTTTAGCTACCATCCTCAGACAGCAAGCTAGCAGAAAAGATGAATGAAGCGATTAAAAACAAGCTTAGTAAAATGTGTGATGAAACAAGAATTATCTTTAGTCCACAGCCAATAGGACTACTGGATTGTCTCCTCACAAAATCATAATAGGGCAGCCATTGCACCTGCCATTTGATTCACCTCTAGGAGATAAGAAAATGGACATACATAACTTGGATGAAAGCAAGTTGGTCTATCGTGTATTCTTGACAAAAAGTACCACCAAGTACTGTATCATCAACAGGTGAAGGAAACACAACAACTGACAGCCAACACTAAGTATCACGGCATAGAGCCTGGAGATTATGTGGTTGTCTTCAGAGGAAGAATATCTTGCAGCCTTGGTTTGAGCACTATTCCAGATACTGTTGATGACTAATACAGCTATCAAGGAAAGAGATAAATGATCATAGATACACACCTCACACTGTAAAAAGACTTTCAAGCCACTAAAAACATGAGACCCCTTAACACCACACCAATTGCTCTTCTTGTACCGGCAATGCTGGAACTAATGGATACCTCAGCTCATTACTCTTTCTTTTGCTTAGTTATGAATATAATTTTGGGTAGGGCTTTAAAACTGCAACATTGCTTTATATACACACTGCATATTTCATTTACTGTATTCGGTGAAACAAAGTGTTGCAATGAAATGACAAAAAGGAGGGAATTGGAAATGTACTTTACTTGTAGTACCAAAATGGCACTTTTGTCTGTAACAAAATGGAACCTGCATTGTACCAGAGTGTTTTGCTAATAGTGTTCGTGCCGATGGAACCCGTGTCCTTGACAAACTGTGCACCAGTATATGCATTACTGGAAGAATGCCAAGAACACTGATAAACCAGATGAGCAGGATGCACCCCATCCTCGAACTGAGGCATGGAAGCTGTACTTCTTTATAAAGGAGTGACTATGCTGTCTGCGTTTCAAAGCTATCACTGACTCCTGTGCGGTGCTAGTCTTCCCTTGCTACAAGTAAAATAAATGTGCTTATTATTGATCCACTCTGAGTTAATTGTTGTTTGCTATAAGACATACTGAAAAGGTGTTTGACCACACACACATCAGTCATCTGGCTCATTGTGTCTATTAACTTGTCCCGACTATTCTTACTCGTCATGACATCTACTTTCCTCACATTCTCTCCACTTTCTGACTTGGGTTTCAGTGTCCCATCTCCCTGCTGAACTAGTTTAAACCTTCCTGAGTAGCTCTAAAAAACACCTTCATATTAATCCCTTCTAGTTAAGGTGCAACCTCTTCCTCTTATACAGATTACTTCTGCCCCTGAAAAGGTTCCAATGATCTAAGAACATGAAGTCCTTCCTCTGACAGTCAGTCATCTAGCCCCTCTTTCTTTTCTTGCCCTGAGTAGCACATAGCACTGGGAGTAATCCAACGATTACTACCTTCAAAGTCCTGCTTTTCAGCCTACTTCCCAATCCCTTATTCACTCTACAAGACCTCTTCCTCCTTTCTAACATGTCATTTGTGCCAATGTGCATCACAACTTCTGGCTGCTCATCTTCCTCTTGCTCTGCAGCTACTCTGAGTCAACTTCGAGCCCAGCATCCAGTCCTCCTAACTATTAAGTCTCCTGTCACTATGGCTCTGCCTGACCTTACCCTTCACTGCTGAGCCTTAGAGCGAGCCACAGTGCCACTGCCTTAGCTGTTGTGTCTTGATAGGTCATTCCCCCCACCCCCCACAGCAGTATCCAAAGGGGCATATTTGTTGCTGAGAGAGATGGACAAAGAGAAACTCTATGGTGGCGACCCATCCCTGTTACTTCATCTGGTGATCACCCACCTATCGGATGTGGTTGTGACCACCTCAGTGAAAGCCCTCATCTTCCCAGGTGATCCTGAATCCATCCAGATCTAGTTTCAGTTCCTTGACCTGGTCTGTCATGAGCTGTACCTGGATGCACATCTCACAGATGTTATCATCAGGGGGGCTATGAGATTTCCTGACTTCCCACATCTTGCCAGAGGAGCATTCCAATGTCCTAACTACCATCCTGCTTTCACTGAACAACAAAATAAAACCTTACCTTAGCTGTGCTTTTTCACTGACACCCTGTTTTTAAAAGCACTGTTCTCATTAGCTATACCCAGGCCTCTTACTCTAACTCTTCACACCACTGCCTCTTGATTCAAGTCCTCAGCTCCCCACTCCAACACCAACCCACTTCAACAATGATCACTCTATTTGACTCTATTTACGTTTTATTTGCTGTGTTAATTAGCCTATTAGCCAATCACCTATTAACTAACTACTGGGGTACCTCTTCTAGGGCCCTACTAAGTGAAATTCACAGCAAGAACCGAAATATACCTCTTCTAAACAGCTGTGGCTCTCACTCAAGTGTCCTGACTGGTGTAGGTATTATTGATGGTGAGGATGTAGATGTGGTGAGGACCTACAAGTACCTGGGGGTGCACCTGGTTGACAGACTTGAGTGGAGCACCAACACAGGGGCTGTGTATAAGAAGAGCCAGAGTCATCTCTCCTTCCTGAGGAGATGTACTTCGGAGTAGGCAGGCCTCTCCTTCACATGTTCTACCAGTCTGTTGTCACCAGTACAACCTTCTATGCAATGGAATGCTGGGGCAATGGCATTAACACAGGAGATGCCAACAGGCTCAATAAACTGATTAGAAAGGCTGGCTCTGTTATAGGAGTCAAACTGGACACACTGGAGCCTGTGGTAGAACAAAGGACCCTACGGAAAATCCTGGCAATTCTGGACAATGTTTCTCACCCTCTGCGTGTCATCTTGGCTGAACAGAGGAGCACTTTTAATAATAGACTAAAACAACTGAGCTGCTCCAAAGAGCGCGATATGAGGTAATTCTTACCATCGGCCATTAGGTTCTATAATGAGTTAACCTATAGCCGGGGAAGTGATGACCCCCTCCTGTTAGACTGTTTGTGGTAACTTATTGTTTATGCTTTCTACTTCTCTTCTACTATTTATATCTGTGCACGTGTAATACTACCGTGATACTGCAATTTCTTTGGGATCAATGAAGTATCTATCTATCGAATCAAAAGTGCCTGAAAAAGAAGATAAATGATAGTAATGAAGTTTACCTCAGATGGGAAGGTCAGTGGCTAAAATGGTTAATATAATTCCAGGGATCTATTTGCTAAGGAAGTGGGAGGCAGAGGTTAAAAATCTTGTTCTTTGAAGTGGTTGGGAATAGTACACCAGGGATGAGGGAGAGTTATTTACAGAAATCAATTTTGTGAAAATAAGTAACAAACTCTTCTGTGAAGTGTATCTTTGATGTAGCAAAGTAACACAAAATAGTGTTGTTTTAAATAACCGGAAAGCGATCAATAAATAAGAAACCAAAAACACACACGCACACACACACACACACACACACACACAAACGCCCTTTCCCTCTCCTTCCCACTTTCCTTCTCTCTCCTTCCCCCATCCTCGCTCCCTCCCAATTAGGGCATTTACACATTTACAGAGCTGCATATTAATAAATAAAAATAGAAGATATTAGATGTACTCAGAGTCAAGCAGCACCTGCAGAGGGTTATGGAGAGTTCTCAGGAATGGAGTCCTGTCATAACTTGGGGACTTCCTGTAGTAGTGATGGTACACGGTGAGAAAGTGTGGTGAAGACTTGCAAATTGCAGTTGATCTATCAGAAGAGGAATGAGGACAGAGGTTAGAAAGAGAAATGCATCAATTCCTGAAAGTTGGGAAAAAAAAGAGATTTCTATAAAACTCAGCAAGTCAGGCAGCACCTGCAGAGAAAAAAACTAATTTAATGTTAAAGGTTGATGAACTTCCAACAGGACTGCTATTTCAAATCAAACTGGATGGGGTGGTTATTTGAAAATCGTTGAGTCTTGTACATCAATAAAGATATCCTGTGATTTTCACCATCAAGTATTTCATCAGATGTCTCACCATAAACCTCTGAAGAAGGTTGGATGGTGATAAAACCTCTCTTTCTTAAGTCCTAAGGGCATCTTGTACATCCTGCTGGGACTACATAAACAGCACAAATGGATGTTGGATGTGTGGAAGCTTACTACTCTTCTCATGTTTTGATACCTTCATCCAAAAGACCATTGGGAGAGCTTAATATTTACATTTCAAAATACATTCCCCCCCCCCCCACCAGGTCAGTGAGTTAACCCCCACCAGGTAGGCAGATCCTGGGATCGGATGTCTTTACAAGCAGGAGACTTGAGAGACAATGCTCTCTTAGTGTGTCAGCAAATTCAGAGTTTCAGGCCTAGAAATTCAGAATCTTATCTTTAGGTAGCACTGAGGTCAATACCGAAGACTGAAACCCGTAGGTCAATCGGAGGTCTGGAGATCTAAGCCCGATGGCCAAAGCTGAAGTCCATGATTCCAATGGAGACGGGAGACCTAGACCAGTCCTGGTGTTGGAGGACTCTCTGTGTCTGTGAGTGGGTGGGAGAGAGGAAAGTGAGCGTTTTGCTTTGTTTCATTGCGACTTGTGTTCTGTTTTGTTGTGTTCTTTTGTTGCTGCTTGCATTGTTCGACTGCACATTATGGGTATGTGATGTTGCTCCTGAACAGGTGGTGATACTTGCAGACTGCCCCCAGCACTTCCTTAGGCTGGGTTAGTTGTTAACACAAGCAAAACATTTCATGGTATGTTTCAATGAACATGTGATAAATAAATTAATTAATCTGAATCTGAAACTATATTTGGATCTTTATCTAATTGCAAGTTGCCCAGTTCTATTCCTCAGTGTCACTCAAATTATGTATTTTTCCTTTGTTGGACCTAGAAATCTTTCAAAACCTATTCCTGTCCGTTCACATTCACATTACACTACCGTGGTTTCATATTTATATAACTCAGCTGATACAGTAAGAGACAATATTTGATATTAGGAGGATGCTAATGACAGCCTAGTCAAGGGGACCTCAAGAGCAGATTAACAGCCACACTCAAAGATGCTCCATAACTCTAACTTTGGGCTCAAGTTGTCAATCATCACTGATGCACACACTCACCCCGAACACCAAGATACTTTTGCATTTGAAATCCAGTGGAGCAGAATTCACAAAGAACTGTTTGGCAATTCCACCAAAATTTACGAAGTCATAACAAATTCCAACTAGCTAACTAACTAACTAACAAAAAAGATACAAACTCAGTATATGGGCTGTCTGCTGTTATCAGATATGACAGGAAGTCATGGAATCATTCTGCACAACAGAACATTACCTAAAATGTTACTTCCTTTTCTCTCCACAAATGTTACCTAAATTGTTGAATGTTTCCAGCATTCCCTTTGGACTCCAGTTCTCCACTGTCACTGATCCACACACTCACCCCGAACAAGAAACTACTGCATTTGAAATCCAATGGAAAAGAATTCACAAAGAACCATTTGGCAATTCCACCAAGATTCTTTGAATCTTGTTGCACCGTACTTTCAAGATCAACTTTAATTGTCATTCAACCAAACACAAATATCTATGAATACAGCCAAACTAAACAGCATTACATTCCTGATCATAAATGCATGTGGATTATCTTTCAGTTGCTATGGATTTAATCCTCCATGAGAGAAGTAAGTCTTTTTTTTATAAAGAAACATTATTTTGAACACCTCAGCATCACTTCTACCATCCCACAGAGGATTGTTACGTACCCCGTAACTGGGTTGCCAAACCAGCAGAAATGGATCACTCAGTTGGAGTCTGGATTACTAGAACTAAGAAAGTTTTATTAAAGAAACAAGCAACACAGTAATCGAAAGGATAATAAATGCAACAGCTCAGCAATGATAAAAACACATGTGCACAGAATTAAGATAACAGCATCAATCAAGCTCTATCATTGTCTAGGGGTAAATGACCAAATTTCAAAGTGACACAGAAGTTCAGTCCAATTTAGTTCAGTTCGCAGTAATCGTTGCCATGGCGATGGACAATGTGGGGGGAGGGAGAGAGAGAATGGGAACGACTGATCATTCAGACACGGCTTCCACTCACAGACCGGCGATATTGCTCACAAGCAGCTTTCGGGCGGGTCCTTTGTGATGTCACCTGAGGTCACCGACTGTGACCCCTCCTCCAGATGCGGTCGATCCTCTGCAGTGAACCCGGCACCCAAGCGAGGGTGGACACACACCAGGTTCCCGCTGATCGTACCTTTCCACCCTGTGCGTTTAAGGTCCGATACTTCCCACCGACTCGTGAGAGGCGCACCGCTTCCAGGGTCTCGTTACCTTGGGTGTCGTGTGTGTGCTGCCTTAGCGAACCTATCCCTTTTTATCCCCCTGCTGGGGTATCGCCTGTCCATCACTTCAAACAGTTCAGGGTTCAAAGGGGGAGCCGCTCCAGACAGCTCTCTCTCCCGTCCCTTCATTACACATCTCCAGACGCTGCTCCATTGTTCCTCATCTCTCCTTCCCCTGAGGACAGGTGGCAGACCACTTGCTGATGCCACTGATGCTAACCCAGGCCAGCAAACATCTTAATTTTATGTGTATTCTCGTCACAGGATAATTCAGCTTTCAAAATATGGCAACCCCACCAAGACCTTAGAACTAGACTTGACATCCATATCTCTGGGAGTGGAAAATTCAAGTATTAATCATAGAAAATAGAACATAGAACATTACAGCCTAGTACAGGCTCTTCAGCTTACAATGTTGTGCCTACTCCAAGATCAATCTAACCCTTCCCTGCTACACAGCTCATAACTCTCTATTTTTCTGTCATCCATGTGCCTATCTAAGAGTTTCTCAAATGTCCCTCAGGTATCTGCCTCCACCACTACCCCTGGTAGTGTGTTCCATGCACATCTGCTGTCTTTGTAACAAGTTTACCTTTGAATATCCCCCTATACTTTCCTCCAGTCACCAAAAAATGAACAAGTATGGTACATTTTCTAACCTACAACATTTATTTAACACATCTCTATACTTGCCTTGCCTGCATTGCTTAACTTTCACTTGCTATGTTCTTCTCACAGTTTCTATGATTGTCATAAGGCCAATGGAATTGGAATTGGAGTCGGTTTACTATTGCCATGCATCAGGGTATGCATTAGGGTCATTACAATAATATATTGAGAGAAGACAATAACAGGGTGTTAAATAATGTGTTACCATTACAGACAAAGTACAGTGCTGGTAGACATGAGGTCATAACAAAGTTATAGTGAGGTCAAGAGTCCAATTTATCCTATTAAGGGACCATTCAATCATTTTATAACAGTCGGATAGAAGCTGTCCTTGAGCCTGGTGGCACAAGCTTTCAGGCTTTTGTATCTTCTGCTCTCTAAGCAGAAAGGAGAATGCCTGGGGTGAATGAGGGCTTTGACTGTTTTACTGAGGAAGCGAGAAGTGTAAGCAGGATCCACGAAGTGACTTCTGACTTGGGTATGCAATTCACCATTTGTGAATAATAACAGATGCCAGGCTGATTAACCCGGAGAGACAATATTTATTTCAAAAATGGCAAAATCCATTATCCCATCCAGCAGAAGAAACATTGAATACACATTCGTAATTACAAGCTTAGAAGGAAGGAAGTTCCTGATTATGGAAAGGATCATGGAGATGGTGCTTGTTCTGGCCCAGTACCAGAGGCATAAAATACCAAGTCTGCTTGCCTAGTCTCCGAGAAATAACTTTCATTTATATGGTGTATTTAATTACGTCAGGCTTTCAGGACATCCCAATGCACTTCAGATTCAATTAAGTACTTCTGGGTCTCCAATTTACAAACAGTAAAATCCCATAAATAACAATAACGTGATCGGATAATCTGTAAAAAGTCAAGGATTACTGCTCCACCACATTCAACAAAACCATTGCTTATCTCATTATACTACAAGAATTATGTACCCAAGAAAGTATTAATGAAAAGTCCAAGTAAATAAAAACTGTAAGTAAAATTAAGTTTAAAAAAAATCAGTGTCTGAGCAGTGGGAAGTATTTGAAGAATTTTATGGGCAAATATAGCCACAAAGAAAGTAGGCAGGACTGTTGAATCCATAACCCCCTGGACGAATACAGGAAGTTAAAAAAGCTTTGTCCAAGACTGGCAGAATACTGCAGAAACCCCAATGTAGTACAATAAATATAGGGGTAAAATTAAAGGGGCAACCGTCAAAGACATTAAAACTTATTGGCAAGTAAAATATAGTTTTAAAAATCCAAAGGTTCCTAAGATTTACTTAAGAGCAAAAAGGATAATTAATCTATGCTAATGGTCTGTTAGGGATTGGAAAGTAATCTGTGGCCCTTCAAGGATATAGGGAAAAATCTTTGCAAGTACTTTGCTACTGTTGATCGAAAAGAGGGGAACAGTGTATTTAAAGAGGAAGAGTATGAAATAAGAGTTGCCCGTTGATGCAGTATTATGATTGGTAGTGTGTTTCTTGTGGTATTTCATAGAGTTTAGTACTTGAGTCCTTGTTTGTGTAGTCTACATCAGTGAGTTCACATTAAATGTAGGAGGCATGATGAAGTTTATAGGTGACACAAAAACTGCTGTGCAGTTGACTGAGATGAGAAAGCTTCAGACTGTAGCAGAATAATTATGGATAGTTCATTTGGGCAAAGTGTGAGGAAGAGGATTTCAGGAGATGGAGCAAGACAATGGAATATACATTCAATGCCCACTTTATTAGGTACACCCATACGTTAATGCAATTATCTAATTAGCCAATCATGTGGCAACATCTCAATGCATAAAAGCATGCAGGCATTGTCAAGAGGTTCAGTTGTTCAGACCAAACATCAGAAAGGGGAAGAAATATGATTTAAGTGACTTTGACCGTGGAATGATTGTTGTTGCATGACGGGGTGGTTTGAGTGCCTCAGAAACTGCTGATCTTCTGGGATTTTCATGCACAATGATCTCTAGAGTTTACAGAAAATGGTGCAATATATTAAAAAAATCCAGTTAATGAGAGAAGTCAGAGGAGAATAGCCAGGCTGGTTCAAGATGACAGGAAGGCTACAGTAACTCAAATAACCATGCTTTACATCAGCAAATTGCAGGAGATAATCTCTGACGCACAACACATCGAATCTTGAAGTGGATGGGCTAAAGCAGCAGAAGGCCACGAACATAATCTCAGTGGCCGCTTTATTAGGTACAGGCAGTGCCTAGTTAAAAAGGGATACAGGACGCTATCCATTACTACCTGAGGGAATGAATGAGAGAATACAAGAGTAGGAAATTTATGATAGAAACGTATACACATCTTTTATATACTGTATTCATATTCAATTATGTATATGTATACGGTACATACGTAATGCAGGGGTTCCCAACCTTTTTTATGCCATGGACCCCTATCACTAACTGAGGGGTCTGTGGACCCCAGATTGGGAACCCCTGGTGTGAAGTGATGTGATGATGGAGAGGTAAGCAGATTTGTGAAGCCGTTTGCTGTACTGAAAACCTGCGGCTATGAGAAAAAAAAAGTAGAATGTTTTTTTGAAGAGGATATCAAGGGGTTTTAATTGAGATGTATAACATCACGAAGGCCCAGATGAAATAGAAATAATCTACTTTCTATTTTATTTACTTCCATTAGCTAAGGGATCAAAAGTCAGAAGGAATATTTGTAAAGTAATAAGCAAAAAAATTAGAATGTGATAAAAACCTTTTCACTCAGAGAGTGAACTCTCTCTCTGCAAGTGTGGTGAAAGAAAAACCAAGTCACATTGAAAAGTACTTAAATGTGTCCTTGAAAAGTTTTCAAAGCTGAGGACCTTGTGATAGAAGATAGCTTTAGGCTGGATAGCTTTTTTATCATGAATAAATAAGGGAGAGCCCAGATGGCCTTCTTTAGGGTCCTACGTTTTCTATGACTCCACTGCATTTGTTGAATTTTCTTTATAAGTTCACTTCCATTCCTAAGTGCTCTAGTACAATGCAGGAATCAATAGTGGACTTCAGGAAGAGAAAGCTTGTATACTAGTCCTCTTTGTGGAGTCAACAGTTGAAAGGGTGAACAGCTTCAAGTTTCTGGGCATCAATATCTCTGAGGATCTATCCTGGGCCCAACATATTGATGCAACTATAAGGAAGGCACAGTAGCTGCTCTAATTCTTTGGTGACATACCAAATCTCCTCAAGTAGAAGATTGAGGAGACTTGGTATGTCACCAAAGAACCTTACGAATTTCCATTCATATACACAGGAGAGGATTCTGACTGGTTGCATATAGAGGCTCCAATGCACAGGATTGCAGGAGTCTGCAGAAGGCTGGAGACTCAGCCAGCTCCATCACAGGCACAACCATCCCAACCACCGAGGATCTCTTCAAGTGACAGTGCCTCAAGATGGCTGCATCCATCAGACGCTGCCTGTACGACTACCATTGGGAAGGAGGTACAGGAACCTGAAGGCCCGCCCTCAATGATTCAGGAACAGCATCTTCCTCTCCGTGATCAGATTTCTGAACAACCCATGAACCTGTGAACACTACCTCATCATTCATCTTTTGCAATATTTACTACTGTATTTTTTTTTCAACTTGAAGTAATTTTATATTAACAGCACTGTGGGTGTACCTACACCTCAGGGACTGCAGCGGTTCAAGAAGGCAGCTCATCACCACCTTCCCAAGGGCAACAAGGGATGGGCACTAAATGCTGGCTTAGCTGGCAAGGCCCACATCCTGTAAATGAATAAATAAAAAAAGATAAAAATAAAAAATAAACAATGAATCTCACAACATACAGTATGCCAGTGATATTAAACCTGATTCTGATTCTAATTCTTATCATTGTTCAGTGTTCTTAATCTGCTGGCTAACCTCTGCATATCTTTAACCTGGTCTGTATTTTACTCTGCCCAAATTTGTTCTTATTCCTTCACTTGAATTGTTCCATTTAAAGCTTTGCATCTCATTTTAAGATATTTGGGAAAAAAAAAACGCAATCTAAATAATGGTCTTAATTTACTTCAATTCGCTCCCAACTATTGAATTCACACTGTGATTATGTCAGAAAGAAAAATCACTGGCTAATTTTGCTTCTGCACAACATAAGCTGTTAAACCCAGCTAGGTATATCATTAGGATCATTACAAACAAGGAGTGGAATGTGTCATTTCACCCACTGATCTCTGTGGCTTAGTGTAATCCTTTCATTACTCAGTCCATTTGGGAACCCAAGCAAATCCTTGCTTTGGCTTCATTGATGGGGCACCTGAATCCCTTCTCCAGCTAACCAGGAACCATGCAGGGAAAGACAGGTACGCATTTCTGTTCTATCTTTCACGAGCTCAGGGTATACCAAAACACTTTTCAAACTGAATAGATGTGCGCTGTAAAGCAGCAGCCAGTTGTACTGTCAAGGTCCTTCAAAGCTTTCACCAGAGCTGGGTAGTTCATTCTAGCACTGTTGGTTGAAAGTATTGGTCATTACTGCTAAGGAGAACCCCCAAAAACATTTACTCAGATACTGTCAGAAATCTTTGAATTCACTGGGCAGAAAAATCTCCATGTTCCAGACTCATTTCAAAGACTCTAGCTCTGACAGTACACCATTCCCTCAGTGTGGTACTGAAGTCCCAGACCATGTGTTCTGGGACAAGTGGGGCGTACACCCAAACCACAAGAGCTTCTACAGACGCTGGAAATCCAGAGCGATACGCACAAAATACTGGAGGAACTCAGCAGGTCAGGCAGCATCTATGGAGAGGAATAAACAATCGAAGTTTTGGGCTGAGACCCTTCATGCGGATATAAAACTAAAACTGCTTGACAATAATGCTGTCGATAGCAGTGGGTGGATACTTTGCTGTGGTATTTGTTGCTGGACACTGGCAGAATTCTATAACAAGAATCCTTGCATAGGATGTTAATTGTCATAACCACCTTCCATCCTCATCATTAGAAAATCCAAAACTGTAGCACCATATAGGGAAAGGCACTCAGCACCTACCCTCTCCGGTTACCCACTGGCTGATAACTCATTCCAATCATTTTTGTTATCAACACCCTATTCCTAGATATGAAATCCTCTCTTATCACCCAACTACCACAGGCGACTTGCATGGGTGGTACCTTCTGCTAGTCTGATGTTCTTTTTGTCCTTCTTGAACAAAGACAGAAAAGCCTCAACGTTAAGCGTTGTGCTAAAATTTACTATTTAAATCAGCCCACTTCATAGCATATAAGTTAGCTCTTTGTCTTATTTTAATTTAACTTTTACCATGAATCTTATACTGTTCATAATTCAACCAATTTAGACTGTGCTATGGAATGTGCGGCAGGGAAATGCAAAAATGGCAGATTTTGCTTCTTGGCGTGTTTGCTGTGGTTGTTGGTGGATCTTTCCACAGTTTATTCTGCAATTGGGTGCCTCAGGTACTGACACAAGAGAGAAATGTTAATTCATGTCAGCAAAGCTAATACAGTCCAGACTTTGAAAATGCCACCATGTTGCATCTATATCGAACAACAGAAGTATAAGTACAATGACTGATTTATTTGAAGCAAGTTATCTTGATACAAGCATTAATATTCCTTGGTTGCAAGTATTTTGTGTCAATGAATATCCAAAGTTCTGTATTTTATTAATTTATGCATAAAAAAATAAGTGATACAGTTATTCCAGCCTTCCTCTTCACAAGCCGTTCGCCTGCGAACACATCAAATAGTGTTCAGTACAATAAAGGTTTGTTTAACCGGGGAAACATGAAGCCTTACAAGAAAGCTCAATAATTTATAACTTACAGTTTGCTTAGGCAAAGCTTAAATTTCATATTTTAATTTCTATTGTGTTGAAGATGGCTAGAAATTTTTATAGGGATTGACATTAAACTACAGTTCTTCTGATAAAGAGTGGTGAAGCCATTGCTTTCTTCTAATCTTTCCACTGAATAGTTGATTTCAAGCACCCAGCAGGATGTGTGGTGTTGATTACTGTCCAAGACTAATAATCAAAGAAAATGAGGAAAATATGGGCTAGAAATTCAGAAGTCTAGTACTATTTTGTTAAGTCTTGTGCATATGAAAATCGTTTCTTCACCAGGGTGGAAATTGATTAAATGATTCTGTGTTAAATCCCATGCACTCAAAGGGAGGACATGTAAATGTACACCACTCTGGATGTTCAAACAGGTATCTCCAGAAACGAACTATTCTTACTTGGGTAAAACATTTTCCAAGTCAGAAGCATTTCTGATGACATCATCCCATGTGAGTGCTGCCAGGAGAAACAAGGTCATATTATTCTGAAATGTCTCTGGCAATCGGTATTAGAATAACCGTGTTTCAATGCTACTCAGTGATACAACTGCTACTCGGTGCCTGTGCAAACTGTAGGGGTCTCCCTGAGCAGGTTTGAGTCCAGCACAGGTAACTGACCTCATTATCTACTTCCCAGCTTCTTTTTCAGTATGCTATGTCTGCCACCTTAATCCTCTGGTATTTCCTCCAGGCTAAAAGCTTCCAATCTGCCATCTCCCCTCCTAACCTTAGATCCATAATTGTGACATCCATCTTCCCAGGTTCAGATGCTCCAAGGTGGCCTCCTTCCCAAGTTCTCATGCCCTATGCCGCAGTCCTCCTCCTAAAAGACTGACCAAACAAGCCTGGCCTTAACTGCTTGGCTTCCCTGTTCCATAATCCACTAAAACTAATTCCAATCCCATCTCCCTTTGGACTCCCCATGGCCTAAGGAAAGGTATTACCCATGTTCAGGGCCCATTTAATAACATCCACACCTTGCTCTTCAGTTGCGATAGAGTATTCCAAGTCTTTTCCTTGCTGACAGCCAGCACAAGTGCACCTCCATGCGTAGCCCACTCTACTACACGGACAGGCACAGCTCAGATTCCACCAAGGACACCGCTGTTGTTGGTAGAATCTCAGACAGCAATGTGGACACTAACAGGAACGAAATAGATAGGTTTGTTGAGAGGTGTCGCAACAACAACCACCTCAGAATGTGACATATGAGGGTTTAAGAATAGCTTCTTCCCATCCATCATCAGATTCCTGAACGGTCCTTGGACCCATGAGCACTACCTCATTACTTGCTTTGCACTATTTATTAGTTTTGTCACACGTAGCAACTTTGTGGGCATGTGGCCAATGGTTAGGACATTGGACTAGCTACCTGAAGGTCATGAGTTCGAGCCCCAGCCGAGGCAACATGTTGTGTCCTTGAGCAAGGCACTTAACCACACAGTGTTCTGCGACGACACTGGTGCCAAGCTGTATGGGTCCTAATGCCCTTCCCTTGGACAACATTGGTGTCGTGGAGAGGGGAGACTTGCAGCATGGGCAACTGCTGGTCTTCCATACAACCTTGCCCAGGCCTGCACCCTGGAGAGTGAAGACTTTCCAGGTGCAGATCCATGGTCTCGCAAGACTAACAGGTGCCTTTTTTTAGTAACTTTTATGCCTTGCACTGTACTGCTGCCATAAGACAACAATTTTCACAGCAGGTATCAGTGATAATAATCCTAATTTTGATTCTGAAGCATTCCCATGACCTGCACAATGCATCACACAACAACCATCTCCCACATCCCTACAATTTGAGTCAGCTCTTCGTTCTCAGTGCTCTGCTCTGCTTCCCCACTACATTATTTCTTAGGCAGATCCTTGGGTTGAGATTGACTTGATTACACTCTGGTTTTCTGATTTCTTAAGAGTCTCGGGCCAGCACCGTCGTGCAGCTAGCAAAGCAGCCATTTGCAGCTTCAGTGACCCGTCCTCAGGCCCAACATCTTTAGGTCTTTACGTGTCCTCCCTTTGAGTGCATGGGTTTTTCACCAGGTGCTCCAGTTTCCTCTCACATTGCGTCATTGAGTGCTACATACAGCAAAACAGGCCATTCAGTCCATCTATTATGTGCTGAAGATGTACCTGTTGGTGGATTAATTGGTCAATAAGGACTCCCCCTTATGTGTCAATGATTGATAGAACCCTGGGATCGTTTATGCGGAGAATATGCTACAGGGAAATGAGTGAGTGAATGGATTCCTCTGTGGGCATGCATAGATCTGATAGGCCAAATGGCTTCCTTCTACATTGTAAGGTGGGTCAGAGCTGGGTGGATGGTATGGGAGATGAGGTATTCTTTTATAGTTTCCCTGCATGCTCACATGGTAGAGACTGGGGGTGTTCATTGCCTTCTGAAATGCTCCCCTTCCACTCTGATCAGTAACCGGCCACGGATTCCCAGGAGCTGGAAGAGTATCTTATACTTTTTCAAGCATGATTCAAGAAAATGGTTCAAGCACCTGTTTTAGATATTTGGCATCCGGCATCCAAGTGGGGCTCATCTACACCTCACATACTATTATTAATTAGAATAATTTATTTATGCATCAAATTATTCCATTATCATAAATTTCCTATATTTCATCATTCATATGTAGTAAACTTAAGAAAAAACAGGCAACTAGTTTTATCTTTGGCATGGTGGCATGGTACTTAAGCTTTTCTAAAAAGTATGATACGTGGAGTGAACACGATATTCTCTAATAAGAATAAGGAGGCATTGGATGTGAGGCCGTAGCAGGGCCATACTCCCTCCTTCAGGTGTGCCACCTCTTTGAACGAGCTCACCCATTGGTCCTGAATCCTACCCTCTCTTGTCTTTTTTCCTTCATTCAGGTCCTTTTCAAAAGTCAACTGGGACCTACTTCCACCGCCATTTTGGCCTGCGCATTACAGGTCAGCTGTGTAAAAATTTGTCTCCTCGCCCCTCTGTGCCCTTGTGAACCTGAGTTTGCGCCCTCTGGTCAGTGACGTTCACCAGTGGTAAGAAGTGACTTGCACTTCGACAGAGCATCACACCCAATGAAACAGCCCCGAACTCTACTCACTACTGTGTTGCAGGAAAACTGCAGCAATTTGCGGGCAACAAACTCCCACACACCCGGAAAGTAGATTGTTTTAGTATAATTGTTGAAGGGATGAATATTGTTCAGTACTGATCATCCCTCTGCTCGTTTTCTTAAGGCTCGTATGCCTTAAATGTACCTGAATTCTGTCCAAAAAGAAGACCACCTCCAATTACATTTGCACCACCATTCCACATTGTAGCAAGTAGCTGCATCCAATCACCTGTCTTCTTTTCTGATTAAATTAAACACTTAACTTTATTTATTTATTTATTCTTTGCGATGCAGTGTGAAATAGGCGCTTCCAGCCCTTCGAGCCGCGCTCCCCAGCAACCCTACGATTTAATCCTAACCTAATCAAAGGACTATTTACAAGCAGTAGGCTTTTGGATTTGGGAGGAAACCAGAGCACCCAGAGGAAACCCGTGCAGCAGCGGGGAGAACGTACAAATTCCTTACAGACAGCGGTGGGAATTGAACCTGGGTCACCTGCACTGTAAAGTGTTGTGATAACCACTGTGCTACCATGCCAACCACTTCTGGCCACTTCATGCTTTGCCAGTGGAAACTTTCCCAATCACGTCTCTCTTTAACTTTGTCAGACCTTTCCAGTTTTGCTAAAATCCAATGCACAATACCGTACACAGGACTCCAGCTGAGACTCAGCCAGTGATTTATAAAGTTTGACATAATATATATCGCTCCTGTCTGGCTATCCAACACACACAAGATGCTGGAGGAAAACAACAGGTCAGGCAGCATCTATGGAGGGAAATGAACAGTTAACGTGTCAGGCCACAACCCTTCATCACTAGTTTCTGTTCTAGTCACCCACTGATTGAGTATTATCGACATCAATGTCAGTTTGGAGCCAAAAACAGTGGAAATGACTTCTGGATAACAAAGATTTTGCATGAGATCATTTTCAATATTGTCAGAATTGACTACCAACACATTCACATTAAAATCTGGTCCAGAAAGACAAGCGCCAAGCCATTTAAGGGGAGAAATTTTCCTTTGATTGCCTGTGCCAAGCAGATTCATAAATATTGACCATCAGTTGCACTCTCCACCAAAGAAGAATTGCCTTGGATTCAATGTAAAGTGAGTAAATGGACAACATTTCTCACATGCATTCAGGTGGGTGCAAAAAGAATTTTTCCTCACCCGCTCCACCTACACTGTATTCTCTCAAGCCTGCAGCCCTCAGATCTAATTAATAAAAAAAATCTGTAGAATTTTAAGTGTTAAAGAAAACATCTTTGCTCATGATAAGTGAACTCCAGTCAATTTATTTTTTGAGATACATCACGAAACAGGCCCTCCCCCCTCCCCCCAAGCTGAGCCACCCAGCAACCTAGTGATTTAACCCTAACCTAACCACGGAACAAAGTTACAATGACCAATTAACCCTCTAGCTGTGGGAGGAAACTGGAGCACCCAGAGGAAAGCCACACACACAGGGGAAGGAACATCCAAACATGTTTACAGAGGACACGCTAAGCTGTAACAGCTACGTAATCCTGGGGCCCAACGTTCTATCCACTCTCAGCTTAGCACAAGTTATTTTCATTGACTAAATAAAGCACAAGCCTTTTCATTGACTAAAACACCTGATTAAGATGTTACCCGACCTGATTAGATGTTACCCGACCTGCTGAGTTCCTGTAGCATTTTGTGTGTGATGCTCTAGATTTTGAGCATCTGCAAAATCTCTCGTGTTAATAAAATGCCCACTTATTAATTATTGATGCTCCCTATTGACTACAGCTCAGCGTTCAATACCATCATCCCCTCAAAACTAATCAGTAAGCTTCAAGACATTGGCCTCAATACCTCTTTATGCAATTGGATCCTGGATTTCCTCACTTGTGGACCCCAGTCAGTTCGGATTGGCAACAGCATCTCCTCCATGATCTCTATCAGCACTGGTGCACCACAGGGTTGTGTGCGTAGCCCCTGCTCCACATTTATGATTGGCGGCTAAGCACAGCCCCAATGCTGACGACACCACAGTCGCAGGCCCAGTCAAAGGAGGCAATGAATCAACATATGAAAGGCAGATTGAGCAACTGGCTGAGTGGTGCAATAACAACAACCCTTTACTCAACGTCAGCAAGGCCAAGGGGCTGATTTTTGACTTCAGGAGGAGGAAACCAGAGGTCCATGAGCCAGTTCTCATCAGAGGATCAGAGGTAGAGAGGATCAGCAACTTTAAACTTGTTATTCAAAGGACCTGTTCTGGGCCAGTACACAAGCACAATCAGACAGAAGGCATGACAGCACCTTTACTTCCTTAGGAGTTTGTGAATATCCAGCAATGACATCTAAAATTTTGACAAACTTCTATAAATGTGTGGTGGAGAGTATAGTGACTGGCTGCATCACAGCCTGGTATGGAAACACCAATGGCCTTTGAATGGAAAATCCTACAAAAAGTAGTGGACACGGCCCAGTTGATCACAGGTAAAGCCATCCCCACCACTGAGCACACTTACATGAAACATTGTCACATGAAAGCAGCATCCATCATCAGGGACCCCCACCACCCAGGGCATGCTCCGTTCGCACTGCTGCCATCGGGAAAAAGGTACAAGAGCCTCAAGACTCACACCACCAGGTTCAGGAATAGTTACTCACCCCTCAACCATCAGTCCCTTGAAATGATCCACAATCAATGAACTTACTTTTAACGATTCTTCATCTCGTACTCAAAACGCATTGCTTATTTCTCTGCTATTATTCTTTCTTTCTTTTTATAGTTGCACAGTTTGTTGTCTTTTGCATACTGTTTGAACACCCTTGTTGGTGCTGCCTTTCATTGATTCCATTATGGTTATTATTTTATTATGGATTTATCGAGTTTGCCCGCAAGAAAATGAATCGCAGGGTTGTATATGGTGATGTATCTCTACTTTGATAATAAATAGATGAAACTAAAGCAGAAACCAGAATAATTCTCAACTAACATAACACACCAGTGTCTCTTAAATATAGCATATTATGGGGAATACAGAATAAAATTGGTACCTTTGTCCTCCCCTTGATCCTCTGATACAATAGATTTAAGGTAATTAAAAGACTTGCAGAGGAAAGATAAGGAAAATAACTATTTTCTCCAATGAAAGAATCCAGAAATAAAAATAGAAAATACTGGTATGCTTAGCAGTCAGGTGCAGCCTACCAGGAGAACCATAGAGCTGGCATTTCTATTTGATGAGATCTTTCTGGTGGAAAGATATAGTTCTTAATTCTGCCTCTCTCTTCAGAGATGCTACCCAACTTGATGAGCATTTCCAAAGTTCTCTGTAGTATTTCAAGTTTCCACAATCCACGTGAATACTTGTTTTAGTGCTATCAGACAACCTGAAGGTTCGGCCATCCAGGGCTGAGCTCAGGAAGCAATGTTTCACACAAAGTGTGGGGGAAACCTGGAACTCTCTTCCCAAAAGGTTGCTTAAATTGCACATATCAAACAAAACATTACAGCACAGCACAGTACAGGCCCCTTGGCTCTCCATGTCATGCCGACATTTTAACCCACTCTGAGAACAGTCCAGCCTCTCCCTCCTATGTAGCCCTCCATTTTTCTTTCATCTATGTGCCAGTCTAAGAGTCTCATAAATGTCCCTAATGTAGCAGCCTCTACCACCACCTGCGGCAGGGCGTTCCACACACCCACCACTCGCTGCATAAAAATCTTGGCTTTGACATTTCTATACTCTCCGCCAGTCACCTTAAAATTATGCCCCCGGTATTAGCCATTCCACCCTGGGAAAAAGAAAACCCTGAGCAAAATAATTGTTCTTGTTAAAGGTATACATCAAGGGGTTTCGAAACCAAAACATACAAATGATCTTAATATCTATATGAGCTAGCATCTAGGTCAGTGATTAAATTGCTCAAGTGGACTGGCTCCTCTTGTTCCTATGTTCCCCGCAATGAAGAGCTGATAGTTTGTATGTAGTGTATCTTAACACTGGTGCTGTTGGGAGCAGAGAAAGATTAGGGGAAACCAGCTTTACAAGTTATACAGTATACTTTTATATGGGGTATTTTTTTTACCAGATACAAGTATTAATTTTCTGCAAACAGTTGCAACTAATTATAATTTCAAGCATTATTTCAGCAGGATTTGACAGCAGACCGATCGCCAGATGCCTTACCCCCTAACCACAGAGCTCATTCACTGTGGAGTACTAGGAATGGAGTATAGAAGAACAAGGGCGCCATCACGTGGATGAAACCTGAACTGCTACAAAATAATACATGGCTGACCTGCTGGGAGAAGAGCAAGGAGGTTGTTTAAATTTAAAGAATGGGTATTTTCACCTCAGTTGATGGTAAAAATTAATTCTAAACTCACAATAAACTCACACTCTTTGTTCCTGACATGAAGTATATTCACTTGTGCAGTCTCCCCTCTTAAGGAAGCAGGTTATGTCATGGGAAGTTTCACCAGGCACCTGGGATAGTTGCTTACCACACAAGAATGAAGACTTCCTGACCTGCACTAACAGAATGAGACACTGCCAAGAGAGAAAAGAACTGGAGAATTCAAACAGGTGGCCAGGCTGAGGAATATAGAAACAGTAAGAGGTTTCCCAATCATTTTGCAGTAATCAATTAGATCCAAAGCTGATCTGCGTCAGTTCCATAAATCCTTAATTTCCTCACCTAACAAAAATCAATCAACCTCTGTGGTTCAGTTACTAATTGACAACTCAGTCCTTGGGAGAAGCAGATTCAGGTTTCTACTACCTTTATGATGAAAGATGCCTTCAGAGCCACCTCATTATGGTTATAAGACTTTCTTCCAGACTCTGCCATCAGATGTAATCTTTGTTTAGAAAACCCCATACGATTCAAAACAAGTTTAATTATCTTTCAAACCATACATAGATGCAGCTGAACAAGACACCATTCCTCTGGAAGCAACATGCCGAATATTCAAAAGTTGCAAGAAAACTTGAAAACAGCAAGTAACATTCAAAAAGTGAGTACATAATTCAAAATTAACAAGCAAACAAGCATATTGACTCAAAAAAAGCATATATAGTCAAAAACCCTGAGCGACAATATCTGGTAATCAATGGTACAGTTTCCTGACAGTGCGCAGACACACGCAATCCAACCTGTCATTCCACCACTCGAACACAGGAGGGCAGCACTGATGGGCAAGGCCAGGCCCCAGCTGAGCACAGACACCACACTGTAACACTTCCAAGTCTCTCACCTGCTCTACAACAGCAGGCAAGCCCGAGGCTTGAGGCCTGGCCGTCACTAGAACTGAGGATACACAGCTTCCATGTCAATTGTCCCGGGTCCAGACAATGATAACAGGCCAGTGGCAACTTCCAGTACATTATCACTGCCCAACAGAGTCTTGCGATTAGAAGTGTAAGGTCTGAGACAATCTCCCACAATTATACTGCACACGGATTCCGAAGCTTCTGCGTAGTGGGCAGCAACATGGTCTGCAGCCAGGTCAGCTGCTCTGAACTCAAACCCGCTCCTCTGACATTTCAGCGGGCTCCTCTGATATCCTGACGGGCTCCTTCTCTGACCCGACGACCAGCTTCTTTTTCCAACACCCTGAGCAACTTCTCCTTCTCCGAACCGCCCGCCGGCTCCTACGACACCCCAGCCAGCTACTCCGAGCAACGAGCAGCTCACTGATGCGGTAAGACCTGCTGTACCCGTAGTTCTTGGGAATCTAGTACAGTCTTACGATCATAAAAAAACACACATTTAACAATGAAAAGAACACCTTTGGTTGACCCCAAACAGGTTGTAGCATCCAAACGTGTTGCCATCTTACCGAAAGTCTTACCAGATTGAGCTGACTTCCTTCCGCTCTAGCTTTGTGGATTCTGGGCTAAGTCAGAGGCTTCTTTCTATTTACGCAAACAACAGGAATTCTGCAGATGCTGGAAATTCAAGCAACACACATCAAAGTTGCTGGTGAATGCAGCAGGCCAGGCAGCATCTATAGGAAGAGGTACAGTCGACGTTTCGGGCCGAGACCCTTCGTCAGGACTAACTGAAGGAAGAGCTAGTAAGAGATTTGAAAGTTGGAGGGGGAGGGGGAGATCCAAAATGATGGGAGAAGACAGGAGGGGGAGGGATGGAGCCAAGAGCTGGACAGGTGATTGGCAAAGGGGATATGAGAGGATCATGGGACAGGAGGTCCGGGGAGAAAGACAAGGGGGGGGATCCCAGAGGATGGGCAAGGAGTATAGTCAGAGGGACAGAGGGAGAAAAAGAGAGTGAGAGAAAGAATGTGTGTATATAAATAAATAACGGTTGGGGTACGAGGGGGAGGTGGGGCATTAATGGAAGTTAGAGAAGTCAATGTTCATGCCATCAGGTTGGAGGCTACCCAGATGGAATATAAGGTGTTGTTCCTCCAACCTGAGTGTGGCTTCATCTTTACGGTAGAGGAGGCCGTGGATAGACATGTCAGAATGGGAATGGGATGTGGAATTAAAATGTGTGGCCACTGGGAGATCCTGCTTTCTCTGGTGGACAGAGTGTAGGTGTTCAGCAAAGCGGTCTCCCAGTCTGCGTCGGGTCTCACCAATATATAGAAGGCCACATCGGCAGCACCGGATGCAGTATATCACCCCAGTCGACTCACAGGTGAAGTGTCGCCTCACCTGGAAGGACTGTCTGGGGCCCTGAATGGTGGTAAGGGAGGAAGTGTAAGGGCATGTGTAGCACTTGTTCCGCTTTCTATTTCTATTTACCATAGTTTATTGAGCTGTCATATTTCAGAAGGCTCAAAACCTTGACATGTTGATGGAGTTCATTTCTTAGAGCATAAACATATGAGCCTGAAGATGAAGACTGTATTTAATCAAGCCAAGCCCCAGCTAATCTGAGCCAACTCTAGCTGCATTGATGACTGGTGCAACACTCAAAGGGTGCAGTGAAATCCCTTTCCACAAAGTTGTCTAGTTCAAATCTTTCAATTTATGAAGAGTTTTGATTAGGTTGATATAGAGAATACACACACACACACACACGCACACATATATATGGGATAATTATAATTAGGGTCCATTAATCAAAACAAATTCAATTAACTCAGAGAGTCAGTGCTCCCACTTTCACCTCATCAGCCACCTCAAAACCCACAAGCTAAAGTGGAAGTAAGGCCGGAATCCAAAGGGACGGCCCAGGAAGAAGCAGAAAACATTCACAAAAATGTTAGGACCAGAGTGTTTGAATGAGAAGTAATGACTGTATTGGCTGGGCTTTCATTCCTGGAGTGTGGGAGGCTGAAGGCCATCCTTACATATAATCATGAGTGGAAGCGATAAGGTGAGTGGTCGCTGTCCTTTTCCCAAGAGAGGGGAGTCTAAAACTATGGAGCATATATTTTAGGTGAAAGGGGAACGATTTAAAGGGAACATGGGGGGCATTTTTTTCACTGGATGGTGGGTATATACAGCCGTCAGAAGAGGTGGTAGAAGCTGGTACAATTATGATGTTTAAAAGACATTTGGAGAGGTACAAAGATGGGAAAGATTTAGAGGGATATGGGCCAAATGCAGACAAATGGGAGCAGCTCAGGTAGATAACTTGGTTGGCATGAATGAGTTGGGCCAAAGGGCCTAGTCCCTTATGACTCAGAGAAACTACCTTTACCTAGAGAGTGGACAGAATTGAGAATTTTCTACCTCACAAATTGTTGTGGAAGTAGTATAAATAACTTCAAGGAGCATCTAGCTGACTACATAGGAGAGGAAGGGGAATCATTTGGAAGGCGGTTGGAGTAAAGCCTTAAAAACAGTGTGAAGTGTTCTTAATTCACATGTTGTCCCCCCACAGTTTGTCTCCAGTGATAGAGACAGAGGGATTGAGAAAGAGGAGGGAGATGTCAGAAATGGGCCAAGTGAATTTAAGGTCTGGGTGGAAGTTGGAGGCAAAGTTGGTGAAATTGCTGAGCTCAGCATGGGTGCATGAAGCAGCACCAATGCAGTCATCGATGTAGCGCAGGAAGAGTCGAGGAGCATTACCAGGGAAGGCTTGGAACATGGCTGTTCTACATAGCCAATGAAAACGCAGGCATGACTGCGGCCCACACGGGTGTCTATGGCTACCCTTTGAGTTTGGAGGAAGTGGTAGGAGCTGAAGGAGAAATTGTTGAGGGTGAGAATCTATGTTCCCTCGAAGCCGTGCGCATGTGCGCGCACACATACGTTTTTCAACCAGCGCACAAAGGAAATTAATATGTGCACAAAAGGTTAGTTACCTAAAATAATGCAGTAATTAATAACACACACAAAAGATGCTGGTGAGCGCAGCAGGCCAGGCAGCATCTATAGGAAGAGGTACAGTCGACGTTTCCGGCCGGGACCCTTCGTCAGGACTAACTGAAAGAAGAGATAGTAAGAGATTTGAAAGTGGGAGGGGGAGGGGGAGATCTGAAATGATAGGAGAAGTCAGGAGGGGAGAGGTGGATCTAAGAGCTGGAACATTGATTGGCAAAAGGGATACCAGGCTGGAGAAGGGAGAGGATCATGGGACGGGAAGCCTGGGGAGAAAGAGATGGGGGGAGGGGAGCAGGCAAGCAGTTATAGTGAGAGGGACAGAGAGAGAAAAAAGAGAGAAAAAAGGGGAAAAAATAAAAAATATATTAAAAAATATATTAAATAAATAAGAGATGGGGTGTGAAGGGGAGGAGGGGCATTGACGGAAGTTAGAGAAGTCAATATTCATGCCATCAGGTTGGAGCCTACCCGGACAGAATATAAGGTGTTGTTCCTCCAACCTGAGTGTGGCTTCATCTTTACAGTAGAGGAGGCCGTGGATAGACATATCAGAATGGGAATGGGATGTGGAATTAAAATGTGTGGCCACTGGGAGATCTTGCTTTCTCTGACGGACAGAGTGTAGCTGTTCAGCGATTTGGAAATTGGAAGGAGCTACTGGCAGGGATGTCAGCAGAGCAGCAATGGCATGTGTTTCTGGGAAGAAATAAGGAAGGTGCAGGACATCCGTATTCCAAAAATGAAGAATTACTCAAATGGCAAAATAGTACAACTGGCTGACAAAGGAAGTCAAAGCTATTGTAAAAGCAAAAGAAAGCAAAAATTAGTGGGAAGATAAAGGATTGGGAAGTTTTTAAAAACCTACAGAGAGCAACTAAAAAGATAAATATGAAAGCAAGCTAGCAAATAATATCAAAGTGGATAGAAAAAGTTTTTTTCAAGTATGTTAAAGATAAAAGAGAAATGAGAGTGGATATAGGACTGCTAGAAAATGAGGCAGAAGAAATAATAGCGGGGGACAAGGAGGTGCCTGATGAACTAAATGAGTATTTTGTGTCAGTCTTCACTGTGGAAGACACTAGCAGTGTGCCTGATGTTCTAGTGTGTGAAGGAAGAGAAGTGGGTGCAGTTACTGTTACAAGAGAGAAGGTGCTCAAAAAGCTGAAAGACCTAAAGATACACAAGTCACCCAGACCAGATGAACTGCACCCTTGTCTTCTGAAAGAGGTAGCGTTAGAAACATAGAAAATAGGTGCAGGAGTAGGCCATTTGGCCCTTCGAGCCTGCACCACCATTCAGTATGATCATGGCTGATCATCCAACTCAGAACCCTGTACCAGCCTTCCCTCCATACCCCCTGATCCCTTTAGCCACAAGGGCCATATCTAACTCCCTCTTAAATATAGCCAATGAACTGGCCTCAACTGTTTCCTGTGGCAGAGAATTCCACAGATAGAGATTGTGGCGGCATTAGAAATGTCATTGGACTCTGGCATGATGCCAGAGGACTGGAAAATTGCAAATGTTACTCCACTCTTTAAGAAAGGAGGAAGGCACCAGTTAGCCTGACCTCAGTGGTTGGGAAGATGTTGGAGTCAATTGTTAAGGATGAGGTGGTGGAGTATTTCATGGTACAGGACAAGATAGTACAAAGTCAGCATAGTTTCCTTCAGGGAAAATCCTGTCTGACAAACCTGTTGGAATTCTTTGAGGAGATTACAAGTAGGATAGATAAAGGGGATGCAGTTGATGTTGTATATTTGGACTTTCAGAAGGCCTTTGACAAAGTGCCACACATGATGCTGCTTACCAAGTTAAGAGCCCATGGCATTACAGGAAAGTTGCTAACATGGTTAGAACATTGTCTGATTGGTAGGAGGCAGGCAGTGGGAATAAAAGGATCCTTTGCTGGTTGGCTGCCAGTGACTAGTAGTGTTCTGCAGGGGTCAGTGTTGGGATCAACTCTTTTTATGCTGTATACCAATGATTTAGATGATGGAATAGATGGCTTTGCTGCCAAGTTTGCAGATGATACAAAGACTGGTGGAGGGGCAGGTAGTGTTGAGGAAACAAGTAGGATGCAAAAGGACTTAGATTAGGAGAATGGGCAAGAAAGTGGCAAATGAAATACAATGTTGGAAAATGCAAGGTCATGCACTTTAGTAGTAGAAATAAATGTGCGGACTATTTTCTAAATGGGGAGAAAATCCAGGAATCTGAGATGCAGAGGGACTTGGGAGTCCTTGTGCAGAACACGCCGAAGGTTAATTTGCAGGTTGAGTTGGTGGTGAGAAAGGTAAATGCCATGTTAGCGTTCATTTCAAGAGGTCTAGAATATAAGAGCAAGGATGTGATGCTGAGGCTTTAGAAGGCACTGGTAAGACCTCGCCTTGAGTATTGTGAACAGTTTTGGGCCCCTCAGCTTAGAAAAGATGTGCTGGCATTGGAGAGGATCCAGAGAAGGTTCACAAGGATGATTCCAGGAATGAAAGCGTTATCATACGAGGAATGTTTGATGGCTCTGGATCTGTAATCGCTGGAATTCAGAAGGTTGAGGGGGGATCTCGTTGAAACCTTTTGAATGTTGAGAGGCCTAGACAGAGTAGATGTGGAAAGGATGTTTTCCATTGTGGGGATAGCCTCAGGATAGAGGGGCGCCCTTTCAAACCAGAGATGCGGAGAAATGTCTTTAGCCAAAGGGTGGTGAATTTGTGGAATTTGTTGCCACATGCAGCTGTGGAGGCCAGGTTGTTGGGCGTATTTAGGGCAGAGATTCAAAGATTCTTGATTGGACATGGCATCAAAGGTTACGGGGCTTGAGGATCTAGAAAAAAAGGATCAGCCTTGATTGAATGGCGGAGCAGACTTGATGGGCCAGATGGCCTAATTCTGCTCCTATGTCTTAAGAACAGGTATGAAGAGGAATTTCTTTAGCCAGAGGTCGGTGAATCTGTGGAATTTATTGCTACAGGCGACTGTGCAGGCCAAGTCATTGGGTATATTTAAAGTGGAGAGTGATAAGTTTGTGCTTATTAAGTGTGCAAAGGTTACAGGGAGAATACAAGAGCATCTGGTGAGTGGTATAATATAGACTCGATGGGCTGAATTCCTTAATTATGGTCTTATAGTCTTAAGAAGGAGGGGGGCTGTGGTTCAGCTGAAAACGTGTGACCTTCGGGACATACAGTGGATGGAAAACAATGCAAGAGACTCCATAGCTCATTAATATTTACATCTGCAGACTCTTCAGTGCTGTCAAAACCATCTTCTACACAAATGTCGACAGTACTGAGAGCCAAGAATAGAATAGAGTTTATGAAGAATGGAGAGTCAGTCTGTGGCTACTGGAACAACTCCTCAACCGTGACTGTGCTCTTGACTCCACACCATAGAAACTGTTTTGGTCCGGCATCATCGCTCCTCCCTGCTTACCGAACAGAAACTGAAATGCAAGGAGCCAGTACAGAATCTCATACAGTGCTGGTCTGAGGAAACAGGTGAGCTTCACAAGACTGCTTCAACCCAGTACACTGATCAATAAATATTCAAGGACCTAGTGATCAATTTTAACGCCTTGGTCAGTGTTGTCACAGTCTTCATCAGCAAGTGTGTAAGGGGCTACACACCAAAGAGATCCAGCTGGGTGTTTCTGAACTGGAAATCATGGGTGAACCAAGAGATCCACTCCCTTATGAAGTCCAGGAGCATTTGTCCTCGGTGTCAGCAAAACAAAAGAGCTGGTCATTAACTTTAGGAAGCGGTACGGAGTACGCATCCCTGTATGTGGTAATAATGTTGAGTTGGAGAAGGTTGAGAGCTTCATGTTGTAAATATCACCAATATATTGTCCTGGTTCAAGCCCGAGAAGCCTGAAGTCCCACATTTAATGATACAGAAACAGTTTTTTTCCCTCCAACATCAGATTTCTGAACCTATGAACACTACTCCATTATTCCTTTTCTTGGCACTATTTAATTATTTTGTAATTTATAGCAATTTTATGTCTTTCACATCATATGTGCTACCGCTGCATAACAACAAATTTCACATCATCTAGGACAGTGACCCACTGGATGAGAGCTTTGAAGATCTAGTTGTAGTCCACTCCGAGGGTAGGTGTCCCTCTTGCTAAACTATAACAATGCTGCTGCCACACTACAACAATGCTAAAATTTGCCCAGGTACACACTCCTCCAAAAAGCAGAAAGGTGCAGTCCAGTTCATCACCTCCCAATACTATGCCGTCAACGACTGAAGAACTATCTTTGAAATACCCATGAGCTGGGACTCACTCATCAAGACATATTCGTTGGTGTTCTGTGGACTTTCTCAGGACCATTGAGCTCCATCCCTCACCTTGGCCTAAACGTGGATAAAGAAGCTGAACAGTAAAGATGAGGTGGGGGCCGGTGCCCTTAACGGGAGGAGAAGATGGCAGCGCGATGCAGCGCCTGCAGCCTCTCCGGTGAAATGATATCGTATTTGTTGAATAGGGTACCGTGCACAATTCTGATTTGATGGAGACAGCCGTGAGAAGCACTGAGGAACATCCGGAGAAACTTCTGAAATGCCCGGTTCGCTGCCGCTGCTACTGTGTGATCCAGAATCTCTGGAGGGAAGGCCTCAAATCCTCGGCTTTGCCCGCTGCTGGCGGCCGGGGTTGGGGTCGAAGCACTCGGCAGAGATGGTGCTCGGTGCTCGGTGTCGGAGGGCTGGTCGGAGGCTCAAAGTTTTCGGACTACTCAGAGTCGGACTGTGGTCGGGCATGGAAGGGAGAGTTTTCTTCCTTCTACCATCTGCGTGAGATGTGGGACTTTCAAGATACTTTGAACTTTTTTTACCGTGCCCATAGCCTGTTCATCATCGAGTTATAGTATTGGTCGCACTGTTGTAACTATATGTTATAATTATGTGTTTTTTTGTCAGTTTTTCAGTCTTGGTCTGTCCTGTGTTTCTGTGATATCACACCAGAGGAATATTGTATCATTTATTAATGCATGCATTACTAAATAACAATAAAAGAGGACTGTGTGTCCTCATAATCTAATCTAAAAAAAACTAAATGAATGTGTTGATAAAACTGGAAGCAACGGGAATCAAGAGGAGTGCTCTCGACTGACTGGGGCGTCACCTTGCACAAAAGATGATTCAGATTGAGTCAATCATCTGATCCCCAGAATAATGCTGAGGGGAGTTCCTTGGGCAGCATCTGAGGCAAAACCAGCTTCAGCTACCTCATCAATGATCTAACCTCTATAAGACCAAAGTGGGTATATTTGTTGATGATTACACAATGTTCAATCCTTTTACAACTCTTAAGATAAAAAGTCTTCTTCTTCGGCTGTCCATCGTTCTTCAACGTTGACTGAGGACTGGGCAAGGTTGTATGGAAGACTGGCAGTTGCCCATGCTGCAAGTCTCCCCTCTCCACGCTACCGATGTTGTCCAAGGGAAGGGCACTAGGACCCATACAACTTGGCACTGGTGTCATCGCAGAGCAATGTGTGGTTAAGTGCCTTGCTCAAGGACATAACACACTGCCTCAGCTGGGGCTCGAACTAGCAACCTTCAGATCACTAGACCGACGCCTTAACCACTTGGCCAGGTGCCACACAAGATAAAAAGTAGTTCATCAATGAATGAAACCTCAATAGTGCTCAAGAAGCTTGAAACCATCCAGGACCCAGTTACCCAATTCTTTCCCAACCAATCTTCCACCCTAGGCTTTCCCTCCATCATGACAGTGTCGTGGATATATCCAACACTATCTACAAAATGGACTGTAACCATGTGACAAGGCTTCTTCAACAACACCGGTGAGCTTTGCCACTTATAGCAACAAGGGCAGAAGGCACATTGGACTGACACCTGATGCAGTTCCCCTTCAAGTCAAGCACCGTGCTACCTCTAAAATATTTCAGTCCGGCCCAATCCATTGTGGTGTTACCTTCATCAAAAAGACTGTAGCATTGTCATAGCCAGGGGTAGAGTAGGGACATGGAGATAAGCTCCCACTACCTATTAAATGCTCCCAATTACATGTGACATTATTAGGCCCAGTGGAACTGTTTCTACTGACAGGAGAAAGGGTAAGTGTGGGATACTAGCGCCTTAAAACCAGCTGCTTCGGGCAGATGGGGCTTGTCAGCCATAGCTGGCAGCTCATCACAAATCTGATCTTAAATCTCTGCTGTCTACTTATAGGAGAAGGCTTCAGGAGCAAACCCCAAGGAAAAATCTGGAGCTGGAGTCCCCAAGACTTTCTCCACTCCAAAGTAGAAAGCTCAACCTGTCCAACCTCTCCCTATAACTCAGTCCCAGCAACATCCTTGTAAATCCTTTCTCGAAATCAAATGAAATCAAGTTCAATTGTCATTCAAACTATACTTAGGTACAACTGAACGAGATAGCGTTCCTCTGGGACCAAGATGCAAAACATTCAAAATAGCAAGCAAACATTCAAAAATAGTGAGTAACATAATTCAAATATCAAGCAAAGAAGCATATTCACTATGTAGTCTAAGACCCTGAGCGACAATGTCCAGCAATCGACAGTACAGTCTTCTGGCAGTGTACAGACACATGAAATCCAGCCCATCATTCTACCTTTCAAACACGGGAGGGCAGCACCAACAGGCAAGGCCAGGCCTCAGCCGAGTTTAACCTCGCTGCAGCGTTTCACGTCTTTCACCTGGTCTGCAGCAGCAGGCAAGCCCAAGGCTGAGGCCTAGTTCTCACTACAACTGAGGGTACACAGCTCTTTGTGCTCTTTCCAGTTTAATAACATCTTTCCACTAGCAAGGTGAATAAACTGACCTCTATACACCAAGGGCAGCCTCATTAGTGTCTTATACTACACCACAACC
Source organism: Mobula hypostoma (assembly GCF_963921235.1). Taxonomy (NCBI): domain Eukaryota; kingdom Metazoa; phylum Chordata; class Chondrichthyes; order Myliobatiformes; family Myliobatidae; genus Mobula; species Mobula hypostoma. The sequence goes on from NC_086102.1 coordinate 123,530,066, forward strand.
TCCCAACTCCTAGATATCCATGCCCTGACTGGAGGATCAATATGCAAAAGCCCCCTTTAACATTCTGTCTCAACTTGTGACTCCACTTTCAGGAACTATGTACCTGAACTACAACACATGCCAGGGCCCTACTGTTCACTTTGAAAGTCCTACATTGATTTGACTTTTCAACATACAACACCTCACACTTTTCTAAATTAAACTCCATTTGCCATTCCTTGATCAACATTCAACCTGTAATTTTCACTCATTGTCAACAATACTACCCACTTTATTGTAATTTACTGGCTTACTAACCAGGTCTAGTAAATTGTTAATAGAGATGATAAACAAAAATGGCCTAACACCAAACCCTGGCATACACCAATATTCATAGGAAACAACTTTCCATTATCACCCTCTGCTTCCTACTGTCAAACCAATTCTGTATCTAAATGGCCAGTTCTCTCTGGATTCCATGTAATCCATTCTTCCACGGCAACATGCCATGTGGAACTTTATCAAACGTCTAACTGCCATATAGATCATATCTACCCCACCGCCCTCATTGACCTTCTTAATCACATCATCAGAAAAGTCAAGTTCATGAGCCATGATCTCTCATACACAAGTCTGTGCTGAATACCCCTAATTGACCCCTGCCTATCACAAAGCGTCTATATCTTATCCCTCGGAGTCCTCTCCAGTAATTTACCTCCCATAAATGTTAAGCTGACTGGTCTATAGTTTCCAGGATTTTAGTTGCAGGCCTTCTTAAATAAAGGCACAACATTCACTACCCTCCAGCTTTCCGGCATCTCACTCATGGCTCATGATGCTTCTAAACCTAAGCCTCTGAATCTCCCTCTGCAAATAGATCCTCAACCTCCTTATCAGGAGACCATAGTCAGTGCAGATCGCAATAACATCTCTTTCTCACTGACAATCAATGCAGGCGCACCTCAAGGATGTGTGCGTAGTCCTCTGCTCTACTCTCTCTGTACTCATGAATGTGTGGCTAGGCACAGCTCAAGTGCCATCAATAAATCTGCAAACATCACTACTCAGGCAACGATGAGGGGGCATACAGGAGTGAGATAGACTGGCTGACTTCGTAGTGTTGAAACAACAATCTCGCACTAACATCAGCAATACCAAAGAACTGATTGTGGACTTCAGGAAGGGGAAGACAGTAGAACACACACCAGTCCTCAATAAGGAGTCAGCAGCGGAAAGGGTGAGCAGCTTTTCCTGAGACACCATCTCAGATCTGCCTAGGACCAATCACGAAGGAGGCATGCCAGTGGCTTTACTTCGTAATGAGCTTCAGGAGAATTGGTATGTTACTGAATACTTGCCAATTTTCCACAGATGTAAGGTGGAAAGTACGTTGACAGGTTGTATCACAGTCTGGTATGGAGGCTCTAATGACCAGGATTTCAAGGGGCTGCAGAGATTTACAGACTCAGCCAATTCCATCAAGGTCACAGTCCTCCCCAACATCAAGAACAGCTGCAAAAGGCGGCAGCACAAGAATGCAGCATCCATCATTAAAGACACTCGCTGTCTGGGACACGCCGTCTTCTTGGTACTACCACCACTGAGGAGGGACAGGAGCCTGAAAACACACACTCAGTAATCTAGGAGCAGATTCTTCCCCCCCAACATCTGATTCCTGAACAGTCCATGACACTACACCATTGTTATTGAGCATATGAGGCTGTTTAACAAAATAAGAGGCCATGGTATTACAGGGAAGATACCAGCATGGATAGAAGACTGGCTGACTGGCAGGAAGCAAAAGTGGGAATTCATGGGGCTTATTCGGACTAGCTGCCAGTAGCAAGTAGTGTTGTGCAGGGATTGGTATTAGGACCACTTCTTTTCATGTTACATGTCAAATATTTGGATGACAGAATTGATGGCTTTGTGGCCAAGTTTTCAGACAATACATAGATAGGTGGAGGGGCAGGTAGAGTTGAGAAACCTGGGAGTCTACAGAAGGACTTGAACATATTGGGAAAATGGGGAAAAAAATGGTAGATCGAATGCACTGTTGGGAAGTGAATGGCCATGTACCTTGCTAGATGGAATAAAGGCATAGTAAATGTTCTAAATGGGGAGAAAGTCTAAAACCCTAAGTTTCTTAGGAGTTCAGGAAGGCACAAGTCGCCCACTCTCCATTGCACATCAATAGCTCTTCTGTGGAGAGAGTGAAAAGCACAAAGTTCCTAGGTGTGCACATAGTAGACAATCAAACCTGGAGCAACAACACCTCCTCTTTAGTCAAGAAGGTACAGCAGCATCTACACTTTCTGCAGAGACTGAGGAATGCAGGTCTCCCTGCCCCCATTCTAACAACTTTCCACAGAACCACCATCAAAATTGTCCTGTCTGGCTGCATCAGTGTGTGGTGTGAAAGCTGCAAGTTATCAGACCGCAAGACCCTGCAGAGGTCAGTCAAAAACCACCGTGAGGATCATCAGGGATTTCCCTCCCTCCTATTTGTGACATTTACTAGGAGCATTACAGATGAAGGGCCCACAGCATTGCTGAAGATCCCTACCACCCATTCCACAATCTCAATGACCCACTACCATCAAAAACAAGGTACAGAAACATCAGGACTAGGACTGTCAGACTGGCTAAAAGCTTCTTCCCTCAGGCTGTGAGATAATGAATATCCTGCCACCACCAAGATCTCATCACTAAGACAGCAAGCTACCTGTGCTGCACTTTACAACATACATTTTGAATTGTATTTTATAGTATAATATTTTGGTTATGTGCTGTGTGTGATACACGTTATGTGGGTACACCATGGTCCAGAGGAATGTTGTTTTGTTTAGTTGTATATTTATAGCTGGCCGGTTGTGTAGTGGCATTAGCACAGGACTTTGCGGCGAGTGGTTCTGGGTTCAAACCCAGCTGGCTCCTTGCACGCTTTCCATCTGTGCTGGTTTGAGCATTGAGCTAAAAATGAGCCTCATAAAATAACATGCAGAATGCTAAAGGAATAGCAAGATCACTGCCTGATGTGCCACAAGACACGGAGAGAAATAACACTGTATATATTAGTCAGATGACAATTAACGAACTTGAACGAGAATAATTCTGGGAATGAAAGGGTTATCATATGAGGAGCATTTAATGGCTCTGGGCCTGTACTCACTGGAGTTTAGAGGAATGTGGGGGGATCTCATGAAACCTATTGAATATTGGAAGGTCTAGATAGAGTGGATGTGGAGAGAATGTTTCCTATATGCATGAGTCTAGGACCAGAGGGCACAGCCTTAGAATAGATGGACATCCATTCAGAACAGAGATTAGAAGCAATTTCTTTAGCCAGATGGTGGTGAATCTGTGGAATTTATTGTCATAGATGGCTCTGGAGGCAAAGTCACTTAAGATGGAGGTTGATTGGTTCTTGATTAGTCATGGCATCAAAGGTTACAGGGAGAAGGTAGGAAATGGGTTTGAGAGAGATAATAAATCAGCCATGGTGGAATAGTGGAGCAGGTTCCTATGTCTTACGGTCTTATTATTCCTTTTTTTTTTAAACACTGTTTATTTTGGAAAATGTGATAATCATTATCTCTTTGCATTACCCTGCTGATGCAAAACAACAATTATTTCATGACATGTGATAATAAGCCTGATTCTGTAATGGAGGCTATCCCCAAGACCACCCCATTAATCTTCCTTAGTTCTGCATTCTTCATATCTTTCTGCATGGTAAAAAACGAGAGGAGGGATATTTATTGAGGAACATGCCCCTCTCTGTTGTCTCGACACATACAGTAGATGTCTTCTTTGGTCTTCAAAGGGCTCTGTTCTCTTTCTAGCTACTCATCTTTCCTAAACATAAAATCTCTTTGGGTTCTCCTTAATCTTCCTGGCCAAAGCTATCTCATACCCTCCTGATTTCCTTCATGAGTACACTCCTGCATCCCCCATGCATTCACTTGATCCCTGCTGCCTATACTTGACCCATGCTTCCTACTCTTTCCTGAGTAGGGCCTCAATATCTTGTTACCCAGGGTTCTCTATTCCCACTAGCCTTGCCTTTCTTTCCAACTGGAATATGGGGACCTTAATCTCTTATCTTATCTTACTTTTAAAAGCCTCTGGCTAGAGGTACCTTGCTTGCGAACAATCCACTCTAATTGACCTTTGCGAGCTCGTCAAAATTTAGCATGCCACAATTTCAAACTTGAAGCCTCGTGGACCAGTTGTCTGATTCCATAACATTTTTTGAAAACTACTTATGAAATAGGACTAATGATATTGCTCCCATGGGAGCAAATATGCTCAAGATGGACTGAATGACCTTGATCTGTATTGCTATGACTGTAAGACATTACAAATTGAGTAACGTGGCGGTTAGCATAACGTTTTACAGCAACCAGCTGCAAGTTCAATTCCCACCACCATCTCTAAGGAGTTTATACAGTCTCCCCATGACTGCATGGGTTTCCCCCAGGTGCTCCCGTTTCTTCCCACATTCCAAAGATATATGGGGTAAGGTTAATATTTTACTGACATACTATGCTGGTGCCGAAAGCATGGTGAAACTTGCAGGCTGGCCCCAGCGCAACTTTGGGCTGTGTTGGTCATTGACGCAAATGTTGCAGTTCACTGTATACTTTGATGTTTCGATTTATATGTGACAAATAAAACTATTCCCTAAGAAAAATTGCTACAACCTTGGAGGATGACTGCTGATGGAGACTAATTTGTTTAACCACTAGGTGGCACACACAGCCCCATTGTGCAGATATTTTGCATGTTCACATTTGAGTGCAACAATTTAGATTGTCCACAGTTGTATTCCTGAATTCTGCATATTAGCTTTCCTACTTTTTAATCATTTTTGTGAAAGCACATGCTCTCCCTGGATATGACTTCACTAGTGCTGCCTATATTCCAGGGATCTTATCTATGGGCCTGGATAATGAACATGAAAATAAAGAAGCAAACATATCCAGAGTGAAAAAGCAAATGTAAGCAGATATTCAAAATCTGAAACAAAAATGGAAAATGCTGGCTTCAGAGGCTCAAGCAGCATCTGCGGGGAGAGAGGTAGAGTTAATGTTCCAGGTTACTTACCTGTTCCTCTCTCCAGAAAGCTGTCTGCCTTGCTGAATAGTTTGAAATTTTCTGTTTAATAACTCTACCTTGAAATTCATCAGTAGCAGCAAAAGCATGGTATAGTAGAGTCTGTGTATTATATCCTGGATTCTAAATACCAATATACTTCCATTAATTTCAATATGCAGGAGCAACAATACTACTGATTACAAATAGGAAGTCCCAAACCTTGCTGGAAATCTATAAAAACATGAGAAATTGAAGCAAGAGACAGCCATTTAGCCCATTGTGCCCAATTCCACTGTACGAATAAGCCCATGACTTCCACAGGTTTAATTTCCCAGTGATAACGACACATCTGTCCAATGCTAAACATCTATTCATCTCGTTCTCGAATATACTCAGCAAATGAGTCTGCAGAGCATGAGGCCATATTCCAGGGATCTTCACAATGGGAGCAAGACACATCTGCTCAGTTCCTCCTCCAGTAAAGCCCAGCACACATCATCTTCGTAATTACTTGCTGTCCCTCCATGTTAACTCAGTGAGGTGGCACAGAAACAGAGCAGTCAGTGCATTACTTTGCAGCACCAGCTGGAAGAACGTGGTTCGATCCCCGCCACTGTCTGTAAGGAGTTTGTACATTCTCCCCATGACTCTGGTTTCCTCCTACATTCCGAAAACGTAAGAGTTGGGGCTGGTGAGTTACGGGCAGTGTGGTGAAACTTGCGGACTATCCAACAATCCTCACTGACTTGATTTGAAGCAAATATCAACACATTTCACTCTATGTTTCCATGTACATGTGACAAATAATAAAGCTAATCTCTGATTCACACAAGAACTCCCAATACCAATACCATTTCAAACACCCACCATTTTTATTAAATGAGTTGTTTTCTGTTCCTATTTTTAAAACAAGCCTTAAGTTGTCTGAATATCCAAACCTCATTTCCATGCAGAAGCAAGCTGTCAGCCTATAGTTGCTAGCACTTCAAGAATACCCAAAAGTCAACACAAGTTGATGATCAAGAAGCCCAAGAGAATAATCCTAGCAGTATTAAACAAAGTTGTGATTTTTGTCACAATTTCTTTGAAGACATTCATTAGTTAAAAATAAATATTGGTAAAAGGGGGAAATAGCTATATGGCTAAGAGTGAAGAAAAGGTCACCCAATTGCATAGCAGAGAGCTGTCCAACAATACAGAGAAAATTTACAAGGACATTGCTGAGATTTGAGGACTTGAGTTACAGGGAAGGGCTGACTAGGTTAGGATTTTATTCCATGGAGTGTAGCATAAAAGGAGATTTAATAGCAGTATTTAGAATTATGAGGGGTATGGATAGTGGAAAAAGCCTGGCTGTATTTACCCTGAGGTTGGGTAAAGCTAGAACTAGAGCTTGTTGGTTGAGAGTGAAAGGTGAAGGGAGCCTGAGAAGGAACTTCTTCACAGAGGGTGGTGAGAGTGTGGAAAGAGCTGCCAGTGGAAGTAGTGGATGCAGTTTTGATTTCAGAAATTTGGATAAGTACATGGATAGGCGTGGCATTAAGGGCCATGGTTCAGGTGTGAGTCAAAGGAACTCGGCAGATTAATAGTTCAGCACATACTAGCTAGGCTGAAGGGGCTGTTTCTGTCCTGTAGTGCTCTAAGACTCTATAACTAAAATGCAGCCTCACAAAGATGGACATGCTGGGTAATCTATGGTGGGAATAGAACATGTTGGTGGAAGAAGCTGGACAATGAGCTAGATTGCAATTCCATGCTAGCTCCAAAACTGGGTGCTGAGGCAGCTTGTCAAGAGGGTGAGGGCAAGCCAACTACCTGTACATTACCTCTCCACAGTGACAGACCGGCTTTCTGCAGTTCTATTTTGCTTTGATTGTTTTATTTAATCCATGTTTTAAATGTTTATCTGTGTTCTTTTTTTCTCATTGTTGTATTTCATCAGTGCAGATATGGATTGAAATTTCGCTGATACTTTTTCCCCATACATACTTGCTATCTTTGAACAAAAATCTCAGCAATATGGTGCGATATTATACAGGAAATGGAATTCTATTACCAAACAGTGAAGGTAGTGCAATGACCTTCACAAAAAGTCACCATGAATTACATTAGGCTTAGACACAAATGTCAGAGGATGGATTTACAAGTTAATTAAAGTACTGTAATCGATTCTTAAAATTGCAGCAATTTTTAATCAAGCTTTGTTCTTCGTTAATGGCAAGCATTACTGAGTGCAGAGATTGTGATTATTTTGCCCGTGTTGAAGTAAAATTCTGTGAACAACCCCAAATTAATGCTGAAAAATAACAAAATAAAAGTTGCTGTAGTTAACAATTGACTTTTACTGTTCCATAGCAAATAATTGTGCTGAATCTAACAACAAAGTGAAATTTGCAGATGCTTTTATACCATGAGACATCAGAGCAGAATTAGGCCACTTGGCCTACCGAGTCTGCTCTGCCATTCCATCATGCCTGATTTATCATCCCTCTCAACCCCATTCTCCTGTCTTCTCTTGGTAACCTTTGACACCCTGATTAATCAAGAACCTATCAACTTCCACTTTAAATATACCCAACTGTTTGGCTTCCACAGCCATCTGTGGCAATGAATTCCAGATTCATCACACTCTTGCTAAAGAAATTCCTCCACACCTTTTATTTAAAGGGATGTCCTTGTATTCTTAGGCTGTGCCTTCTGGTCCTAGACTCCCCACTATAGGAAACACCCTTCCCATATCCACCCCAGACAGGCCCTTTTAATATTTGACAGGTTTCAGTGAGATCCCCCTCATTATCTAAACTCCAGTGAGTACAGCCCCAGAGCTATCAAACATTCCTCATGTGCTAATCCTTTCATTTCCAGAATCGTTTTATGAGCCTCCTCTGAACATCTCCAATGCCAACAAGTTGCAGGAAATTATAAATGGGCTGCTCAGGTGGACAATGAAGTGGGTATAGAATTTAATCCATAGGGTGAGGGATTATGCATTCAGCAGAAATGAGGGAGGTGTAATATATAAACTATGGTAACTTATCTTCTTTTTAAACGATTCCTCAGTATTGAGGCTGACTTATTTCCAACAGTTTTGTAGATAATAAAGTGGGAAGAATTAACTCTCCCACAACTGGTGCAAGAGGTATCTGACAGACTGTGGGTAATTTGTGAACTCCTCTGCCATTTTGGGGGGTGTCTGCATGTATAGTTCAAGTGTAATTGTCCTTCAACAATATATGAATACAGCTAAATTAAACAGTGTTACTCTGGGGCCAAGGTGCAACACAGAGTATCAATAGTCACACAGCACGAAGTATATATAGCACATATGTTGTTGTTCGTCCATCGTTGACGTCGATGAGGACCTCGACACCATTATGATGGTGTCGAGACTGGCGCATCATTTGGATTTAAGTGAGGGAGAGTTGCGCAGCGTCGGCCTCACTCTCTCTTCCCAATTCCCATCTGGATCCAGTGGCAAGACAGAGTCTAGACGGCTGGAGATGGGACTAGGCGCAGTGGATGACCAGGACGTCTTCTGTGTCTTGTCCTGCTCTACACGTTCCACGACGCTTGCAGAGACCGCCTTCTTGACCGTTGGCCCTTCCATGGGTCTCGTCCGCTCAATCCATCGGAGTCTGTCTTCACATGCTGGGATAGACAACTCCCTATCTCACCGAGGGTTTGAGACCCGTCGGCTACCCTCACCTGGTTTAGCCAGCTTGTCGAAGCCGTTGCCCGGGGTGTGGCCGCTGTCGCATGCAAACAGCTACGGGGAGCCACAGGTGAGAGCTGAGTGCCAGGTGGGGACCAAAGGTGGACTAACCGCCCTGAAAAGGACGCGACATGTTCCCCCACCAGAGGTGCTACCCCTCCCTGACACCCCATACACCCCATAGCACATACATCAGTAAAATACAGTCACACAAAAAAATATAGTTCAAGACCCTAAATCCATGAATGTTGCCGAAATCTGCAGTCAAATTCAATATGGTTTGTCTTCTGCCAAGTGAACACTAGGGGTCAGCATTAACTCCAGCCACACCACCTCTGGTGGAGCGCACCAACTCTGATGCCTCCCTCCTGGGCGGCTGCAAACAGGCGACACCGTGGCTTCTGGCCTAGTCCTTGCTAAGATCAGGACCACTCAGCTCCCCTGCCATCTGCCAATAAATCAGTGAATCGGACTTGCAGCATTCCACATTAAACAATGTCATAGTCATAGTCATAGTCATACTTTATTGATCCCGAGGGAAATTGGTTTTCGTTACAGTTGCACCATAAATAATTAAAAAGTAATATGTAAATTATGCCAGGAAATAAGTCCAGGACCAGCCTATTGGCTCAGGGTGTCTGACCCTCCAAGGGAGGAGTTGTAAAGTTTGATGGCCACAGGCAGGAATGACTCAGTGTTGCATTTCGGTAGAATGAGTCTCTGGCTGAATGTACTCCTGTGCCCAACCAGTCCATTATGTAGTGGATGGGGGACATTGTCCAAGATGGCATGCAACTTGGACAGCATCCTCTTTTCAGACACCACTATCAGAGAGTCCAATGGGGTCTTACGATCACAAGAAAGATGACTAAGATGATCACTTGCTGTTGGAGTGCACACCTCCCTCACACACCAATGCCCCCAGTGCCTCTCTGACACAGGCAGCAGCACAAACCACACCAGCTCCAGCTCCTTCAGTTTCTCCCCGAACAAGCAACTCACTGATGGGGTAGACCAGCAGTACTTTAAGTTCTTAATGTCCAGGAGGGTCTTGTGATTGTAAAAAATGATTAAAAAGGACAATAACACCTTTGGTTGACCCCGTAGGAGCTCCTGCAATTGAACATGCGGCCATCTTACTGGAATATAGAGCAATGTATGGACCTGACGACCTCAATCCTGTCATGAATATTCCCACTTCATTTCGAGCAGCCATGTATTTTTTCCAAGGAGATTTTAAACACATCCTTAAATGTTTTCTTTCCTCCACTTGGTAATTATTTCACAAACTAAGCAAAGGTCCGATCAGTGGCAGTATGCTGAAATACATAGGGGTGCAGCTGAAGAACGGCAGTGTGTTTACATACAAATAAACTGGTTAAGAAGGCGTAAGATTTACTGACTGAAAGAGACAATAAAGGAACAAGAAGGTTGAGCCTGAACCATACAAATATTACTTGGGCCACAGCTCTGATCATAACATTGCCTGAAGGATGCGATACCATTACAGAAAATGCAGAAGAGATTTATAAGGGTATTATCAGGATCAGTCAATCTTTATTAAGAGAAAAGATGGGGATAATCTCAGGTTACTTTAAGTATAAAGGAATGTGATGGGAGCTTTAATTAATCACATAAATTATAAAAGAATGAAAATTAAGACCTATTTTTCTTGACAGACAAGTTAATAAGAGGGGGGACATACATTTAAACTAGTAGGTAGAATAATTAGGGTGAGTTGTTATAGAACAGCCTTTTTACTCAGAATGTTGAGATCTAGTACATAGACAGAAAGGGCTGGGGAAGCAAATTCATTACGTTTAAACAGTATCTGGAGAACTCTGCTGTATTCTAGAGTACTGTGGATAGGCAGTTGGAGGTAGGAATGGTATGAAGAGTTTTATTTGGTTGGCAGGCTCACAATGATATGGGATTCCTCCATATTATAAGTGGTGATGATTACAAAAGTGACTGTATTTCAAAATTACTTTATTATTTGCAAAATACTTTGGGGGTCATCTGAGTGGAAACATTTCCAAATGACCTTGCAGAGACTGAAGAAAAAATGATTCAGTAGGTCACCAGGATTATTGGTTTATTATCCTCACATGCCGCAAAATAGAGTGAAAAGATGTGTTTTGCATGCATTTCAGACAGGTCATGTCATATGTCATGGTAATAAAAAGAAAGAAGGTGGTGTTGCAGTGATACAGAAAGTGCAGTACAGGTAGACAAATAAAGTGCAAGGGCCATGATGCCTTTGTGTGTGAGAGGTTCACTCAAGAGTCTGATAACAGTGGGATGGAATTGTCCTTCAGTCCGATGGTTCATGCTCTCAGGCTCTCATATGTTCTGCCTGAAGGGAGAAAGAAGGATCAAGTGCTCCATTTCAGTGTCCAGTCTAAACTACTTAAACAGGTAATCGGATCCAACTCATGCCCTAACTGCTCACGGTGACTTTAACCACTAATGCATTGATTCATTTCATATCAATGTGGTCAGTGTGTCTGCAGGCATCTAGCTGACCTATTAAATGTACCTATTGATATTAGCCAATCCATTGTGTAAACTATAATCATACAGGTATTTTAGACTTCCACACATACAGATTATTTCTGCTTTTCCAGATGCAAGTAGATCCTACCCCTAAGAATCTTGTCAAGTAATTTCCACACTACTGATATAAAACTCAATGGCCTATAATGTCTTAGTTTGTTTCTAGTACCCTTCTTAAACAGAGGAACAACATTGCCTATTCTCCACTCCTCTGGGAGTCACCTGTGGTTGAAGAGAATACAAAGATTTTTGTCAAGGCTACAGCAATCTCCTTTCTTGCTTCTCTCCATAATCTGGGATAGACCCCTTCATGTCCAATTTACTGTTTGTCAAGATAGCCAACACCATCTTCTTACTATCAGTATGACCTATATTATCAGCATATCCCTCATTGATCTCACATTGTCCTTCTTTTTGGAGAATACCAATGCAAAATACTCGCTTTAGTAACTCGCCCACTTCCTCTGATTCCAAGTATAAATTCCTTCCTTTGTTGAGTGGCCCTCCCCTCCCCTGAGTTACCCTGATTTTTAATGTATGTAAAAAATGCCTTGGGTTTCTCTTTAATCCCACTTGCCCAGGACACTCATGACTCATTTAGCCCTCCTAACTCCTTGTTTCAGTTCTCTCCTGAATCCTTTACATTCCTCTCAGACCACATCTGGTGTGCTCTGCACAGTACACATCGATGCGCTGAACAGCCTAATTCTGCTCATGTGCCTTATAGTCTAATACTGATTTCCTTATATAAGGATCTTAATACATAGAAAACAGTTCATGGAAGTTTACTAGACTACTACCCTAGAAAAGGAGAATTACCTTGTGAGGAAAGGCTGGATAGACTTGGCTGAAATTTAGAGAGGTGATTTGGTTGGGACCCCACAGTAGTGTAGTGGGGTAGCGCAATGCTATTACAGTTCAGGGCATCAGAGTTGAGTTCTATCCCAGTGCCCTCTGTAAGGAGTCTGCATGTTCTCCCCGTGGAATGCGTGGGTTTTCTCCGGGTCCTCCAGTTTCCTCCCAGTCCAAAGATCTACCAGGCAATTTAATTGGCTATTATAAATTGTCCCGTGATTAGATTAGGGTTAAATCCGGTTTGTCGAGGGTTGCTGGGCATGCAGCTCGAAGGACCAGAAAGGCTTATTCTGTGCTGTATTTCAGAATGAATGAATCAATCAATCAATAAATAGATAGATAAATAAATAAAACTGATATTTTTGACAAGATAGATATAGAGATGATGCTTCCTCTTGTAGCGAAAACATAGAATTAAGTCACTATTTAAAAATAAGGAGCTAGCCATTTGCTCTGTACATAGATCTACTGATGCTTCTGGACACATCTTCAGTGATGTTCCTGGAATCATCAGGAGTTTTGGGTCTTTCAACATCAAACAACCTCCTCCAGGTGACCCAGCCGGGGCTGATCAGACCCCAGCTTGTGTTCAGATGGCTAGCTACTTATGACTCCATGGCTCCCCTCTTTTGAGCCACAGCCATCTTGAGGCCCTCTCTGCCACATCGGTGGTACTGCGGATGGCTCTCCTCTTCCTCTCTCCCTTGATGCCCAAATTGCTGAAGGCACTAACTAAGGAACGGGCTGCGAATCCCCTACAACCAACCTCCACTGGGAGACACCTTGCTCTCCATCCAGCCTGCTGACAGTTGCTGACCAGTCCTGCGTACTTGGAGAGCTTCCTTTCAAAGGCCTCCTCCAAGCTATCTTCCCATGGGACTATCAGCTCCAGCAGCACCACTTGCTGAGTAGACTCAGACACTAGGACAATGTCTGGTTGCAGGGTGGTGGCTGCGATATGGTTGGGAACCTTCAGCTGCCATTTGAGGTCCACCAACAGCTACCAGTCCCTTGGAGGTCAGGATGCCTGCAGATGTTCTTTTGGCAGGTATTGGCTGCTCCCCAGCTCTGACAAAGACAATGGTCTGCTTCAAGGGTCGGGACCGCTTTGCCCACTCAACTCCCGTGCTGACGGCTTTAGCGATGGTCTTCAGGACCTGATCATGCCTCCACCTGTACCGTCCCACACCAAATGCCCTTGCGCGGCCGCTGAGGATGTGCTCCAGGGTTCCTCGCTTGGAGCACAGTGGGCACACATTAAAACAGATATTTTTTCTTTTTCAAGGACGATCAACCTTTGGAACTCTGGAAGCATTGTCTTTGAATATTTTCATTGAATATGGAAATATTTTATATGCAAAGGATATCAAATGTAGACAGGAAGGCAGAGTTATAATTAGACAACTACAATCCATTGAATAGAAGAACAAGCTTGAATGACAAATGCCTTACTCTTGCTCTAGTTCCTAATTTGCAAGTTTATACAGTATATTTGTTTTGTTTTGCATTCTGATGCTAAAATCATCTGCATTTGCTTAGTCCCTCAGCTCCAAAGGTACTATGATTTATTGTCCACCTTTGACTTGGCTGAATTTCTGTTGCACAGGTAAAATATTCTTCATAAGGAGGAGAAATTGCCCTACTTCATTTCATGGAAAGCCCCTGGAAGCAGAAATATTTGTACATGATAACAAAGAGAGCTGACAGCCCTCGTTGGTTAGACTGTGGCTAGAGATTCTGTACAAAACACCATCTTCAAACAGAAAACTAACTTTTCCTGGCTCAAACCATTTTAATCCTTCTTCCTATTTTTAAAAGTAGAAAATCCAAGCTTTCAAAGAAAGTAAAAAAGGAGAAATAAATTCTTTCATTTTCCACGGGGGGGGGCGGGGCCGGGAAGGGGGGTGTTAATCACAACCAGAATATAGGTGATAAGTCAACTATAAGTCACTTATAAGTGGCTAATACACTCAATTTCGTTTCTAAAAGGGTTTATCTAACAAATTTAATATTAAACACACAGCGCATATTTTCCATCCATGAATATAGTGATAAGTCAATTATAAGTCACTTATAAGTCAACAGCATCGTAACATTTTAAGTTATGTTTGGATATTAAAAACACAGCGCGTACTTTCCTTGTGTGAATATATAAAATCATTGCAACACACCAATATCGCTGAATCAGTGGGAGCCCTGGGCTTGTTTCCCTGCAGCAAGACGGTCCCATCGAGGGGTGATGGGAGACAGCGATACTCGAAGGGAGTTCCTTGTGTCCAGTCTATTCCGCAATTTAGTTTTCATTGTATTCATTGCATAAAACCCTGCTTCGCAGAGATATGATGTTGGAAATGGAAGCAACGTTTTCAGTGCTTTCGTGGCTATCTGAGGATACTCAGCCTTGACTATGATCCAGAATTCCGGCAGAGATGTTATGTCAAACATACTTTTCAGCCCACCGTCATTTGCAAGCTTGAGGAGTTGATCTTCTTCCCACGCTGACAGGGATGATTCACCGGGGACATTCACAAATGGGTCACGAACCCATTCCTTGGCACGTCTTGGGTCATTTGCGGTTGGGAAGTAATGTTCGAATTCTGTCGACGGCGAAGATAGGTGATAGCGCCCCAGCTGTGAGAAAGACGGTGCAGCCTCGGTCTCTCCCAAAATCCCAGCTAATGTTGGGAACATGTCAAATATGCCCCTCTCCACTCGCCGTCCCCACAGTTCCAGTATGGCTTTGAAAGCAGACACTTTATCTGCCAACTTGAAGACAGTTGTCATTCTCCCCTGAAGTGACAAATTGAGTTCATTGAGCAGGTTGAAGATGTCACACAGATAAGCGAGTTTTGCTATCCACCCCTCGTCACTGAAGTGTGCTGCCAGTGGTGACTTTTTTTCTGAAAGAAATCTCTGTAGCTGCTCTCTTAACTCAAAAACCCTGGCAAGACTCGTCGACCTGGATAGCATACCATGGTGACTCGTTAAGCCGTTCCAACAGCTGTGCTTCAATGTCCTCCGCTATGTCATCGATTCTCCTTGAAACTGTGGTAGCTGAAAGAGAAACCTGTGCCATCTTGTTAGCTGCAGCTTCTCCCAACAGTTCACAGCACACATCATTGGCAGCAGGCAGAATCCGTTCTTCACCAACAGTGAAAGGCTTCTTAGCCTTAGCAATACGGCTAGCCACTAAGTACAACGCTCTCAGAGCAGCAGCATTTGTGGAGATGGTGGCTCTCAGCACTTGCTTCTGTCCCGCTTGCTCACGTTTTTTCCACTCAGAAAACTCAACGGGTTTGTCTTAAGTGCAGGGTGCTTGGACTCAAGGTTTCAAAGCAGTTTTGAGGGCTTCATTGCCTCATTAGACAGCTTGTCTCCACATATCACACACAGGGGGCTTGGAGCGTGCGAGTCACCGGTCGCAATAAAACCATATTTTATGTATGACTCATCGTATTTTCTGTTGAAGGAAGCTTTCTTTTCTTTTGCAGTCTCGGCCTCAGCTGTCTCTGTGTTACCATCATCATTAGGCTTCTTATGTCCCCTACCACCTCTTCCAAAGAAACTCTCAAGTGACGTTTGTTTTTTACTCATCGAGTAGTTAATGACCGACTGATGACCTCGCGTGCATTCAAGTTCAACAGTGGATATGATAGAGAATGAGGAAAGGTGCAGCTGACTCATACCGTTTCATATCACTTCCTCGTGGCCCGGTAACACATGCTTTTCGGCCCGGTGGTTGGGGACCACTGAAATACACAACACTACTCCCTGCTTGGCTATAAAATCGAGCTCAATAGAGAATGCACCTCAACTATATACACAGTATATTATATAACTACTATATATAGACATCCACAGCATAGTAATTTTAAATTGTCCCATTCAGGCCTAAAGAATTAATCACTGTGGAGGATATCTTACTCTTGTGGGATAACACCTTTCCTGACAAGGGGGATCATTCTGCTTGGCAGGTGAGGCTTGTGGTTGTGAAAACAATCTCCGCTTCTGGGGCCTCCTCCGTGCTGGTTGAAGGGTTGACTCTGAGACCACAGGAAGTGGTTTTCACAGCGGTAGCCAACTTTCTTCTCTAACAGTTGACTCTGCTCTCCTCAACTGATCTCCCCAGATGATATCAGATGCAATCTCCACCGTGTAGGAGAGTGATCCAGTTCTGTCCTTAATCTTTTCGAGTACCCGCTTTTGATCACCTCTGTAGTCCGCACCAGGACGGATTGTCCAGAAGTCAGATATCAAACCTCCTTGTTTGAGGAGCCTTCAATATGTTTCAGCTGTTTGTTCTGTATACTCCTTCTGAGATTGGATTTAAGGAGATCCAACTGTGAACCCAAGGTGCGATACAGCAACAGCATGGATGGTGAGTTATTGATTGCACAATACGCTGCATTACAATAAGCAATGAGGAAACTGGAGAGTTTCACTGTAAGCGTGGTCTGTTCTGCTGACATTGCTCACAGTGCATCCTTTAGACTCTGGGCAAACCTTTTCACCAAGTCATTTGTATCCAGGCAGTACAGTGCAGATATGTCTATTCCATTCATTTTCAGGAATGATTGAAACTTTTCTCCCACAAATTATGTCCATTGTTACTGACTAGGTGTTCTGGAACACCAGTCCCTGTGAAGAAGCTTCTCAATACATCAACAGTGTGCGAGGCTGTACTGGAGGTTATTGGGAACACTTCTGGCCACTTTGTTGCTGCAATCCACTGCTACTAAGAAATTTGTGCCCATGAAGAGTCTGGCAAAATCCACATGAATCCTCTGCTAGGGCAATGCAGACCATTCCCAGGGATGGAGAGGTGCTGCTCCTGGCATCTTCTGGATGTGTTGGCATCCTGCTTGATCTGCTGATCTATCCCAGGCCACCAGACAAAGCTTCATCCAACACTTTCATTTTAACCATGCGTAGATGACTGGCATACAACTCCAACACTTTAGCTCTCAGCTTGGATGGTATAACAACATTCAATCCCCACATAAGGTAACCTCCATAAATATCCTGACATCCCACCTGCCCTGGAAAAGAGCCCAACGTTCCAAAATCTGAAATCTTCCCCCCTACGTCATCTGCTTAGCCACATGTTAAATTGCACTATCTTCCTATTTCTTGACTCACTAACATGTGGCACTAGTAGCAATCCTGTGATCACCACCATGGCGGTTGTATCTTTTAAATTAGCATGTAATGACCTGAACTCACTTTGCAGGACCTCGTCATTATTCCTGCCTATGTCATTAATTCTAATGTATACCACAATCTCTTAGTGTTTGCCTTCCCCAAAAAAATGAATGCTATGGGCACGATATGAGGCTTCTATCTACCTTTGTGGAAAATTTTCCAGGCATGAAAAGCCAGCAATCCAATTCAGATATGTAACACACAATCAATTTATTTTCAATCATCAGAAAGGTGATGGAAAGTATCATTAGCAGTGGTATAAAGTGGTACCTTCTCACAAATAACCTGCGTACTGATGCTCCGTTTCGATCTTGACCGCACAACTTGGTCCCAAGCCTTGTCACAATGTTAGTCCAAACATGGACCAAAGGGCTGAACTCTAGAACAGAGGTAATGTCAAGGTGACAATTGAATGGACGTGGCAGCAATGAGCCCTGATAAGATGGAAATCGGTGGAGATCAAGGGGAAAATGTTCTAACGGTTGTATTCATACATTATATAGAGAAATAAGGTATGGTTGTTGGAGGTAAACCATCCCAAACTCAGGATTTCAGGTTGGGCTATGTATTTAACCCAATAATTTCAGTTCCTGTACCAAAGACCTTCCTTCCATGATAAGGTGAGAAGGGGAAATATCTTCTGATGCTTGTACAAAGTTCAATTCCATTAGAACACAGTGCAATGAACAAGTCTATGCCTGCATGCAGCAAGATAACATTCAGGCAAAGAATAAACCAGGACATTCAGCCATTAAAGTACCAAGCAAACGAGAAGCCTAACATCTGCATTTGATACTTAACGGCTTAACCATCTGGCCCAAAGTTCAGATGCTCAATTGTAGCAAGCTACAAGTCCAGGTCGGGAGTTGGATATTCTGCAGTGGGAGTCTAGTTTTCTAACACCACAAAGTCCTTCCACCATCTACAAGGCATAATATAGTAGTACAACAAACCACTCAACAACAAACATGACAAAGCAACTCCATCAACGCCTCATCAAACACCCCAGATATTCATTAACTCTAATAATGGCCATCAAGGACAAAGGCAGCAGGATCAGCAACACCTGTAGTTCCTCATGGTCACACGCCAGTCATAATGCCATTTGTTCATCATTGCTGTCTAAATCTTCGACCTTTACCACACCCATCCCCACACCCCCACCCCAGCTTCCTTAACAATTCTGAGAGAAAAACTTAAGGGGAGTTCTTGTTAGACTAACCTTTTGAATTCTTTGTGGAAATAACAGGCAGGATAGACAAAGGAGAGTAAATGGATGTTGTTTACTTAAATTTTCAGAAGGTCTTTGATAAGGTAATGCACATGAAGCTGCTATTCAAAATTAGAGCTAAAGGGATTACAGGAAAAATACTAGCATGGGTAGTAGGTAGGCTGACTGGCAGGAGGCATAGTGGGAATAAAGGGGGCCTTTTCTGGTTGGCTGCCAGTGATTAGTGGTGCTCTGCAGAACTTGATATTGGGACTGGTTCTTGTCATGTTATATGTCAATGATTTGGATGACGGAATTCAATGCTTTGTAGCCAAATTTGTGGACAATATGAAGATAGGTGGATGGGGTAGGTAGTATTGAGGAGAAATATGAAGATAGGTTGAGAGGCAGGTAGGGTTTTCAGTAGAAAATTGGTTTTGGAGACCTGTATTACTAAACATTTCTGTGCAATTTCTTTAAAGTTAAAATGAATTCAGATTCAGATTCATTTATCACATGTACAGTGAATGTTAATATGCATTGAAATAAGTCACATCTGCATATTTCAGGTTGTCCTGCAACCTAAGGATGTGCTGAGAGCAGCACACAAGTTTCACCACACATTCTGGCACCAACATTCAAGTCAAAATGTAACAGCCATTTATTCTAGAACTATGAGGATGGGCAAATCATCCTTGAATATTTAAATCAATTTAACCACCAATAAAAACCTTCAACGCCTCAAGCAGCTCAGTAATAAAATCTTTCACAACAGGAAGAACAAAAATAATTGTGTTTTCCTTTGTTTTGAGTTAAAAGGCATTTCCAATTATCTCACATAAAACTTGGGCACAGAAAATCTGCACAACTCAATCACCATTGAAATTTTACCACAGACAAAGGATATTCTGCCCATCATACCTGTGCCAATTCTAAAAGGTACTAAATATTCCCTTCATTTCTTTTAATTTTTAATTATATCAAAATTTCTTATGACAATTGCCTTTGAATTTGTATTCATCATCCTTTCAAGCATTCCAAACAATGCATGTCATAAAGCCATCTTCACCATCTCCTTTAGATACTTGCCAGATGTATTGTATTTGCTTAGGCAGGTTTTCAGCTTCCATGCCAGTTGAAGGTTCTATCAGTTAAAACCACTCATAATCTATTAAATCTCTCTTTACCCTTCCCTGCTGCAGTTAAAGGTAAGCTACTGGTCACAACAGCAGTGAGCACATGAATAAATTCTGCATTGCCAAGGAAATATGCTTTTCCATAAAAAGGAGATAGGAAGGATATTGCTATAGGCGAGATAAAAGATAATAAAAACTAATTGTTTCATTTTTCTTTTAATAACATTTATTCCTTACTTTCTCAGATCTGACACTGTTCTATTGAAACTATATATATATATAAATAAATTTAACCATTTATTTCTGTATTTTTAAAAACTCAATTACAAGATATGTTACATTTATTTACTTGTTTCTCACAATATGTCACTATTGGCCACAATCTAACTTTGGTTAACACTTTGTGAAATATTTCTGTTTCTTGCACAATAGTGACTACTCTCCCTCTTATCATCCACTTGTAAGAGAGGGTTTTGCAATTGCCACTGGAGTATTGCTAACATTTGTAAAATAACAGACTAACAATATTCGGAGGCTCTACTGTTAGTTCTAATTTTCTACCTCACAGATCTGATCTGAAGAAGTAGTTTTTAAAGTTCAAGACCAGCTTTTCTCCAGCATCTAGAGGGAGTCAATAAGGAATGAGCACATGGTATAGGATTCCTCCGGTGTTGGAGAAATCTGCACAAGCTTCTGAATAACAGTGGAAGGAGTATGCAAAACAGCGTTTCTGACAAGGAGTTTCCAAAGTTGCCATGAGTGCCCTCTACAAATATCTGCAGTTGTGTAAGTCTTATGGTTCAGCCAAGTGCCTCTTCAAAGAATAAATTCAAGAATTCATTAAAAGTGGAATGTTATTCACTTCATTGGCAAAGATTTTCTTGACACTTGCAGCAGTCAGTAGTGTTTTAGAGCGATGGAATAAATCATACAAGTCCATACTTCAGCCCCCGTGGGATGAAGAGCCCAACATATAGACGCAGACACACAGGCTCCCTCTGACTGCACATACATTTCCTGCGGTGACCATCTATGTTCAACAGAACCGTTACCCTTTCCTGAAACAGCATCATCATCATCATCAAATGCCTGTTACACCCTGGCATTTTAGACCATAAGACCATAAGACAAAGGAGCAGAAGTCGGCCATTCGGCCCATCGAGTCTGCTCTGCCATTTTATCATGAGCTGATCCATTCTCCTATTTAGTCCCACTCCCCCGCTTTCTCACCATAACCTTTGATGCCCTGGCTACTCAGATACCTATCAATCTCTGCCTTAAATACACCCATTGACTTGACCTCCACTGCCGCCCATGGCAACAAATTCCATAGATTCACCTCCCTCTGGCTAAAAAAATTTCTTCGCATCTCTGTTCTAAATGGGTGCCCTTCAATCCTTAAGTCATGCCTTCTCGTACTAGCCTCACCCACCATGGGAAACAATCTTGCCACATCCGCTCTGTCCATGCCTTTCAACATTCGAAATGTTTCTATGAGGTCCCCCCTCATTCTTCTAAACTCCAAGGAATACAGTCCAAGAGTGGACAAACGTTCCTCATATGTTAACCCTCTCATTCTCGAAATCATTCTAGTGAATCTTCTCTGAACCCTCTCCAACGTCAGCACATCCTTTCCTAAATAAGGAGCCCAAAACTACCCACAGTACTCCAAGTGAGGTCTTACCAGTGCCTTACAGAGTCTCAACATCACATCCCTATTCCTACGCTCTATTCCTCTAGAAATGAACACCAACATTGCATTCGCCTTCTTCACCACCGACTCAACCTGGAGGTTAACCTTAAGGGTATCCTGCAGGGGGACTCCCAAGTCCTGTTGCATCTCAGAACTTTGAATTCTCTCCCCATTTAAATAATAGTCTGCCCGTTTATTTCTTCTGCCAAAATGCATAACCATACACTTTCCAACATTGTATTTCATTTGGCACTTCTTTGCCCATTCTCCCAATCTATCCAGGTCTCTCTGTGGACTCTCTGTTTCCTCAGCACTACCGGCCCCTCCACCTATCTTTGTATCATCAACAAACTTAGCCACAAAGCCATCTATTCCATAATCCAAATCGTTGATGTACAACGTAAAAAGAAGCTTTCAAGTAGAGATGAATTATTTTGGGAAAGAAGCATATGATTCATTTTACCTTTATCTCCACCATACCCTTCCCATTGACAGCCTATCTAGAGATAGCAAGTCAGCTGCATCTTTCCTCTACACATCTCCATTTGTATGGTCCCATTTGACATGCCCTTGTACTAACCCACGGTATAATTGCTATGGAGTTACCACAAAAGATTTGTATAATCCTGTGACCTCCAATGAGGGGAGGTCAGGTTATCGGAAAGAGAAAGGTCTAATAGGCTGTTACGCCACTATTTGTGCCGCAAATATTTCTAGGACAGTTCTAAATTTCTATGGGGCACAAGTACATTCTTGTCTTATAATTATGGTATGCAAATTAACCGTACATGCCACTGTCTGTGTCCAGAAGTCCCACTATAAGCAGTAAAGTGTTCCATGGCCTTATCAACAAAAATCACCTCAAGGATCACAAGTCAATGTTTCCAAAAATAAAGGTAACTATGGTTTTCAGACCAGTATAGTGATTTTTGTTTGCTTGCTGGACAAACCCCTCAAGTAACAACCAAATATAAATGTCTATGCTGCTCTTGTTGAGGAGAATACAGTTAGCATCATTCTCCGAAGTCTTGCTATGGGCCCTTTGCAGGTTGCTTTTGCCACATTTGATACTTGCTGCTCACTAATGCATTGCAGGACAAAAATGAGCTCTGCCAGCAAACTGGAGATCCTTCCATTTTTGATGAATATGATTCTTACATCCACAGTCAGATGGGCATACAACTGCACTCCTGTCCTTAGACAGCTCCCAGAAACTTCCTGCTGAAGTGCCATTTCTTCAGATGTCTTTCTCTAGTTTATCTTAACTTACTTCTCACCTGACCAACAGAGAACCTTTCCTTTTTTTGCAGAATCTCTGGCTAATGTTTCGGGGTGAACCTGCAGAAACACATAAGGACTTGAGTGCCTGTAATCCCAGTTTGAACCTTTGGCAATATTAAAGGTAGATTCTTCTGTGAGTGAACAATTCTAGTCCTGATTCAGACTAATGTACTTGAAAATAATGGGAGAAAAGAATTTTGGATATTGCTCAGTGTCAGTATTACTTGACTAACCTAGTTACTAGAAAACATACAAGGTTTTTGTAACTATCATAACAAATCATCCGCTTTTTCTTAATGACTCAAAAGCATGCACAAAGTTTTTGAGAAGATGCTCAAAAACATCCTCTCAACACAGGAGCCCCTCAGGGTTGTGTATGAAGTCCCCTCCTTTACTGCCTGTATACCCATGACTGTGTCGCCACCCACAGCTCTAAACTGCTAATTAAAATTGCCAACGACACTACATTGATTGGCCTAATCTCACACAATAACGAGGTGGCCTACAGGGAAGAAGTCATCTTTCTGACACAGTGGTGTCAAGAAAACAACCCCTCCCTCAATATCATAAAAACAAAGGAGCTGGTTGTGGACTGCAGGAGGAATGGAGAAATGCTAACGCCAAAAGACATCAATGGATCTGGGGTTGAGAGGGTAAACAGTTCCTCAGCATCCACATCACCGAAGACCTCATGTGGTCCGTACACACCAGTTATGTGGTGAAAAAGGCACAACAATGTCTCTTTCACCTCAGACGGTTGAGGAAGTTTGGTGTGGGCCCACAAATCCTTTCTACAGGGGCACAATTGAGAGCATCCTGACTGCCTGCATCACTGCCTGGTATGGGAACTGTACCTCCCTTAATCGCAGAATTCTGCAGAGAGTGGTGCGGACAGCCCAGTGTATCTGTGGATGTGAACTTCCTACTACTCAGGACATTTACAGAGACAGGTGTGTAAAAAGGGCCCGTACCGTGGAGAGCATTCTGACAGACTGCATCACTGTCTGGTATGGAGGGGCTACTGCACAGGACCGAAAGAAGCTGCAGAAATTTGTAAATCCATCTTGGGCCCTAGCCTACAAAGTACCCAGGACATCTTTAGGGAGCAGTGTCTCAGAAAGTCCATTATTAAAGACCTCCAGCACCCAGGGCATGCCCCTTTCTCACTGTCCATCGGGTAGGGGATACAGGAGCCTGAAGGCACACACTCAGCGATTCAGGAACAGCTTCTTCCCCTCTGCCATACAATTCCTAAGTGGACTTTGAAACTTTGGACACTACCTCACTGTTTTTAATATACAGTATTTCTGTTTTTGCACATTTTTTAATAATCTATTCAATATATGTAATTGGGTTACTTGTTTATTTATTATTATTATGTTTTATTATATTTATTACTTTTTTCTCTCTCTCTCTCTGCTAGATTATGTATTGCATTGAACTGTTGCTGCTAAGTTAACAAATTTCACATCACATGCCAGTGATAATAAACCTGATTCTGATTCTGATTCTGATTCTGAGGATCATTGGGGACCCAAGTCACCCCAACCACAAATTGTTCCAGCTGCTACCATCCAGGAAATAGTACTGCAGCATAAAAGCCAGGACCAAAAGGCTCCAGGACAGCTCCTCCCACCAGGCCATCAGACTCATGCTGATTTGCGTGTACTTCTATGTTAGATTGACTGTTCTATTTATTATAAATCACTATGACTGCACATTGCACATTTAGACACAGACATAATGTAAAGATTTTCACTCCTCATTTAAGTGAAGGATGTGAGAAATACAGAAATAAAGTCAATTCAAGTTAGTTAATGCCTCATGAGATGATTTCAGTTGCATAATGCTGATTTGGATATTGCACAAAAAAAATATATAAGCCAATAACTTCAAAAGATGACTGATGAAAACAGGCAAATTCTGTTTCTGATAAGTTACTTGATTAATAAATTTCCTGCAAATACAAATTCATAAATTTAAGTTAGGAATCCTGAAACCAAAACAGTAAAAAGAATACAAAGAAGGTTCACCAGATTGATTCCTGGGATGGCAGGACTTTCATATGAAGAAAGACTGGATGAACTGGGCTTATACTCGTTGGAATTTAGAAGATTGAGGGGGGATCTGATTGAAACGTATAAAATCCTAAAGGGATTGGACAGGCTAGATGCAGGAAGATTGTTCTCGATGTTGGGGAAGTCCAGAACAAGGGGCCACAGTTTGAGGATAAAGGGGAAGCCTTTTAGGACCGAGATTAGGAAAAACTTCTCCACACAGAGAGTGGTGAATCTGTGGAATTCTCTGCCACAGGAAACAGTTGAGGCCAGTTCATTGGCTATATTTAAGAGGGAGTTAGATATGGCCCTTGTGGCTACGGGGATCAGGGGGTATGGAGGGAAGGCTGGGGCGGGGTTCTGAGTTGGATGATCAGCCATGATCATCATAAATGGCGGTGCAGGCTCAAAGGGCCGAATGGCCTACTCCTGCACCTATTTTCTATGTTTCTATGTTTCTACGTAAAATCTGGAATAAACAAAGGGCACTGAAAAGATTTTAAAAAACACCTTATATGAATCTGTAAACATTGGGCTATTTAGGAAGTTTATAAACTAACATAGGTAAGAGTCAATGCATTGATTGTTGGGTGATTCAACAGATAAACATAGATAAGGTAGAAAAGACCTAAAGGAAGTAAATTGAGCAATAACAAAAAAATTGAGTAATAACAAAACAACTTGTGGGGAAAAAACACACGAGACTAAAAAATTGAGAGGCAGAAACGCTTATATTCTCGTCATATACCAACTGATAGACTATGTGCCGAACATGCAAATAATCATTTACAAACAATGATAGTCCAGCATTTGGTAAAGTAGCACATTATCAGTTTGTTGACTGAATCAATATGCTAATCAATGGAATTATCCAGTATCACCAACAACAATGCAGAAACAATGACACATTGAAAGAAAACTATTCTGCAGCCAACAACGGTAGCTGAATATTCATATTTTCCAAACTAAAACTAAAACTGTGTTAGCTGTTATACGTTAGAAACAATGGCAAATGAATTCTACTGACATTCTGTCTTTGCGAACATAACATAACCTACATAACACACCAAGCTCATCTTATTATTATAGTCAGGGTCATACAGATTGGAAACATCTTTTTGACCCTGAGTCTGCACCAGCAATCACTTAGATTAATCCCATTTTATTCTTCCCTCATTTCCATTAATTCCCCAGGGATTCTGCCACTCCACCATTCACATGGGGCAATTAACAGCACCACTCCTACCCTCACCAAGCATCATGAATTGCCCTACTTCAATTTACTGTCGGTTTGTATAAAAATGAAAAAACTGTTATTAATGTCCATTTAAACAACAGAAACAGGAATTGCTGGAAATACTCTGCAGTTATTGTTGTTGTCGTTGAGTGCTGTCCAGTTGTCGACAACTCATGGTGACCCTACGGATAGTGCAGTTGTCTGTAAGGTTTTCATGGCAAGATACGGAAGTAGATTGCCAGGCCTTTCTTCTGCACAGACACTGCTGCCACCCAGGTTGGAACCCGGCCAGATCTGAACGCAGGACCAGCCACCTCGAAGTCCAGTGCTGATGCCATCACACTACTTACTGGCCAGCCCACTCAGCAGTTAAGAAAACAGAAAAAGTGATTAAAAGGTTCACCTTTCAGGTTGGAGACCCTTCCTTAGAACTGGTATAGGTTTATAGGTACAGGTTACATTAGATTGTGTTGGCACGTGGCCAAGTGGTTAAGGCGTTCGTCTAGTAATCTGAAGGTCGCTAGTTCAAGCCTTGGCTGTGTGTTGTGTCCTTGAGCAAGTCACTTAACCACACATTGCTCTGCGACGACACCGGTGCCAAGCTGTATGGGTCCTAATGCCCTTCCCTTGGACAATATCGGTGGCATGGAGAGGGGAGACTTGCAGCATGGGCAACTGCCGGTCTTCCATACAACCTTGCCCAGGCCTATGCCCTGGAAACTTTCCAAGGCGCAAATCCATGGTCTCACGAGACTAACGGATGCCTATATATATATATATTAGATTCTTACAGACATCCATAAGCTGAAATTAGAAAGTATACAGTAAATAATATAATAACTATAATTCCACAATATTGTAATGAAAAGACATAAGACAGATAAGAAAAAAAACAATTACTAAAAGTAGAGAGAAGGAAAACTACTTCTGCTGTTCATATGTACAGGTATGTAGAGTATTTATGCACATACATCTGATGTTGATTTAACAGTATTATGGAGGGTCACTCATATGTAGAATTGTCTACCAGTTGGGTGGTCATAACCAGGGGATGCCCTGTAAAGAAAAAAACAAGTTAATCTTGAGTTTCAGAAGAGGAGATTTATGGAATGCACAGGACAAGGGGAATATGTTTGATAGCTCTCAGAGGAATAACTCCTCTTTCACCTCAGACGGTTGAGGAAGTTTGGTATGGGCCCCCAAATCCTAAGAACTTTCTACAGGGGCACAACTGAGAGCATCCTGACTGCCTGCATCACTGCCTGGTATGGGAACTGTACCTCCCTTAATCACAGAATTCTGCAGAGAGTGGTGAGGACAGCCCAGTGCATCTGTAGATGTGAACTTCCCACTATTCAGGACATTTACAAAGACAGCTGTGTAAAAAGGGCCTGAAGAATCATTGGAGACCTAAGTCACCTCAACCACAAACTGTTCCAGCTGCTACCATCCAGGAAACGGTACCGCAGCATAAAAGCCAGGACCAAGCGGCTCAAGGACAGCATCCTCCACCAGGACATCAGACTGCTTAATTCATGCTGACGCAACTGTATTTCTGTTATATTGACTATCCTGATGTACATAATATTTATTATAAATTACTATAATTGCATATTGCACATTTAGACAGACATAATGTAAAGATTTTTACTCCTCATGTATACGAAGGATGCACAGTAAGTAATAAAGTCAATTCAATATCTATGTTTGACAAAGCGTTGCTTGTGGAGTTAGCAAGGACGACAGCAACAGCAAAGGCACTCTCATGTTAAAGGAATCTATCAGTTTCAATCCCAGCCTGCAATTCCGTGCAAGGAAACATCAGCCTACTGCTACTGCAGCTTAAAGCTGACGAGAGTTTAGGAGACTCTTCTGAGAGGGTCTCCAGAATACCTGCTTGATACAGGTGTGGATCCTCAGCTGAATGGGAAACCAATCCAGCACCTCTTTCCAGCAACTAATCCTGCTATAACCAAACAGCTTCATCAGGATGGCTGCAGCAATGAGTGCCTTAAAAGGAGGACAGGGGATTCAAAACAGAGTTAGCGTGGTAGTGAAGGACCTCAACAAGGAGAACCTCTTCACCAGGCCCCTCTTCATCAAGACAGTCCTGCAGGAGTTGCACAGGTTTGAGGTACAGAACATATAATGCCTCCAGGACTTCCCAGGTGATGGGTACATTGATGTTACCTTTAAGTACCCAGTGGGATAGCAGAAGATGCTACAAGACTTTTGGGAGAATGAAAACAAGGTTCTGTTGTCATTGTTGAAGTCACAGCCATTCTTCACACATCCACCCAGAAGGAATGAGAGATAATGGCGCATATTTAATCAACATGTGCACATTGTGGATGTCCTCACCTTCTAGGCTTGTTATGTTGAGGGAGCAGGAAACAATGCAGACATCAAGGTCCTGTTTGGGTGCAGGACCAGCAAGCGCCAGGTGAGGGTCAAACTGAGGGTGGATGCAAACGAGGCCATTGGCCACCCTTTCTCAGTACTTGCTATCAGAGAGAACTGTGGGTGCATGGTATAGGCAGGACAACCAAGACTGTGTCATAACCGCAACAAACCTAGACATGTGGCAGACCAGTGCAGTACAGTCATCTGCAAGGTTGCAAGCAGGAAGGCCACCAGACCACGAACTGTAGAGAAAGCAAACATCACAGCCTGAGTGGGGAGACAGGCTACCCTACAAGACCGAGCCAAAATGTGCCTGTACCTGTGCTCAGGCATTAAGAGAGGTTGCTGACATCGACAGCTCCGAGAGGAATGGTGGCACACTCCCTACCGGTGCAGACTGCAGGAAGTCCATCTACCTTAAGCTCCCAAACCCCAACCAATGCCGCCAGGTCCGTCCCCAAGAGGAGGGGTCAATGAAAGAGGGGATTGCAGAGGAACAAGAAGGTGAATGGCCAGTGCGGAAAAGGAAGAAGTCTCAGAAGACAACCACTTAAGCATCTGAGAGTAAAGGTAATGGGAAGAAAGGGGCCATGCAACAGACAGATGCCAGTAACCTTTCCTTGTTGGAGGATGAAGTAAATATGGAAAGCCGAAGACACAGGCAAAGGAAGCATCAAAATGGAGTGGACAAAGAGGAAGTCTACAGACAAATACAGGTGCCATCCCCGGCTCTGGGAGACTGGTGGCAGTGCAAAGGCCAGTGGTCCCCAACTTCGGGAGACCTGCAGTAGCACAGATTCCGACACACCCCAACTCCAAGAGATGGAAGGTAAACAACAATCAGAGACAGATATCAGAACAGGGATGCAGACTGCGCTCTCCACCCCCGCCCCCAGTGACAAAACCAGCAACACCCCTCACAGACAGACATACTAAAGATCTGCACATCCTTCAATGACAGTCTGTATGACAGAAAAGTACAGACAACACTTAGTCCCAGGACTTCCAGTCCTCTATCACAGAGATGCTGGACAATAGCAAGCAGGAGAATCTGGATTTGCCACTGATTCTGGAGGAGCTGACCAGTTCCATCTGACCTCCTGGCACGAATAAAATTTCTGGAAGCAACGACTGATAGCGATGACCAGAATGGCACAGACCTGTTGGAAGTGTATATTCCTATTGTTCTGGCTGGCAACACACTGGACTCCATGAGGAAGAGCATCATGACCCTCATCAACAAGCAAAATGGAAAGAGGGCAGGCATCAGGAACTGGAGAGTCATTTCACTGTTGAATGTGGACTATATGTCCCATTCACAGTCAAGTCTGACTACCTGAAGGTGCTGGGGATCTAGTTCAAAGGAGCTGAGGCACGTAACAAGAATTGGCTGGAGTGGTTTGTGAGGGTAAAACAAAAATTGGGCCTGTCAGTACAAACAGAGTTCTCTGTAAGTAACTGGGAAGAATGGTTATCAGACACAATGCTCACAGAGCTACTGTGGCATGGCATGAGCTCCAGCCTTCCAACCATCAAGGTCATCTTCAAAACGCAACATCCATCATTAAGGAGCCCCACCCAGGAAGCACCCTCTTCTCATTGCAACTATCAGAGAGGAGGTACAGGAGCCTGAAGACCCACTCAACATTTTAGGAACAGCTCCCTTCCCCCACCCCATTAGATTTTTAAACAGACAATAAACCCATGAACACCACCTCATGATTATTTGCACTATTTTTAATATTAGATATTATATAGTATATTTTATGTATTGCAATGTACTGCTGCCCCAAAACAACAAACTGCACGACATATGTCAGTGATAATAAACCTGATTCTATCCCGCTCCCGTGTCTCAGTTATCACCGGAGACATCTGCAATTTTCCTGAGGTCCAAGATGGAGCAAATCTGATGGGTCACTCCATTGGGCCAAAGGACTAGCCTGGTGCTCTGTTTTTGTTTTTTTTAAGGTTTGCATTACTGAATGTATCGACTTCGAATATATATTTTTGTAGTTTCTTCTTTTGTATATTTTATTATGAATAGAGTATATTTTTAAATCATGCAGAATGTAGGGCTCATTATAATCAGAAAGTGCCAAGGCAGGGTAAAGGTTGGGGTGGGGCGAGCATTAAGTACACAGGATTCAGTCCGTGAAGCGCGCCGGCCGGAGGGGAGGAGGGACGGGGCGCGCGCATCCGGCGTGCACGAGCCCGGAGAGGAGGGGACTCAGGGACCAGTGCGGAGGAGGCGCACTCCCGCAGCTGGGTCCGAGAGGGTAGACGCCGCACTCTGCCAGACATCATGGCCCAGGTAGACATGGAGCAGCTGCGAAGCAGGGGTGCCGGCAAGTCCATCGCCGTGCTGACCAGCGGGGGAGACGCGCAAGGTAAGGCGGAGTCGGTCGCCGCGGCGGGAGCTCGGTCTGGCCCCCCACCCCCATCCATTGTACGCGTGGCGGCCTCTCATCGCTCAGTTCTAGCGATGCCAGTCTCCCCGATGGGCGGCTGCCTTACCCGCCTCGCATACTCGGGCCGACGTCGGCATCGCCGTGTTTACCCATTAACGGGACCTCCCCGGCGCCTAAACAACCGCCGCGGGCAGTAACGGCGCTCTCTCCGCTTCCCGTTAAAGCATCAGCTCTCTCGGCTGCTGGGCCCTGTACGGCGTGCAGGGATTTGAAAACGCGTGGAATACTGACTGCGGCTGTGCTGCTCGCCGAGCTGTCCGTCCGCCGCGGAGTCGGCGATGGCGGGCGGGCGGGCTGGCGGTCACGTGGCGCGGACGTGCTTCCCAGCAGGTTGTTCCCCCGTCTGCCCGGGTCGCGCTCCAGCCGTCCTCTAACTAATTCATGGTTGATGCGTGTTCAGACCTGCCATTCTCCTTTCAAAAACTGTAGTCGGTTGCTGCTCTTCTCACAGCTCCTTACTGATGAGAGAGACTGAGCGTCCAGATTAGTAGGAGCTACAGTTCTCTATGACGCTGAAGAACATAGGATAAGTGATTAGCACGTATGACCTCTGAGGCTGTAAGATCACGGCAGATGTCAATTTGTAATGAGTACTTTCCCATCTATTCGCTTTGCATAATGTTGGTCCCCTTGTTAAATAAAGTATATACAAACATCGTTGGCAGACGAGAAGACTAGGCTGATTTCTCAGAAAGAACATAGAGCACGGGATCAGATCCTCTTGACTACTGTGTCTTTGCCAAAAGTGATGCAAAATTAAACTAAATCCCTTATCCTGCATTGGTTGTATATTTATGTATCTAAATCCATCATATTTGCTTCCACCACAGGCAGCCTGTTACAGGCACCTAATATTCTCTGTGCAAAAAAACAAACTTGGCCTACCGGTTTCTCTCAAATGACCTCCTCTTAAATCATCAAATAACATACACCCTTCATCATTTTGTTAGCATCTTTCAGAATAAAACAGTTTGTATTTGTCGCAGCTGTGAGGGGGTTGTCTTATGAATAGCTAATCAAGCTAGAATTTTATTATTTGTGAGCTGGAGTGATCCTAATTAATTTATCTGAGAATGGGGAATGACAGGATAAATGTTGAGATTCTCTGCTGCTGGGAGAACCATGGATAGAAAACGCTACTAGATCATGGAGCTGTCATTTTGAACTGCAGTGTGTCAGAACTTCTCACAAAAGGTGGCAACGCCCTGGAATCCGAACACCATGCTGAATGTTTGGAAATATTTAAGGAGGAGGTAGATAAATTATTGAAAGATTGGGGAATTGAAGACTATATTTGAACAACATTTTGGTTTCTAAAGATTCTTGGCCTTGAGTACTTCCAGTGATTCAGCCTCCACAGCCCTCTGCATTAGAAAATACCAAAAAGTTTTGACCCCCTGTGAAGTTGCTCCTAATTTTCATCTGAAGTAGGTGACCCTCTCATTCTGAAATGCCCATGAAGCCTCGTAAGAATTTTGCGTTTGATAATATCCCTTGCAACTCTTGCCCAGGGATCAACTTCGTGAACCTTTCTGAACTGTCTCTGTGCAGAAGTTTACTCTTTAATTGAGGAATCCAGAATTACTTGGAGACGTATGAAACTGCAGATGCTGGAATCAGGAGCAAAACAAAAGCTGCTGGGGGAACACAATGTGTCAAGCATCACCAGGGCAGGGAGGAGAAGAATTTCTGAAGCTTCGAGTCAAACCCCTGCATCAGAACCTCTGAAACAGCTCACATTTTTCCAAGGATGTTCTCTATACTGAACAATAGTTCTCGATATTTACACACCGTAACGGTATTTAAGATCCACGCACAAAATGCTGGCGGAACGCAGCAGACCAGGCAGCATCTATAGGAGGAAGTCTTCCTATAGATGCTGCCTGGCCTGCTGCGTTCCACCAGCATTTTGTGTGTGTTGCTTGAATTTCCAGCATCTGCAGATTTCCTCGTGTTGGCGGTATTTAAGATTGCTGGATTTCCAGACATGCAACCCGCTACTCTGCTTTGCCCTTTCCTCTTCTGAAATCATTACTTTGCTACGAATTTGGAGCAGCCCTCGGCTCTGTTTTATTTAAGGACATATAAATAGAGTGTAATTTTTGCCCCCAGCTATTCTTTTAATAGATATTCTCTTGGTATAAGTACATTTATTTTGTACAGTGCACGTAACAATTATTGTCTCTTTCCTTTAGTATAATTGTTTATGGACAAAAGCAATTTACAAGTTTCCAAGCCTTTTCTCAGCATGTCACTGATCCTTCCCACTCTTTTTTCAGACTTCAGGCTGCATAGCCAACTGTCTTGAGAATATGTAAAGAACCATGACATTCACGCTGTACTTTGTAACAAGAAATAGAATGAACTCTTCATAACAACTAACATAGCATCTGATCTGCTGCTGATTTGCTCTACCTTTTCTTTCCATCAGTGACTTTTGGGGAATTATAGTTATTTTTGTGAAAATAGGATTTCTGTTTTCACAGCGAACCAGTTAATTCAATCCACCAGTTGAGCTCTATAGGATTTGGATTCCCTAACTAAAGGAAACTATGTCTCTATACTTACGAATGAAGCTTTTATAATTTTAATCCCATTGGATAAATAAGATGTAACAATCTAAACTAAAAGGAATCCAGTCACATTTTCTAGTTAATACAATCTCTCCTCTTGATTAAACTGCTTGCCTTTCTAAAGTCACTTCAATCTAGGTAGGACCTTGTCTGTT
The DNA here is from genome assembly GCF_963921235.1 of Mobula hypostoma. Classification (NCBI taxonomy): domain Eukaryota; kingdom Metazoa; phylum Chordata; class Chondrichthyes; order Myliobatiformes; family Myliobatidae; genus Mobula; species Mobula hypostoma. The sequence continues at coordinate 123,563,686 of NC_086102.1, forward strand.
TAAGATATAGCTTCCATCTATTTTGTTTTCAACTGCTCTAGATAAAAAAACATTGAATTCCCTAACCTTATTATCATCCCATACATTAGTATATAAATTTTAGTTAACTGCGTTCATGAAGCACTTAATTTCCCCGCTCATCCACAGCTTCTAAAGTAGCAAAGATCTGTAGTTCTGTACAAATCAGGGGGTGGGGTGGGGGGGGGGCGCGGTAATCATGTGGCACGGCATCAAGCTGCCCAAATCACCCCATCCTTTCAATATATATGCCAGAAACACCTTTAACATTGTGTATACTTTCATTTTTCATTAATGCAGGTGTTTTCTAATAGTCCACATCGGTCTTGTCTTCCCACATCAATAAATTGTTAAAGGGATCCAATGTGATCTTCCCCTTTGATCACCTTTCCGTCCTGTCCCCTGCTTCTCAAGTTATCTCGACTGCCATCATCTGGTCTTTGCCAGTGCCTACTCACCTCTGAAACCTTTACAGTTGGCACATCCAAGCCCATATTAAGTTCTTGCTTCATTAATCTAATCATGGTCGAGATGTTTTTTGCAACCTCAGGGTATCAAATGCAACAAAGTGGTTTTGAAATATTGTTGTTCCATTGTATTCAGCCGATTTCTGTACAGGAAGGTCTGGCAGGCAGCAACGCGATAAACAAAGATCATCTGTTTTTGTCAAGGAATTAATATTGACCAGGATACAGCTGAGGAATTCTCACTCTTTTAAAATGTAAGGCACCTAAGAGAAGAATTGGATTGAGATTCTGTGCCTCATCATCTGTTCAGATTGTTCCTATCACTACCAGCTTCACTAGTGGTGCTCTTGTAAATGTGTTTCACCCCTTGTTTAAAAACTCACTGCAGACTTTAAAGGACTAAATCCACTCTATTTTATAAAAACCCTGGTTAAAGCATTATTTTAATTTGTTTCTATGCTACTTAATTATTCATCAACAAAACTCTTTCCAAGTTAAAGGCATTCTAAATTTAGAATGATGCATTGGTCACAAGTGCAATCCTGAATGCATTCTGAAATTAGTATGTAGACCTTTCAGCATTCAACATGCCTCAAGGCTGTGTGCTGAGCCCTCTTCTGTACTCCCGTTTCACCTATGACCGCGTTCCTGTACATGGTTCTAACTCCATAATCAAGTTTGCAGACGACACCACGGTGGTTGGCCTGATCAGAGGGGATGACGAGACGGCCTACAGGGACAAGGTCCAGTACCTGGTCGCGTGGTGTGCCGACAACAACCTGGCCTTTAACACCCAGAAGACCAAGGAGATCATTGTGAACTTCAGGCATGCTAGGAGCCACTCTCACGTCCCCATCTACATCAACGGAGCTGTAGTGGAGTGTGTATCAAGCTTCAAATTCCTTGGTGTCTATTTTTCCGAGGATCTCACCTGGTCCCTGCACTCCTCCATCCTGATCAAAAAGGCGCAACAGTGCCTTTATTTCCTGTGGAGCATCGAGAAAGCTCACCCCTGTCCCAGGATACTGACGGACTTTTACCACTGTACCATTGAGAGCATACTCACCAACTGCATCTCAGTGTGGTATGGCAGTTGTCCCGTATTGGACTGCAAAGCACTCCAGCGTGTGGTGAAAACTGCCCAGCAGATTATCGGCACCCAATTGCCCACCATTGAGAACATCTACCATAAACACTGCCTGGGCAGGGCGAAAAGCATTATCAAGGATGCATCTCACCCTAACCATGGACTTTTTACTCTCCTCCCATCCGGTAGGTGCTACAGGAGCCTCCGCTCCCGCACCAGCAGGCACAGGAAGAGCTTCTTTCCTGAGGCTGTGACCCTGTTGAACCTCACATCACAGCGCTAAGCAGTATTGCACCCATATTGTACTGTCTCAGTACTTTTATATTTGTGTGTTATAGCACTTACTTTTTATTCAGTTATTTCGTAAATAACACTTCTTTGCATTTCTGGTTAGATGCTAACTGCATTTCATTGGCTTTGTATCTGTACTCGGCACAATGACAATAAGGTTGAATCTAATCTAATTAGAGAAAGCAGAAAAATGGAATTTTCATCACAGTTTGGGTATCTGGAGTATCTGCTATAAAAATTATTTTTAAACAGCTACTTGGCACCAATTACAAGGCCAAAGCAGCCTAGTTTCAGCGCAGCAGAATGTTAGAGGACAATTTACTTAAAGGGTTCCAGGAGCATTCTATGTTAACATTTTGCATGGCCATTCTGATCACGTGGCTTTACTTAATTCTTACTTTGAACCATTCTTGTCATTTGTCCAGTGTTCCCAGTGTAAACTCAGTTCACAAAGGCCCTCGACCTATTCTAGACTCAACTTCATTGTTAGTCTTTTATTTTTAACTGGCCTACTTCTCAGCTCCTAAATCAGTGCATTGTGTATGCAGCTCTTCAGAAATTCCAGCAGGTACTTTTGATCTGTGCTGTGGCCTCTGTCTAGATTTTAGGCTCTGTTTCAGACACTTGAGCTCTTTGGGTGTATATTTATTCCTGATATCCTAAATCTATATCTTTATGAAGGTCATCCCTCTAAAGCTTTTAATAATGTTACATCATGTGATTAAGTCTTTCCTCGGCCATCTCTATTCCCAACCTTCAAACTGAATTCTATTTGCCACTCTTTTTTTCAGCTGATAATATCCTGCAGGCTACAATTTCCTAACTCTTAGCCATTTTGGCTGTATTATCTGAAAGCCTAACTACTGCCCTTACATTAAGATCCAAAGCATTGATGAAAACTAGACAGAGACCTGCCAAGTCCTGATACACTAGACAACTTCTTCACTGAAGCTAGTCAACTAGCACTTTGTGTTGTATTACTAGACAAATTTTGGAAATAACACCACTTTCCCTGGTCCAGTCTGTGAAATGAATCTTTGTCAAATTCTTTGCTGAAATCCATGTAAATAATATAAATTGTGCATCTACATCAATCCACCTGATTTATGAAGGATGTTCATGCATTGGAAGCCATTCTTAGAAGGTTTACTGTACTAATACCTGGAATGAGCAGGTTGTCTTACGAGGAAATGGTGGAACTGGTTGGGCAGCAGTTGGAAAGAGTGAGTGGGGACCCAACTTGAGAGGATGTTCCCCCTTGTGCAGGAAACCTGAATAAAGGATCATCCATTCCATACAGAGATGAGGTGACTTTTTTTCTCTGGAGATCATGAATCCTCTTCCTCAAAGGGCAATGGGAGGTGAATTTAACGTAGAGATAGATGTTTTGAGAAGAAAGGAGATGAAAAGTTACCGTGTGTAACGAGGAATGAGGAATACAGATCTGAGATTGCAGTCAGATCATCCACAAGCTTACTAAATGGCAGAGCATTTGATTGGGTTAAGTGATCTTAAGTCATATATTTGCTGCTACTTCACAAAACTCAATTATTAACCAGACATAAACCTTAGTTTTTAAACAAATTCATGCTGGCTATAGTTGATTAAACTGCATTAAATATTAATTCATATTGTCGCTGACATTTTTCTGGTAACTTAATCACTACCAATGTTAATGTGATGGTCTATCCCACTTCCCAATTTCAAATAATATAACAGTACCAGTCCTATTCAACAGTGTCCATACACAGCAGACAGAAGACTGGAAAAGGACAGTAAGAGTCAATGTTATTTTTTAATTTGCTTCTTCCAAGGCCTAGAAGCCTAGAATATATCTCATCTGGCCCTTGTTTTTGGTTTATCCACCTCTAAAGATACAGGATGCTGCTCCTGCATTTTTACCTTTTTTCCATCTTCATACCTCCCTCCTTTTTCACTCTCTTCAAGCCTCCCTCCTTTCTCTGTCCCTCCTCTCACCTCTCTCTTTTCTCTCTTTCAAGTACAGTTACTATTTCACTCCTTTGAAGTTGGCACTTGTCTCCAAAGCTGACATTAACCAGGTGTCCCCAGTTCCTTCTCTTCTTTAAAACTGCTGTCCCTTTTCCTCTCTGCTTAAAGACACTAACAGTTTATCTTGCCAGTAATTGTGATGCTGGTGGAGGCACTGCTAATATAAAGCATTGATTATTAGTATTGAGCTATCAGACACTTTATATTGTGCCCCTTGGACTTGTGAACCTAGCCATCAGACAGTTTATAATTAGTTAATTGTATGTTTCGTCAGTCTGTGCGAATGTAGCCAAGTATTTCTTGCACATTATGTATCCAAAGGACAGAGAGCACCTGCAACATAATTCTACATGTCAGTATCAAAACAATATCTGATGTACTATGCTGATACTCTGATATGGAATACTGCACCCTATCCTCGTTATGAGTCTTCAGACTATGCGGATTCACAGTTATGTGAGGGACCTGTTTCTACCAACGTCTCAATGTATGCGTCCAAAGTTCACAGTTATGCCAGCAGCACTGCCTTCCCGCCAATACAAGTCACATGTGCACGCTTCACAGTCTCACTGTTGGGATGAGAAGCACCGCTTTCCCGCCAATACAAGTCAGGTGCTCGTGCCTCACAATTTCACTCCCGCCACTCTCGCATTGGTTTTGGCAAGGTGTGGATGCACGATCTTAAACTTTTGTTGGTTTTACCTATGGTGCAGTGATTTTGTGCTTGAAATATTTAACTATGCCTCCTAAGCGTCCATTGTCATGTCCTGGGCCATCAGCCGAGCTGCAGATAACCACTTCAACACTTGGGAAAAAAAAGTTAGAAACTGTAAACAGCGTGGCATCAGCTGAAGGTAACACAGCTCTGGGACGCTACTGCCAGGAACAGAATCTTGCCTTTAAAGTTCTTTCGTTGCTTGACAATGCGCCAGCCCCTCCGAAACATTTGGACAGCTTTCATCCTAACATAACAGTGCGTTTCCTGCCGCCTAACATAACATCGCTGATTCAACCAAGGTGTGATCCACATTCAAGGCATACGTATTTTTTTTTTACGGCGAACTATCTCTCATGCTGCCAGCAACTGACGATTTTGAAAATCCCGGGAGTTTACCAACAGTGAGGGAATGGTGGAAGTCGGAACACTTGGCACAAATGGTGATGGACATGGACCCAAGTTTAGAACGGAGTCAGCATTTCAGTCGTTCCCTGCTGTCAACCCTTCTTCCCTACAAGCAAATTTATGCTGAAAAACAAAATGCTGCCAAGCAAACAACCCTCACCACTTTATTTAAATTGCTGTAATCTTCTGCTGCTATCAGTTCTAAGAGTTCTATGAGTCTTCCTTCACCCCTTGCTGTGCTTGATACGATCCTGACGACCACAACCATCCACCTTATCCATGTAAAGCTGCCCGACACCACAACCACTCATCTCCCGGAGCGAACACACTTGCCACTGTTGGTGAGTACTGTACACCAGAGGATGTTAACTTTCTATGATTTATTACATTGAATATTACCTTAAATTGATTAAATATAATACAAATGTTGTCTTGTAGTACTGCTTTTGTGTTGTATTGGTATGAAAATGTGAATAAATTACAGATAAAACATATTTAGGAAGCCCTCTGGAATGCATCCCATTTTCTCCATTTAAATAATTGTTCACATTATGCGTCAACTTCGAGAAACGTATCCCTCGCATATAACGAGGATAGGGTGTATGATGTTGCGGATGCTGTCCTTTGGATACGATATTAAATTGGCAACTTTATTACTGGTGGAGGTTCAGATGAATATTTAGGTTCTTGTGACACCAATCATGGTAAAACAGAATATAATTGATGACTAAATCGACTGTTAGTTGAAGACTATCACAAAGGAAGCAAGCTTGACATATATTGATTTGTGTTTTCCTCTGGGTTGTATATGGTGACATGTATGTACTTTGATAATAAATTAACTTTGAACTCTGTCTCGTTGAAATGGACTCTGCAGCACAAATCTTATTTGATCATGAAGCATTTCTTGTCTGTGTAGCTCTTTGAAAGAGCTGCTCATTCCCACTCAAATTGTCCTTACCCCTGTATATTTCACTATTAAATTATATTTCAAGGACCTTCTGAAATGTGATCAATAATTTGATGGCTCCTGCCATCCCTTTAGGCACTGAATTTCAGATCATAACATTTTCAAAAAGAAAATTCTCCTTGCTTTTCCACCACCTCCCACTGTTTGTTTTGTCAGTTGTGTGGTCTGGTTACTGCATTTACTATGAACCCAAACTGGTTCGTGCTTACTCCCTCAAATTCATTCGTTGTTTTAAATCAACAGGTATGAATGCAGCCGTGCGAGCAGTGGTACGGATGGGGATTTATGTGGGAGCTGACGTTTATTTTGTCTATGAGGTTAGTGTCATTCTTGTCCTTGTTACTTAATGTTCAGGGTTAGGTCCCGAGCAGGAAGGGCTCTATCCTGTTATCTCATTCTAATTGGCTATTCACTTGTTTGCAATCAATATTATTGCTCTGCCCTTAGTCTCTTTACCTTCTTGCATGGCATTTTATCTGTAAGGTGAAAGGGCAGATTGAACCAAAGATAAACACTTCAGGATTGTTTAAATCAAAATCTGATTATATGGTAACAAAAATCTTTGAACCTTGATTTGATTTTTGTTGCTCTTGGTTTTGGTTAGCCCAGTTCCCTCTGGTGTATGGTTTTCCTACGAGGAAGTCAAGGATAGGCTCAGATTGCCAGTGCCAACAAGTCATTCATCTGTATTAGGAAAAATAGCCAACCATAATTCTGTTGTTATACAAACCCTGTATGCTTCACCAGTCTGGGTATGAAGGCAACAATTGGGAAGAGCACCAGTAATCACACATTAATCTTTTGGGAGTGCAGTGCTTACAAAGAGACAAAAGAAATACGATTGTTTTCCTTGATGCTAGTGTAGATTTAAAACTTGCATTCCTGGTACTTGAACATTTCTGTTTGCTTAGATTAATGCTCTTCATTCCTTCATTAGTTTTAAAAATTTAACTTCAACTTGATGACTCCGTTGATACATGCTCTATTCCCAGTTTCAACTAGCTAATCACTTCCTTTGTTTTGAAATATTCCAGTCTTAATTCTACATATGGTAAGTTGCTAGAAATTTTAACAATTATTTTTGAAATGTTTTCTTCCTCTTTTTAATGGAGTCTTTTTAATTCTCATTTTAGGGATGCACAAATTTGTTAAGGGAATGTCTTTGTTTTTGCAGGGTTACGAAGGGCTTGTTGGTGGTGAGGAGTACTTAAAGTTGGCAGAATGGGACAATGTTTCCAATATCATCCAACTTGTAAGTAACAGACATCTCATCATTCTTTTTAAGTCTTAGAAATGTTGTCCTCTCACCCTTTGTGTTTTTTTAAAAATGGTGTTTGCTGTATTTTCATTGTTCACTTTCCCCTCTGTAATGGAAAATGTGCTACTTAATCTGAAGAGCAGGCCTGTAAGTACAACACTTGATTCTTGTCTGGAGAACATGTTCCAAATCAACTTGTATTTTACCCCTGTGAGAAATTGTGTTGGTCTTGGTTTCCAGCACTGACTTGTCCACTTTTATTATTATTTTAAGTCCTTTGAGTAAAATATTTTTTACATTTGAAAGTATTAGTATCTGGACAAGGACCTTTCTCTCAGAATCATCACCTTGCTACAATTTGCACTGTCACTTGACATATCATTTGATCTCCAACAATCAGACTTAGTCTGGGAACTCAATGCTGGAGAATTACATAGCATTAATTGCTTGCATTGGCAGCATAACATTTGAGAAGGAATTTTGGAGAGGTGGCATGGTTGGCTCAAATCAAACTGCTGAAGTCTTAAGTGTCACCCATCTTTAAACATAATTTCGACTAGGATTTATTCACTGTTATCCAATAAATTGACATTTGTACCTACGTAGTTCATTTTCACATAGCGTGACCTATGAAAGACACTTGTTTTTGGAAGCTGTAATCATCAGCCATTTGATAATGAAGTCATTAAGTGATTGCCCTGTTCCTGACAGGACCAGTGTTCTCACAATTCAACTGGTCCATCTGGCTAATTGTTTGAGAATTTCATCCAACTCAGTGGTGAAAGGAGGAGGAGAAATAGCTCATTGAGGATTGATCCCAGGAGTTAGCTTGTTCACTTCTTGAGTGACTAGACATCCCTTTGAGTGCACTTGTTCAAGTGTGTTCTCTTTTTGCCCTCCTAAGTATATATCTCCCTCTTTCAGTACACCTTATAATCTTATTTTCCCCAGGCTACATTCATAATGAAATTGCATCTCTTTCATCTCTTTCTCTTGTAGTGATGAAGTCCCATCAGCGGTAAGATTATTCTGCTTCTGGCGTTGGTTGCTTGTACCATTGCAACAAGTGGGATGTATGCTTGGTTGTCAGTGATGGAATAGGGGCTTAGAGGCGGATTATGGGAAAGAATGCTGCTTGTGGAACGTGTCGGATATGTCTGCAACCCGCGGCTCCAGCCTTACCCTCTGGTGGAAGAGAGGGAGTTTGATATTTGTGATTGCATGTTTTCATTAACTGCATATGGATGGCTTGCCATCTTAAGATGAAAACTATTCAATATAGAATAGTTACTGTGGCTTTTAGCAAAAAATAACCTAAGCCGTTCATACAATTTTCATTGCCGTGAAGAGACATTTCACTAATGCTGCATATTGTAATTTGGTGCTTGGCCAGAAAAATCCACTATGCTAGGAGAATAGTGGAGAGATTGTATTTATCATAGCTGAATCATAACTTCTGTTGTAATGTTGCTTTTGGGGATCACAATCAAATTAGCAACATGTACAGTGCCTATAAAAAGTATTTCTGCCCCCCCCCCCCCCGGAACTTTTCATATTTTATTGTTTTACAACATTGAATCACAGAGGATTTAATTTGGCTTTTTTGACACTGATCAACAGAAAAAGACTCTTTAGTGTCAAAGTAAAAACAGATCTCTACCAAGTGATCTAAATTAATTGCAAATTTAAAACACAGAATAATTGATTGCACAAGTATTCACCTCCTCCCCTTAATAAGACATGCCAAATCATCACTGGTGTAGCCAATTGGTTTTAGATGTCATATAATTAGTTAAATGGAAATCTCTTTTTGGAGACCTGTGTGCAGTCAAGGTGTTTCAATTGATTGTAGTAAAAATACACCTGCATCTGGAAGGTCCAACTGCTGGTGAGTCATTTCCTTGCAAAAACTACTCCGTGAAGACAAAAGAACATTCCAAACAACCTTGCAAAAAGGTTATTAAAAAGTAAAAGCCAGGAGATGGATACAAAAAAGTTTCCAAGTCACTGAATATCCCTAAGTCAATCATCAAAAAATGGAAAGAATATGGCGTAGTTGTAAATCTGCCTAGAGCAGCCATCCTCAAAAACTGAGTGACCATGTAAGAATGGGACTAGTGAGGAAAGGCACCAAAAGACCTACGACAACTCTGGAGGAGTTGCAAGCTTCAGTGGCTGAGAAGGGAGACACTGTGCATACAACAACTGTTGCCTGGCTGCTTCACCGGTCGCAGCTTTATGGGAGAGTAGGAAAGAGAAAGCCACTGTTGGGGAAAAAACTCACATAAAATCTCGGCTAGTGTTTGCCAAAAGGCATATGGGGGACTCTGAAGTCAGATGGATAAGGTTCTATGGTCTGATGAAACCAAAATTGAGCTTTTTGGTCATCAGACTAAGTGCAATGTTTGGCGTAAGTCAAAACCGCACATCATCAAAAACACACCATCGCTATTGTGAAGAATGCTGGTGGCTGCATCATGCTGTGGGGATGTTTGACTACAGCAGGCTCTGGAAGACTTGTGAAGGAATGGGGCAAAATGAATGCAGCAAAATTTGGGGAAATCCTGGAGGAAAACCTGATGCAGCCTGGAAGAGAACTGCCAACTTGAGAGATTTGTTTTCCAGCAAGACAATGACCCTAAACATAAAGCCAAAGCTACATAGCAATAGGTTAAAAACAACAAAGTTAGTGTCCTGGAGTGGCCAAGTCAGAGACCAGACCTCAATCCAGTTGAGACTTTGTGGCTGAAGTTGAAAAGAGCTGTTCACTCATGATCCCCATACAATCTGACAGAGCTTGAGCAGTTTTGTAAGAAGAATGAGAAAAATTGCAGTGTCCAGATGTGTAAAGCTGATCGAGATCTATATAGACTGACTCAAGGCTCCAATTGTTGCCAAAGGTGTATCTACTAAGTATGACTTGAAGAGGGTGAATAATTGTGCAATCAATTATTTTGTGTTTAATTATTATAACAAATTTAGACTAGTTTGTAGAAATTTGCTTTCACTTTGACTCGAGTCTTTTTATGTTGATCAGTATCAATAAAGCCAAATTAAATCACCGTGATTCAACGTTGTACAATCAAACAAAACATGACAACGTGGCGGGGGGGAGCGGGTGAGTAATTTTTGTAGGCACTGTATGTGTGTAGATCAGCAACCAATCCCCACACCCTGCCCAATCCAATCAACTGCCTTCGTGACGCTTGTACCACTGTGTTTGAAATGGCTTTGAGAGTCTTGGGGTAGGGGGACAGTAGAGTGGGGATAGCAGACTTGAGGATGAGGCAGTGTAAAAGCATGTCCAATATGACCACAGCTCGTGTCTGCAGTCAAACACTATTTTAAAAGCTGGAGATTTTATCCACTCAAAATTCAGCATGTCGAATTCCCAACTTGATCTTGTCTTGGCATCAGTGTAGAAGAATCGAGTAGCAAAACACTGCAGTAAGATACTTCATAGATGGCTGCAGTCTGTCAGAAATGGTCAGTGTGTTAATAAAAAAAAATTGACAATAACAACTTGCCTTTGTTTAAGAGAATTAAAGTTCTGTGTTCAAATAACTGTTGGCCAAACTAGTGAGTGAACACTGAGGCCTTTGTTAAGCACTGGAGCAGTGAAAGGAGGAATGCAATGGGAACGCAGTTGTGGATTGTAGCCTAATCTGAGCAGGGATGAAAGGGCAGGCAAGACAGAGAGAGGTGCAGAGAAAAGGGGTGAGGAGTCTAGACAAAGAAAAAGGACAGATTAAGGAAGCAATGGAGATGTATTTTTAATATATCAGTTTTCATAATACTCAATGATACTGTATATTTGAAGAAAAGGTTCAGGAAAAATCTATTTGCGTGCAGAAATTTGCTTAAAAATGGATTTGGACAATTAAAAGTCGACAAGCCAGTTGAATAAACTTTCCAGTCAATCGAATTATTGGAGAAACCCATACTGACTACTTGTGCTCCAGAATACAGAGACAAGTAATTTGAGATGGTGGTCAGTATCTTGTAAAATAATAAGAGATGGGGCTAAATATAATCAAGAATGATCTGCTACTATGTTATTTTCCATTTACGTGAGTCTGATCAGCTTTCACTGCACCTTCTGCAAATGAATGTTTGAATCTGAGGTGCAAGCATGGGTTGGTTTCAGTGGAATCTTTCCTTTGTCTGGTGGGCAGGGTGGAACTATCATTGGAAGTGCCCGGTGCAAGAGTTTCCGCACCCGTGAAGGACGCCTGGCAGCAGCTTACAACCTGATCCAACATGGTATCAACAATCTGTGTGTGATCGGGGGTGACGGCAGTCTAACTGGGGCCAATATCTTTCGGACAGAATGGAGTGACTTGCTGGCTACCCTTGTTCAAGAGGGTAGGTGCATTAATCTATTGACCTTGATCCCTACAAAAACCTGGAAAATGAATTACCGGCTGAAAAATGCGCTGGATTTCACTGACAGTGATGAACTTCTTGGAGGCCAAATGGTTTAAATCCTATTCCCATTCCAACATGTCGGTCCATGGTCTCCTCTTGTGCCAAGTTGAGGCTAACCTCAGGGTGGAGGAGCAATACGGTATGTCTCATCTGGGTAGCCTCCAATCTGATGGCATGAATATCAATTTTTTTTCTGGTTTAAAAAAAAAATTCCCTCTCCTCTTTTCCCCCCTTGCCCTTCTATTCTGGCCTCTTATTTCTTCTCAGCTGCCTGTCACCTCCCCCGGGTCCCCTCCTCCTTCCTTTCTCCACTCCTATTAGATTGCTTCTCCAGCCCTTGATCTTTACAATCCACCTGGCTTCACCTATCACCTTCTAGCTAGTCCTACTTCCTCTCCCACCACCTTTTTATTCTGGTATCTTCCTTCTTTTCAATCCTGAAGCAGGGTCTCAGCCTGAAAAGTCGACTGTTTATTAATTTCTGTAGATGCTACCTGACCTGATTTCCTCCAGCATTTGATGTGTGTTTCTAGGGAACTATTGGTCTTTCTCAATTTAAGCATCGACTATTTCTGAGAGCTCTAAGTCATTGTAGATTGGTATTGTTGAGTTGGGTTGCTGGAGACGCTGACTCGAGAGTGACAAGAATCTGGGCAGGTTAATCCAAACCCTCGGTCACACAACTTAAAAGATTGCAGCAGCTGTGGGGAGTTTCATAACTGAAGAACATTATAACCAAGATGGGGAGTTCCACGTGTTTATTGCTTATCTTAAACCAGATTGAGGGACATCTTGAGGTGGCATGAAAGAATATTGTTGAGGGAAGAAGGTACCTGGTTGTAATCTGTATTATGCCTATGTAAATAGCAAAGGGATCTTATTTGGAGCAAATCAAAGGGCAGAACTTCTGGGATTGTAATATCTGGATTGTTGCCTGAGGGAATGAATCAAAGAGAATGTCCATTTGAAGTGGCAAGAGAAAGATTTCTTGTGAAGAGACATTGGCAACTGTTCAAGGATAGAAAAGAACAGAAAGGTTCTATGATTTGAATCCCAGTGGAAAAGATATTTTTTAAAAAAACTGCATCTCTAGCAAATTTGATAACTTCAAATTGTAGGGTAAAGATACTAAGAGAGTAACTATCACTGCTGAAAGAACAGCACACCATGTGTTTCTGCATTACAAACACTGTTGCAGGTTCTTTAAGTTAATAATTGCTAGGAGTAGTGAACTATTTATTTACCTCACTCCAATTGATGCCAGATAGATTGTTAATTTTAAATTTGGGATTGATAATGAAAAGCCTTAAGGTTTTTAAGAAAAAATTCAAGTATTTGGAACTAGGTCACAGACTAGCCATGATCTCATTGAATAACAGCATAGGCTCGTAGGCTTGCTGAACAGCCCACTCCAGTTTCTATGTTCTATCAGTTCCCTCCCTGCTCTTGGAACACAAACCTTTAACCTGGTGAAATGAGGAGCTCTTCTCTGTGAAGAATGTATTTGTAAATGATGTCGGGACTAAGGGTAGAATAACCAGCATTCATTAAGACCATAGCAAATTTCTACCTCAGCCAACATAGTTTCTTCATTTGTTCTCAAATCCCCTGATTTCCTGTGTATCTAAATACCTGTTGCACTTTGTCTAGGATATACTCATACTCTATGTAAAGACACTTCTTTCATGTCACTTCAGTGGAAGATGTCTGTTCTGAGAATGTACCTCCTGGACCCAGATTGCTCAGCCAATATATACCCCATCAAAGCCTTTAAGAATGTTATGTGTATTGATGAGATCATAGATCATCCTCCTCATGTGTACCAGTCTTCTCATCACCTTAGAAGTCACCACATGAATCTTTATCTCGTTCTCTTTAGGACATGTGTTGTAAACAGACCAGAATTATACAAAGTACAGCAATTGGAACAAGTTCCTATGTAACTACAATAGGATTTTACTTGTGTCCTCTATTTCATTCATAACAAAATACAACATGTCATTACTTTCCTGATTGCCTGCCATATCTGCATGCTAGCTTCCTGTGATGTGTGTACAAGGATGACATTTTCTGCATCTCGAGCAAATTTGGTAACTTCACATGGTAGGGTAAAGAGACTAAGAGTAGCTGTCACTGTTGACTAAGCAACACTGCATGTGCTTCTGCATCAGCTAAACTTCAGAAAACATAATACTCTTGCATTCCCTATTTGCCTTTCAGGTAAAATCACTGAAGATGCATCCCAACAATATTCCCACCTGAACATTGTTGGGATGGTGGGATCAATTGACAATGACTTCTGTGGGACAGACATGACTATTGGCACAGACTCTGCCCTGCACAGGATCATGGAGGTGATCGATGCAATAACCACCACGGCACAGAGGTATGTTTACTCATGAATGCGCTCGACAGACAGTGGCCAGGATTCTGGGAGAATTGCATCTACGATATGTGCCTGAGGCCTACACAGCTGCTTTGGACAAAGGGTTCTCCTGAAGAAATGTATGGAAGGGAAATCACAAATCCCCAGAAAACATAAAGGTTCGAGCCAGATGATAACCAATGGCTTGTGTTACAAGCTGCTGAATAATTTGAGTTACACTCTTAGTGCTTTCTCCAGTGACTCCTAACAACAGTGTTCACGTTTCTCCCTCCCCTGCTAGAAACTACCACCATTTAGGGAATTAATTCTGCCCAGTTGTGCCTCCAGTCAAAAAATACTGAGCTTTGTGTTCAGAGTCCTAATCTATTGCCACTTCTGTGATCTCCTCCTGCCCTATAGCCCTCCCATGTTCTCTGCACATGTCTTTTATATGATTCCAGTTTTCATTGCCAGACTGAGGCCAGGAAAGCTGGAAAACTGTCTAGAGTTTTCCATTTCTTCCTACTGCCAAAAGAATAAATTTCTTACAGAGCTTGGTGTTAAATTTTGTCTGAAGACGCTCCTGTGAAGGAATTATTGTCTCATTAGTGTTGCAGAATTGCTCATTTCAACCGTGATTGATCTATTGTATTTAAACCTATAATAGGGTGCTGGTTTAGTGGGAAATAAGCAATATTAAATTTATTATGTTTACTGTATCATTATCTTTTGTTTCAAGCCTAGCCTATCACCCTCGAGCAGAGATAAGCTTAAAAAGTTTTTTTTAAATAAATCTGAAATGAAATAAACCGCAGTGGGTTGGGGGAAAAAAGCTGGTTAAATCTTGTGGCTGGGTTTCTGAAAATTCTCACTGCAGATTTGAGAGCACTTCAATTGTTAGTATTTAACTAGGCATTGCTAGCCACCACTGTCTCCACCTCCACCCTCTTTGGCCTGCCCCTTCCCAACTCCATCCAGCCCTGCCTTCCACCCCACACCCAATCAGACCTTGCTTTTCTCCCACCCAGCCTTTCTCCCCAACGTCGAGCCTTGCCTTCCCCCACCAAATGGGCTTCACTTTATCCAGAGGGGGCAAGAATTCTTTCCCTCGAGGCTGACTTTAAATATAGAAATTTGATGGACAGTGTCATGATCATTTTTACTAATAACCAAACTTTCTTTACAAGTTTCCACAGTATAATTTGAGTTTAAATGCTCCACTATTAATCCTCTTTATTGTAACATAGTACAGTGTCACCGTGACTGGTGCGAAGCATGCATTCTCACCTCAGCTATTCTTGTGGTTGGTATATATTGGTATATTGCTGATAATATGATGAACTCTGCTTATTTGTGGTACATTAATTTGCCCACATTGGTGCAAACTATTTCACTATGAGTTCGTACACCTGACTGGCTAGTTTCAAACTGGTCAATTAGCTTTTCCTGCAGTTATCAAGTTCTTTTCACTCCACAGTCACCAGAGAACCTTTGTACTTGAAGTCATGGGCAGACATTGCGGGTAAGTTAAAGATCCTTCTGCATTTTAACAATTAATCTGTTTTAAGTTAATGATTTAAATATTACTGAAGTCATAAACTTTTCTAAGAAGATTTTATCAAGTACTTTTGAGCTGATTAAGTGCTTTTGAAGTGTTGTCACTATAGTAATAGAGGAAATATTTCCTCGTTTTAAGGCTCACAATACAGATTAAAAAGTGTTAGACAAAAAAAAAGAGAGAATCTGCAGCCCAGTAGCCCAGGAAGTACTTGGGATAAGCTCTGTAAATGTATTTAATCGTTATTGTATACAAGGGAGAGAAAGAATTAGATAGCTAATAGGATAAAGGTGAAAGATCTACAGCAGGCACAATTTCACTGGCTCTCCACTCAGTCTTGGAACACCTAGGTAATGTGTCAGTGTGCTGTTTATTGATTACATCTCAGAGTTCAACACCATTATCCCCTCTCTACTACTAAACAATTTCAAAATCTGGGCTTCTGTTTATTCCTTCTGCAACTGGATCCTTGGCTTCCTTATCATGAAATCACAGTCAGTGCAGATCAGTAATAGCATCTCCTCTGTGCTGACAGTCAACATGGGTACATCTCAAAGATATGTGCTTAGCCCACTGCTCTATTCTCTCTATACCCATGACTATGTGGCTTGGCACAGCTCAAACAGCATCTATAAATTTGCCAATGACACCATTGTTGCTGGCAGCATCTCAGCTGGTGATGAGGGGGCATATAGGAGTGAGATAGATGGGTTGGTTGAGTAGTGTTGCAACAACATTCTCATACTGAATGTCAATAAGAGCAAGGAATTGTGGACTTCAGGAAGGGGAAATCAGGAGAACACGCACTAGTCTTCGTTGAGAGGTCATTGATGGAAAGTGTGAGCAGCTTCCAAGTTCCTGGGTGTCAACACCTCAAACGATTAACATCCTGGGCTGGACACAAAGAAGGAACACCAGTGGCTCTACCTCTTTAGGAGTCTGAGGACATCAAAGACTGGAGGCTCCAATGCACAGGATTGTAAGAGCTGCAGTGGGCTGTAGACTCAGCTAACTCCATCATGGGCACTAGCCTCCCTGCCACCAGAATGTCTTCAAGAGGCAGTGTCTCACGAAGGCTGCACCCCTCATTAAAGACCTTCACCATCAGAGAAATGCCCTCTTTTTACTACCATCATGGAAGAAGTACAGGAGCCTGAAGAGCCACACTCAATGTTTTACGAACAGCTTCTGGCCCTCTGCCATCAGATTTCTAAACAGGGCTCGAACTAGCTCGTTATACATTATAGTCATTCTTGTATCTTGCACGGCACTGCTGCCACAAAGCAACAAGTTCCACAATGTGTGACAATAAATCTGATTCTGGAGCTTGTTTATGCAAATCACGAATGTCAGTGTAGGGGACCAAATAATGTTTTTCAGTCCTAAACCTCTAATTAATTGTCTTTTCCCAAGGAAAGATTCTGATTGTTGGCCCTAACTACTGTGCCCCAGCGTGTCAGATGAATTCTGCAATGTCCTAGGCTATGAAAGGGTGTCAGCACTGAATTGCTGCTTATGAAATTTTCCAGCTGTCTGTCAAACTTTTGAGTGAGTTAGATGCCAGGTGTATGCGGTTTTAAACTAACCCACCTGTTAGGAAGTCCAGAACCAATTTTTTTTACATTATATGCCAATGATTTGGATAATAGAAACATAGAAACATAGAAAATAGGTGCAGGAGTAGGCCATTCGGCCCTTCGAGCCTGCACCGCCATTTATTATGATCATGGCTGATCATCCAACTCAGAACCCAGCCTTCCCTCCATACCCCCTGACCCCTGTAGCCACAAGGGCCATATCTAACTTCCTTTTAAACATAGCTAATGAACTGGCCTCAACAGTTTGCTGTGGCAGAGAATTCCACAGATTCACCACTCTCTGTGTGAAGAAGTTTTTCCTAACCTCGGTCCTAAAAGGCTTCTCCTCTATCCTCAAACTGTGACCCCTCGTTCTAGACCTCCCCAACATCGGGAACAATCTTCCTGCATCTAGCCTGTCCAATCCCTTTAGGATCTTATACGTTTCAATCAGATCCCCCCCTCAATCTTCTAAATTCCAACGAGTACAAGCCCAGTTCATCCAGTCTTTCTTCATATGAAAGACCTGCCATCCCAGGAATCAATCTGGTGAACCTTCTTTGTACTCCCTCTATGGCAAAGATGTCTTTCCTCAGATTAGGGGACCAAAACTGCACACAATACTCCAGGTGTGGTCTCACCAAGGACTTGTACAACTGCAGTAGTACCTCCCTGCTCCTGTACTCGAATCCTCTCGCTATAAATGCCAGCATACCGTTCGCCTTTTTCACCGCCTGCTGTACCTGCATGCCCACTTTCAATGACTGGTGTATAATGACACCCAGGTCTCGTTGCACCTCCCCTTTTCCTAATCGGCCACCATTCAGATAATAATCTGTTTTCCTATTTTTGCCACCAAAGTGGATAACTTCACATTTATCCACATTAAATTGCATCTGCCATGAGTTTGCCCACTCACCCAACCTATCCAAGTCACCCTGCATCCTCTTAGCATCCTCCTCACTGCTAACACTGCCACCCAGCTTCGTGTCATCCGCAAACTTGGAGATGCTGCATTTAATTCCCTCATCCAAGTCATTAATATATATTGTAAACAACTGGGGTCCCAGCACTGAGCCTTGCGGTACCCCACTAGTCACCGCCTGCCATTCTGAAAAGGTCCCGTTTATTCCCACTCTTTGCTTCCTGTCTGCTAACCAATTCTCCACCCACACCAATACCTTACCCCCAATACCGTGTGCTTTAAGTTTGCACACTAATCTCCTATGTGGGACCTTGTCAAAAGCCTTTTGAAAATCCAAATATACCACATCCACTGGTTCTCCCCTATCCACTCTACTAGTTACATCCTCAAAAAATTCTATGAGATTCGTCAGACATGATTTTCCTTTCACAAATCCATGCTGACTTTGTCCGATCATTTCACCGCTTTCCAAATGTGCTGTTATCACATCCTTGATAACTGACTCCAGCAGTTTCCCCACCACCGACGTTAGGCTAACCGGCCTATAATTCCCCGGTTTCTCTCTCCCTCCTTTTTTAAAAAGTGGGGTTACATTAGCCACCCTCCAATCCTCAGGAACTAGTCCAGAATCTAACGAGTTTTGAAAAATTATCACTAATGCATCCACTATTTCTTGGGCCACTTCCTTAAGCACTCTGGGATGCAGACCATCTGGCCCTGGGGATTTATCTGCCTTCAATCCCTTCAATTTACCTAACACCACTTCCCTACTAACATGTATTTCGCTCAGTTCCTCCATCTCACTGGACCCTCTGTCCCTTACTATTTCTGGAAGATTATTTATGTCCTCCTTAGTGAAGACAGAACCAAAGTAATTATTCAATTGGTCTGCCATGTCCTTGCTCCCCATAATCAATTCACCTGTTTCTGTTTGCAGGGGACCTACATTTGTCTTTATCAGTCTTTTCCTTTTTACATATCTATAAAAGCTTTTACAGTCCGTTTTTATGTTCTCTGCCAGTTTTCTCTCATAATCTTTTTTCCCCTTCCTAATTAAGCCCTTTGTCCTCCTCTGCTGAACTCTGAATTTCTCCCAGTCCTCAGGTGAGCCACTTTCTCTGGCTAATTTGTATGCTACTTCTTTGGAATTGATACTATCCCTAATTTCTCTTGTCAGCCACGGGTGCACTACCTTCCTTGATTTATTCTTTTGCCAAACTGGGATGAACAATTGTTGTAGTTCATCCATGCAACCTTTAAATGCCTGCCATTGCATATCCACCGTCAATCCTTGAAGTGTCATTTGCCAGTCTATCTTAGCTAATTCATGTCTCATACTTTCAAAGTTACCCCTCTTTAAGTTCAGAACCTTTGTTTCTGAATTAACTACGTCACTCTCCATGTTAATGAAGAATTCCACCATATTATGGTCACTCTTACCCAAGGGGCCTCTCACGACAAGATCGCTAATTAACCCTTCCTCATTGCTCAAAATCCAGTCCAGAATAGCCTGCTCTCTAGTCGGTTCCTCGACATGTTGGTTCAAAAAACCATCCCGCATACATTCCAAGAAATCCTCTTCCTCAGCACCTTTACCAATTTGGTTCACCCAGTCTACATGTAGATTGAAGTCACCCATTATAACTGCTGTTCCTTTATTGCACACATTTCTAATTTCCTGTTTAATACCATCTCCGACCTCACTACTACTGTTAGGTGGCCTGTACACAACTCCCACCAGCGTCTTCTGCCCCTTAGTGTTACGCAGCTCTACCCATATCGATTCCACATCTTCCCGGCTTATGTCCTTCCTTTCTATTGGAATTGATAGCTTTGTTGCAAAGTTTGCAGACACTATGAACTTAGCTGGAGGGCCAGGTAGGTTTGAGGAAGTAGGGGGGCTACAGAAGGGCTCAGACAGATTAGGAGAATGGGCAAAGAAATGGCAGATGGAATACAGTGTCGGGAAGTCATGCAAAAGGACTGACTATTTTCTAAATGGAGAGAAAATTCAAAAAACTGAGATGCAAAGGGACTTGGGAGACCTTGTGCAGGATTCCCTAAAGGTTAATTTGCAGGCTGAGTCTGCGGTGAGGAAGGCAAATGCAATGTTGGTATTCATTTCAAGAGGGCTAGAATACAAAAGCAAGTTGAAACTTTATAAAACACTGGTGAGGCCTCACTTGGGGTATTGTGAGGAGGTTTAGGCCCCTTATCTTAAAAAGGATGTGCTGAAACTGGAGAGGGTTCAAAGGAGGTTCATGAAAATGATTCCAGGATTGAATGGCTGGTCATATGAAGAGTGTCTGATGGCTCTGGGCTTGTACTCACTAAAATTCGGAAGAATGAGGGGTGACCTCATTGAAATGTATGGAACGATGAAAGGCCTTGATAGAGTGGATGTGGAGAGGATGTTTCCTATGATGGGAGAGCCTAAGACCAGAGCACACAGCCTCAGAATAGAGGGGCATCCTATTAGAATGGAGGTGAGGAGGCACTTATTTAGCCAAGGGTGGTGAATCTGTGGAATTCTTTGCATAGGCAGCTGTGGAGGCCAAGTCCTTCTGTATATTTAAGGCAGAAGTTGATAGATTTTTGATTGGTCAGGGTATGAAGGGTTACGGAGAGAAGTCAGGAGATTGGGGCTAAGAGGAAAATTAGATGAGCTATGATGAAATTGAAGCACAAGAGATGTGGGTTTTTGAGGAGGATGCATAGAATATCATGGACGAAACGAATATCTAACAAGGATGTCATGAACAGAACAAACACAAAAAGAGAAATAATGTATGAGATCATGAAAAGGCAACATAACTTCATTGGACATGTGATTAGGAAAGAGGAGTTAGAGTGCATGGTAATTATGGGAGAGATTGAAAGCAAGAGGAAGACAAAGACAAATGATGATGGAGACAGCAGCCAGAGAACTGGAAATGAATACCAATGAATTGATCCACTTGACCCAAAACAGGAGTGTGTGGGCCATAGCAGTCAAAGCTCAAACTGGGCAAGGCACCTGATGAAGATGAAATTGCAGAGCAGAGTCAATGTGCCAAATGGACTAATTCTGCTCCTATATCTTATGGTGATATGGTCTAAGCTCTGGTAAGATGCTGTTTAACGCTGTCTAATTTTTATTCCCTGCTGAAATTGTTAGAGAATATTGGGTATGGAAACCCATCATGTAAATTGACTAGATTAAAATTACCTTAGATTTTGTCAGATTATTCAGTTTGGGGTGTCATCCAAATTCAAATCTATCCAGTGTAATGATCTATTTATTTTTCTTTAGTTGAACAATACTGAAAGCTGGCTGTACAGAACTCAAATTTAACTTAAAACCTTGCTGGAATGTTTCTATCAAGTGAACATTGAAAGTGTAGAGTTCACTATCGCAACATAAGATTATGATTAAAGCATAAGATGTTGGAAGGAGAAAGCTGGATTGGTAGAAGAGAGAGAAAGTGAAAGAAGATTTTGTGTTTAAAGTGATATGAGGAGAAGAAGAACAAGTAGAGACTGTTTTGGGCAGAATGTCCTGTACTAAGCAGCTCTCCTGTAGGTAGTTTTATCATCAGCTAGAGCTGTCCTGTTACTGGTTGTCTTGGTAATTAATCATCCTACCTTGGTCTTTTATTTTTAGATACCTTGCACTGGTGTCTGCATTGGCTTCTGGTGCCGACTGGCTTTTTATCCCAGAGGCCCCTCCAGAGGATGGCTGGGAAGATTTCATGTGTAAGAGACTTGGAGAGGTAAGGAACGGTTGGATATCTGACCACCCTGTTTTTCAAAGAAAAAAGCCAAAAATACATTTTGACCATTCTTGTGCCGTGTTTTAATACTAATTAATTCTATTAGTCATTAGATCAGTAAAATCACTGCCTTGGTTAGCATGTGTTCATCATGAGTTGAAACTCTTGTGTACATTTATAAAAAGTACACTGAAGCAACACTGTACAGGAGACAACTGATAGACTGGCCACTTTGGATTAATGTACAATGAAGGGCTTGAACTCTGCACATCCTAACAAGTTGAGAATGTTATTCACTGAGGTACAGTGACACCTGCTGCGTGGAAACAGATTTGCGAGTTCGGTGAGTGGGGACAGAAGACACTCACTACCGATAAGTTAACTTATTGACCGGACAGAGCAAGCACTAAACGTTCAGTAAACCCTTCCAGCAATGCTCAGTTACAAATACTTATCTGAATTGGATGCCCAAAGTGGTAGGACAAAATAGACAGTAAATGTACACACAGTGGTGAATACTTTTGTTAAGTGTGCGCCCAGGCCCTCTTTAGAGCAGCAGACCCCAACTATTTGCTATTTCCGTAGCACTCTTGACCATCCAATCCACGGCAACCCGGAGACTGAAAAGGAACCATGTGGTTACCATGCGCTAGATTTAAATTACCAGTGCTGTGATGTCATCAGCTGAATGGCAGGTAGTGGGAGGGTCTGCAGTGCTCCTTGCACATGCCAATCCCCATCTCCCACGTAGAGGTGGCTTTCGATGAGTGGATAAGTTAGACACTGTAACATTTCACTCCTCAAAAGACACAACACTGTGACACTTGGCCTGCAGGCTGGTAAAACCCCCGTGGACGTCCCACTATACTACACACAAAACGTAATACAATGATACCCAGAATTATCAGCCCGTTAGTTACTACCCAGTGTACTGCAGTAGTCCACGAGCCTCCTATACCTCCCAAAAGACCACCAGCTCCCCTCCCCCATCTCCCGGGCCCCCCAGGTATAGGAGTTATGGAACTGGCCCTCTACTTTCCTGATCTTATTTACTGACTGCTGAATATGATTAGCCAGGTGAGTGATGATCCCAGACTCATCGGGAATGTAGGTGCAGCACTCCTGACCAGTCTCAGCACCGATGCCAACTTTCTCCCCGAGCAGGTAGTCCAAGGCCATCTGATTTTGCAAAGCCACGGTCCAGGTAGCCAGCATCTCAACAGACATTCTGGCTAGTGAATCCTCTGTATGCCTGAACGCTGTGGCCATCTCGTTGCCCAGCGTCTCCATCACAGATGCCATGCATATCAGTTCCTGGGACATCCTGGCCATACCTCACAGAGGAAGGCAATTATCCAGAACCCTTCTGCCTCTTACTGCACCGACCTTCATGGGCAGGGTGTTCATCCAGGCTGTTAATGCGCTGTATGTACGGTACCACATACCCTGGATGGCCATCTGTACCATCCTATTGGAAGTTACAAGTAGGCACGGGTGCCACATATCCATTGAGCATCCAGGGAGTGCCCACCTTCACGGCACCATTCAATGTTGATGCAGTCATCCCAGGATACTGCTCCCACTTACGCTCGCTGTGCCTTACTGACTGGTTAGACCTGTGCATGCAGCAACACTCCTTCCCGTTCCCTGTTGGCAGAGGGATTACTCTCCAAGCAACGACTTTGGGATTAGACAGATCGTGAGCAGGGAAGTACCAGTCCTCCACCAGGGGTTACTGAGACTCGGGTTCACTGAGGCAATTCTCATATGAGAGGGTGAGGTTGGCTGGAATGGACAGAGTGGCAAAACCTGAGAAACTTGACAAGTTCCTCCAATAGTCCAGTCCTTCATTAAAGGGGATCGGTATCGGTGGCTCGTGGTAGCGCCCTCATGCAAGCCCAACAGTCTGAAGCATTGATCTGGTTCGCCTACTCATACACTTTCCATGGGAATGTGTTGTAGAATCTCACAGCGACTGCCATCATCGCCATTGCCATCAGCATTCACCGTTTTGTCATTCTGTAATGTAGGGAGAGAAAACTCCTTTCCTCCTAGTTACTCCCTGGGTATTAAAATGAAGTATCCCCTTTCCCCTGGTAATGCCATCAATCGTGTAATCCCTTGGTCCATGTGCCGTAATCTCCCTGTGCCCTGGTGGCGTGACACCCAAACCTTCCCTGATCCGTCCTCCAACTCCATCTCCTCCGCCTTTGGAAGATCCGACGTTGCCAGGACATCCCCAGTCCTCTGGTTGGGAATTCAGGTAGTGCACAGCCTGCTTTAGCAGACTCAGCCACCCATGAAGGATGCGGGTGGGGGTCAATAACTCCATCTGATGTTTCAATGCTCGAGCAGCCCTTTTGCTTGTGGATAGAAGAGGATGTGGAACAGCCACAGAATGCCCACCCCTAGACTTTGGCTCCTGCGAAATGTGAGCTATTGTCCGAGTGGAGTGCTGATGACATCCTCAGCTAAACGGCAGGTGGTGAGAGAGGCTGCAATGATCCTTACACGCGCTAGACCCCGCTTCCCACAAGAGAGTGTTTTTTTTTTGATGAGCGGATGTTTATAGACACTTAACTGAAACACCTACTAATTTCCAAGTCTGATTGATCAACCTAACATGTCCTTTCTCCAGAGTCGCAGTAGAGGTTCGAGACTAAATATCATCATCCTTGCAGAGGGAGCAATTGACCAGCATGGAAATCCCATCAGCTCCAACTACGTAAAAGATGTAGGTACCAGAATTAGCAAGAGCATCACTGAAATGTTATAATGAAATAGATTTTCCCCAGGATATGCCTTCATGTATATTTGATATGTTAATTATTAGCCTTCAGAAATGATGCAGAGTGTAGCTACTTGAAATATGGTGACTTGTTTATAATTTATACTAAAGTGAATAACTAGGGGTTAGGGTATCAACCACTTTATTTAAAGGACAGTGGAGAGCACACTGTTTGGTTCCATTTGATAGAATTTTTGTACATGGATTGATGTTTATGGCAGCCGATGAGAGTTGCCTTTTCTCATGGTCCATGCAACCACCTTACCCCCACTTCCCCAAGTAATTCTATCTTCTGTTTTATTTTTCCACCCAGCTTGTTTCTAAACGTCTTGGATTTGACACACGGGTCACTGTCTTGGGGCATGTCCAACGAGGAGGAACACCTTCTGCATTCGATCGAATTCTGGTGAGTTTATGTAACTATTCTGACTGTTATGGGCCATTAGCTCCTTCACTGTGGGGCTTATCCGAATGGGTCTCAAAGTAGCTTGAACATGTTATGTACGAAGCTTCAAGCTCAGCTCCCAAATTGGTGTTGGATAATCAAGAGAGTTCAGCATCAGTAGAGGTGCCATGGTTTGCCTTGGGAACCAGCTAGAAAAATACAGGGCCCGAAAGTACTCTCTTTAACTTAAGTAAGGACAATTATCACAGTATGAAGATGGAGTTGTCAAAGATGGGCGAGGAAAATGAGCTATGAGATGTGTCAGTAGATGAATAGTGGCAGATATGCTGATGGTCTGACACTCACCCTTCAGCAGGAATTTAGCCTAATTAAAAAGAGGGGTTGCATGAGAAAGAGGCATAACTTGTGGTTAACAAAGGAGGTTGAGATTAGTGTTAAAGTGAAAAGTAGGACACACTAAGTCACAAGGGATGCTGGAAGGCCAGAGGACTGGGAAGTTTTGGATCGAGTAGTGAAAGAAAGGGAGAAAATTGATCTTGGTATAAGAAATTTTACATTTGTCTTGGCTCAATGTCCTCACTCAAAATACAAATGCTACTCACTGAACCAAATTTGACATGTATATGGAAGTAAAATTCAAAGCAAGTCAATTAACTGTGGTGTGGATAAGAAACAGATTTATAACTAAAGTAAACCAAATCTCTAAGAGCTACTCTAAAGCTCCACAGTAACACAAATGAGAAGTTAATGTGAACAGTAAGAGATATTTACACTGTTTTGAAAACTCTCTAGTGGACAATCCCTTGAGAAGTCAGAATTCTCCTGTAATGTCTTTGTCAGAGCAGTAATTTTTCAGAAGCATACACAAGTGTACAGGAGATCAGACAAATTTTCGGAAAAAGTAAGACATGAGATTCTGCAGATGCTGGAGATTTTGAGCAACACGTACAAAATGCTGAAGGAACTCAGCAAGTCAGGCAACATCTGTGGAGGGGAATAAACAGATGACATTTCAGGCTGAGACCCTTCAGGACTGTAAAGGAAGGGGGGAGAAGCTGTCAGATGATAAATGAGGGGTAAGGAGGGTGCGTGAAGAGGACTGAAGATGGGAGGTTTTTGAAATAGCATTTGATTGCCCCATACATTAAGTGTCTTTAGTTTGCTGATAATGAAATGGTTACAGCTAAAACACAAGGTTGTAAATCTGTCATGAATATGAATGTTGCAGACATTGTATGCGTTGTGTGGCAGCAGGCCTAATAACCTGCTTGTAGTCAGTGCCGAGGATATTCGCCCATATTTTATTTGGGGCAATTTGTTAAGCTTTTCAGCATACCAGTGCAAAAAGCACCTTAATATTCTTGTAACCAGAATATCTTCCAGTTTTAAATTGGTTCCAATTTTACAGAAAAGCATGTCACAAGCTCACTCAACACGATTACTGTTAGTCTACGGTATTACAGTGAATTGAATTGACTTTATTTCTTACATCCTTAGTATACATGAGGAGTAAAAATCTTTACATTGCATCTCTGTCTAAATGTGCAATATGCAACATAGTAATTTATTGTAAATAGTATGTATAACAGGACAGTCAATATAAGATAGAAATACAGCTATGTGAGCGTGAGTTAATCAGTCTGATGGTCTGGTGGAAGAAGCTGTCCTGGAGCCTGTTGGTCCTGACTTTTATGCTACGGTACTGTTTCCCGGATGGTAGCAGCTGGAACAGTTTGTGGTTGGGGTGACTCGGATCCCCAATGATCCTTCAGGCCCTTTTTACGTACCTGTCTTTGTAAATGTCCTGAATAGTGGGAAGTTCAAATCTACAAATGTGCTGGGCTGTCTGCACCACTCTTTGCAGAGTCCTGCGATTGAGGGAAGTACAGTTCCTGTACCAGGCAGTGATGCAGCCAGTCAGGATGCTCTCAATTGTGCCCCTATAGAAAGTTTTTAGGATTTGGGGACCCATACCAAACTTCTTCAACTGTCTGAGGTGAAAGAGGTGCTGTTGTGCCTTTTTCACCACACAGCTGGTATGTACAGACCACATGAGATCCTCGGTGATGTGTATGCTGACGAACTTAAAGCTATTCACCCTCTCATCCCCAGATCCATTGATGTCAGTAGGGGTTAGCCTGTCTCCATTCCTCCTGTAATCCACAACTAGCTCCTTTGTTTTTGCAACATTGAGGGAGAGGTTTTCTTGCCACTACTGTGTTAGGGTGATGGCTGCTTCTCTGTAGGCTGCTTCATTATTATTTGAGATTAGGCCAATCGGCGCAGTATCATCAGCAAATTTAATTAGCAAATTGGAGCTGTGGGTGGCGACACAATCATGGGTATACAGAGCATAAAGGAGGGGGCTTACGACACAGCCCTGAGGGGCAGAGGTGAGGGAGCCCACTCTTACCGCCTGCCAGCGATCTGACAGGAAATCCAGGCAGGATCCAGCTACATAAGTGCTGGTGAGAGCCAATTAATATGAACGTGTATTTATTCTATTCCCCTACCATGTTACAAGAGTATAGAATTGGAATGAAGCAATGTAGAAACAAACAGTCGCTAGTTTCGATGGGCTTGAAGTATCAGTGGATGTTAGTTTTTAATAAAATATTGTACAAGCATCAGAAGAACAATTGCTTGTCAATTTCCAAAGCAACTCTCTTAAGCAGCCTCCTGCTGTAAAACTGGCAGTGTATGTTAAGAGACAATGATGTCTGGTTACTGCATGAAAGTTGCATGTAAACAGTTTTCTTTCCCAAGACTGGTTGTTATTTTAATTTAATATTGATAGAGCCCATTCATATATATGGGGTGTTCCTAAGTCAGGTATTCGTAACCTGAGGGGAACGTAGAAATTAGTGCACAGAAAGTGGCTATTCTGCCCACATGGCTATATTTTCCACGTTTCTCATGAAACTCCTCTAATCTTATTTTGTCCAGTCAAATTTTTGACTCATTTCCTCTTTTGATTGTTTTCTCTTGTAGTCTGGTTATATTCTGTGTTTTCCATCCTCAGAGCAGCAAGATGGGCATGGAAGCTGTACTCACACTGTTGGATGCTTCGCCGGAGACTTCATCTTGCGTTGTCAGCCTCTGTGGCAACCAGGCCCTGCGGCTGCCGCTGATGGAGTGTGTGATGCTGGTAGGTGACACTTTCCACATTAAGTTTTATTCCTGACAGGACTCACATAGTGCCAGCCAACTGCTCCAAATTTTGAGGTGGCAGCTGCCCACTCCATTCATAAAACACTGACCTGATCTAAAACCTGGCTGCCGAAGGAACTGTAGATTAGAGTCAAATACAAATGGAGGATGCAGTAGTTTAATCAGAAGCCAGAGTAGTATGCCTAAACAAGGGAGACCGCATCAAAAAGAGGGAACAGCTGGCTGGGGTAGGCTGGGAATACTGTTTGGATAGTTGATGAACAGTGGAAAATTTTCAAGGAGGTATTTCACAGTGCTCAACAGAAGCATAATCCAGTTAAATGCAAGGGCAATAAGGGTGGGAAATGCTAGCCTTGGATAACATAGTTAAATCAAATAGACATCAAACTAAAGGCTCATGCAGACAAAGTTGCCAAAAGTAGAGGGAGACTGGAAGTTTGGAAAACTTTAAACAGCAACGAAGAGGCACCAAGAATGCACAGGGAAGCTAGATTATGAACATCAACTAACTTATAAAACAGACAGCAAAAGTTTTTGTGATTATACTTATAAATCAGTAAGGGGTGGCTAAATTGAATGTAGGTCCATTGAGAAATGAGTAGAGAACATTAATATTGGGTAATGCAGAAATGGTTGAGGCTTTGAACGAAAATGTGTCAGCCTTCCCAGTGGAGGACATGTCTGACGTACCAAAGAGAGATGTTAAGGATGTAAAGGTAGATGATACAATCACCATCACTAAAGAGGTAGTGCTGAGAAAACTAAACGACCTAATGGTAAACAAACCCCTGGTCCTAATGGAATTCATCCCAAGGTACAGAAAGAAATTTTTGCATTTATAATAGAGGCTTTTATGTTACCAAAATTCCCTAGGCTCTGGGCAGGTCCTGGTGGATTGGAAGGCAGTAAATGTCACAAACTGTTCAAAAAGGATGTAGACAAGACAGATAACTATAGGCCAATTAGTTTAATGTCTGTAGTCAGGGGAAATGCTTGAAGGTGTCATTAAGGAAAAAATATAATGAGACATCTGGATAGAAATTATTCCATCAGACAGATGTAATATGCATTCAGGAACCACAAGTCTTGTTTGACAAACTTGCTGGATTTCTTGGAGGATATAAGAAGCACAGTGGACAGAGGGGAACAGGTGGATGTTATATACTTGGATTTCAAGAAGAGATTTGATAAAATGTCACATTATATGACTTATCTATAAAATAAAGATGTATGAAGTTAGGGGTTATGTATTAGCATGCATAGAGGATGGATTTTATATATGAGAGTGAGAGTGTGTGTGTGTATTAAGTGAGTGGGCAGCGTTCTGGCAAGTGATGTACAGTGTAAGTAAATGTGATACCATACAATTTGGAAGGAAAGTAAAAGATTGGAACACTTAAATGGTGAGGGTTTGCGGCATGCTGTTATGCAGAGGGACTTGGGAGTGCTTGTGCATAAATCTCAAAAGGTCGTTTTGCAGGTGTAGTGAGTTATCAAGAAGACAAATAGAATGTTGCCTTTGTTTTGCTAGAAGGATTGAATTTAAGAGTGGGGTGTTTGTGCTGTAACTATACTGGTTAGGCCGCACATGGAGTACTGCATGCAGTTTTGGTCTCCTTACTCGATGTACTGGGTTTGGAGGTGGTTCAGAGGATGTTCACCAGGTTGATTTCAGAGGTGAGGGGATTTGCCTATGAGGAGAGATAGGGTATCATCGAAACACATAAAATAATAAAAGGGATAGATAAAATAGAGGCAAGAAATTTGTTTCCATTGGTAAATGAGACTAACAAGGGGACAGAGATGAGGAAGAACTGCTTTTCCTAGTGTGTAGTGAATTGTGGAATTCTCTGCCCAGGGATACTGTAGAGGCTAATTACTTCATTAAATATATTTAAGGCACAGAAAGATTTTTGCATAGTAGGAAGTTTAAGGGTGAGGTGGAAAAGGCAGAAAGGTGGGGCTGAGTGCATGGCCAGATCAATCATGATCTTATTGATTAGTAAAGCAGGCTCAATGGGCCAGCTGGCCTACTCCGGCTCCTATTTTGTATGCTCTTATGTCCTTTCTAGAAAGTAGGCAGCTAGAAACATGGGCAAAAGGGAAGGTATTTGAGAGTTTATTTATAGATTTTTTTTTAAATCCAGCTATTTGGTACAATTGAAGAGCAAAATTTTGTACTTGGCTATTAAAGTATGATTTCTTTTGAGTTGCAAGACCATTTGTTGTGATATCTCAATTTTCATGGACTGCTCCTTGCATTGTAATGTGTTCCATTGCATTTTTCCAATTATGGCAGTTCCATATTGGAAATAATTTCAGCGGTCCATCTGATGTCTGATTTGTCATGATTTATACTATAAAACTGTAAGACATAGTAGAATTAGGCCATTCGGTTCATCAAATCTGTCGTGCCATTTTGTCATGGCTGAGTTATTATTCTCTCATAACATCATTCTCTTGCCTTGTCCCCATAACTTAAACCCTTACTAATGAGGAACCTATTCCGAGATCTGAACTCTGAAGCTGTGTCCTCTGGTCCTGGACTCCCAACTTCTGGAAACACCCTCCCCATGTCCACTCTATCTAGGCTTTTCAATATTAAGCAACTTTCAGTGAGATCTGTCCTCATTCTTCTAAGCTCCAGTGACTACAGATCGAGAGCCATCAAACACTCCTCGTATGTTAAATCTTTCATTGCCAGGATCATTTTCATAATCCTCTTCTGGACTATATCCAATGTCGCCACACGCTTCCTTAGATATGGGGCCCAAAAGTATTCTCACTCCGCCAAATGTGGTCTGACCATCACCTTATAAATCCTTGCTTTTATTTTCTAGTCATCTAAAAATTAATGCTAATTGCATTTTTCTTCCTTACTACTGACACAGCCTGCAATTTGACCTTTAGAGAATCCTGCACTAAGATTTCTAAGTTCCTTCGCACCCTGGATTTCTGAATTTTGAAAATAGTCTATGCCTTTGTTCCTTCCATAAAATTGCATGGCCATGTACTTCCCTACGCTGTATTCCATCTACCATTTCTTTTACTTCCTCCACGCTACCTACCCCTCCATCTACCTTTGTATTGTCTCCAAACATAACCACAAAGCCACCAGTTCTGCCATCCAGAGCATTAAGTATAATATAAAAAGTAGCTGACCGGACAGTGGCCCCTTGAGAAGACCACTAGTCACCAGCAGCCAGCTAGGAAAGGTCCCCTTTATTCCCACTCTTTGCCTTCTGCTGGTCAGCCAATCTTCTATCCATGCTATTGCCTTTCCTGTAACAGCATGACCTCCTATCTTATTTAGCAGCTTCACATGTGGCACCTTGTGGAAAAACCTGGAAATGCAAGTAAGCAACACCCACTGACTATTCTTTGTCTATCTTGCTTGTTACTTCCTCAAAGAATTCCAGCAAGTTTGTCATGTAGATCTCCCTTTCAGAAACCATGCTGACTTTGTCCTGTTTTATCATGTGCTTCCAAGTATCCTGAAATGTCATCCTTAATAATGGACTCTAATCTTACTAACCACTGAAGTCAGGGTAACAGGCATATAATTTCCTATCTTTTGCTTTCCTCCCTTCTTAAAGACTGGAGTGACAGTTGTGATTTTCCAGACCTCTGGAATCATTCCTGACTACTGATTCTTGAAAGATCACCACTGATGCCACTACAATCTCTTCATCTACCTCTTTCAGTACCCTGTGGTGTCATCCATCTGGTCCAGGTGACTTAACTACCTTCATACTTTCAGGTTCACAAGCAGCTTCGTAGCAGTGGAGACTGCACTCACTTCTGCCCCTGACTCTCGAATTTCTGAATTTCTAGTACGTTGTTGGTATCTTCCAAAGTGAAGATTGACGCAAAATACTTATTCAGTTCGTCCAGCATTTCCTTTTTCATAATTACTACCCCTCCAACATCAATTTTCAGCGGTCCGATATCCAGTTTTCCCTCTTTTGCTCATATATGTGTCTGGTGGGAAAAAAACTTTGGTATCCTCTCTTATATTATTAGCTAGTTTGCCTTCATTTTTCATTGTTTTGCTTTATTTATTGCCTTCAGTTGGTTTTTAAAAGTTTCCCGATCCTATAGTTTCCTACTAGTTTTTACAATATTGTATGCCCTCTCTTTTGCTCTTATGCTGTCTTTGACTTCCCTTGTTAGCCTCATTTGCCTCATCCTCCCTTAGAGTGCTGCATCTTCTTTGTGGTGAAATGATCCTGTGTCTTTTGAGTTATTCTCAGAAACTCCTGCCATTGCTACTCTAGTCAACCCTGCCAGAGTCTTCTTCCAATCAACTTTGGGAAAGATTGAACAGGTTAGGAGTTTATTCCTTGGAGCGTAGAAGAATGAGGGGAGACTTGATAGAGGTTCACAAAATTATGAGGGGTATAGACAGAGTAAATGTGAGTAGGGTCTTTCCACTTAGATTAGGAGAGATAAATATGAGAGGACGTGGCTTTAGAGTGAAAGGGGAAAGGTTTAGGGGGAACTTCTTCATTCAGAGAATGGTAGGAGTGTGGAACGAGCTGCCATCTGAAGTGGTAAATGCGGGCTCACTCTTAAGTTTTAAGAATAAATTGGACAGATGGTTGGATGGGAGAGGTCTGGAGGGTTATGGACTGGGTGCCGGTCAATGGGACTAGCGGAATAAAGTTTTGGCACAGACTAGAAGGGCCGAATGGCCTGTTTTCTGTACTGTAGTGTTCTATGATTTGGCCAGCTCCTCTCTCGTGCCTCCATAGTTAGCTTTATTGGTATTGGTTTACTATTGTCACGTGTACCAAGATAAAGTGAAAAGCTTGCCTTGCATACCCTTTATACAGATCAAGTCATTATCCAATGTATTGAGCTAGAACAAGGTAAAACAATAACAATGTTGAATAAAGTATTAAAAACTTAAGAACCAAGTGCAGTGCCTGAAAATGATAAAGTGCAATATTTATGTTAATGGTAAGGATTGGCAGAGTGGAGGATCTGAGAGATCGTGGGGTCCGTGTCCATAGGACACTTGAAGCTACTGCGCAGGTTGACAGTTTTGTTAAGGCGTATGGTGTGTTGGCCTTCATCAACCATGGGATTGAGTTCAAGGGCCGAGAGGTAATGTTACAACTATATAAGATCTTGGTTAGACCCCACTTGGAGTGCTGTGTTCAGTTCTGGTCACCTCACCACAGGAAGGATGTGGATACTATAGAGGGAGCGTGCAGAGGAGATTTACAAGGATGTTGCCTGGATTGAAGATCATGCCTTATGAGAAAAGGTTGAGTGAACTTGGCCTTTCCTCCTTGCAGTGATGGAGGAAAAGAGGTAACCTGATAGGGGTGTATAAGATGATGAGAGGCATTGATTGTGGATAGCCAGAGGCTTTTTCCCAGGGCTGAAATGGCCAACATGAGGGGCATAGTTTTAGGGTCCTTGGAAGCAGGTACAGAGGGGATGTCAGAGGTAAGTTTTTCACACAGAGAGTGGTGGGTGCGTGGAATGCACTGCCGGTGATGGTGGTGGAGGCAAGTACAACAGGGTTTTTTAAGAAACTCTTAGATACATGGGGCTTAGAAAAATAGATGGCTGTGCAGTAGGGTAATTCTAGGCAGTTTCTAGAGT
Source organism: Mobula hypostoma (assembly GCF_963921235.1). Taxonomy (NCBI): domain Eukaryota; kingdom Metazoa; phylum Chordata; class Chondrichthyes; order Myliobatiformes; family Myliobatidae; genus Mobula; species Mobula hypostoma. Next base: position 123,597,496 of record NC_086102.1, read on the forward strand.
AGATTACATGGTCAACATAATGTTGTGGGCTGAAAGGGCTTGTAAAGTGCTGTAGATTTCTATGTTCTAAGATCATAACAGTGGATTGTGTGGCTATGAGTCAGTTTTACTGTACAAGAGGTCTGTTCAAGGTGAAAACAGGACCAAGTGTGCCAGTGAAACATTCCACAGCTCATTTGTTGATGTAAATAAGTGCTGCTGGTATCCATGGAACCATACACCATCGATGATCAATACCTTTACATGAGGGTTAGGAGAATTAATGAGAAAACATTTTTTTTTATAGAGGGTAATTAGCTTTTATTGTCAGAGGCTGGACACATGCTTTTTGCTTCATTTCTAGACGAAGGATGTTCAGAAAGCAATGGATGAGAAGAGATTTGATGAAGCCATAACGCTGCGTGGCAGGTGAGACCTTGCTTCTCCTCTTCCTCTCAGTCTTTGTTCTCAATAAATTGAGCTCTCATCTATATCTGAGATGTTCCAATCACTTTATAACCAATTGAGTACTTTGATGTGTGTTCAGTATTGTGATGGAAAGAATAGTGGAGCCAGATTGTGCATAGAAAGATCCAGAGATCACGAACGTGGTGGTGACCAGATGGTTTGCTTTATTGATGTAGTTGAATAATAAAATGTTTGTCACATCAATGGAAGTAAGTGTGGCACTTAAGAATTTATTGTGACTTTTTTTTAACTGGATAAGAGTAAGTAGTTGTAAGTAGCAGGGCTGATAAAGAAGATGCTCTTTGCAAAGAAGTAAAGGACATAATAACCAAGTACTTGAACGTTACTCTTTACCAAAGAAGAGGATGCTGCCAAAATCTCAGTAGAATTGGAGGTAATAAAGTTCTTGGATGAGGTGACAATTGATAAGGAGAGGTTGTGCTTAAAAGTTAGCGTATCTCCCAGTGAAGATACAGTGCAGTTGCTTAGAGAAGTGGGGTAAAGACTGCAGAAGGACTTGCTATAATCCTCTGAGTGTTCCTAGTTACAGGATAGCTTGATGTCTGGAAAATGACACTAGTAACATTCAGAGAGGGTGCATTGATCTGCCAGGTGACTACTGTTTAGTTGGAGAAAGGTTTTAGAAGCAAGGAAAGCTTTTATTGACATTTGAAGAAATTTGAGTTGACAAAGGGTGTAACTAGTGTAAACTTTGTAAAGCCAAGATATGTGTGACTAATCTGCTTGACTTTCTTGATGAGATACTAGAGAAGGTCATTAAGAGGGTGTTACTGGCTTTTTAAAACATATTTTTACAAGTGCAAGACCCTGCTGGACATTAAGAACAAATACTACGTGTCTTACCCCATCAGCAAGTGCTCATTGGCAGAGACACTGAAGGAGCTGAACTTGGTGCAGATCATGATGCTGCCTGGAACAGAGGGTGTTGGTGCATGAAGGAGATGTGTAGTCTAACAGCGAGTGATCATACTCGTCACTTTTCTGGTGATTGCAAGACCCTGTTGGACAGCGGTGGAGTGGAATGCTACAAGCCCTGTTCTTTGGTTTATTGGTGAACGGCGGGGAGCTGTGTGGCCTCGGTCGTAGCAAGGACTAGGCCTCAAGCCATGGTGCCACCTAGAAGGAGACATCTGAGTCGGGCGCTCCACTGGAGTGCTGGAGTCAGTGTGGCGTGGTGTCTATGCTGGAGTTTGTGTTCACTTAGCAGAAGACAAGTTGGATTGTGTTCAACTATAGACTGCTGCAACATTCATGGACTCAGGGACTAGGATTTTTTTTGTGTGACTGTGTTTTACTGCTATCTTGTACTGTATGTTCTGGCTATCTTATATGTGCCTTGTGCAGCGTGTGACTGTTGGTACTGTGTTGTGCATTTTGTCCCCGCAGTAACACTGTTTCATTTGGCTGTATTCATTTATTGGTTGAATGACAATTAATCTTGAAGGGAATGCAGCGTTTGAGAAGTCTATGGAATTAAATGGTCTTTAGCATTCCCTCCTTAAGTGGCAGCCTCTCCTAATGCTAATCAGTGACTACCATAAGGAGAGTTCTTTAAGCACTAATCACCCCCAGCCTTTCCAAGGCTGGTTTATTGCACAAATCTGTGTTCTTAAGTGCCATGCTGCTATTTCTAATATATTAGGATTCGATTACATCTTTTTTCAGGAATGCATTGCCATTACGACAGACGAAGTTAGAGGAGTCCAATTCAATCCAATTTGTAGACTTTTGGACTGAGTCTTTAAAAACAAATCTATATTATTTAGTCATAGTCCAATTTTTTTAAGGGATCTGAACAGAACACTGCTGCCTGTAAGGAGTTTATACGTTCCCCTTATAGAAACATAGAAAATAGGTGCAGGAGTAGGCCATTCGGCCCTTCGAGCCTGCACCGCCATTTATTATGATCATGGCTGATCATCCAACTCAGAACCCCGCCCCAGCCTTCCCTCCATACCCCCTGACCCCCGTAGCCACAAGGGCCATATCTAACTCCCTCTTAAATATAGCCAATGAACTGGCCTCAACAGTTTCCTGTGGCAGAGAATTCCACAGATTCACCACTCTCTGTGTGAAGAAGTTTTTCCTAATCTCGGTCCTAAAAGGCTTCCCCTCTATCCTCAAACTGTGACCCCTCGTTCTGGACTTCCCCAACATCGGGAACAATCTTCCTGCATCTAGCCTGTCCAATCCCTTTAGGATCTTATACGTTTCAATCAGATCCCCCCTCAATCTTCTAAATTCCAACGAGTACAAGCCCAATTCATCCAGTCTTTCTTCATATGAAAGTCCCGCCATCCCAGGAATCAATCTGGTGAACCTTCTTTGTACTCCCTCTATGGCAAAGATGTCTTTCCTCAGATTAGGGGACCAAAACTGCACACAATACTCCAGGTGTGGTCTCACCAAGGCCTTGTACAACTGCAGTAGTACCTCCCTGCTCCTGTACTCGAATCCTCTCACTATAAATGCCAGCATACCATTCGCCTTTTTCACCGCCTGCTGTACCTGCATGCCCACTTTCAATGACTGGTGTATAATGACACCCAGGTCTCGTTACACCTCCCCTTTTCCTAATCGGCCACCATTCAGATACTAATCTGTTTTCCTATTTTTGCCACCAAAGTGGATAACTTCACATTTATCCACATTAAATTGCATCTGCCATGAATTTGCCCACTCACCCAACCTATCCAAGTCACCCTGCATCCTCTTAGCATCCTCCTCACTGCTAACACTGCCACCCAGCTTCGTGTCATCCGCAAACTTGGAGATGCTGCATTTAATTCCCTCATCCAAGTCATTAATATATATTGTAAACAACTGGGGTCCCAGCACTGAGCCTTGCGGTACCCCACTAGTCACCGCCTGCCATTCTGAAAAGGTCCCGTTTATTCCCACTCTTTGCTTCCTGTCTGCTAACCAATTCTCCACCCACACCAATACCTTACCCCCAATACCGTGTGCTTTAAGTTTGCACACTAATCTCCTGTGTGGGACCTTGTCAAAAGCCTTTTGAAAATCCAAATATACCACATCCACTGGTTCTCCCCTATCCACTCTACTAGTTACATCCTCAAAAAATTCTATGAGATTCGTCAGACATGATTTTCCTTTCACAAATCCATGCTGACTTTGTCCGATCATTTCACCGCTTTCCAAATGTGCTGTTATCACATCCTTGATAACTGACTCCAGCAGTTTCCCCACCACCGACGTTAGGCTAACCGGTCTATAATTCCCCGGTTTCTCTCTCCCTCCTTTTTTAAAAAAGTGGGGTTACATTAGCCACCCTCCAATCCTCAGGAACTAGTCCAGAATCTAACGAGTTTTGAAAAATTATCACTAATGCATCCACTATTTCTTGGGCTACTTCTTTAAGCACTCTAGGATGCAGACCATCTGGCCCTGGGGATTTATCTGCCTTCAATTCCTTCAATTTACCTAACACCACTTTCCTACTAACATGTATTTCGCTCAGTTCCTCCATCCCACTGGACCCTCTGTCCCTTACTATTTCTGGAAGATTATTTATGTCCTCCTTAGTGAAGACAGAACCAAAGTAACTATTCAATTGGTCTGCCATGTCCTTGCTCCCCATAATCAATTCACCTGTTTCTGTCTGCAGGGGACCTACATTTGTCTTTACCAGTCTTTTCCTTTTTACATATCTATAAAAGCTTTTACAGTCCGTTTTTATGTTTCCTGCCAGTTTTCTCTCATAATCTTTTTTCCCCTTCCTACTTAAGCCCTTTGTCCTCCTCTGCTGAACTCTGAATTTCTCCCAGTCCTCAGGTGAGCCACTTTCTCTGGCTAATTTGTATGCTTCTTCTTTGGAATTGATACTATCCCTAATTTCTCTTGTCAGCCACGGGTGCACTACCTGCCTTGATTTATTCTTTTGCCAGACTGGGATGAACAATTGTTGTAGTTCATCCATGCAACCTTTAAATGCTTGCCATTGCATATCCACCGTCAATCCTTTAAGTGTCATTTGCCAGTCTATCTTAGCTAATTCACGTCTCATACCTTCAAAGTTACCCCTCTTTAAGTTCAGAACCTTTGTTTCTGAATTAACTATGTCACTCTCCATCTTAATGAAGAATTCCACCATATTATGGCCACTCTTACCCAAGGGGCCTCTCACGACAAGATCACTAATTAACCCTTCCTCATTGCTCAAAACCCAGTCCAGAATAGCCTGCTCTCTAGTTGGTTCCTCGACATGTTGGTTCAAAAAACCATCCCGCATACATTCCAAGAAATCCTCTTCCTCAGCACCTTTACCAATTTGGTTCACCCAGTCTACATGTAGATTGAAGTCACCCATTATAACTGCTGTTCCTTTATTGCACACATTTCTAATTTCCTGTTTAATACCATCTCCGATCTCACTACTACTGTTAGGTGGCCTCTACACAACTCCCACCAGCGTCTTCTGCCCCTTGGTGTTACGCAGCTCTACCCATATCAATTCCACATCTTCCCGGCTTATGTCCTTCCTTCCTATTGCGTTAATCTCTTCTTTAACCAGCAACGCCACCCCACCTCCCCTTCCTTCATGTCTATCCCTCCTGAATATTGAATATCCCTGAACGTTGAGCTCCCATCCCTGGTCACCCTGGAGCCATGTCTCTGTGATCCTAACTATATCATAATCATTAATAACAATCTGCACTTTCAATTCATCCACCTTATTACGAATGCTCCTTGCATTGACACATAAAGCCTTCAGGCGCTCTTTTACAACTCCCTTAGCCCTTATACAATTATGTTGAAAAGTGGCCCTTTTTAATGCTTGCCCTGGATTTGTCGGCCTGCCACTTTTACTTTTCTCCTTTGTACTTTTTGCTTCTACCCTCACTTTACACCCCTCTGTCTCTCTGCACTGGTTCCCATCCCTCTGTTGTGAACTAACCTCCTCACGCCTAGCCTCTTTAATTTGATTCCCACCCCCCCAACCATTCTAGTTTAAAGTCACCTCAGTAGCCCCCGCTAATCTCCCTGCCAGGATATTGGTCCCCCTAGGATTCAAGTGTAACCCGTCCTTTTTGTACAGGTCACGCCTGCGCCAAAAGAGGTCCCAATGATCCAAAAACTTGAATCCCTGTCCCCTGCTCCAATCCCTCAGCCACGCATTTATCCTCCACCTCATCGCATTCCTACTCTCACTCATGACCACGAGTTTCCTCCCATGCTCCAAAGACTACCGGTTGGTAAGTTAATTGGTTAATTGTCCCATGATTAGGCTAGGAATAAATTGTGAGATCGCTGGGCAGTGTGGCTCAAAGGGCCGGGAGGGCCTACTCTGCACTATATGTCAATAAATAAATAAATAAATAAATAAATAAACTTAATGTTATACAGCCACAAGAAAATATCATGCAGATTGTTTTTTTTTTCAATTTTATGATGCTTCAAATGTAGCAACAATATTTAGGAGCTTCCATTTACCATTCCTGAAATACCTTCTGGGTAACTGCATAAGGGGCTCTTCAACTGTTCTACACATGGAGCGCTTATTAAACATCATCTCAGGAATTATACTTTTTGTGGATGTTCCCCAATATGTTTTTTTTAAAAAAAAAGAGATCCAGTCCTGACTGTGACATCTGGAGATTTGGAAAACAATTCAAATGAAATCCAACCTGTAATTGAGTATTCTTTTGTTGTAGGAGTTTTGAGAATAACTGGAATATCTACAAGCTACTGGCACACCAGAAGCCTTCTGTGACTAAGGTAAACTTTTGTGACTGCGATGCATCCGATTTGCAGTTTGGGCCTATTGCATGGGTGCATCAGGTGAACGACAAGCGAAGCCACAATCTTGGCTGCGATAGCATTTCACAGGGTTCACTTACCAGAGTGACCTGGGATGACAGGCACACAGGAGGGTAATGTGATGAGTGTGGGGATGGGCTGCAGAACAACACATCATAAGAGGCTATATTACTCACAACAAATTTTCCTGAGTGTCACAAGTAGGAGGAACTTGCCCAGTCATTGTACAGAGCATTGGTGAGACCACATCTTAACAACTGCTTTCAGATCTGGGCCCAGGAGAGGAATATGTTGCTCTTGCAGGTGTTGCAGTTCAGACTCCCCGTGATGACTTTGGGAATAAAACAGTTTACAATGACTGGCTGAATAAATTAGGGCCAAATTCCATTGTCTGGGGGATGATTATGAAGAGGGCTAACTGCTTAAAATGATTAAAGGATTTAATGGTGTAGAGAGAAATGATTTCTTTTTGTGAGGAGGTCCCACAAGAGTGGGAATTAGGATTTTACTCTGTGGGATATTCTAAGAAGCACTTTAGTCAAAGTGCAGTGAAACTCTGGGAAAAACTTTCCCCAAAGATGTTGAGTTGGAAATCAAGTATTAAGTGAGATAACTTTTCATTGCATCAGCGTATTAAAGAATAAGGAACTCTGGATAAATTGAGTTGGATACAGATGGCCACTGTTGGGTAAGGAAGTTTGGAACTGAGAGAAAAGACTTTTATCATAAATCAGAGGGGTAAACCAGAATGTCTTTCGGTAGATCGCCTTAAACCAGCCCACCAAGATTTGGAGGATTCTGCTCCCATGCCCCTGCCATCACGACTTGACCATGGGCATGTCAACACACCACTGGACGAGCCAGGAGCACCTGCTGTTCCTCCACCCATGGAACATAGGACCTGAGCCAAGTGGCTTGTCCGAGCTCCAGACAGGTTTTAGTGAATTTTGGGGAGTGAGGGGGTGGTCCTGTGTAGGGTAAGGTAATTGGTGGAAATGTACAGAATTCATAACCACCAGCAGGTTCAGATTCATTTTAGGAGGCTGGTCTGATGTGATGACATAATTTCGTGAGGTTCAATTACCACGCTTCATGTTCAGTTTTTGGAGTTCAGTAAATGAGTTGTTACAGTTTTTCTTAAATATAAAATGCCTCATGTCGTTTTATTTGTGAAAACCTGCACCACAATCTAATGGAATTGCAGAGCACATTTGAGATGCTGAGTACTGTCTTCTATAACTGCCCCATTATACATCAGTTGCTTTTCTTTACTTGTCTACAGTGCTCTCCTTCAGATACCCAGTTATGGCTTTAAGCACAAATCCCCTCTACTGCTGTATCCGTCATTTGGGCATGGTACATGTATGGTGATATATACAGTACACTCAGTGGCCACTTTATTAGGTACCTCCTGTACCTGATAAAAATGGTCACTGAGTATATGTTAGTGATCTGCTGCTATAGTCCATGCACTTCAAGGTGGGATGTGTTGTGTATACAGAGATGCTTTTCTGTACACCACTGTTTTAATGTGTGGTTATTTGAGTTACTGTCGCTCTGGGTGTTTTCTTTGTTTTTGCACAATCCTCTGTAAATTCTAGAGATGTTATGTGTGAAAATCCAAGGAGATCAACAGTTTCTAAGATGCTCAAACCACCCCACCTGGCAGCAACAATTATTCAATAGTCAAAGTCGCTTGGATCATATTTCTTCCTGGTTCTTATGTTAGGTGTGAACAACAATGGAACCTGTTGACTATGTCTACATGATTTTATGCACTGAGTTACTGCCACGTGATTGGCTGATTGTATTTTAGCATTAACATGCAAGCTTACCGAATAAAGTGGTCAACTATGTGTATGTACAGTAGGCACAACTACAGTGACAGCTGGCTGTTAACAGCCAGCTCCAGTGTGGCTGAGTTATCATAGCCTCTTTACACCATATAAAAAGGATCTGTTACAATAGAACTATTATTTTGTCTGGTACCCTACCCCTTGCTGACCTGTACATACACCATGCGTAGTGATAACTGAGAGTGGCCCAGGGAAACGTGGAAACAGATGTTCTCATCTCATGACTGTATATTGCAGACTGCTTTTGATAAATGGGCAAGTGCCCATGATGAGGCCATTCGATGCCTTGCTGACATCTTGCTTTGTTTTCTCGTTTGCATAGAGTAATTTCAATCTGGCCATCATGAATATTGGAGCTCCAGCAGCAGGGATGAATGCAGCCGTGCGTTCCGCAGTCCGGGTTGGGCTGTCAGCTGGTCACACAGTCTACACTGTTAGCGATGGTCTAGAAGGTTTCTCCACAGGGCAGGTAAGAGGCGTTTAATTCCAAGACATTGGGGTCCCTGTGGTTATGCTAGTATGAGTCACAGATATGGTTTAACTCTGTCCAGGTAGGCATGAGCTGCTCAGCATTAGCAATGCTTCCACTTTGAGATCATGGGGGAGATGTGATATGTCTACCTGGAGATAAAAGTACCGTATTCTTTAATATTGCCCATCACCAGAGGTGAGACCTACTGTATGTTTAAATAGCACTGATGTGAGCAATCTCAGAATTGCTCAATCAGTGGAGCTGTGGGTCACTAATAGATCACCAGTGGCATTGCTCACATTGCATTTCCTTATAAATGGTGGCCCTTTTGTGGCATTGCTTACAGTGAGGACAGAAGGCATGTAGTTGTGTGTAGATGGATATTCAACATATCTCCAGAAATTTTGCCTGCTCTCAGAAAAGAGCTACGTGCATGAAATTGTCAGTGTTCTGTTACTACTATGAAAGTGACACTGGAATTGTCTTCTCTTTCTTCTGCAGATTAAGGAAGTGAGTTGGCGTGATGTTGGAGGCTGGACTGGACAAGGCGGGTCGCTGCTGGGCACTAAACGGTAGTTATCACCGCAGCCCCTGAGATGACTGTAATGGCTGCATGTGGACAGGACACTCTCTGCAGCATCTGACTGTTTACTCAGAACAACTGAGTATTTTCAGGATCATTTGAACTAGTCTTGCTGCACTCGATTGATTGAATTGGTCCTTTTCCACAATAGCTCCGAGGGTATTTATCCAGTTCCTTTCCAGTTGAACCCGAGTGCAGGCAGTGGGCTTTAGATCACAGCAGTTCAGTTCCCTCCCCCTTCAGGCATTGGCGCTGTGCCCACCTGCTTCTGCACAAACAGCTAATTCTTCATAACTTTCTGCATTGTTTTAAGTCTCTCCCTTGTAACTGTTATATTCTAATACACAGTTCCAACTTCTCCCTGTCTGTTGATCAAAGGCTTGCGTCCACTCTACCTTAGTTTACATGCTGCTATTTCATCTGTTTGTTTGCAGGACACTCCCCGAAAAGTGCATGGATAAGCTCGTGCAGCAAATACGTAACCATAACATCCACGCTCTGCTGATCATTGGCGGGTTTGAGGTGAGGCACGTGCCACATTCTCATTCATTCTGTGCGGCTTTTTGCTTCTGTTTATCCCAGTCACTGTGCTATTCGTGGTCATTTTCACACTGTCCCAGTTTCCGTGCTCACACGGTATCTTGTGGACTGCTGATGAGGTTGTTTTGGCCAGTTCTCATCAGTGCCATCTGTTAATGTACAACAGTACTGCACTTGTATCATATGTGGCATGTTTTAGCTGAGCTTGTAGCATCAAACCTACTATTTTGCCGTATTTTCCAGTGACCACACACATGGAATCTCGTTTGCCTTAACTTGGTGCGTGTGCATGATAAGTCAATACTGCTGTCTCTTGCTATGGCTTGCTGTGCTATGCACTCCCATTGGTATACACAGAGAACTTAGACACACAAGATTCTAATCTTGTGTCAAATTCTTAGAGTCCTGCAAATTTTTATGATAGTTTTTTGGAAGTGATTCCCACAAATTCAGTGGAAGAGGTATGTTGCTTGCCTTAGTTCTTTTTTTAAAAAAAAAATCCCTTGCTAAATTAGTGTTTCTATCCCTCTGCTGGTAGGTCAAAGGCAATGCTACAGCACTGGGTTAGTTGGAGCAAAGGTATGATGGGGTATCTGATCATGGGTCGAGCTGTCAAAGTATGGGGGTGAGTGTCAGTTGTACGTGGCTTCAAGGCCTTGCTGACTTGAGCACAATTGTGGAATGTTCCAACTCTGCTCCCCTCCCCAGCATACTCCACCACAAATATTAAGGGCTTTTAATTAACTTCTAGTAGATCCCACCTCACTGAAGCAAAAAAAGGCTGCAGAGGCCGGATATCTGGAATAAACTGAAAATGCTTTGAAATACACAACTCAAGCAACAACTATGAAAGGGAAAATCAGAGTCAGTGTTTCGGGGCAATTACCCTTCCCTGAGCCTCTCAGCAGCTCTGCAAAAGGGTGATTAACTTGGACTGTTTCTCCCTCCACAGATGCTGCCTGACCTGCTGTGCATTTCTGTGATCATTACCCATTATCTTTTGTTTGTTCCTTCCTTTCCAAGAACCTTCCAAACCTAGTTAAGCTCCCTTATTCTCCACTAGTGAAAGGCATTCCTTGCCCTCCTGCCTTCCTTTCCCTCTCCTATCCCGGCAACTGAACATCCCACCAGTCTCATCTTTGAGGAGTTCCCCACTTTAGGAGGCGTTGGTGACAAAGCACACGGTTTAATGGAGTTGTTTCTCCCACTGCAGGCCTTTGTAGCAGCTCTGCAGTTGACCGAGGGGCGGGACCACTACGAGGAGCTCTGCATCCCCATCTGTGTCATCCCTGCCACCATTAGCAACAACGTGCCAGGAACTGACTTCAGCCTGGGCTGTGACACTGCTGTCAATGCAGCCATGGAGGTAAGGTCAGGTTGAAGCACTGGGTGGCAGCAGAGCATTCAGCCTGTCAAGCAGGTCAATAGAATGGAAACACATTCACCCCACCAAGCTTATTAATATATTCAATGAGAGACCATTGAAGTTACTGATCACGTTGTGATGAGAGAGCATGTCAACTTTGCAGTCCTACTGGTGAAAGTATCCCACTAGGATTGGTGTTGGTGGGGAGGGTGGGGCTGAAAAGAAATGCAGGCAGGATGTTCGCACTGGCCTTGGTGTGGATGGTAGGGAGGAACTGGGTCTTGGTGCTGTGAGGTTCAGGAAATGGAAGACATACTACCCCCAGTCTTCAGCAGACATACTCGAGCTAACTGAGTTCCCTGTGACCTGGAAAGAGATGAATTGCTCATATTCCCTAATAACATTGTTTAAAAAAAGGTAATTGGTTGTTTAGTGGGAAAGTGGATGGATCTCCATTTCAAGTGGGATGTGTTCAGAAGGGACCAGCACAGCTAACGGCTCCCCTGAGACCGGGTTATCCCCCGTTTTGTTCCGCCTTCCCGGGGTCCGTGTCTAATTTGCGGTTCTCCCCCCACAGACTTGTGATCGCATCAAGCAGTCAGCTTCAGGAACCAAGCGCCGGGTCTTCATTGTGGAGACCATGGGAGGTTACTGTGGCTACCTGGCCTCCGCCACTGCTCTGGCTGTCGGGGCTGATGCTGCTTACATCTACGAAGACCCGATCAATATCCATGACCTGACGGTAAGTTGTGATCTGGATGGGGGTTAGTGTCGAGTCTCTTTAATCCACACTGAGGGTGCTCCTTGCTGCAATCTGCCATCACGGCCAGGGTGCTCTCTTCAGTAGACCCCCTACATCGATTGGCACAGTTTCCTACCAGGAATTCAGTTACTTTGTGGTTCAGGCTAAATGTATTTGTTTTTATTTTTATTTAAGCATGATAAAAGACCCTTCTGGCCCATAATCCTGTGCCACCCATTTACACCCATGTGACCAACTGACCTACTGGAATGTGACGGAAAACCGGAGGAAACCCACGTGCTCACAGGGAGAACGAACAGACAGCGGCAGAATTGAACCCAGGTCGCAGGCGCTGTAATAACCATACATGACCTCGCCGCCCCTTGGTGTGATGAGTGTTTTCTCCAGCATGAAACTATACAAAAATAGCCATTCAGCCCTGTGCCAGCTCTCTGAAAGAGCTTTTCGACTCAGTACACCTTTTTCTCTGGAGATTATTTCCTGATCAATTATTCCCCCAACAGCTTCTACCATCCGTACAGCTTTGCACCCTGGATCACGGTTCCATGATGGTTTCCTTACTCGTTCTTTCCTACTTCTGCAGCACTTCAAAATCTCTGCCTTCCTTCTGATTTCAGGGCCCTTTTGCCAGTGCAGCTGTTTCTCCAGGGTGCAAATATCCTGCACTGGGAGCTGGCCATTTACTTCTGGGGTCTGGGGAGTGGCAGTGTGGGGGTGGGGTGTGAGAGTGTGACTGATTCTCCAGGGTTACTGCATTGGGAGCTGGCCATTTATTTCGGGGATGTGGGGAGTGGCAGTGTGGAGTGTGGCTGTTTCTGCAGGGTTACTCCTTTGAGAGCTGGCCATTTATTTCTGGGGTCTGGAGGGGATGCAAGTTTAGGAGCAGTTTTTCCTTGCTGCTTACCTTCTGACACTGGGTTCCGCAGGCCAACGTGGAGCACCTGACGGAGAAGATGAAGACGACAGTGCAGCGTGGGCTGGTGATAAGGTACGTTCTGTGGGCAAGCAGGATGTGGCCTCCTGCAAAACCCAGGAGAATGCACTCCCTCTACCAGCCTTGATGTCTCCAGCTGACACCCTCACCTGGCCCTTGGCTTCCATAACTCCAATCCCAGATACTGGAGCACAACTGGTAAAGGGTGTGCAGCAGAGTCCTCAGTGCTGCCAATATCCCAGCAGGGACGTGGTTTCCAGTATTCCAGTCTGCATCACACAGGTTACAGATGATCTTGGCTGCTATGTTTGCCATTGTCTGACATGAGTATTGGTAGAAACTAATGACATCAAGTGATTTTGAAATCCAAATACATATCCTTACCTGGAAATGGGAAAATACTGTACCCTCCCCAAGACCACAGATTGGGGCTGATCCTGATTTTCTTTTCTCGCAAGTGGAGAGCAGGTCTGTATGATGCCCAAATCCAGTCTGTGTGCTCCATTTGAAGTCCTTTGAGCACTGAGCCAAGTTCCCCATTTTGAGCTGACCACCAGAGGGAGCCTTTGAGATACCAAGGTCACTCCCGTTTACTGAAGCTTGGCCTCTTTCAGAGGACTTGAATCTGAAATTAGGATTGTGTTGGATTTATCTCTTGATGAGTTGAGAACAATATTGCTGGACAGTTGCCTCTGACTAGGGATTTGCAGTTGCCATGGATACTAGCCTCTCAGCTTATTTCCACTGGCAGACTTGAACAATAGCTATGGTCAGGTGAGTTCAGTTGGTCCTTCCTTCCAGCCCACCTCTGCTGTGCTCACCCCTACTGTTGTGCTATTCAGTGTGGATGAGGAAGACCTTTTCCTTTCCTGACTTTTCCTTCACACCCCAAAGAAACTTTGCCATGACCAGAAGGAGGTTAACCTCTCCTCCCTGACATTTCAGTTTATTTAGCCATTGAAAGCATTACAGCAGAGTCCAATTTCATTCTCACCCAATGCCAGCTAGGACATGTTTTACAACAGGATATTAAAATAGGCTCCCTGTTCTGTGGAGGTGACCTGCCCATTATCCACTGTTGTCCCCAGTCAAGGTCAGCCAGTTTGGCACAGGAGGGCAGATTAGTCCTGCACCTTTCTGTCTCCAACTACTAGTGGTTGAGCTGGACTCTGTCTGATCCAATTTGTCCTTACGTATATTAGGCTGGTACAGACAGACCCTGAGGATTATCTGGGTTGGGACTCTAGCTCAGAGGTGGGAATGTTATCACTGGAATATATTCCCCTTGTTAGCTGGTACCATGGTCACACATCATCACTCAGTCCTGGCAATGGTTCCAGGTGCTACAAACACCTGTGAATGGGGGCACTGGGGAGGGTAGCTGAAAATTTCACAAGGTGTTTGCTGGAGGTGTGTAAATGGGATGAGGAAACTAATCAGGCATGATTTAATGGAAGGGCCACTTCCTGTCCTGACTTATAAGAGAAACAGTTTGCACACTTCCAACACACACACAGGATACGGAGTACTGTGTGATCAGCAGGAATTGGGACTGCAATTTGCTACTCCGAGCTCCAGTACACTGAGCCTGAGCTTGGCTCTGGTAGTTGCCTAACTTGACCTCCACAATACAGGGTCTGGGCAAGCTTTTCCCAGTCTCCTCACAGGTAGTGAAGTAGTTGACTGAAGGGGAAGATGAGGTGGGTTCTTCCCCTCCCTCCAATCCGCCCCCCCCAAAAAAAATCAGTGTTATCAGAGGTGATGTCTCTTATGTTTCCATATGAAATTGACATGAGCTTTCTTCTTCCATCAAGAAATGAGAAATGCCACCCACACTATACCACGGAATTCTTGTACAACCTGTACTCTGCTGAGGGGAAGGGCGTATTTGACTGTCGTACCAATGTGCTGGGCCACATGCAACAAGTGAGTCTGAGGGCACAGAGCCTACTGGCCACCTAATGAAGCTTTAGTGGGGGGGGGGGTGGTGCTATATTCAGTTGTTCAACCATTGGAGAGGCAGTTGGCTCAATCATTCCCAGTAACGTATCCTGTTTTGGATAAATCCCTGTGCCGTGCTTCTCTGGATATTTCCAGTTTCCAGGTTTTTCTCCCACTAATCCCCAATCTGACATTCTTGAGTTATTTGATCTTTACAAGGAGCAAGGTGCTTACTAGTTTAGTCTTCGTTCCTAGAGAATCCGGGGACTTGGAGCCCAACAGGATCTTAAACATTCCCAGAATGTTAGAGCTGTTCATTAGACATTTAAAAACAAAAAGATTAGTTAAATTTAGTGTGGCTCCTTTACAAATCAAAACAATAGAAATTATTTTAAGAGCAAGAAATGGCAGTGAAATTTCACAAAAGAAAATATTTCTATCTTCATACGAATAGTAAAGGTCATAGAAAGTTAATCAACAGAGAATCCAACAGTGGGTAAGTGAATGGGCCCCCAGACTATAATGACCTATACTTTGGGTTTTGAAACAGGTGGCTTGTAAGAATAGTGGATGCCCAGATGTCTAAAACTTTGTAGATTCAACAACCAATCTCACAGTTTAGAAGGTCACAAATGTAACCCCAAGGAGTGATATCCTTGTTGGTGAGGTAATGCAGTGAAGGTGTGTCACATTGATTCGGGGATGATGAGGTTATCACACGAGCAATCGAGTAGATTGCGCCTGTATTTGCTTGAGCTTCGAATGAGAGCAGATTTCATTGAAATATAACAGTTTTTACAGGGCTTGCCAGGATAACTGCATGGTGTTTAGAACCGAAATGGTCAGGGTGTGTGATGCCAGTGGAAAATGTGTGGCTTTTGAGATCTATCAGACCTTTAACATTCCAGAATCCTGGCCGGCAGCAGTACGGATTGGGGTTGCAGAGGGCATGTCCAGAGTACTGTGGGAAGGGTTGGGTAGGTCAGCACAGTCAGGGGATGTGGGGCGGGGGTGGAGGGAACTTATGACAAATGGGATACTTTATGGTGGGATTGATTGCAGAAACAATCACGTGTCTTGTGGCCCATCGTCTGCTCTTACGATGGTTGAGCTGCTGAACTCCTGGTAGCATGAGGGTCATGTCTGGGCACTTTAATAATGCTGGTGTTTATTATCAGCAAATGCCCCTTGCTGAGCCCAGATCATCAGTGCCCACATCACAGTGACCAGGAAGGTGAGCAATAGGACCACACTTCAGGATTTTGACCCCTTTCCTGCACATTCTGTTTGCCACCTTTCTCCCGCACATGAGCTTTCACTTTGCTTTCCTCTCTCTCTATCATCAGGGAGGCGCTCCTACCCCGTTCGATAGGAACTTTGGTACAAAACTGGGTGTGAAGGCTGTGCAGTGGCTTACGGAGAAGCTCCAGGAGTCCTACAGGAAAGGTATGCTGTGCGGCCTGGCTCTGGGGTTGTGGTGGGGGTGAGCCATTTCGGTCTGCACTGCCTCGGGCATGGCACAATTCTGTAGCAGGAATTGGTGAAGAAATGTTTCTTAGGGCAGTGAAGAAACTTGTACTTCCATGTGGCTTGTGAAGTGGAGAACAGGAAGCAGGGGAAGGAAATCAACAGTGTCCCCCTAAACATTGAGGAAGTGGAGAGAAACCTCAGGTGCTTCTGGAACCAGCAATGACTTCAAATCTTTAATTGAGTTCATAGAGTTATATAGCACAGAAACAGGCCCTTCAGCCCAACTGGCTATGCCTGCCAACCAACCATACCCCATACAAACAAGTCACTTTTGCTTGTGTTTGGCCCATAACCTTCTAAGCCTTTCTAACCCATGTACCTATCCACCTGTATTTTAAAAGTTGTTCTTACACCTGCCTCCATTATTTTCTCTGGCAGTTCATTCTACATACACACCATCCTTTGTGTTAAAACATTGCCGCTCAAGTTCCCATAAAATGTTCCCCTCTCACCTTAAACCTATGCCTCCGATTCTTGATTCCACAGCTCTGGGAGGAAAACTGATTGCATTGACCACCGCAATGCCCGTCATTTTGCTCTTCTGCCCAAGAATGACTTGAGGTGACCTTTCTAAAGCACCTGTCAAGTTCACCAGTACACTGAGCATCACTTTCTCCCAGGTACTGAATCTAAGAAATGCCCCCTGCACAATTCCTGAGCAGCAGAATGACCTTGCAACAATGGGGAAACAGCAGTAATGTCAGACTTTCATAGTGTCTTCGTTGTAATCACTCTCTTTGTAACCGACTTGCCTCCTCTTATGTAGGGAGAGTCTTCGCCAACTGTCCGGAGACCGCCTGTGTCCTGGGAATGAACAGGAAGGCCCTGGTTTTCCGACCTGTCACAGAACTGAAGGGGGAAACCGACTTTGAGTAAGTGGCTGAGGATTTGGGGGTGGGTGTAGAGGCTCAGGACCTTGGCCCTTCAAGGAGCTGTTGGGTGGGGTTATGATGAACACAAGGCATCCAGAAAGTGAGCGAGAATGGTTCCTTGCACTAAGCAGTCCTTATCCCAGCATTAGATTTCATGTGATTAACAATACATTAGTCTTCATTAAGGCAATGCCTCTAAAATAATAAAAATGCCCCCAGACATTTTCTGTGGGTGTAAGAGACATAACTTTACACTGAACTTTGAAGGTTGTCAGAGGCTGGGACAAAGAGAGAGGTTTTGAAGGGAAGAGGGGATCTCCAGATTTAGTACCCTTGGCAACTAAAGTCACAGAATCAGCAAGAAGTCACTTTTGTACACGAGGTCCTCTCAATTAGCAACAGAGGGCTGAACCCGCACATGTAGACAGTGTGCACCAAGCAACCCTTTGTCAAGAGATGGGCCTGCCACATCATCACTCATAGCCACCAATCCCAAACTCATCTCAGTGGAAGTCCGGTGCTCGAGTCTGTGTCTAGAAGGACTGGGGTGCAATCAAACACTGTAGGACCAGACACTACACATGTGACTTGCATTACCTCCAGTGTATGGGGGACTGATTACCACAGGGGCAGTCATCATCCTCTGAAACCCTGTTTTCTGCTCTGGTTGATGGGCATTTGTTATTATTTATCCATATCCCCAGTGCCAGTGATAACCTTCAGGTTGTTGGAATTTTCATTTTTATTTGAACTCTTTCCCCTCCTTTCCCCCCAACCAAACCTCAGCAGTTGAGGTGGGAGGGGGGATTTTCCCACAAAAGTTGGAGTTCTTCCTAATATATGTGGTGCTGTAATTTGATTTACATACAGTGCACTCTTGTTTGGCCACACCTCTTCATCACCTGGAAGATAAAAGATTATTAGAAGGGCAAGAAAACCGAGTGGAGGTGGGGGTCAGACTTTGTGCTGATCAGTAGGAATGGACACTTGTTGGATGGAGGATGTAAATGGATCTGATGGAAGAGATGGGGTTGGGATTGTGACTAGCTGGCTGGGATTGATCCTCTCATTCTCTACGTGTGTTTCCAGGCACCGGATGCCCAAGGAGCAGTGGTGGCTGAGGCTCCGGCCTCTGCTGAAGATGTTGGCCAAGTACCAGACTGGCTTCGACAACTACATCACAGGGAAGGTGGAGCACGTGAACCGGAGGAGCCTCAGTGTGGAGTCTGGTTTCTGAGAGAGGCAGCTTGCTAGCACTTTCTCCCCCCCCCCCACCAATGCATTTCACCCCTTTACTGTGTCCAACTGTGAACTGGTGTACAATAGCTTGCTCCTGTAGAGCACATGAAACTTAGAACATTCCTTGGTGCTTTAGGCACACTTTCAGACTAAAGGAGTTTTACACCCCAAGTGGTAACAGCATTGGCCCTGAAGAGGCAATCTCCCTTGCACTCTTAGAGCAAGATATTCTCTCTCCCCTTCCCTCTCCTCAAGTTCTGCAACTACAAGAACTCCAAACAAAGCAAACAGTATTCTTACTATTTTTAGTTGATTGGCTTTTGGTGAAAGTAGTCTAATGCTTCCACTCAGTGCAATAACTCGAGTCTGTCTGAAGGGTGAAAGCACAGAGAAAGGAAGTGGGGATGGTTGGAATAGTATTTTTTCAGTCTTTCTAGACAATCACATGTGACTGGGAATGAGTGGGGAGGGGTGCCGAAGACCAAGTCACAAAGTGAGCGTCTTAGCTAACTTCTCCAGTCGTTCATAGGAAATGCAAACACAGCACTGAGATAACTACCTCCCCACATCTAACCACAGCAAAGCATTTCCCAAAAATAATTGTGAAAGCATAGCTGTTGTGTCTGTACATTCTGTGTCAGTCAATTCTAGTGCTGAATGCACACTCCTACTTTTAACACTTGTTTTGAGTACACTTATGTCAACCTCCAAAATTTACTGATGTTACTTAAATTGCCGCTCGATTGCAATGAAGGGCCAGGAAGTGAATAATACTGATTCTCATTTTCAGAAATGTATTGATCCTGGAATTAATTGTGGTTGATTTTACTAGATTCTTTTAACAACCCCACATTTAAAATTTGAAGCTTAACCACAGTTCATAGCAGGTTTATCTTAAGAAAGTGTTGTCAATGTTTCAGAAACTCAGCCGTGGATTATTGTTGCAAATACATCATGCATTTATCCCAGTGTTTTCAAATGAATAAACATCTGTTAAGTATTAAGGTGGCATTTCCCTTTAAGTATTACTATAGCATGCACTGATCGTGTGGCCATTCCAGCCAAAGCTAAGTGAACAAGTCCTTTGTGTTGTCACTGTTGTGTTCAATCAAGGCAAGGTAGCAGGATGGATTATTATTACTCTGTCCGTCTGGTGGAAAGTGAAAGTCTCCTTTGCCAACTGGTAAACTCGGGTCTGCTTGATGAATGCAGGGTGCAACGTAAGCCGTCTGCAACCTTTCATTAGAGACTGTGCACCAGAGCATAAAAACAGTTTACCTCCTAGCTGGCTGTCGTTCACCTGCCCCAGAGGGATCAACACTTGCACGGTGTTGAGAAGTTCTCTGTGGCAATGTAATACCTTGAAATCTCCCAACAATAATTCAGTGGCGTACCTTAACTGTCATATTCCACCACTTTCATCATTGAGTAAACCATCATTGGCCAGTGTATCTAATATGTGCAATGGCTTTCTGTGGGCTCTATGTATATAAAATTGTCTGCATCATGTACTGACATTGAAATTTGAACTAGATAGATTATGTCTTGTGATTAAATTTATATTGCACAATGGCTGTAGTCTGTGAAATTATTTTTGTGTTCATTGAAACCCTTTGGCATTTTATTGGCCTTATTCACATTTACCTGCCTGGAAAGGATATGCCCACGTAGTATTGAGCATGCATGCTAAGTGGGCAGCAATGTGACTTTTGTTACCCATATTTTACAAATCCCTTCCATCACTTTATTGCATCCCCTGACCTTGGAGCTGTCCCCATATGGCAGCTGGAGTATGAATTACCCCTGCCTGTCAGTGCTAAGGATAGATGTACAAAAATTTCCTCTCTCCAGTTGTTCTTTCTAGATAGTTAATAGAATACATCAGAACTGAGGGAAGAAAAACAAATACAATTATTTCCAGTCTCTAGGAATGGAGAACAGTACACCTATAAAGCACAAATGGTAACTTAAATATGACAACCTCAAACAGAAATACTGAAAGAGTTTACAGAAATTAATTTCTTCACCCTACTGCAGTTCCTTAAGGCTGAGGATAACCTGCTTCCATTCCAGTGCTAAGAATTCTACTGAGGCAATGTAAGACCTTCAGCAAATCATAAACATGATATTCTGCAGAATCTAGACTAGGCTGTCTGTCTCCAGACTGTAAAGCCACTCATTGTTATTTGAGTTGCAACCCCAATAAGTGGTATCATCTGCAAAGTTGTAGATTGAGCTAGGGCAGAATGTGGTCATGTGTATAGGGAATAGAGTAGGAGGCTGCATATATGCACTAGTGTTGAGAATAATCATGGCAGAGGTATTGCTGCTTGACCTTACTGAAAATGACCCTCACCTTCCAGGGTTCAGGCACGGACATTGATAAATAGGGTCAGGGTTAGTCCTAGAGATGTGGGTTATGACCAAAGGAAAAAATGGCTGGAGTTGCTTAGCACTTTAGTGCAAGGGTGTTTATTCAGTGTGTCAAAAATCACTTAGAAAAATAGTAAAAATAATGGCAAGAAAAATGCCAATATCTACAAAATGATATCTATAAGAAAACACAATACTCCATACTTATTCTTGTCCAGTGTGAACTAGTAGTCCTGTGTGTGTCTCCCTCTTCAATAAACTTTTTTTCATTAGGTTCAAGGACATACCATTTTTAATCACGATAAGATATAGGAGTGAAATTGAGCCGTTTGGCTCCATCAAGGCTGATGTATTTCCCTCTCTACCCCAGTCTACTGCTTTCTCTCTGTAAACCTTCATGCACTGATAAATCAAGAGCCTAGCAACCTCTGCCTTAAATATAACCAATGGCTTGGCCTCATCATCTGCTTGTGACATCGAATTCCACAGATTCGCCACACTGGCTAAAGAAATTACTTCTCATCTCTGTTCTAAATTGATGTCCCTCTATTCTGTGGTTGTGTCCTCTGGTCTTAATCTCCCCCATAGGAAACATCCTCTCCATTATCTACCCTGTTAAGGTCTTTCAACATTCAATAGGTTTCAATGATATTCTCTCCACCACCACCCGCCCCCATTCTCCTGAGTTGAGTAAAGGCCCAAAGCTATCAAACACTCCTCATATGGTAAGCCTTTCAATCCCAAAATCATTTTTGTGAACCTACTTTGAACCCTCTTCAATGTTAGCAAATCCTTTCTTAGATAAGGGGCTCAAAACTGCTCACAATACCCCAACTGAGGCCTCACCAGTGCCTTGCAAAGCCACATTACATCCTTGCTTTTATATTCTAGTCATTCTCAAAATGAATGTTAACATCACATTTGCCTTCCTCACCATTGACTTCAAACTACAAATTAATCTTTAGGGAATCCTGCATGAGGACTTCCAAGTCCCTTTACACCTCAAGATTTTTAAATTTTCTTTATTTAGAAAATAGTTCACACTTCTTTCTTTTACCAAAGTGCATGACCATACATTTCCTGACAGTGTATTCCATCTGCCACTTTCTTTGCCCATTCTAATCTGTCTATACCCTCTCTGCTTCCTCAAAACTTCTGACGCTCCACCTATCTTCATATAGTCTGCAAACTTTGCCACAAAGCCATCAATTCAATCATCCAAATCATTGACATATAACGTAAAAAGATGCGGTCCCAACACAGACCCCTGTGGAACACCACTAGTCACCAGCAGCTAACCAGAAAAGGCCCCCTTTATGCCCACTCTACCTCCTGCCAAATCAGCCAATGCTCTGTCCATGTTAGTGTCTGTCCTGTAATACCATGGAATCTTAACTTGTTAAGCAGCCTCAGGGTGTGGCACCTTGTCAAAGGCATTCTGAAAGTCCATCTACACAACATCCTCTATTTCTCTTTTATATATACTGCTTGTTAATTCTTGAAAGAAGTCAAGCAGATTAGTGGAAGGCCACCTCTAGGCATGCTTCAGTGATGACTTGCAACTTGGTCTGCAGACGTGCATGTAGTCAAAGGTAGTGGCCACACAGCTGGGTGGACGGGACCACACCATATGTTACCGCAAGCCTGAATGGAGGCAGGTCTCTGAAGGCAGCCAAATTTGAGAAGGATTCTCCACAACCTCTCCGGTCTAACTAAGCAGCATTACTGAACTGTACAGGTCCTTCAAGATGTTGGGCTGCCCTTTTAACCCTTCCCTCCTACATAGCCCTCCATTTTTCTATCATCCATGTGCCTTTCTAAGAATTTCTTAATGTATCTGCAGGCTGTTCCATGCAGTTTGTGTAAAATAAACATACCTCTGACATTCCCCTATACTTTCCTTCAATTATCTTAAAATTATTCCCTTCCGTATTAGCCATTTCTACCCTGGCAAATGCCATTGTGTGACTTGGGACGTAGGTAGTATGTTGGTCATATTGAATTACATAGCAGGCTCTGTTCTTCAGTTCTAGGGCAGTCCTGGAATTGACAAGTGTGGCAGCAGTGAAAAGAGAGGCAGGTTTTTCAGGTAATGAGCGAATGATATATTGAGAAGGTACCCCCTTCTTTACACTGAAAGGCAGAAGAAACCACATTTCTTTACCTCCCCTCCACTGTTCACATTCAGCCAAATCAGGATCACCAGGTTCCACGGTGGAGTTTTAATCTGGTGAAGGCAATGCACCAGGGTTAAACTACCAGCCACTTGCTGTAACTCCTCTGTCCGGTGGACCCTGCATCACCAACCATTACCAGACAGTGCGTATCAGAAGAGGAGCGTGACAAACAGACCCATATGCTGCAACATAAGGACCCTTGGCTGCAGGTTGGAACATATTGAGAGCTGGAACTATAATAATGCTCGACAATAACATTCGTTCCAAGTTATAAATCACAGCCAATTCCATTGACCATAATGTCACATACACGTGTAAAATTAATTACTCCCATCCAATAAACACTGACTTAATTATGGTTTCATTTGCCTTGGAGTCGGATTTAAATCCTAAGCTCGTTGGAGAGGTTCTGATTAATATAACAATGAATTATTACAAGCCTGTGACAAGAGGCTGTTCTGAATAATTGATTTCCATCCTGGCCAATTGTCTAATGCTCTCTGTGAGACCCAGTACTCAAGGGCACATTCGCTAGAATAGTATAGACAAAAGACAGAACCATCGCTGTATTGGAGAGGTTTGATTGGAAAGGTTATTTTCCAATTTAAAAAGAAATTTTGAAAGGAATTAATACCTTTATGCTAACTTTCTCTAGTTACTCTGAAGGTGTTAGTGGCCATCTGAGGCTGCATTTCACAGATACCAGCATCAGGTTTATTATTACTGATATACGGTACGCTCAGTGGCCACTTTATTAGGTACACCTATACACCTAGTAAATGTACATATATAATCATCCAATCGTGTGGCAAAAACTCAGTGCAAAAAAAAAGCATGCAGGCATGGTCAAGAGGTTCATTTGTTAATCTGAACAAACACCAGAATGGGGAAGAAATGTAATCGAAGTGACTTTGACCGTGGAAACGTTGTCGGTGTCAGATGGGGTGGTTTGTGTATTTCAGAAACTGCTGATCTCCTGAGATTCTCATGCACAATAGTCTCTAGGATTTACAAATAATGGTGCAAAAACAAAAAAAAACATCCAGTGAGCAGCAGTTCTGTGGGTGAAAATACCTTGTTAATGAGAGAGCTCTGAGGAGAACGGCCAGACTGGTTCAAGCTGACAGGAAAGCAACAGTAACTCAAATAACCATGCATTACAACAGTGAGATGCAGAAGGACACTTTTGAATGCACAACATGTCAAATATTGAAGAAGATGGGCTACAGCAACAGAAGTCCACAAACAAACACTCAGTGGCCACTTTATTAGGTACAGGAGATACAGTAATAAAGTGGCCATTGAGTGTTTGTTACAAAATGTGTTGGTTTGCAGCAGCAGTACAGTGCAATATAAGTTACAATAGAATTTAAAAAAAACACAAGCAGTGCAAAAAGAGAGCAAAATACTGAACCAACACACATCAAAGTTGCTGGTGAACGCAGCAGGCCAGGCAGCATCTCTAGGAAGAAGTACAGTCGACATTTCGGGCCGAGACCCTTCGTCAGGACTAACTGAAGGAAGAGCAAAATACTGAAGTAGTGTTCAAAGGTTCATGGACCATTCAGAAATCTGATGGTGGACGGGAACAGGCAATTCTCAAAACATTAAGTGTGTTCCTAAAAGCTCATGTACCTCTTTCCTGATCGTGGTAATGCAAAGAGTTCTCTGTGATGGATGCTGTCTTTTTGGGGCATTATCTTTTGAAGATGTCCTCAATGGTGAGGAGAATGTAATCGGGGGAGTAGATCTGGCAACATGTATTAAGTTCCAAGTTCAAGTTTATTGTCATCTGACTGTACATATATACAAACAAATGAAACAACATTCCTCTGGACCACGGTGCACCCACAAAGCATATGTCACACAGAACATAAAACAAAATATTACCACAAATAAGTTAATAACCCATAATTCAAAGTGTATGTAGTGTGTTGCACAGGTAAACCATAAATAACGGTGTTCTAGTGATGAGACCTCGGAGGTGGCAGGGTACTCATTAGTCTCACAGCCTGAGAGAATAAGCTGTTATCAAGTCTGGTGGTCTTAGTCCTGATGCTCTTGCACCTCCTTCCCAATAGTAGTGGGTCAAAGGGCTTGTGGGATGGATGGTAGGGATCCTCAACAATGCCCTGGGCCCTTCGTATGCAATGCTCCTGGTAAATGTCACAAATAGGGGAGATGGAGACTCTGGTGATCCTCTTTACTATCCTCGGTACGATGCCTTGCAGGTTCCATACCACACAATGATGCAGTCAGACAGAACACTCTTAATTGTGCTCCTGTAGAAAGTTGTTAGAATTAGGGTTGGGGTTGGGGTGTCTTGTACAATTCAGTCTCCTCAGAAAGAGGAGACATTGCTGTGCCTTCTTGACTAATGAAGAGGTTTGGTGAGTCCGTTATGTGCACACCAAGGAACTTTGGCTCTGCTGGGAGATAGTTGTTGTGTACTTAATATATCAGAAATATTTGAGTAGTATTATAAATGCATTGTTTCATTAAGCATTCTTAATTTGCATGGTTCATTGCGCATTCTATATGGGAAGTATGTGAATGGCATTTGTCATTACACCACCACATCATAAGTGTGCACCTTACTAAAGTAAAGACTAAAGTGTACACGTACATGACTCCGCAGTTTTCTTTCAATTTGTATCTCTGTTTTGGAATTACAAAGTGTAATAACAACAATGAGTTGGTTTTAAAACGAACCCGAGATGACTACCTACTTGTTGAAGCGCAGCGAGACGGTTGAGTTTTTTTTAAAAGTGCATCATGCTTTCTTTGCAAGAAGAGAGAAACAGTCAAGTAAAAAAAAGTGTAGCACTTTTTTTTCTTTGCAAGAGGAGAGAGTTATTCAAGTTTTTAAAAAAGCACAGCATGCATCTCTTCGAAAAGGGGAAAGAAAAGGTTGAGTTAGTTTTAAAAAAGACAGAAAATGGACAAATTTCATGGTTTCATAAACTGTGAGTACCAGATGTTAATAATAAGTATTTTTTTAAAAAGCAGAAATGGCTGGCTACATCAGAAAGATAAATGTGTTTGATTGCACAACAGATAACTGAAATATATACTGAACAAATTGAACAATATTTCAAAACAAATTAAATTGCCAATGAAAAACAAATACCAGTTTTGCTGAGTGCAATTGGTGAAAGAGCATACAGTTTGCTTAGTCTGATTGCTCCAACCAACCCAGCCGAAAGGTGTCAGAACCACTTCCTGCAGCGCAGGAGTCAACCCTACAACCATCACAGAAGAGGTCCCAGAACCTGAGATTGTTTGACAGCCACAAGTCTTACCTGCCAAGCAGTGACCACCGCCCCCCACCCCTGTTCAGGAAAGATGTTATCATACTAGAATATGAAATTCTTCACAGCAATTAGGTATTTAGGCCTGAATGGGACAGTTTAAAATTTACTATGCTGTGGATGTCTGTACCATAGTTGTATTATAGTGTAGAGCTGAAATGCGTTCTATGTTGTTTGGAATTTATTTATAGCTGAGCATGAGTTATCCCCAGGTCCATGCTTTTCTTTCAATTACTTTTTATGTTTTGGAGATAGAAAACATAACAAGAGTGAAGAGCACATTGATGTGCAATGAAGAGTGATCGACCTGCGCCTTTCTGAAGTTCACAATCATCTCTTTTGATTTGTCCATGTTGAGACTCAGGTTGTTGTTCTCACACAATTTGACCATCCTGTCTGTATGCCGACTCATCATTGTTGTTGATGAACTGTAGTATCATCGGTGAACTTGATGATACTGTTTGAGCTGGATCTGGCTGTGCAGTCATGAGTCAGCAGCGTGAACAGCAGTGGGCTGAGCCCTCAGCCCTGGGGAGTGGGACTGGGCAACAGTGTTCAGCATTATGGAGCTTGAGATGTAGCTTCCAACTCGGACTGACGGGGGTCTTATCATCAAGAAGTCTAAGATCCAGTTACACTGTGTCATTGTAACATTTCCTCACAGCTCCAGAAACCTGGAAGTCTGAACCTTCTTTCACAGACCTAATAGGTTTCATCTGGGTGCTCCAGTTTCCTCCCAAAGGAGGTCCTGTTTGGTAAATTGCCCCTCATAATTTAATAGATCTTAGAGTAAGTTGAAAGATTGCTACAACATTGTGGGCTGAAAGGCCTGTACTGTGCTGTAGTGTTTTATGTTATAAATTGGACTGTATTATAAATTTCCCCTAGTCTGTGGGTGAGTGGAAAAACGCTGGAGGGAATGTTGGGAGAATAAAGCAATACTAATGCAATATTAATTTTACATTAATATTACTCGCAAAGTAATCCCTCTCGCATGAAGTCTAACAGGAGGCGGATCAAATGGCCTGCAGCTATTATGACTTCACTGTGGAAGCAGTTTGATGACGATGTTAACCAAATTCTGGAGGCAACGGCGAAGGGAGGGGTTGATAGGAAGCTGCAAACCATGACAACAATTATTGTATGGAGAGCGAGGTGTCTCCCGGTGGAGGTTGGTTGTAGGGGATTCACAGCCCGTTCCTTAGTTAGAGCCTTCAGCAATTTGGGCATCGAGGAAGAGAGGAAGAGGAGAGCCATCCGCAGTACCACCGATGCGGCAGAGAGGGCCTCAAGATGGCCGTGGCTCAAAAGAGGGGAGCTATGGAGTCATAAGTAGCTAGCCATCTGGACACAAGCTGGGGTCTGATCAGCCCCGGCTGGGTCACCTGGAGGAGGTTGTATGATGTTGAAAGACCCGAAACACCTGATGATTCCAGGAACATCACTGCAGATGTGTCCAGAAGCATCAGTAGATGTATGTACACAGCTGGTGTCACTGGGTGTCTGATAGTTGGATAAGACTCAGCGTCTGTTTCTGTGCTGTATGGTTCGTTCCATAGATAATTGAGAACTGAAACACCAGCCAATATACCTAAAGCCAATCGATGCAGCTCAGCGTCAACTGAGAACAGAGAGATTTCCCTTAACTGTTACCAAAAATTGACTTGATTTTTCTCTGTCCCAGTTCCTACAAAGGGTCCTGGATCTGAAACATTAACTGTTCCTCTCTCTGTCGATGCTGTCCGAGTGGCTCAATGTCCTTTGAGAATCTTCTGTTTTTATTTCAGGTTTCCAACTGCTACAGTTTATTTTTCCTTTTGATTTTCACACACTCCCTTCCTTTTGCTCCAGCCACAGTCAGTTTGCCTCACGTGTAAGGTGCCAGGGGACCATTTCCTGAAGAAGCAGCTGCAGTAAAGAAGGCCTCACAGCACCCATATAAGTCCCTTCATTCCTTCTCTGTCTGCAGATTGACCAGTTTCTTGGTATTCGATAAGCTAGTGAATAAAGCTCTGCATAAGTTTTCAAAGCTTGCAGAGAGATTTAGACCACTTAGAAGAGTGGGCTGAAAGATGGCAGATGGAGTTTAATGCTGATAAATGTGAGGTGCTATATTTTGGTAGGACTAATCAAAATAGGACATACATGGAAAGTGGTAGGGCATTGAGGAATGCAGTAGAACAGAGAGATCTAGGAATAATGGTGCATAGTTCCTTGAAGGTGGAATCTCATGTGGATAGGGTGGTGAAGAAAGCTTTTGGTATGCTGGCCTTTATTAATCAGAGCATTGAGTATAGGAGTTGGGATGTAATGTTGAAATTGTATAAGGCATTGGTAAGGCCAAATTTGGAGTATTGTGTACAGTTTTGGTCACCAAATTATAGGAAAGATATCAACAAAATTGAAAGAGTACAGAGGAGATTTACTAGAATGTTGCCTGGGTTTCATCTCCTAAGTTACAGAGAAAGGTTGAACAAGTTGGGTCTTTATTCTTTGGAGCGTAGAAGGTTGAGTGGGGACTTGATAGAGGTATTTAAAATTATGAGGGGGATAGATAGAGTTGACGTGGATAGGCTTTTTCCATTGAGAGTGGGGGGAGATTCAAGCAAGAGGACATGAGTTGAAAGTTAAAGGGCAAAAGTTTAGGGGTAACATGAGGGGGAACTTCTTTACTCAGAGAGTGGTAGCTGTGTGGAACGAGCTTCCAGCGGAAGTGGTTGAGGCAGGTTCGATGTCATTTAAAGTTAAATTGGATAGATATATGGACAGGAAAGGAATGGAGGGTTATGGGCTGAGTGCAGGTCGGTGGGACTAGGTGAGAGTAAGCGTTCGGCACGGACTAGAAGGGCCGAGATGGCCTGTTTCCATGCTGTAATTGTTATATGGTTATATGGTTATATAGAAAATACCAAGGAAGCAGCTCCATTTAGACTCTGTGAGTCCACTGGGGGCTGGAGGCCAAAGATAGCCTGTCCTGCGGTTGGAGGACTGTGTATGTGTGCGGATGGGTGGGAGGGAGGTAGGACGGGGCTTGTCCTGCTGTTGTTATGTTGTTGGTTGTTTTCAGTGTTTTTCTGCCCACATTGTGGGCATGTTATTGTGTTCAGTGTTGTTCTGCCCACTTTGTGGGCATGCTATTGTGTTCAGTGTTGTTCTGCCCACACCGTGGGCATACTATGTTGGCACCGGAATGTGTGGCGACACTTGCGGTCTACCCCTGCTCATCCTTAGATTGTATTGGTTGTTAATGCAGACACTGCATTTGACAGTATTTTTCGATGCACTTGTGGGAAATAAAATCCGAATCTCTCACTGAAAACTAAACTCATAATAAAATGTTAGAGAAAACTGTGTGGAGTATGAGCTGTAATCATTTTCCATATTTTATATTTATTAAAATGTATAAAACTTGCTCCATTTTTTTCATAGGAGACCATTCAGCCCATTGCTGCCAGCTCTCAGAGCATTCCCATTCCCTCTGCTATTTCTCATTCTCTCCCTACCAGCCACCAGGCGTAACTTACCGCAGCCAAATAACCTGCCAACCCGCATATCATTTGGAATATTGAAAGCAACCAGAGCTCCTGGAGAAAACCCGCACATTCACAAGGAGAACAGGCAAAGTTCACGCAGACCGAGCCCAAGGTCAGGACTGGACCGTGTCTGGCATTGTGAAACCGCGGCCAGTGTGCTAACCAAGCTGTTCTTATTAGACTGACAACTCCCCACTGGAGTGAGCCTGCACCCCATCATCTGGAGCTAACCACTTTATTACTTCATTGTTTACACTGTTAGGGAACCCATGAAATAATATTTATCCTACGTACTGTTAGTGTTTACTAGGCTGGACACAACCTTGTTTTAAGCTGCTCATCCCCTTCTGCATTAACAGATATAATACAGAGACCAGACTTAACAACAAATACCATTAAGATATTCATGGAACAGTACAGTGCAGGCCATTCGGCCCACAATATTGTGCAACTTTTTAACCTACTCCAACATTGTCCTCCATTTTTCTTTCATCCATGTGCCTATCGAAGAGATTCTTAAACTTCTCCGATGTATCTGCTTCACCATGATGACCCACCTCCTCCCCTCCCCAGCAGACAAGTTCCATGCACTCACCACGCTCTGTGCACAAAACCTTCAGATCAGTATTCCCATTCCCATTCCATCATGTCGGTCCATGGCCTCTTCTACTGCTGGGATGAGCCACTGTCAGACTGTAGGAGCAATACCTCATATTCCATCTGGAAAGCTTCCATCATTTCTCCCCCTTCCCCCTCCTGCCTTGTCCATTCCCCATTCTGGCTCCCCTCTTACCCGTTCTCCTCACCTGCCCGTCATTTCCCCCTTCTCTTTCTCCTGTGGTCTACTCTCCTCTCTGATCAGATTCCATTATCTTCAGCCCTTTATCTCTTTCACCCATCACCTCCCAGCTTCTCACTTCTTCCCCTCCACCACACACTGACCTTCCCCCTCAGCTGACTTTACCTACCACCTGCCAGCTTCTGCTCCTTCCCTTCCCCCAACCTTACACCTCTGGGTTCCTCCCCCTTCCATTCCAGTCTTGATGAAGTGTCTCAGGCTGAGATGTTGGTTCTTCATTCTTCACAATCGGTGCTGCCTGACTTGTCCACCATTTTATTCAGAGATACAGCACAGAACAGGGCCCTTGGGCCCAGGGAGACACACTGCTCAGCAACCCACCTGTTTGAACCCAGCCAAAACACGGGACAATTTACAATCACCAATTAACCTACTAACTGGTACGTCTTTAGACTGTGGGAGGAAACCCATGTGCTCACTGGACTCCGAAATCCAACGTCCTGAGCCAGTAGTAGTTTTGGACTAACTGTTACGTTACCGTGGTGCTCCCATTTCCTCCGAGTCACGTTGAGCTGCTGAGCTCCTCTAGCATTTGTGTGAGTTACTCGTTAGTATTAATGAGTCTGGGAAGTGCATCAGCAATTTAGAGTAATTTGGTAAAACTGCCCACCAGCTTTCAAAGGAGAATTGACAGGCAAAAAGGATCAGCTAGACACGCAAGAAAATGTCAGCATAGGAAAACCAACACTTGCTTTGAATTTCAGGGAGTGGAGAGAGAGATAGGTGGGGAATTTTAGTGAAGACATTTCAGAGCATAAAATGCATTGCAGTTTAGATTTGATGTCAAGTGTTGTCTAGAATCATGAACTATTTCTCTCTTTCTCCACAGATGCTTTCTGACTGGCTGAGTATTTCCAGTAGTTACTGCCTTTATTTCAGATTTACAGCATCTGGAATATTTTGCTTTTGGTTCTTCACCTGGTGCCGGGCACGTGCAGTGAAGAGCCTCTTCTAACACCCTGGCTGTTGCCAAGCGCAGCACCGACTGTCAGACGGAGATTAGGAATAGGCCTCTGCTGCCCAGCCCAACACTCAAGACCATGGCTTATTTCCAGTTTCTTGCACCAACCTCATATCCCTTCACTCCCCTGAGAACTGAAAATCCAGTTTGAAAACACTCGGTGACTGGATCTCCTCGGGTGAAGAAAATTCCAAACAGTCAACATCCTCAGGGTGAAGGATTTTCCTCTCATCTCTGTCCTGAGTGATAGTCGCCTTTTTCAGAGAGTGTAGCCTCAGTTCTAGACATCCCAAACAGGCAAACATCAGCTGTTTCATGCCATCGAAGATGCTGTATGTTTTGACGAGATCATCTCTCGTTCTAAACCCAAGAGAGAACAGGCCTAATCTGTATTAGGCTTCTTCCTCCTTACCTTCCAGTCACGGTAAAGGGTCTCAGCCTGACTATTCATTTCCCTCCATGGATGCTGCCTGGCCTGCTGAGTTCCTCGAGCACTTTGTGTGTGGGGCCTAATCTGTGTAACGTCTCATATTTTGACAAACTTCCCAGAAAATGGAGCAGGGTCTGCCTTCACTAACCCCCTACCCCTTCCACTGTAAGTACGTCATCACTATGGTCTGCTGCAGAATGAATTGGACAATACTTTTCAGGTCTTCACAATCTGACCTAATCCCAGAAATAATTCTGCAATTTAAACAGTTTCACCATACCTGCAACAAGTCAACTGGGCTTCCTTAGAACGGAATTTCCACAGCCTCATCTGGATCCTGAGGGGGTGGAGGTTTACAGATCAGGGCAGTATATCCCGCCAAATCAGCGTCCAATCAACAGCCAACAGAGTCAGAGGCGTAGCTGTTCTTTCTAACAACCTGTGCCTAATTGAGGTAGGATAACTCGTGAGGCGATGATACGTTAACTGGTCTGGTTACCAGGCCAATAACTAAGTGCAAATCTCCCATTCCTGGGCCATTTCAGGTGTCTTATCGGTTCAGATTCAATATGAGGCATTTTGATAACGGTGGGATGGATTGAGACCCATTGCCTTGGTGCAGGGGCTCTTTGTGAAACATAGTGAGCGACAGATTGGATGCTGCTCGTCCTGGCTTCGATTTGCCATTTCACAGAGACCTAGCCCCTCCCAGCTGTCTGCACTGTCCAGCTCCAGAATCTGTACCTGTGTCCGTAAGACCATAATGCTTAGGAACAGAATTAGGACATTCAACCCATGAGTTCTATCAAGTCCGATTTATTATCCCTTTCAAATCCATTCTCCTGCCTTCTCTCCATAACCTTTGATGCCCTTACTAATCAAGAACGATCAGCCTCCACATTAAATACACTCAGTGAGTTGGGCCCCACAGCTGTGCAACGGACTTCACAGGCTAAACACCATCCGGATCAAGAAATTCCCCCTCATCTCTGTTCTATAGGGACACTCTTGTATTCCGAGGCCGTGCCCTCTGGTCCCAGAGTTCAACAGCTTCACTGAGACCCGGTTTTGATGGACAGAGTGGATGGTAGCTCAGGGAAGCTGGACGGAAGGGACTTTCACTCCCACACACCAGCATCCCTCACCCCAACAAGCAGACAGAAGTCATTAATCATACAATCAGTTCTTAATTACTGTTTATACCCAGTTGTCTCCAGCCAGCACTCCAGGAATGCCTACAACAGTGCGACTGAAACAACTGCTGGGTGAAGTTAACGTGTTAATTACATTCTGCGTTGCCTTAGCACTATGTTAATTAACCCAACACACTCGGTGACAAATGTTAATCATCAGTTAAGGGAGATCAGTCACTGTCACCCTGCGGACTGAGGGATAAAGGGAGCAGGGCAGATGAGGTAGAGTGCTAGGGGTGACTCACTGGTTGAGGGAGGGGGCCAGCTGGCCAGCTGCTGTGACCCGACACTTCCCCAGATCCCCAGACCCCAGGAGAAAAAGGTGGTTGCTGGTTGGTGATTGGGAGATGTGAGGTCAGAGTCAGACATTTGGTTCTTGGCTGGTTCTAAGCCAGATAAAGGCCTCAATCCATCTCTATGGCAACGTCATTTTTTTCCTTCCCTCTATATTATGATGTGTGACTCTCTCTCACACACACGCACACACACTCTCTCTCTCCCTCTCACCTGCTTTCACTCTCTCCCCCACTCTCTCATCATTTTTTCTTTCTATTTTCCTTTAACTTCTCTCTCCCCTTATCTTCACTCTTTCTCTCTCACATTTCTCATTCCATATTTCTTTACCTTCTCTCTCTATCTCCCCTAATTCTTCTTGCCCTCATCCACTCACTTCTCTCACTCCAGTTTTCTTGATTCCTTCTCTCTCTCCCTGCCATTCCCCCTTCTCATTCTGATTTTGTCTTTCTGTCTGTCCATCTCTCTCTCTCTTTCTCTCTCTCTCTCTCTCTCTCCTTTCCCCTCACATGGGAATGATTGACGTATATCACCTCGCTCCGTTCAAGCAAACCTCCTCCCACAATGTGCAAGGGGTGCAGGGGGGGGGGCGGTTGTTGCAATTAATTGTCATTCCTTCATTATCACTGAGTCTAAACTCTGAACTCCCTGTGCAGCAGAGTTCTACGGGGAAACATTCACAAAGTCTCCATTGATTCAGGAAGGCACCTACTCAAGGGCTAGTAAGGATGGGTAGTAAATACAGGGCACCCACATTCTATACATCTCGAACATCCATTCCTTTTAATACCCGTGGATAAATGTTTAATGCTTTTGCTTAAAACCTAACCAAAGTTCATCAAAGCTGAGTATGAAATTTGCTGATGACACCACTGTTGTTGGACAAATCAGCTGACCTGGTTAAGTCAGGCCACAATGACAACACCCCGTTCAATGTCAGTAAAATTAAAGAGCTGACTGTGGACTTCAGCAGGGGGAAGGAGGGCAGGCATGCTACAGACTTCGCTACAGAATTTGCAGTAGAGAGGGTCAGCAGATTTAAATTCCTGGGTGTCAGCATAGCAGGGGACCTGTCCTGGGTGAAATCGTAATACGTTGTGTCAGCATCCTCACTGTCTTTGCAGGTTAAGGAGTTTTGGCTTCTCACGAAACACAGAGGTACTGTGAAAACTATCCTGACTGGATATATCATTGTCTGGTACTGCAAACTGAATGTGCAGGACTGCAAAAAGCTCCTAGGCGTAGTGGGCTCAGCCCAAAACATCCACAATCACACCCTCCCCACCATCATCCCAATAAATCCACAATCACACCCTCCACACCGTCATCCCAATGCATCCACAATCACACCCTCCCCACAGTCATCCCGATAAATCCACAATCACACCCTCCCCACCGTCATCCCGATAAATCCACAATCATACCCTCCCCACCGTCATCACGAAAAATCCACAATCACACACTCCCCACCGTCATCCCAATAAATCCACAATCACACCCTCCCCACCGTCATCCCAATACATCCACAATCAGACCCTCCCCACCGTCATCCCGATAAATCCACAATCACACCCTCCCCAGCGTCATCCCAATACATCCACAATCACACCCTCCCCACCGTCATCCCAATACATCCACAATCACACCCTCCCCAGTGTCATCCCAATAGCTCCACAATCACACCCTCCCCAGCGTCATCCCAATAGATCGACAATCACACCCTCCCCACCGTCATCCCAATAAATCCACAATCACACCCTCCCCACCTTCATCCCAATCAATCCAGAATCACACCCTCCCCACAGTAATCCCAATAAATCCACAATAACACCCTCCTCACCGTCGTCCCAATAAATCCACAATCACACCCTCCCCACCGACATCCCATTAAATCCACAATCACACTCTCACCACCGTCATCCCAATATATCCACGATCACACCCTCCCCACGGTCATCCCAATAATTCCATAATCACACCCTCCCCACAGTCATTCCAACAAATCCACAATCACACCCTCCCCACCGTCATCCTAATACATCCACAATCACACCCTCCCCACCGTCATCCCAATGCATCCACAATCACACCCTCCCCACGGTCATCCCAATAAATCCACAATCACACCCTCCCCACATTCATTCCAATAAATCCACAATCACACACTCCCCACCGTCATCCCAATACATCCACAATCACACCCTCCCCACCGCCATTCCAATAAATCCACAATCACACCCTCCCCATCGTCATCCCAATAAATCCAGAATCACACCCTCTCCACCTCAGTCCCAATAGATCCAAAATCACACCCTCCCCACCGTCATCCCAATAAATCCAGAATCACACCCTCCCCGCCGCCATCCCAATACATCCACAATCACACCATCCCCACCGTCATCCCAATAAATCCCCAATTACACCCTCCCCACCTCAGCCCCAATAGATCCACAATCACACCCTCACCACCGTCATCCCAATGAATCCAGAATCACACCCTCCCCACCGCCATCCCAATACATCCACAATCACACACTCCCCACCGTCATCTCAATAAAACCACACTCACACCCTCCCCACACACATCCTAATATATCCACAATTAAACCCACCACACCGCCATCCCAATAAATTCACAATCACACCCTTCCCACCGTCATCCCAATAAATCCAGAATCACACCCTCCCCACCGTCATCCCAATACATCCACAATCACACCCTTCCCACCGTCATCCCAAAAAATCCCCAATCACACCCGCCACACCGCCATCCCAATAAATCCACAATCACACCCTTCCCACCGTCATCCCAATAAATCCAGAATCACACCCTCCCCACCGTCATCCCAATAAATCCGCAATAACACCCTCCCCACTGTCATCCCAATACATCCACAATCACACCCTCCCCACCGTCATCCCAATAAATCCACAATAACACCCTCCTCACCGTCGTCCCAATAAATCCACAATCACACCATCCCCACAGTCATCCCATTAAATCCACAATCACACCCTCCCCACCGTCATCCCAATACATCCACGATCACACCCTCCCCACGGTCATCCCAATAATTCAATAATCACACCCTCCCCACCGTCATCCCAATAAATCCACAATCACACCCTCCCGACCGTCATCCCAATAAATCCACAATCACTCCCTCCCCACGGTCATCCCAATAATTCCATAATCACACCCTCCCCACTGTCATTCCAATAAATCCACAATCACACCCTCCTCATCGTCATCCCAATAAATCCACAATCACACCCTCCCCACCGTCATCCCAATAAATCCCCAATCACACCATCCCCACCGTCATCCCAATAAATCCACAATCACACCCTCACCACCGTCATCCCAATGAATCCAGAATCACACCCTCCCCACCACCATCCCAATACATCCACAATCACACCCTCCCCACCGTCATCTCAATAAATCCACACTCACACCCTCCCCACCGTCATCCCAATATATCCACAATCACACCCTTCCCAGCGTCATCCGAATAAATCCCCAATCAACCCACCACACCGCCATCCCAATAAATCCACAATCACACCCTTCCCACCGTCATCCCAATAAATCCGCAATATCACCCACCCCACCGTCATCCCAATAAATCCCCAATCACACCCACCACACCGCCATCCCAATAAATCCACAATCACACACTTCCCACCGTCATCCCAATAAATCCGCAATAACACCCTCCCCACCGTCATCCCAATAAATCCACAATCACACCCTCCCCACCGTGATCCCAATACATCCACAATCACACCCTTCCCACCGTCATCCCAATAAATCCCCAATCACACCCACCACACCGCCATCCCAATAAATCCACAATCACATCCTTCCCACCGTCATCCCAATAAATCCAGAATCACACCCTCCCCA
This sequence comes from Mobula hypostoma, assembly GCF_963921235.1. Taxonomy (NCBI): domain Eukaryota; kingdom Metazoa; phylum Chordata; class Chondrichthyes; order Myliobatiformes; family Myliobatidae; genus Mobula; species Mobula hypostoma. The sequence continues at coordinate 123,634,882 of NC_086102.1, forward strand.
CCGTCATCCCAACACATCCACGATCACACCCTCCCCACGGTCATCCCAATAATTCCATAATCACACCCTCCCCACCGTCATCCCAATAAATCCACAATCACACCCACCCCACCGTCATCCCAATAAATCCACGATCACACACTCCCCACTGTGATCCCAAGACATCCACAATCACTCCCTTCCCACCGTCATCCCAATAAAACCCCAATCACACTCACCACACCGCCATCCCAATAAATCCGCAATAACACCCTCCACACCGTCATCCCAATAAATCCAGAATCACACGATCCCCACCGTCATCCCAATAAATCCACAATAACAACCTCCTCACCGTCATCCCAATAAATCCAGAATCACACCATCCCCACCGTCATCCCAATAAATCCACAATCACACCCTCCCCACCGTCATCCCAATAAATCCAGAATCACACCATCCCCACCGTCATCCCAATACATCCACGATCACACTCTCCCCACGGTCATCCCAATAATTCCATAATGACACCCTCCCCACCGTCATTCCAATAAATCCACAATCACACCCTCCTCACCGTCATCCCAATAAATCCACAATCACACCCTCCCCACCGTCATCCCAATACATCCACAATCACAACTTCCCCACCGTCATCCCAATAAATCCACAATCACACCCTCCCCATCATAATCCCAATAAATCCACAAACACACCCTCCCCACCTCAGTCCCAATAGATCCACAATCACACCCTCCGCACCGTCATCCCAATAAATATAGAATAACACCCTCCCCACCGTCATCCTAATACATCCAAAATCACACTCTTCCCACCGTCATCCCAATAAATCCCCAATCACACCCACCACACCGCCATCCCAATAAATCCACAATCACACCCTTCCCACCGTCATCCCAATAAATCCAGAATCACACCCTCCCCACCGTCATCCCAATACATCCACAATCACACACTTCCCACCGTCATCCCAATAAATCCCCAATCACACCCACCACACCGCCATCCCAATCAATCCAGAATCACACCCCCCCCACCGTAATCCCAATAAATCCACAATAACACCCTCCTCACCGTCGTCCCAATAAATCCACAATCACACCCTCCCCACCGACATCCCATTAAATCCACAATCACACCCTCACCAGCGTCATCCCAATACATCCAGGATCACACCCTCCCCACGGTCATCCCAATAATTCCATAATCACACCTCCCCACAGTCATTCCAACAAATCCACAATCACATCATCCCCACCGTCATCCTAATACATCCACAATCACACCCTCCCCACCGTCATCCCAATGCATCCACAATCACACCCTCCCCACGGACATCCCAATAAATCCACAATCACACCCTCCCCACAGTCATTCCAATAAATCCACAATCACACACTCCCCACCGTCATCCCAATACATCCACAATCACACCCTCCCCACCGCCATTCCAATAAATCCACAATCACACCCTCCCCATCGTCATCCCAATAAATCCAGAATCACACACTCTCCACCTCAGTCCCAATAGATCCAAAATCACACCCTCCCCGCCGCCATCCCAATAAATCCACAATCACACCCTCACCACCGTCATCCCAATAAATCCAGAATCACAGCCTCTCCACCTCAGTCCCAATAGATCCAAAATCACACCCTCCCCACCGTCATCCCAATAAATCCAGAATCACACCCTCACCACCTCAGCAACAATAGATCCACAATCACACCCTCACCACCGTCATCCCAATGAATCCAGAATCACACCCTCCCCACCGCCATCCCAATACATCCACAATCACACACTCCCCACCGTCATCTCAATAAATCCACACTCACACCCTCCCCACTGTCATCCCAATACATCGACAATCACACCCTTCCCACCGTCATCCCAATAAATCCCCAATCACACCCACCACACCGCCATCCCAATAAATCCACAATCACACCCTTCCCACCGTCATCCCAATAAATCCAGAATCACACCCTCCCCACCGTCATCCCAATACATCCACAATCACACCCACCACACCGCCATCCCAATAAATACACAATCACACCCTTCCCACCGTCATCCCAATAAATCCGCAATAACACCCTCCCCACCGTCATCCCAATACATCCACAATCACACCCTCCCCACCGTCATCCCAATAAATCCACAATAACACCCTCCTCACCGTCGTCCCAATAAATCCACAATCACACCCTCCCCACAGTCATCCCATTAAATCCACAATCACACCCTCCCCACCGTCATCCCAATACATCCACGATCACACCCTCCCCACGGTCATCCCAATAATTCCATAATCACACCCTCCCCACCGTCATTCCAATGAATCCACAATCACATCCTCCTCACCGTCATCCCAATAAATCCACAATCACACCCTCCCGACCGTCATCCCAATAAATCCACAATCACACACTCCCACGGTCATCCCAATAATTCCATAATCACACCCTCCCCACCGTCATTCCAATAAATCCACAATCACACCCTCCTCACCGTCATCCCAATAAATCCACAATCACACCCTCCCCACCGTCATCCCAATAAATCACCAATCACACCCTCCCCACCTCAGTCCCAATAGATCCACAATCACACCCTCACCACCGTCATCCCAATGAATCCAGAATCACACCCTCCCAACCGCCATCCCAATACATCCACAATCACACCCTCCACACCGTCATCTCAATAAATCCACACTCACACCCTCCCCACCATCATCCCAATATATCCACAATCACACCCTTCCCAGCGTCATCCCAATAAATACCCAATCAACCCACCACACCGCCATCCCAATAAATCCACAATCACACACTTCCCACCGTCATCCCAATAAATCCGCAATATCACCCACCCCACCGTCATCCCAATAAATCCCCAATCACACCCACCACACCGCCATCCCAATAAATCCGCAATAACACCCTCCCCACCGTCATCCCAATAAATCCACAATCACACCCTCCCCACCGTCATCCCAATAAATCCACAATAACACCCGCTTCACCTTCGTCCCAATAAATCCACAATCACACCCTCCCCACAGTCATCCCATTAAATCCACAATCACAGCCTCCCCACCGTCATCCCAATACATCCAACATCACACCCTCCCCACGGTCATCCCAATAATTCCATAATCACACCCTCCCCACCGTCATTCCAATAAATCCACAATCACACCCTCCTCACCATCATCCCAATAAATCCACAATCACACCCTCCCCACTGTCATTCCAACAAATCCACAATCACACCCTCCCCACCGTCATCCTAATACATCCACAATCACACCCTCCACACCGTCATCCCAATAAATCCACAATCACACCCTCCCCATCGTCATCCCAATAAATCCACAATCACACCCTCCCCACCTCAGTCCCAATAGATCCACAATCACACCCTCCGCACCGTCATCCCAATAAATCTAGAATCACACCCTCCCCACCGTCATCCTAATACATCCACAAACACACCCTCCCCACCGTCATCTCAATAAATCCACAATCACACCCTCCCCACCGTGATCCCAATACATCCATAATCACTCCCTTCCCACCGTCATCCCAATAAATCCCCAATCACACCCACCACACCGCCATCCCAATAAATCCACATTCACACCCTTCCCACCGTCATCCCAATAAATCCTCAATCACACCCTCCCCACCATAATCCCAATAAATCCACAATAACACCCTCCTCACCGTCGTCCCAATAAATCCACAATCACACCATCCCCACCGACATCCCATTAAATCCACAATCACACCCTCACCACAGTCATCCCAATACATCCACGATCACACCCTCCCCACGGTCATCCCAATAATTCCATAATCACACCCTCCCCACCGTCATTCCAACAAATCCACAATCACACCCTCCCCACCGTCATCCTAATACATCCACAATCACACCCTCCCCACCGTCATCCCAATGCATCCACAATCACACCCTCCCCACGGTCATCCCAATAAATCCACAATCACACCCTCCGCACAGTCATTCCAATAAATCCACAATCACACACTCCCCACCGTCATCCCAATACATCCACAATCACACCCTCCCCACCGCCATCCCAATAAATCCACAATCACACCCTCCCCATCGTCATCCCAATAAATCCAGAATCACACCCTCTCCACCTCAGTCCCAATAGATCCAAAATCACACCCTCCCCACCGACATCCCAATAAATCCAGAATCACACCCTCCCCACCGCCATCCCAATACATCCACAATCACACCCTCCCCACCGTCATCTCAATAAATCCACACTCACACCCTCCCCACCGTCATCCGAATATATCCACAATCACACCCTTCCCACTGTCATCCCAATAAATCCACAATCAACCCACCACACCGCGATCCCAATAAATCCACAATCACACACTTCCCACCGTCATCCCAATAAATCCGCAATAACACCCTCCCCACCGTCATCCCAATAAATCCACAATAACACCGCCTTCACCGTCGTCCCAATAAATCCACAATCACACCCTCCCCACAGTCATCCCATTAAATCCACAATCACACCCTCCCCACCGTCATCCCAATACATCCAACATCACACCCTCCCCACGGTCATCCCAATAATTCCATAATCACACCCTCCCCACCGTCATCCCAATAAGTCCACAATCACACCCTCCTCACCGTCATCCCAATAAATCCACAATCACACCCTCCCCACCGTCATTCCAACAAATCCACAAACACACACTCCCCACCGTCATCCTAATACATCCACAATCACACCCTTCCCACCGTCATCCCAATACATCCCCAATCATACACTCCCCAACGCCATCCCAATAAATCCACAATCACACCCTCCCCACCGTCATCCTAATGCATCCACAATCACACCCTCCCCACGGTCATCCCAATAAATCCACAAACACACCGTCCCCACCGTCATCCCAATATATCCACAATCACACCCTTCCCACCGTCATCCCAATAAATCCACAATCAACCCACCACACCGCGATCCCAATAAATCCACAATCACACCCTTCCCACCGTCATCCCAATAAATCCGCAATAACACCCTCCCCACCGTCATCCCAATAAATCCACAATAACACCCCCTTCACCGTCGTCCCAATAAATCCACAATCACACCCTCCCCACAGTCATCCCAGTAAATCCACAATCACACCCTCCCCACCGTCATCCCAATACATCCAACATCACACCCTCCCCACGGTCATCCCAATAATTCCATAATCACACCCTCCCCACCTTCATCCCAATAAATCCACAATCACACCCTCCTCACCGTAATCCCAATAAATCCACAATCGCACCCTCCCCACCGTCATTCCAACAAATCCACAATCACACCGACACCACCGTCATCCTAATGCATCCACAATCACACCCTCCCCACGGTCATCCCAATAAATCCACAGTCACACCCTCCCCACAGTCATTCCAATAAATCCACAATCACACACTCCCCACCGTCATCCCAATACATCCACAATCACACACTCCACACCGTCATCCCAATAAATCCCCAATCAAACCCTCCCCACCGCCATCCCAATAAATCCACAATCACACCCTCCCCACCGTCATCCCAATAAATCCACAATCACACCCTCCACACCTCAGTCCCAATAAATCCACAATCACACCCTCCCCACCGTCATCCCAATAAATCCACAATCACACCCTCACCACTGTCATCCCAATAGATCCACGATCACACCCTCCCCACGGTCATTCCAATAATTCCATAATCACACCCTCCCCAACGTCATTCCAACAAATCCACAATCACAGCCTCCCCACCGTCATCCTAATACATCCACAATCACACCCTCCACACCGTCATGCCAATAAATCCCCAATCATACACTCCCCAACGCCATCCCAATAAATCCACAATCACACCCTCCCCACCGTCATCCTAATGCATCCACAATCACACCCTCCCCACGGTCATCCCAATAAATCCACAATCACACCCTCCCCACAGTCATTCCAATAAATACACAATCACACCCTCCAGACCGTCATCCCAATAAATACCCAATCACACCCTCCCCAACGCCATCCCAATAAATCCACAATCACACCCTCCCCATTGTCAACCCAATAAATCCAGAATCACACCCTCCCCACCGTCATCCCAATAAATCCAGAATCACACCCTCCCCGCCGCGATCCCAATACATCCACAATCACACCATCCCCACAGTCATCCCAGTAAATCCACAATCACACCCTCCCCACCGTCATCCCAATACATCCAACATCACACCCTCCCCACGGTCATCCCAATAATTCCATAATCACACCCTCCCCACCGTCATCCCAATAAATCCACAATCACACCCTCCTCACCGTCATCCCAATAAATCCACAATCGCACCCTCCCCACCGTCATTCCAACAAATCCACAATCACACCGACACCACCGTCATCCTAATGCATCCACAATCACACCCTCCCCACGGTCATCCCAATAAATCCACAATCACACCCTCCCCACAGTCATTCCAATAAATCCACAATCACACCCTCCCCACGGTCATCCCAATAATTCCATAATCACACCCTCCCCACCGTCATTCCAATAAATCCACAATCACACCCTCCTCACCATCATCCCAATAAATCCACAATCACACCCTCCCCACTGTCATTCCAACAAATCCACAATCACACCCTCCCCACCGTCATCCTAATACATCCACAATCACACCCTCCACACCGTCATCCCAATAAATCCACAATCACACCCTCCCCATCGTCATCCCAATAAATCCACAATCACACCCTCCCCACCTCAGTCCCAATAGATCCACAATCACACCCTCCGCACCGTCATCCCAATAAATCTAGAATCACACCCTCCCCACCGTCATCCTAATACATCCACAAACACACCCTCCCCACCGTCATCTCAATAAATCCACAATCACACCCTCCCCACCGTGATCCCAATACATCCATAATCACTCCCTTCCCACCGTCATCCCAATAAATCCCCAATCACACCCACCACACCGCCATCCCAATAAATCCACATTCACACCCTTCCCACCGTCATCCCAATAAATCCTCAATCACACCCTCCCCACCATAATCCCAATAAATCCACAATAACACCCTCCTCACCGTCGTCCCAATAAATCCACAATCACACCATCCCCACCGACATCCCATTAAATCCACAATCACACCCTCACCACAGTCATCCCAATACATCCACGATCACACCCTCCCCACGGTCATCCCAATAATTCCATAATCACACCTTCCCCACCGTCATTCCAACAAATCCACAATCACACCCTCCCCACCGTCATCCTAATGCATCCACAATCACACCCTCCCCACGGTCATCCCAATAAATCCACAATCACACCCTCCCCACAGTCATTCCAATAAATCCACAATCACACACTCCCCACAGTCATCCCAATACATCCACAATCACACCCTCCCCACCGCCATCCCAATAAATCCACAATCACACCCTCCCCACCGTCATCCCAATAAATCCACAATCACACCCTCACCACTGTCATCCCAATAGATCCACGATCACACCCTCCCCACGGTCATTCCAATAATTCCATAATCACACCCTCCCCAACGTCATTCCAACAAATCCACAATCACAGCCTCCCCACCGTCATCCTAATACATCCACAATCACACCCTCCACACCGTCATCCCAATAAATCCCCAATCATACACTCCCCAACGCCATCCCAATAAATCCACAATCACACCCTCCCCACCGTCATCCTAATGCATCCACAATCACACCCTCCCCACGGTCATCCCAATAAATCCACAATCACACCCTCCCCACAGTCATTCCAATAAATACACAATCACACCCTCCAGACCGTCATCCCAATAAATACCCAATCACACCCTCCCCAACGCCATCCCAATAAATCCACAATCACACCCTCCCCATTGTCAACCCAATAAATCCAGAATCACACCCTCCCCACCGTCATCCCAATAAATCCAGAATCACACCCTCCCCACCGCGATCCCAATACATCCACAATCACACCATCCCCACAGTCATCCCAGTAAATCCACAATCACACCCTCCCCACCGTCATCCCAATACATCCAACATCACACCCTCCCCACGGTCATCCCAATAATTCCATAATCACACCCTCCCACCGTCATCCCAATAAATCCACAATCACACCCTCCTCACCGTCATCCCAATAAATCCACAATCGCACCCTCCCCACCGTCATTCCAACAAATCCACAATCACACCGACACCACCGTCATCCTAATGCATCCACAATCACACCCTACCCACGGTCATCCCAATAAATCCACAATCACACCCTCCCCACAGTCATTCCAATAAATCCACAATCACACCCTCCCCACGGTCATCGCAATAATTCCATAATCACACCCTCCCCACCGTCATTCCAATAAATCCACAATAACACCCTCCTCACCGTCATCCCAATAAATCCACAATCACACCCACCCCACCGACATCCCATTAAATCCACAATCACACTCTCACCACCGTCATCCCAATATATCCACGATCACACCCTCCCCACGGTCATCCCAATAATTCCATAATCACACCCTCCCCACAGTCATTCCAACAAATCCACAATCACACACTCCCCACCGTCATCCCAATACATCCACAATCACACCCTCCACACCGTCATCCCAATAAATCCCCAATCAAACCCTCCCCACCGCCATCCCAATAAATCCACAATCACACCCTCCCCACCGTCATCCTAATGCATCCACAATCACACCCACCACACCGCCATCCCAATAAATCCACAATCACACCCTTCCCACCGTCATCCCAATAAATCCACAATCACACCCACCACACCGCCATCCCAATAAATCCACAATCACACCCTTCCCACCGTCATCCCAATAAATCCACAATCACACCCTCCACACTTCAGTCCCAATAAATCCACAATCACACCCTCCGCACCGTCATCCCAATAAATCCACAATCACACCCTCACCACCGTCATCCCAATAGATCCACGATCACACCCTCCCCACGGTCATTCCAATAATTCCATAATCACACCCTCCCCAACGTCATTCCAATAAATACACAATCACACACTCCCCACCATCATCCGAATACATCCACAATCACACCCTCCACACCGTCATCCCAATAAATACCCAATCACACCCTCCCCACCGCCATCCCAATAAATCCACAATCATACCCTCCCCATCGTCAACCCAATAAATCCAGAATGACACCCTCCCCACCGTCATCCCAATAAATCCAGAATCACACCCTCCCCGCCGCGATCCCAATACATCCACAATCACACCATCCCCACCGTCATCCCAATAAATCCCCAATCACACCCTCCCCACCTCAGTCCCAATAGATCCACAATCAAACCCTCCACACCGTCATCCCAATAAATCCACAATCACACCCTGCCCGCCGCCATCCCAAAACATCCACAATCACACTCTCCCCACCGTCATTCCAATACATCCACAATTACAAACTCCCGGCCGTCATCCCAATAAATCCACAATCAGACCCTCACCGCCATCATCCCAATAAATCCGCAATATCACCCACCCCACCGTCATCCCAATAAATCCCCAATCACACCCACCACACCGCCATCCCAATAAATCCGCAATAACACCCTCCACAGCGTCATCCCAATAAATCCACAATCACACCCTCCCCACCGTCACCCCAATAAATCCACAATAACACCCCCTTCACCGTCGTCCCAATAAATCCACAATCACACCCTCCCCACAGTCATCCCATTAAATCCACAATCACACCGTCCGCACCGTCATCCCAATACATCCACGATCACACACTACCCACGGTCATCCCAATAATTCCATAATCACACCCTCCCCACAGTCATTCCAATAAATACACAATAACACACTCCCCACCGTCTTCCCAATACATCCACAGTCACACCCTCCACACCGTCATCCCAATAAATACCCAATCACACCCTCCCCACCGCCATCCCAATAAATCCACAATCACACCCTCCCCATCGTCAACCCATAAATCCAGAATCACACCCTCTCCACCTCAGTCCCAATAGATCCACAATCACACCCTCACCACCGTCATCCCAATAAATCCACAATCACACCCTCCCCGCCGCGATCCCAATACATCCACAATCGGACTCTCACCGCCATCATCCCAATAAATCCGCAATATCACCCACCCCACCGTCATCCCAATAAATCCCCAATCACACGCACCACACCGCCATCCCAATATATCCACAATCACACCCATCCCACTGTCATCCCAATAAATCCGCAATAACACCCTCCACACCGTCATCCCAATAAATCCACAATCACACCCTCCCCATCGTCATCCCAATAAATCGACAATCACACCCTCCCCACCTCAGTCCAAATAGATCCACAATCACACCCTCCGCACCGTCATCCCAATAAATCTAGAATCACACCCTCCCCACCGTCATCCCAATACATCCACAATCATACCTTTCCCACTGTCATCCCAATGAATCCCCAAGCACACCCACCACACCGCCATCCCAATAAATCCACAATCACACCCTTCCCACCGTCATCCCAATACATCCACAATCACACCCTCCACACCGTCATCCCAAGAAATCCACAATCACACCCTCCCCACAGTCATTCCAATAAATCCACAATCACACCGTCCCCACCGTCATCCCAATAAATCCACAATCACACCCTCCCCACCGTAATCCCAATACATCCACAATCACACCCTCCACACCGACATCCCAATAAATCCCAAACCGCCCCCCACCGCCATCCCAATAAATCCACAATCACACCCTTCCCACCGTCATCCCAATAAATCCACAATCACACCCTCACCACTGTCATCCCAATAGATCCACGATCACACCCTCCCCACGGTCATTCCAATAATTCCATAATCACACCCTCCCCAACGTCATTCCAACAAATCCACAATCACAGCCTCCCCACCGTCATCCTAATACATCCACAATCACACCCTCCACACCGTCATCCCAATAAATCCCCAATCATACACTCCCCAACGCCATCCCAATAAATCCACAATCACACCCTCCCCACCGTCATCCTAATGCATCCACAATCACACCCTCCCCACGGTCATCCCAATAAATCCACAATCACACCCTCCCCACAGTCATTCCAATAAATACACAATCACACCCTCCAGACCGTCATCCCAATAAATACCCAATCACACCCTCCCCAACGCCATCCCAATAAATCCACAATCACACCCTCCCCATTGTCAACCCAATAAATCCAGAATCACACCCTCCCCACCGTCATCCCAATAAATCCAGAATCACACCATCCCCGCCGCGATCCCAATACATCCACAATCACACCATCCCCACAGTCATCCCAGTAAATCCACAATCACACCCTCCCCACCATCATCCCAATACATCCAACATCACACCCTCCCCACGGTCATCCCAATAATTCCATAATCACACCCTCCACACCGTCATCCCAATAAATCCACAATCACACCCTCCTCACCGTCATCCCAATAAATTCACAATCGCACCCTCCCCACCGTCATTCCAACAAATCCACAATCACACCGACACCACCGTCATCCTAATGCATCCACAATCACACCCTCCCCACGGTCATCCCAGTAAATCCACAATCACACCCTCCCCACAGTCATTTCAATAAATCCACAATCACACACTCCCCACCGTCATCCCAATACATCCACAATCACACCCTCCACACCGTCATCCCAATAAATCCCCAATCAAACCCTCCCCACCGCCATCCCAATAAATCCACAATCACACCCTCCCCACCGTCATCCTAATGCATCCACAATCACACCCACCACACCGCCATCCCAATAAATCCACAATCACACCCTTCCCACCGTCATCCCAATAAATCCACAATCACACCCACCACACCGCCATCCCAATAAATCCACAATCACACCCTTCCCACCGTCATCCCAATAAATCCACAATCACACCCTCCACACCTCAGTCCCAATAAATCCACAATCACACCCTCCCCACCGTCATCCCAATAAATCCACAATCACACCCTCACCACCATCATCCCAATAGATCCACGATCACACCCTCCCCACGGTCATTCCAATAATTCCATAATCACACCCTCCCCAACGTCATTCCAACAAATCCACAATCACAGCCTCCCCACCGTCATCCTAATACATCCACAATCACACCCTCCACACCGTCCTCCCAATAAATCCCCAATCATACACTCCCCAACGCCATCCCAATAAATCCACAATCACACCCTCCCCACCGTCATCCTAATGCATCCACAATCACACCCTCCCCACGGTCATCCCAATAAATCCACAATCACACCCTCCCCACAGTCATTCCAATAAATACACAATCACACACTCCCCACCATCATCCGAATACATCCACAATCACACCCTCCACACCGTCATCCCAATAAATACCCAATCACACCCTCCCCACCGCCATCCCAATAAATCCACAATCACACCCTCCCCATCGTCAACCCAATAAATCCAGAATGACACCCTCCCCACCGTCATCCCAATAAATCCAGAATCACACCCTCCCCGCCGCGATCACAATACATCCACAATCACACCATCCCCAACGTCATCCCAATAAATCCCCAATCACACCCTCCCCACCTCAGTCCCAATAGATCCACAATCAAACCCTCCACACCGTCATCCAAATAAATCCACAATCACAACCTGCCCGCCGCCATCCCAAAACATCCACAATCACACTCTCCCCACCGTCATTCCAATACATCCACAATTACAAACTCCCGGCCGTCATCCCAATAAATCCACAATCAGACCCTCACCGCCATCATCCCAATAAATCCGCAATATCACCCACCCCACCGTCATCCCAATAAATCCCCAATCACACCTACCACACCGCCATCCCAATATATCCACAATCACACCCATCCCACCGTCATCCCAATAAATCCGCAATAACACCCTCCACAGCGTCATCCCAATAAATCCACAATCACACCCTCCCCACCGTCATCCCAATAAATCCACAATAACACCCCCTTCACCGTCGTCCCAATAAATCCACAATCACACCCTCCCCACAGTCATCCCATTAAATCCACAATCACACCCTCCCCACCGTCATCCCAATACATCCACGATCACACACTACCCACGGTCATCCCAATAATTCCATGATCACACCCTCCCCAACGTCATTCCAACAAATCCACAATCACACCCTCCCCACCGTCATCCTAATACATCCACAATCACACCCTCCACACCGTCATCCCAATAAATCCCCAATCATGCACTCCCCAACACCATCCCAATAAATCCACAATCACACCCTCCCCACCGTCATCCTAATGCACCCACAATCACACCCACCCCACGGTGATCCCAATAAATCCACAATCACACCCTCCCCACAGTCATTCCAATAAATACACAATCACACACTCCCCACCGTCATCCCAATACATCCACAGTCACACCCTCCACACCGTCATCCCAATAAATACCCAATCACACCCTCCCCACCGCCATCCCAATAAATCCACAATCACACCCTCCCCATCGTCAACCCAATAAATCCAGAATCACACCCTCTCCACCTCAGTCCCAATAGATCCACAATCACACCCTCACCACCGTCATCCCAATAAATCCAGAATCACACCCTCCCCGCCGCGATCCCAATACATCCACAATCGGACTCTCACCGCCATCATCCCAATAAATCCGCAATATCACCCACCCCACCGTCATCCCAATAAATCCCCAATCACACGCACCACACCGCCATCCCAATATATCCACAATCACACCCATCCCACTGTCATCCCAATAAATCCGCAATAACACCCTCCACACCGTCATCCCAATAAATCCACAATCACACCCTCCCCATCGTCATCCCAATAAATCGACAATCACACCCTCCCCACCTCAGTCCCAATAGATCCACAATCACACCCTCCGCACCGTCATCCCAATAAATCTAGAATCACACCCTCCCCACCGTCATCCCAATACATCCACAATCATACCTTTCCCACTGTCATCCCAATGAATCCCCAAGCACACCCACCACACCGCCATCCCAATAAATCCACAATCACACCCTTCCCACCGTCATCCCAATACATCCACAATCACACCCTCCACACCGTCATCCCAATAAATCCACAATCACACCCTCCCCACAGTCATTCCAATAAATCCACAATCACACCGTCCCCACCGTCATCCCAATAAATCCACAATCACACCCTCCCCACCGTCATCCCAATACATCCACAATCACACCCTCCACACCGACATCCCAATAAATCCCAATCCGCCCCCACCGCCATCCCAATAAATCCACAATCACACCCTCCCCATCGTCATCCCAATAAATCCACAATCACACCCTCTCCACCTCAGTCCCAATAGATCCACAATCACACCCTCCCCACCGTCATCTCAATAAATCCACAATCACACCCTCCCCACCGTCATCCCAATAAATCCACAATCACACCCTCCCCACCGTCATCCCAATATATCCACAATAACACCCCCTTCACCGTCGTCCCAATAAATCCACAATCACACCCTCCCCACAGTCATCCCATTAAATCCACAATCACACCCTCCCCACCGTCATCCCAATACATCCACGATCACACACTACCCACGGTCATCCCAATAATTCCATGATCACACCCTCCCCAACGTCATTCCAACAAATCCACAATCACACCCTCCCCACCGTCATCCTAATACATCCACAATCACACCCTCCACACCGTCATCCCAATAAATCCCCAATCATGCACTCCCCAACACCATCCCAATAAATCCACAATCACACCCTCCCCACCGTCATCCTAATGCACCCACAATCACACCCACCCCACGGTGATCCCAATAAATCCACAATCACACCCTCCCCACAGTCATTCCAATAAATACACAATCACACACTCCCCACCGTCATCCCAATACATCCACAGTCACACCCTCCACACCGTCATCCCAATAAATACCCAATCACACCCTCCCCACCGCCATCCCAATAAATCCACAATCACACCCTCCCCATCGTCAACCCAATAAATCCAGAATCACACCCTCTCCACCTCAGTCCCAATAGATCCACAATCACACCCTCACCACCGTCATCCCAATAAATCCAGAATCACACCCTCCCCGCCGCGATCCCAATACATCCACAATCGGACTCTCACCGCCATCATCCCAATAAATCCGCAATATCACCCACCCCACCGTCATCCCAATAAATCCCCAATCACACGCACCACACCGCCATCCCAATATATCCACAATCACACCCATCCCACTGTCATCCCAATAAATCCGCAATAACACCCTCCACACCGTCATCCCAATAAATCCACAATCACACCCTCCCCATCGTCATCCCAATAAATCGACAATCACACCCTCCCCACCTCAGTCCCAATAGATCCACAATCACACCCTCCGCACCGTCATCCCAATAAATCTAGAATCACACCCTCCCCACCGTCATCCCAATACATCCACAATCATACCTTTCCCACTGTCATCCCAATGAATCCCCAAGCACACCCACCACACCGCCATCCCAATAAATCCACAATCACACCCTTCCCACCGTCATCCCAATACATCCACAATCACACCCTCCACACCGTCATCCCAATAAATCCACAATCACACCCTCCCCACAGTCATTCCAATAAATCCACAATCACACCGTCCCCACCGTCATCCCAATAAATCCACAATCACACCCTCCCCACCGTCATCCCAATACATCCACAATCACACCCTCCACACCGACATCCCAATAAATCCCAATCCGCCCCCACCGCCATCCCAATAAATCCACAATCACACCCTCCCCATCGTCATCCCAATAAATCCACAATCACACCCTCTCCACCTCAGTCCCAATAGATCCACAATCACACCCTCCCCACCGTCATCTCAATAAATCCACAATCACACCCTCCCCACCGTCATCCCAATAAATCCACAATCACACCCTCCCCACCGTCATCCCAATATATCCACAATAACACCCCCTTCACCGTCGTCCCAATAAATCCACAATCACACCCTCCCCACAGTCATCCCATTAAATCCACAATCACACACTCCCCACCGTCATGCCAATACATCCAACATCACACCCTCCCCACGGTCATCCCAATAATTCCATAATCACACCCTCCCCACCGTCATTCCAATAAATCCACAATCACACCCTCCTCACCGTCATCCCAATAAATCCACAATCACACCCTCCCCACCGTCATCCCAATACATCCACAATCACACCATCCCCACCGTCATCCTAATAAATCCACAATCACACCCTCTCCATCGTCATCCCAATACATCCACAATCACACCTTCCCCACAGTCATCCCAATAAATCCACAATCACACCCTCCCCATCGTCATCCCAATAAATCCACAATCACACCCTCCCCACCTCAGTCCCAATAGATCCACAATCACACCCTCCGCACCGTCATCCCAATAAATCTAGAATCACACCCTCCCACCGTCATCCCAATACATCCACAATCACACCCTTCCCACCGTCATCCCAATGAATCCCCAAGCACACCCACCACACCGCCATCCCAATAAATCCACAATCACACCCTTCCCACCGTCATCCCAATACATCCACAATCACACCCTCCACACCATCATCCCAATCAATCCAGAATCACACCCTCCCCACCGTCATCCTAATGCACCCACAATCACACCCTCCCCACGGTCATCCCAATAAATCCACAATCACACCCTCCCCACAGTCATTCCAATAAATACACAATCACACACTCCCCACCGTCATCCCAATACATCCACAGTCACACCCTCCACACCATCATCCCAATAAATACCCAATCACACCCTCCCCACCGCCATCCCAATAAATCCACAATCACACCCTCCCCATCGTCAACCCAATAAATCCAGAATCACACCCTCTCCACCTCAGTCCCAATAGATCCACCATCACACCCTCACCACCGTCATCCCAATAAATCCAGAATCACACCCTCCCCGCCGCGATCCCAATACATCCACAATCGGACTCTCAACGCCATTATCCCAATAAATCCGCAATATCACCCACCCCACCGTCATCCCAATAAATCCCCAATCACACGCACCACACCGCCATCCCAATATATCCACAATCACACCCATCCCACCGTCATCCCAATAAATCCGCAATAACACCCTCCACACAGTCATCCCAATAAATCCACAATCACACCCTCCCCATCGTCATCCCAATAAATCTACAATCACACCCTCCCCACCTCAGTCCCAATAGATCCACAATCACACCCTCCGCACCGTCATCCCAATAAATCTAGAATCACACCCTCCCCACCGTCATCCCAATACATCCACAATCATACCTTTCCCACTGTCATCCCAATGAATCCCCAAGCACACCCACCACACCGCCATCCCAATAAATCCACAATCACACCCTTCCCACCGTCATCCCAATACATCCACAATCACACCCTCCACACCGTCATCCCAATAAATCCACAATCACACCCTCCCCACAGTCATTCCAATAAATCCACAATCACACCGTCCCCACCGTCATCCCAATAAATCCACAATCACACCCTCCCCACCGTGATCCCAATACATCCACAATCACTCCCTTCCCACCATCATCCCAATAAATCCCCAATCACACCCACCACACCTCCATCCCAATAAATCCACAATCACACCCTCCCCACCGTCATCCCAATAAATCCACAATCACACCGTCCCCACCGTCATCCCAATAAATCCACAATCACACCCTCCCCATCGTCATCCCAATAAATCCACAATCAAACCCTCCCCACCTCAGTCTCAATAGATCCACAATCACACCCTCCGCACCGTCATCCCAATAAATCTAGAATCACACCCTCCCCACCGTCATCCCAATACATCCACAATCATACCCTTCCCACCGTCATCCCAATGAATCCCCAAGCACACACACCACACCGCCATCCCAATAAATCCACAATCACACCCTTCCCACGGTCATCCCAATACATCCACAATCACACCTTCCACACCGTCATCCCAATAAATCCACAATCACACCCTCCCCACAGTCATTCCAATAAATCCACAATCACACCGTCCCCACCGTCATCCCAATAAATCCACAATCACACACTCGCCACCGTCATCCCAAACCATCCACAATCACACCCTCCACACCGACATCCCAATAAATCCCCAAACCCCACCCCACCGCCATCCCAATAAATCCACAATCACGCCCTCCCCATCGTCATCCCAATAAATCCAAAATCACACCCTCTCCACCTCAGTCCCAATAGATCCACAATCACACCCTCCCCACCGTCATCTCAATAAATCCACAATCACACCCTCCCCACCGTCATCCCAATATATCCACAATCACACCCACCACACCGCCATCCCAATAAATCCACAATCACACCCTTCCCACCGTCATCCCAATAAATCCGCAATAACACCCTCCCCACCGTCATCCCAATAAATCCACAATCACACCCTCCCCATCGTCATCCCAATAAATCCACAATAACACCCCCTTCACCGCCATCCCAATAAATCCAAAATCACACCCTTCCCACCGTCATCCCAATAAATCCAGAATCACACCCTCCCCACCGTCATCCCAATACATCCACAATCACACCCACCACACCGCCATCCCAGTAAATCCACAATCACACCCTTCCCACCGTCATCTCAATAAATCCGCAATAACACCCTCCCCACCGTCATCCCAATACATCCACAATCACACCCTCCCCACCGTCATCCCAATAAATCCACAATAACACCCTCCTCACCGTCGTCCCAATAAATCCACAATCACACCCTCCCCACAGTCATCCCATTAAATCCACAATCACACCCTCCCCACCGTCATCCCAATACATCCACGATCACACCCTCCCCACGGTCATCCCAATAATTCCATAATCCCACCCTCCCCACCGTCATTCCAATAAATCCACAATTTCACCCTCCTCACCGTCATCCCAATAAATCCACAATCACACCCACCCGACCGTCATCCCAATAAATCCACAATCACACACTCCCCACGGTCATCCCAATAATTCCATAATCACACCCTCCCCACCGTCATTCCAATAAATCCACAATCACACCCTCCTCACCGTCATCCCAATAAATCCACAATCACACCCTCCCCACCGTCATCCCAATAAATCCCCAATCACACCCTCCCCACCTCAGTCCCAATAGATCCACAATCACACCCTCACCACCGTCATCCCAATGAATCCAGAATCACACCCTCCCCACCGCCATCCCAATACATCCACAATCACACCCTCCCCACCGTCATCTCAATAAATCCACAATCACACCCTCCCCACCGTCATCCCAATATATCCACAATCACACCCTTCCCAGCGTCATCCCAATTAATCCCCAATCAACCCACCACACCGCCATCCCAATAAATCCACAATCACACCCTTCCCACCGTCATCCCAATAATCCCCAATCACACCCACCACACCGCCATCCCAATAAATCTAGAATCACACCCTCCCCACCGTCATCCTAATACATCCACAAACACACCCTCCCCACCGTCATCTCAATAAATCCACAATCACACCCTCCCCACCGTGATCCCAAGAAATCCACAATCACTCCCTTCCCACCGTCATCCCAATAAATCCCCAATCACACCCACCACACCGCCATCCCAATAAATCCACAATCACACCCTTCCCACCGTCATCCCAATAAATCGCCAATCACACCCTCCCCACCATAATCCCAATAAATCCACAATCACACCATCCCCACCGACATCCCATTAAATCCACAATCACACCCTAACCACAGTCATCCCAATACATCCACGATCACACCCTCCCCACGGTCATCCCAATAATTCCATAATCACACCCTCCCAACCGTCATTCCAACAAATCCACAATCACACCCTCCCCACCGTCATATTAATACATCCACAATCACACCCTCCCCACCGTCATCCCAATGCATCCACAATCACACCCTCCCCACGGTCATCCCAATAAATCCACAATCACACCCTCCCCACAGTCATTCCAATAAATCCACAATCACACACTCCCCACCGTCATCCCAATACATCCACAATCACACCCTCCCCACCGCCATCCCAATAAATCCACAATCACACCCTCCCCATCGTCATCCCAATAAATCCAGAATCACACCCTCTCCACCTCAGTCCCAATAGATCCAAAATCACACCCTCCCCACCGTCATCCCAATAAATCCAGAATCACACCCTCCCCGCCGCCATCCCAATACACCCACAATGACACCATCCCCACCGTCATCCCAATAAATCCCCAATCACACCCTCCCCACCTCAGTCCCAATAGATCCACAATCACACCCTCACCACCGTCATCCCAATGAATCCAGAATCACACCCTCCCAACCGCCATCCCAAGACATCCACAATCACACCCTCCCCACCGTCATCTCAATAAATCCACACTCACACCTTCCCCACCCTCATCCCAATATATCCACAATCACACCCTTCCCACTGTCATCCCAATAAATCCCCAATCAACCCACCACACCGCCATCCCAATAAATCCACAATCACACCCTTCCCACCGTCATCCCAATAAATCCGCAATATCACCCACCCCACCGTCATCCCAATAAATCCCCAATCACACGCACCACACCGCCATCCCAATAAATCCGCAATAACACCCTCCCCACCGTCATCCCAATAAATCCACAATCACACCCTCCCCACCGTCATCCCAATAAATCCACAATAACACCCCCTTCACCTTCGTCCCAATAAATCCACAATCACACCCTCCCCACAGTCATCCCATTAAATCCACAATCACAGCCTCCCCCCGTCATCCCAATACATCCAACATCACACCCTCACCACCGTCATCCCAATAATTCCATAATCACACCCTCCCCACCGTCATTCCAATAAATCCACAATCACACCCTCCTCACCATCATCCCAATAAATCCACAATCACACCCTCCCCACTGTCATTCCAACAAATCCACAATCACACCCTCCCCACCGTCATCCTAATACATCCACAATCACACCCTCCACACCGTCATCCCAATAAATCCACAATCACACCCTCCCCATCGTCATCCCAATAAATCCACAATCACACCCTCCCCACGTCAGTCCCAATAGATCCACAATCACACTCTCCGCACCGTCATCCCAATAAATCTAGAATCACACCCTCCCCACCGTCATCCTAATACATCCACAAACACACCCTCCCCACCGTCATCTCAATAAATCCACAATCACACCCTCCCCACCGTGATCCCAATACATCCACAATCACTCCCTTCCCACCGTCATCCCAATAAATCCCCAATCACACCCACCACACCGCCATCCCAATAAATCCACAATCACACCCTTCCCACCGTCATCCCAATAAATCGTCAATCACACCCTCCCCACCATAATCCCAATAAATCCACAATAACACCCTCCTCACCGTCGTCCCAATAAATCCACAATCACACCATCCCCACCGACATCCCATTAAATCCACAATCACACCCTCACCACAGTCATCCCAATACATCCACGATCACACCCTCCCCACGGTCATCCCAATAATTCCATAATCACACCCTCCCCACCGTCATTCCAACAAATCCACAATCACACCCTCCCCACCGTCATCCTAATACATCCACAATCACACCCTCCCCACCGTCATCCCAATGCATCCACAATCACACCCTCCCCACGGTCATCCCAATAAATCCACAATCACACCCTCCCCACAGTCATTCCAATAAATCCACAATCACACACTCCCCACCGTCATCCCAATACATCCACAATCACACCCTCCCCACCGCCATCCCAATAAATCCACAATCATAACCTCCCCATCATCATCCCAATAAATACAGAATCACACCCTCTCCACCTCAGTCCCAATAGATCCAAAATCACACCCTCCCCACCGTCATCCCAATACACCCACAATCACACCATCCCCACCGTCATCCCAATAAATCCACAATCACACCCTCCCGACCGTCATCCCAATAAATCCACAATCACACACTCCCCACGGTCATCCCAATAATTCCATAATCACACCCTCCCCACCGTCATTCCAATAAATCCACAATCACACCCTCCTCACCGTCATCCCAATAAATCCACAATCACACCCTCCCCACCGTCATCCCAATAAATCCCCAATCACACCCTCCCCACCTCAGTCCCAATAGATCCACAATCACACCCTCACCACCGTCATCCCAATGAATCCAGA
The DNA here is from genome assembly GCF_963921235.1 of Mobula hypostoma. Taxonomy (NCBI): domain Eukaryota; kingdom Metazoa; phylum Chordata; class Chondrichthyes; order Myliobatiformes; family Myliobatidae; genus Mobula; species Mobula hypostoma. Next base: position 123,657,371 of record NC_086102.1, read on the forward strand.
ATCACACCCTCCCCACCGCCATCCCAATACATCCACAATCACACCCTCCCCACCGTCATCTCAATAAATCCACAATCACACCCTCCCCACCGTCATCCCAATATATCCACAATCACACCCTTCCCAGCGTCATCCCAATAAATCCCCAATCAACCCACCACACCGCCATCCCAATAAATCCACAATCACACCCTTCCCACCGTCATCCCAATAATCCCCAATCACACCCACCACACCGCCATCCCAATAAATCTAGAATCACACCCTCCCCACCGTCATCCTAATACATCCACAAACACACCCTCCCCACCGTCATCTCAATAAATCCACAATCACACCCTCCCCACCGTGATCCCAATACATCCACAATCACTCCCTTCCCACCGTCATCCCAATAAATCCCCAATCACACCCACCACACCGCCATCCCAATAAATCCACAATCACACCCTTCCCACCGTCATCCCAATAAATCGTCAATCACACCCTCCCCACCATAATCCCAATAAATCCACAATCACACCATCCCCACCGACATCCCATTAAATCCACAATCACACCCTAACCACAGTCATCCCAATACATCCACGATCACACCCTCCCCATGGTCATCCCAATAATTCCATAATCACACCCTCCCAACCGTCATTCCAACAAATCCACAATCACACCCTCCCCACCGTCATCCGAATACATCCACAATCACACCCTCCCCACCGTCATCCCAATGCATCCACAATCACACCCTCCCCACGGTCATCCCAATAAATCCACAATCACACCCTCCCCACAGTCATTCCAATAAATCCATAATCACACACTGCCCACCGTCATCCCAATACATCCACAATCACACCCTCCCCACCGCCATCCCAATAAATCCACAATCACACCCTCCCCATAGTCATCCCAATAAATCCAGAATCACACCCTCTCCACCTCAGTCCCAATAGATCCAAAATCACACCCTCCCCACCGTCATCCCAATAAATCCAGAATCACACCCTCCCCGCCGCCATCCCAATACACCCACAATGACACCATCCCCACCGTCATCCCAATAAATCCCCAATCACACCCTCCCCACCTCAGTCCCAATAGATCCACAATCACACCCTCACCACCGTCATCCCAATGAATCCAGAATCACACCCTCCCCACCGCCATCCCAAGACATCCACAATCACACCCTCCCCACCGTCATCTCAATAAATCCACACTCACACCTTCCCCACCCTCAACCCAATATATCCACAATCACACCCTTCCCACTGTCATCCCAATAAATCCCCAATCAACCCACCACACCGCCATCCCAATAAATCCACAATCACACCCTTCCCACCGTCATCCCAATAAATCCGCAATATCACCCACCCCACCGTCATCCCAATAAATCCCCAATCACACGCACCACACCGCCATCCCAATAAATCCGCAATAACACCCTCCCCACCGTCATCCCAATAAATCCACAATCACACCCTCCCCACCGTCATCCCAATAAATCCACAATAACACCCCCTTCACCTTCGTCCCAATAAATCCACAATCACACCCTCCCCACAGTCATCCCATTAAATCCACAATCACAGCCTCCCCCCGTCATCCCAATACATCCAACATCACATCCTCACCACGGTCATCCCAATAATTCCATAATCACACCCTCCCCACCGTCATTCCAATAAATCCACAATCACACCCTCCTCACCATCATCCCAATAAATCCACAATCACACCCTCCCCACTGTCATTCCAACAAATCCACAATCACACCCTCCCCACCGTCATCCTAATACATCCACAATCACACCCTCCACACCGTCATCCCAATAAATCCACAATCACACCCTCCCCATCGTCATCCCAATAAATCCACAATCACACCCTCCCCACCTCAGTCCCAATACATCCACAATCACACTCTCCGCACCGTCATCCCAATAAATCTAGAATCACACCCTCCCCACCGTCATCCTAATACATCCACAAACACACCCTCCCCACCGTCATCTCAATAAAAACACAATCACACCCTCCCCACCGTGATCCCAATACATCCACAATCACTCCCTTCCCACCGTCATCCCAATAAATCCCCAATCACACCCACCACACCGCCATCCCAATAAATCCACAATCACACCCTTCCCACCGTCATCCCAATAAATCGTCAATCACACCCTCCCCACCATAATCCCAATAAATCCACAATGACACCCTCCTCACCGTCGTCCCAATAAATCCACAATCACACCATCCCCACCGACATCCCATTAAATCCACAATCACACCCTCACCACAGTCATCCCAATACATCCACGATCACACCCTCCCCACGGTCATCCCAATAATTCCATAATCACACCCTCCCCACCGTCATTCCAACAAATCCACAATCACACCCTCCCCACCGTCATCCTAATACATCCACAATCACACCCTCCCCACCGTCATCCCAATGCATCCACAATCACACCCTCCCCACGGTCATCCCAATAAATCCACAATCACACCCTCCCCACAGTCATTCCAATAAATCCACAATCACACACTCCCCACCGTCATCCCAATACATCCACAATCACACCCTCCCCACCGCCATCCCAATAAATCCACAATCACACCCTCCCCATCATCATCCCAATAAATCCAGAATCACACCCTCTCCACCTCAGTCCCAATAGATCCAAAATCACACCCTCCCCACCGTCATCCCAATACACCCACAATCACACCATCCCCACCGTCATCCCAATAAATCCCCAATCACACCCTCCCCACCTCAGTCCCAATAGATCCACAATCACACCCTCACCACCGTCATCCCAATGAATCCAGAATCACACCCTCCCCACCGCCATCCGAATACATCCACAATCACACTCTCCACACCGTCATCTGAATAAATCCACACTCACACCTTCCCCACCGTCATCCCAATATATCCACAATCACACCCTTCCCACTGTCATCCCAATAAATCCACAATCAACCCACCACACCGCGATCCCAATAAATCCACAATCACACCCTTCCCACCGTCATCCCAATAAATCCGCAATAACACCCTCCCCACCGTCATCCCAATAAATCCACAATAACACCCCCTTCACCGTCGTCCCAATAAATCCACAATCACACCCTCCCCACAGTCATCCCATTAAATCCACAATCACACCCTCCCCACCGTCATCCCAATACATCCAACATCACACCCTCCCCACGGTCATTCCAATAATTCCATAATCACACCCTCCCCACCGTCATCCCAATAAATCCACAATCACACCCTCCTCACCGTCATCACAATAAATCCACAATCACACCCTCCCCACCGTCATCCTAATACATCCACAATCACACCCTTCCCACCGTCATCCCAATACATCCCCAATCATACACTCCCCAACGCCATCCCAATAAATCCACAATCACACCCTCCCCACCGTCATCCTAATGCATCCACAATCACACCCTCCCCACGGTCATCCCAATAAATCCACAATCACACCCTCCCCACCGTCATCGCAATATATCCACAATCACACCCTTCCCACCGTCATCCCAATAAATCCACAATCAACCCACCACACCGCGATCCCAATAAATCCACAACCACACCCTTCCCACCGTCATCCCAATAAATCCGCAATAACACCCTCCCCACCGTCATCCCAATAAATCCACAATAACACCCCCTTCACCGTCGTCCCAATAAATCCAGAATCACACCCTGCCCGCCGTGATCCCAATACATCCACAATCACACCATCCCCACCGTCATCCCAATAAATCCCCAATCACACCCTCCCCACCTCAGTCCCAATAGATCCACAATCAAACCCTCACCGCCATCATACCAATAAATCCGCAATATCACCCACCCCACCGTCATCCCAATAAATCCCCAATCACACCCACCACACCGCCATCCCAATATATCCACAATCACACCCATCCCACCGTCATCCCAATAAATCCGCAATAACACCCTCCACAGCGTCATCCCAATAAATCCACAATCACACCCTCCCCACCGTCATCCCAATAAATCCACAATAACACCCCCTTCACCGTCGTCCCAATAAATCCACAATCACACCTTCCCCACAGTCATCCCATTAAATCCACAATCACACCCTCCCCACCGTCATCCCAATACATCCACGATCACACCCTCCCCACGGTCATCCCAATAATTCCATAATCACACCCTCCCCAAGGTCATTCCAACAAATCCACAATCACACCCTCCCCACCGTCATCCTAATACATCCACAATCACACCCTCCACACCGTCATCCCAATAAATCCCCAATCATGCACTCCCCAAAGCCATCCCAATAAATCCACAATCACACCCTCCCCCACCGTCATCCTAATGCATCCACAATCACACCCTCCCCACGGTCATCCCAATAAATCCACAATCACACCCTCCTCACAGTCATTCCAATAAATACACAATCACACACTCCCCACCGTCATCCCAATACATCCACAGTCACACCCTCCACACCGTCATCCCAATAAATACCCAATCACACCCTCCCCACCGCCATCCCAATAAATCCACAATCACACCCTCCCCATCGTGAACCCAATAAATCCAGAATCACACACTCTCCACCTCAGTCCCAATAGATCCACAATCACACCCTCACCACCATCATCCCAATAAATCCAGAATCACACCCTCCCCGCCGCGATCCCAATACATCCACAATCACACCATCCCCACCGTCATCCCAATAAATCCCCAATCACACCCTCCCCACCTCAGTCCCAATAGATCCACAATCACACCCTCCACACCGTCATCCCAATAAATCCACAAACACACCCTGCCCGCCGCCATCCCAAAACATCCACAATCACACACTCCCCACCGTCATTCCAATACATCCACAATCACAAACTCCCAGCCGTCATCCCAATAAATCCACAATCAGACCCTCACCGCCATCATCCCAATAAATCCGCAATATCACCCACCCCACCGTCATCCCAATAAATCCCCAATCACACCCACCACACCGCCATCCCAATATATCCACAATCACACCCATCCCACCGTCATCCTAATAAATCCGCAATAACACCCTCCACACCGTCATCCCAATAAATCCACAATCACACCCTCCCCACCGTCATCCCAATAAATCCCCAATAAAACCCACTTCACCGTCGTCCCAATAAATCCACAATCACACCCTCCCCACAGTCATCCCATTAAATCCACAATCACACCCTCCCCACCGTCATCCCAATACATCCAACATCACACCCTCCCCACGGTCATCACAATAATTCCATAATCACACCCTCCCCACCGTCATTCCAATAAATCCACAATCACAACCTACCCACCGTCATCCCAATAAATCCACAATCACACCTTCCCCACCGTCATCCCAATAAATCCACAATCACACAATCCCCATCGTCATCCCAATAAATCCACAATCACACCCTCCCCACCTCAGTCCCAATAGATCCACAATCACACCCTCCGCACCGTCATCCCAATAAATCTAGAATCACACCCTCCCCACCGTCATCCCAATACATCCACAATCATACCCTTCCCACCGTCATCCCAATGAATCCCCAAGCACACCGACCACACCGCCATCCCAATAAATCCACAATCACACCCTCCCCACAGTCATTCCAATAAATCCACAATCACACCGTCCCCACCGTCATCCCAATAAATCCACAATCACACACTCGCCACCGTCATCCCAATACATCCACAATCACACCCTCCACACCGACATCCCAATAAATCTCCAAACCCCCCCCCACCGCCATCCCAATAAATCCACAATCACGCCCTCCCCATCGTCATCCCAATAAATCCACAATCACACCCTCCCCACCGTCATCCCAATATATCCACAATCACACCCTTCCCACCGTCATCCCAATAAATCCACAATCAACCCACCACACCACGATCCCAATAAATCCACAATCCCACCCTTCCCACCGTCATCCCAATAAATCCGCAATAACACCCTCCCCACCGTCATCCCAATAAATCCACAATAACACCCCCTTCACCGTCGTCCCAATAAATCCACAATCACACCCTCCCCACAGTCATCCCATTAAATCCACAATCACACCCTCCCCACCGTCATCCCAATACATCCAACATCACACCCTCCCCACGGTCATCCCAATAATTCCATAATCACACCCTCCCCACCGTCATCCCAATAAATCCACAATCACACCCTCCTCACCGTCATCCCAATAAATCCACAATCACACCCTCCCCACCGTCATCCCAATACATCCCCAATCATACACTCCCCAACGCCATCCCAATAAATCCACAATCACACCCTCCCCACCGTCATCCTAATGCATCCACAATCACACCCTACCCACGGTCATCCCAATAAATCCACAATCACACCCTCCCCACAGTCATTCCAATAAATCCACAATCACACACTCCCCACCGTCATCCCAATACATCCATAATCACACTCTCCACACCGTCATCCCAATAAATCCCTAATCACACCCTCCCCACCGCCATCCCAATAAATCCACAATCACACCCTCCACACCGTCATCCCAATAAATCCCCAATCACACCCACCACACCGCCATCCCAATAAATCCACAATCACACCCTTCCCACCGTCATCCTAATAAATCCACAATCACACCCTCCACACCTCAGTCCCAATAAATCCACAATCACACCCTCCCCACCGTCATCCCAATAAATCCACAATCACACCCTCACCACCGTCATCCCAATAGATCCACGATCACACCCTCCCCACGGTCATTCCAATAATTCCATAATCACACCCTCCCCAACGTCATTCCAACAAATCCACAATCACACCCTCCCCACCGTCATCCTAATACATCCACAATCACACCCTCCACACCGTCATCCCAATAAATCCCCAATCATACACTCCCCAACGCCATCCCAATAAATCCACAATCACACCCTCCCCACCGTCATCCTAATGCATCCACAATCACACCCTCCCCACGGTCATCCCAATAAATCCACAATCACACCCTTCCCACCGTCATCCCAATAAATCCACAATCAACCCACCACACCACGATCCCAATAAATCCACAATCCCACCCTTCCCACCGTCATCCCAATAAATCCGCAATAACACCCTCCCCACCGACATCCCAATAAATCCACAATAACACCCCCTTCACCGTCGTCCCAATAAATCCACAATCACACCCTCCCCACAGTCATCCCATTAAATCCACAATCACACCCTCCCCACCGTCATCCCAATAAATCCACAATCACACCCTCCTCACCGTCATCCCAATAAATCCACAATCACACCCTCCCCACCGTCATTCCAACAAATCCACAATCACACCCACACCACCGTCATCCTAATACATCCACAATCACACCCTTCCCACCGTCATCCCAATACATCCCCAATCATACACTCCCCAACGCCATCCCAATAAATCCACAATCACACCCTCCCCACCGTCATCCTTATGCATCCACAATCACACCCTACCCACGGTCATCCCAATAAATCCACAATCACACCGTCCCCACAGTCGTTCCAATAAATCCACAATCACACACTCCCCACCGTCATCCCAATACATCCACAATCACACCCTCCACACCGTCATCCCAATAAATCCCTAATCACACCCTCCCCACCGCCATCCCAATAAATCCACAATCACACCCTCCACACCGTCATCCCAATAAATCCCCAATCACACCCACCACACCGCCATCCCAATAAATCCACAATCACAGCCTCCACACCTCAGTCCCAATAAATCCACAATCACACCCTCCCCACCGTCATCCCAATAAATCCACAATCACACCCTCACCACCGTCATCCCAATAGATCCACGATCACACCCTCCCCACGGTCATTCCAATAATTCCATAATCACACCCTCCCCAACGTCATTCCAAAAAATCCACAATCACACCCTCCCCACCGTCATCCTAATACATCCACAATCACACCCTCCACACCGTCATCCCAATAAATCCCCAATCATACACTCCCCAACGCCTTCCCAATAAATCCACAATCACACCCTCCCCACCGTCATCCTAATGCATCCACAATCACACCCTCCCCACGGTCATCCCAATAAATCCACAATCACACCCTCCCCACAGTCATTCCAATAAATACACAATCACACACTCCCCACCGTCATCCCAATACATCCACAATCACACCCTCCACACCGTCATCCCAATAAATACCCAATCACACCCTCCCCACCGCCATCCCAATAAATCCACAATCACACCCTCCCCATCGTCAACCCAATAAATCCAGAATCACACCCTCCCCACCGTCATCCCAATAAATCCAGAATCACACCCTCCCTGCCGTGATCCCAATACATCCACAATCACACCATCCCCACCGTCATCCCAATAAATCCCCAATCACACCCTCCCCACCTCAGTCCCAATAGATCCACAATCAAACCCTCCACACCGTCATCCCAATAAATCCACAATCACACCCTGCCCGCCGCCATCCCAAAACATCCACAATCACACTCTCCCCACCGTCATTCCAATACATCCACAATCACAAACTCCCGGCCGTCATCCCAATAAATCCACAATCAGACCCTCACCGCCATCATCCCAATAAATCCGCAATATCACCCAACCCACCGTCATCCCAATAAATCCCCAATCACACCCACCACACCGCCATCCCAATATATCCACAATCACACCCATCCCACCGTCATCCCAATAAATCCGCAATAACACCCTCCACAGCGTCATCCCAATAAATCCACAATCACACCCTCCCCACCGTCATCCCAATAAATCCACAATAACACCCCCTTCACCGTCGTCCCAATAAATCCACAATCACACCCTCCCCACAGTCATCCCATTAAATCCACAATCACAGCTTCCCCACCGTCATCCCAATACATCCACGATCACACCCTCCCCACGGTCATCCCAATAATTCCATAATCACACCCTCCCCAAGGTCATTCCAACAAATCCACAATCACACCCTCCCCACCGTCATCCTAATACATCCACAATCACACCCTCCACACCGTCATCCCAATAAATCCCCAATCATGCACTCCCCAAAGCCATCCCAATAAATCCACAATCACACCCTCCCCACCATCATCCTAATGCATCCACAATCACACCCTCCCCACGGTCATCCCAATAAATCCACAATCACACCCTCCCCACAGTCATTCCAATAAATACACAATCACACACTCCCCACCGTCATCCCAATACATCCACAGTCACACCCTCCACACCGTCATCACAATAAATACCCAATCACACCCTCCCCACCGCCATCCCAATAAATCCACAATCACACCCTCCCCATCGTCAACCCAATAAATCCAGAATCACAGACTCTCCACCTCAGTCCCAATAGATCCACAATCACACCCTCACCACCGTCATCCCAATAAATCCAGAATCACACCCTCCCCGCCGCGATCCCAATCCATCCACAATCACACCATTCCCACCGTCATCCCAATAAATCCCCAATCACACCCTCCCCACCTCAGTCCGAATAGATCCACAATCACACCCTCCACACCATCATCCCAATAAATCCACAAACACACCCTGCCCGCCGCCATCCCAAAACATCCACAATCACACACTCCCCACCGTCATTCCAATACATAAACAATCACAAACTCCCAGCCGTCATCCCAATAAATCCACAATCAGACCCTCACCGCCATCATCCCAATAAATCCGCAATATCACCAACCCCACCGTCATCCCAATAAATCCACAATCACACCCACCACACCGCCATCCCAATATATCCACAATCACACCCATCCCACCGTCATCCCAATAAATCCGCAATAACACCCTCCACACCGTCATCCCAATAAATCCACAATCACACCCTCCCCACCGTCATCCCAATAAATCCACAATAACACCCACTTCACCGTCGTCCCAATAAATCCACAATCACACCCTCCCCACAGTCATCCCATTAAATCCACAATCACACCCTCCCCACCGTCATCCCAATACATCCAACATCACACCCTCCCCACGGTCATCCCAATAATTCCATAATCACACCCTCCCCACCGTCATCCCAATAAATCCACAATAACACCCACTTCACCGTCGTCCCAATAAATCCACAATCACACCGTCCCCACCGTCATCCCAATAAATCCACAATCACACACTCGCCACCGTCATCCCAATACATCCACAATCACACCCTCCACACCGACATCCCAATAAATCTCCAAACCCCCCCCACCGCCATCCCAATAAATCCACAATCACGCCCTCCCCATCGTCATCCCAATAAATCCACAATCACACCCTCTCCACCTCAGTCCCAATAGATCCACAATCACACCCTCCCCACCGTCATCTCAATAAATCCACAATCACACCCTCCCCACCGTCATCCCAATATATCCACAATCACACCCACCACACCGCCATCCCAATAAATCCACAATCACACCCTTCCCACCGTCATCCCAATAAATCCGCAATAACACCCTCCCCACCGTCATCCCAATAAATCCACAATCACACCCTCCCCACCGTCATCCCAATAAATCCACAATAACACCCCCTTCACCGTCGTCCCAATAAATCCACAATCACACCCTCCCCACAGTCATCCCATTAAATCCACAATCACACCCTCCCCACCGTCATCCCAATACATCCAACATCACACCCTCCCCACGGTCATCCCAATAATTCCATAATCACACCCTCCCCACCGTCATTCCAATAAATCCACAATCACACCCTCCTCACCGTCATCCCAATAAATCCACAATCACACCCTCCCCACCGTCATCCCAATACATACACAATCACACCATCCGCACCGTCATCCCAATAAATCCACAATCACACCCTCCCCATCGTCATCCCAATACATCCACAATCACACCTTTCACCACAGTCATCCCAATAAATCCACAATCACACCCTCCCCATCGTCATCCCAATAAATCCACAATCACACCCTCCCCACCTCAGTCCCAATAGATCCACAATCACACACTCCGCACCGTCATCCCAATAAATCTAGAATCACACCCTCCCCACCGTCATCCCAATACATCCACAATCACACCCTTCCCACCGTCATCCCAATAAATCTAGAATCACACCCTCCCCACCGTCATCCCAATACATCCACAATCACACCCTTCCCACCGTCATCCCAATAAATCCCCAAGCACACCCACCACACCGCCATCCCAATAAATCCACAATCACACCCTTCCCACCGTCATCCCAATACATCCACAATCACACCCTCCACACCGTCATCCCAATAAATCCACAATCAAGCCCTACCCACAGTCATTCCAATAAATCCACAATCACACCCTCCCCACCGTCATCCCAATAAATCCACAATCACACACTCACCACCGTCATCCCAATACATCCACAATCACACCCTCCACACCGTCATCCCAATAAATCCCCAATCACACCCTCCCCACCGCCATCCCAATAAATCCACAATCACACCCTCCTCACCGTAATCCCAATTCATCCACGATCACACCCTCCCCACCGTCATCCCAATAAATCCACAATCACACACTCGCCACCGTCATCCCAATACATCCACAATCACACCCTCCCCACCGTCATCCCATTAAATCCCCAATCACACCCTCCCCACCGCCATCCCAATAAATCCACAATCACACCCTCCCCATCGTCATCCCAATAAATCCACAATCACACCCTCACAAACGTCATCTCAATAAATCCACAATCACACCCTCCCCACCGTCATCCCAATATATCCACAATCACACCCACCACACCGCCATCCCAATAAATCCACAATCACACCCTTCCCACCGTCATCCCAATAAATCCGCAATAACACCCTCCCCACTGTCATCCCAATAAATCCACTATCACACCCTCCCCACCGTCATCCCAATAAATCCACAATAACACCCCCTTCACGATCGTCCCAATAAATCCACAATCACACCCTCCCCACAGTCATCCCATTAAATCCACAATCACACCCTCCCCACCGTCATCCCAATACATCCTACATCACACCCTCCCCACGGTCATCCCAATAATTCCATAATCACACTCTCCCCACCGTCATTCCAATAAATCCACAATCACACCCTCCTCACCGTCATCCCAATTAGTCCACAATCACACCCTCCCCACCGTCATCCCAATACATCCACAATCACACCTTCCCCACCGTCATCCCAATAAATCCACAATCACACCCTCCCCATCGTCATCCCAATACATCCACAATCACACCTTCCCCACAGTCATCCCAATAAATCCACAATCACACCCTCCCCATCGTCATCCCAATAAATCCACAATCACACCCTCCCCACCTCACTCCCAATAGATCCACAATCACAACCTCCGCACCGTCATCCCAATAAATCTAGAATCACACCCTCCCCACCGTCATCCCAATACATCCACAATCACACCCTTCCCACCGTCATCCCAATAAATCCCCAAGCACACCCACCACACCGCCATCCCAATAAATCCACAATAACACCCTCCACACCTCAGTCCCAATAAATCCGCAATCACACACTCCCCACCGTCATCCCAAGAAAACCAGAATCACACCCTCCCCACCGTAATGTCAATAAATCCACAATCACACCCTCCCCACCGTCATCCCAATAAATCCACAATCACACCCTCCCCACCGTCATCCCAATACATCCACGATCACACCCTCCCCACGGTCATCCCAATAATTCCACAATCACACCCTCCCCACCGTCATTCCTGTAAATCCACAATCACACCCTCCCCACCGTCATCCCAATACATCCACAATCACACCCTCCACACCGTCATCCCAATATATCCCCAATCATACCCTCCCCAACACCACCCCAATAAATCCACAATAACACGCTCCCCACCTCACTCCCAATAGATCCACAATCACACCCTCCCCACGGTCATCCCAATAAATCCACAATCACACCCTCCCCACCGTCATTCCAATAAATCCACAATCACACCCTCCCCACCGTCATCCCAATAAATCCAGAATCACACACACCACACCGCCATCCCAATAAATCCACAATCACACCCTTCCCACCGTCATCCCAATAAATCCGCAATAACACCCTCCCCACCGTCATCCCAATAAATCCACTATCACACCCTCCCCACCGTCATCCCAATAAATCCACAATAACACCCCCTTCACCGTCGTCCCAATAAATCCACAATCACACCCTCCCCACAGTCATTCCATTAAATCCACAATCACACCCTCCCCACCGTCATCCCAATACATCCAACATCACACCCTCCCCACGGTCATCACAATAATTCCATAATCACACCCTCCCCACCGTCATTCCAATAAATCCACAATCACACCCTCCTCACCGTAATCCCAATAAATCCACAATCACACCCTCCCCACGTCATCCCAATACATCCACAATCACACCTTCCCCACCGTCATCCCAATAAATCCACAATCACACCCTCCCCATCGTCATCCCAATACATCCACAATCACACCTTCCCCACAGTCATCCCAATGAATCCACAATCACACCCTCCCCATCGTCATCCCAATAAATCCACAATCACACACTCCCCACCTCAGTCCCAATAGATCCACAGTCACACCCTCCGCACCGTCATCCCAATAAATCTAGAATCACACCCTCCCCACCGTCATCCCAATACATCCACAATCACACCCTTCCCACCGTCATCCCAATAAATCCCCAAGCACACCCACCACACCGCCATCCCAATAAATCCACAATCACACCCTCCACACCTCAGTCCCAATAAATCCGCAATCACACACTCCCCACCGTCATCCCAATAAAAGCAGAATCACACCCTCCCCACCGTAATGCCAATAAATCCACAATCACACCCTCCCCACCGTTATCCCAATAAATCCGCAATCACACCCTCCTCACCGTCATCCCAATAAATCCACAATCACACCCTCCCCACCGTCATCCCAATACATCCACAATCACACCCTCCCCACCGTCATCCCAATACATCCACAATTACACCCATCCCACCGTCATTCCAGTAAATCCACAATCACACCCTCCCCACCGTCATCCCAATACATCCACAATCACACCCTCCACACCGTCATCCCAATAAATCCCCAATCATACCCTCCCCAACACCACCCCAATAAATCCACAATCACACACTCCCCACCGTCATCCCAATACATCCACAATCACACCCTCCCCACCATCATCCCAATAAATCCCCAATCACACCCTCCCCACCGCAATCCCAATAAATCCCGAATCACACCCTCCCCACCGTCATCCCAGTAAATCCAGAATCACACCCTCCCCATCTCCATCACTATAAATCCACAATCACACCCTCCCCACCGTGATCCCAATACATCCACAATTACAATCTTCCCACCGTCATCCCAATAAATCCCCAATCACACCCACCACACCGCCATCCCAATAAATCCACAATCACACCCTTCCCACCGTCAACCCAATAAATCCGTAATAACACCCTCCTCACCGTCGTCCCAATAAATCCACAATCACACCCTCCCCACCGTAATCCCAATAAATCCACAATAACACCCTCCTCACCGTCGTCCCATTAAATCCACAATCACACCCTCACCACCGTCATCCCAATACATCAACGATCACACCCTCCCCACGGTCATCCCAATAATTCCATAATCACACCCTCCCCACCGTCATTCCAATAAATCCACAATCACACCCTCCCCACCGTCATCCTAATACATCCACAATCAAACCCTCCACACCGTCATCCCAATAAATCCCCAATCATACACTCCCCAACGCCATCCCAATAAATCCACAATCACACCCTCCCCATCGTCATCCCAATAAATCCAGAATCACACCCTCTCCACCTCAGTCCCAGTAGATCCACAATGACACCCTCCCCACCGTCATCCCAATAAATCCAGAATCACACCCTCCCCGCCGCGATCCCAATACATCCCAAATCACACCATCCCCACCGTCATCCCAATAAATCCACAATCACACGCTCCCCACCGTCATCCCAATATATCCACAATCACACCCTCCCCACCATAATGCCAATAAATCCACAATCACACCCTCCTCACCGTCGTCCCAATAAATCCACAATCACACCCTCCCCACCGTCATCACAATAAATCCCCAATCACACCCACCCCACCGTTATCCTAATAAATCCACAATCACACCCTCCCGACCTTCATCCCAATAAATCCACAATCACACCCTCCCCACTGTCATCCCAATAATTCCACAATCACACCCTTCCCACCGTCATCCCAATACATCCACGATCACACCCTCCCCACGGTCATCCCAATAATTCCACAATCACACCCTCCCCACCGTCATTCCAGTAAATCCACAATCACACCCTCCCCACCGTCATCCCAATACATCCACAATCACACCCTCCACACCGTCATCCCAATAAATCCCCAATCATACCCTCCCCAACGCCACCCCAATAAATCCACAATAACACCCTCCCCACTGTCATCCCAATACATCCACAATCACACCCTCCCCACGGTTATCCCAATAAATCCACAATCACACCCTCCCCACCGTCATTCCAATAAATCCACAATCACACCCTCCCCACCGTCATCCCAATACATCCACAATCACACCCTCCCCACCATCATCCCAATAAATCCCCAATCACACCCTCCCCACCGTCATCCCAATAAATCCACAATCACACCCTCCCCACCGTCATCCCAAGAAATCCACAATCACACCCTCCCCACCGTCATCCCAAGAAATCCACAATCACGCCCTCCCCACCGCAGTCAGAAATAGATCCAAAATCACACCCTCCACACCGTCATCCCAATCAATCCAGAATCACTCCCTGCCCGCCGCCATCCCAAAACATCCACAATCACACACTCCCCACCATCATCTCAATAAATCCACAATCACACCCTCCACACCGCAATCCCAATAAATCCAAAATCACACCCTCCCCATCGTCATCCCAGTAAATCCACAATCACTCCCTCCCCGCCGCCATCCCAATACATCCACAATCACACACTCCCCACCGTCATCCCAATAAATCCACAATCACACCCTCCCCACCGCCATCACTATAAATCCACAATCCCCACCGCAATCCCAATACATCCACAATCACAACCTCCCCACCATCATCCCAATAAATCCACAATCACACCCTCCACACCGTTATCCCAATAAATCCACAATCACAACCTCCCCACCGTCATCCCAATAAATCCACACTCACTCCCTCCCCACCGCAGTCCCAACAGATCCACAATCACACCCTCCACACCGTCATCCCAATAAATCCAGAATCACACCCTCCCCGCCGCCATCCCAAAACATCCACAATCACACACTCCCCACCGTCATCTCAATAAATCCACCATCACACCCTCCCCGCCGCCATCCCAATACATCCACAGTCACACCATCCCGGCCGTCATCCAAATAAATCCACAATCAGACCCTCACCGCCATCATCCCAATAAAACCACAATCACACCCTCCCCACCGTGATACCAATAAATCCACAATCACACCCTCCCCACCGCCATCACTATAAATCCACAATCCCCACCACAATCCCAATACATCCACAATCACAACCTCCCCACCATCATCCCAATAAATCCACAATCACACCCTCCACACCGTCATCCCAATAAATCCACAATCACACCCTCCCCACCGTCATCCCATTAAATCCACAATCACACCCTCCCCATCGTCATCCCAATAAATCCAGAATCACACCCTCTCCACCTCAGTCCCAGTAGATCCACAATCACACCCTCCCCACCGTCATCCCAATAAATCCAGAATCACACCCTCCCCGCCGCGATCCCAATACATCCACAATCACACCATCCCCACCGTCATCCCAATAAATCCACAATCACACGCTCCCCACCGTCATCCCAATATATCCACAATCACACCCTCCACACCTCAGTCCCAATAAATCCGTAATCACACACTCCCCACCGTCATCCCAATAAAACCAGAATCACACCCTCCCCACCGTAATGCCAATAAATCCACAATCACTCCCTCCCCACCGTCATCACAATAAATCTCCAATCACACCCTCCCCACCGTCATCCTAATAAATCCACAATCACACCCTCCTCACCGTCGTCCCAATAAATCCACAATCACACCCTCCCCACTGTCATCCCAATAAATCCACAATAACACCCTCCCCACCGTCATCCCAATACATCCACAATCACACCCTCCCCACGGTCATCCCAATAATTCCACAATCACACCCTCCCCACCGTCATTCCAGTCAATCCACAATCACACCCTCCCCACCGTCATCCCAATACATCCACAATCACACCCTCCACACCGTCATCCCAATAAATCCCCAATCACACCCTCCCCAACGCCACCCCAATAAATCCACAATAACACCCTCCCCACCGTCATCCCAATAAATCCACAATCACACCCTCCCCACCGTCATTCCAATAAATCCACAATCACACCCTCCCCACCGTCATCCCAATACATCCACAATCACACCCTCCCCACCATCATCCCAATAAATCCCCAATCACACCCTCCCCACCGTCATCCCAATAAATCCACAATCACACCCTCCCCACCGTCATCCCAAGAAATCCACAATCACGCCCTCCCCACCGCAGTCAGAAATAGATCCACAATCACACCCTCCACACCGTCATCCCAATAAATCCAGAATCACACCCTGCCCGCCGCCATCCCAAAACATCCACAATCACACACTCCCCACCGTCATTCCAATACATCCACAATCAGACCCTCACCGCCATCATCCCAATAAATCCACAATCACACACTCCCCACCGTCATCCCAATAAATCCAAAATCATACCCTCTCCGCCGCCATCCCAATAAATCCACAATCACACACTCCCCACCGTCATCCCAATACATCCACAATCACACCCTCCCCACCATCATCCCAATAAATCCCCAATCACACCCTCCCCACCGCAATCCCAATAAATCCACAATCACACCCTCCCCATCGTCATCCCAGTAAATCCACAATCACTCCCACTCCACCTCAGTCCCAATAGATCCTCAATCACACCCTCCCCACCGCCATCCCAGTAAATCCAGAATCACACCCTCCCCGCCGCCATCCCAATACATCCACAATCACACACTCCCCACCGTCATCCCAATAAATCCACAATCACACCCTCCCCACCGCCATCACTATAAATCCACAATCCCCACCGCAATCCCAATACATCCACAATCACAACCTCCCCACCATCATCCCAATAAATCCACAATCACACCCTCCACACCGTTATCCCAATAAATCCACAATCACACCCTCCCCACCGTCATCCCAATAATTCCACACTCACTCCCTCCCCATCGCAGTCCCAATAGATCCACAATCACACCCTCCACACCGTCATCCCAATAAATCCAGAATCACACCCTCCCCGCCGCCATCCCAAAACATCCACAATCACACACTCCCCACCGTCATCTCAATAAATCCACAATCACACCCTCCCCGCCGCCATCCCAATACATCCACAATCACACCATCCCGGCCGTCATCCAAATAAATCCACAATCAGACCCTCACCGCAATCATCCCAATAAAACCACAATCACACCCTCCCCACCGTGATCCCAATAAATCCACAATCACACACTCCCCACCGTCATCCCAATGAATCCAAAATCATACCCTCCCCGCCGCCATCCCAATAAATCCACAATCACACACTCCCCTCCGTCAACCCAATACATCCACAATCACACCCTCCCCGCCATCATCCCAATAAATCCGCAATCACACACTCCCCGCCGTCATCCGAATACATCCACAATCACACCCTCCCCGCCGTCATCCCAATAAATCCACAATCAAACCCTCCCCGCCGTCATCCCAATAAATCCACAATCACACCCTCCCCCCCTACATCACTATAAATCCACAATCACACCCTCCCTACCGCAATCCCAATACATCCACAATCACAACCTCCCCACCATCATCCCAATAAATCCACAATCACACCCTCCCCACCGTCATCCCAATAAATCCACAATCACACCCTCCCCACTGTCATCCCAAGAAATCCACAATCACGCCCTCCCCACCGCAGTCCCAATAGATCCACAATTATACCCTCCCCACCGTCATCCCAATAAATCCAGAATCATACCCTCCCCGCCGCCATCCCAATAAATCCACAATCACAGACTCCCCACCGTCATCCCAATACATCCACAATCACACCCTCCCCACCATCATCCCAATCAATCCAAAATCATACCCTCCCCGCCGCCATCCCAATAAATCCACAATCACAGACTCCCCACCGTCATCCCAATACATCCACAATCACACCCTCCCCACCATCATCCCAATAGATCCTCAATCACACCCTCCCCACCGTCATCCCAGTAAATCCAGAATCACACCCTCCCCATTGTCATCCCAGTAAATCCACAATCACACCCACTCCACCTCAGTCCCAATAGATCCTCAATCACACCCTCCCCACCGTCATCCCAGTAAATCCAGAATCACACCCTCCCCGCCGCCATCCCAATACATCCACAATCACACACTCCCCACCGTCATCCCAATAAATCCACAATCACACCCTCCCCACCGCCATCACTATAAATCCACAATCCCCACCACAATCCCAATACATCCACAATCACACCCTCCCCACCATCATCCCAATCAATCCAAAATCATACCCTCCCCGCCGCCATCCCAATAAATCCACAATCACAGACTCCCCACCGTCATCCCAATACATCCACAATCACACCCTCCCCACCATCATCCCAATAGATCCTCAATCACACCCTCCCCACCGTCATCCCAGTAAATCCAGAATCACACCCTCCCCATTGTCATCCCAGTAAATCCACAATCACACCCACTCCACCTCAGTCCCAATAGATCCTCAATCACACCCTCCCCACCGTCATCCCAGTAAATCCAGAATCACACCCTCCCCGCCGCCATCCCAATACATCCACAATCACACACTCCCCACCGTCATCCCAATAAATCCACAATCACACCCTCCCCACCGCCATCACTATAAATCCACAATCCCAATACATCCACAATCACAACCTCCCCACCATCATCCCAATAAATCCACAATCACACCCTCCACACCGTCATCTCAATAAATCCACAATCACACCCTCCCCGCCGCCATCCCAATACATCCACAATCACACCCTCCCGGCCGTCATCCCAACAAATCCACAATCAGACCCTCACCGCCATCATCCCAATAAAACCACAATCACACCCTCACAACCGTGATCCCAATAAATCCACAATCACACCCTCCCCACCGTGATCCCAATAAATCCACAATCACACACTCCCCACCGTCATCCCAATGAATCCAAAATCATACCCTCCCCGCCGCCATCCCAATAAATCCACAATCACACACTCACCACCGTCAACCCAATACATCCACAATCACACCCTCCCCGCCGTCATCCCAATAAATCCACAATCACACCCTCCCCGCCATCATCCCAATAAATCCACAATCACACACTCCCCGCCGTCATCCGAATACATCCACAATCACACCCTCCCGCCGTCATCCCAATAAATCCACAATGAAACCCTCCCCGCCATCATCCCAATAAATCCACAATCACAACCTACCCGCCGTCATCCCAATAAATCCACAATCACACCCTCCCCATCCTCATCCCAATAAATCCACAATCACACCCTCCCCACCTCAGTCCCAATAGATGCACAATCACACCCTCCCCACCATCATACAAATAAATCCAGAATCACACCCTCCCCACGGTCATCCCAATAATTCCACAATCACACCCTCCCCACCGTCATTCCAGTCAATCCACAATCACACCCTCCCCACCGTCATCCCAATACATCCACAATCACACCCTCCACACCGTCATCCCAATAAATCCCCAATCACACCCTCCCCAACGCCACCCCAATAAATCCACAATAACACCCTCCCCACCGTCATCCCAATAAATCCACAATCACACCCTCCCCACCGTCATTCCAATAAATCCACAATCACACCCTCCCCACCGTCATCCCAATACATCCACAATCACACCCTCCCCACCATCATCCCAATAAATCCCCAATCACACCCTCCCCACCGTCATCCCAATAAATCCACAATCACACCCTCCCCACCCTCATCCCAATACATCCACAATCACACCCTCCCCACCGTCATCCCAAGAAATCCACAATCACACCCTCCCCACCCTCATCCCAATAAATCCACAATCACACCCTCCCCACCGTCATCCCAATAAATCCACAATCACGCCCTCCCCACCGCAGTCAGAAATAGATCCACAATCACACCCTCCACACCGTCATCCCAATAAATCCAGAATCACACCCTGCCCGCCGCCATCCCAAAACATCCACAATCACACACTCCCCACCGTCATTCCAATACATCCACAATCACAAACTCCCAGCCGTCATCCCAATAAATCCACAATCAGACCCTCACCGCCATCATCCCAATAAATCCACAATCACACACTCCCCACCGTCATCCCAATAAATCCAAAATCATACCCTCTCCGCCGCCATCCCAATAAATCCACAATCACACACTCCCCACCGTCATCCCAATACATCCACAATCACACCCTCCCCACCATCATCCCAATAAATCCCCAATCACACCCTCCCCACCGCAATCCCAATAAATCCACAATCACACCCTCCGCATCGTCATCCCAGTAAATCCACAATCACACCCTCCCCACCGTCATCCCAGGAAATCCACAATCACTCCCACTCCACCTCAGTCCCAATAGATCCTCAATCACACCCTCCCCACCGCCATCCCAGTAAATCCAGAATCACACCCTCCCCGCCGCCATCCCAATACATCCACAATCACACACTCCCCACCGTCATCCCAATAAATCCACAATCACACCCTCCCCACCGCCATCACTATAAATCCACAATCCCCACCGCAATCCCAATACATCCACAATCACAACCTCCCCACCATCATCCCAATAAATCCACAATCACACCCTCCCCACCGTCATCCCAATAAATCCACAATCACACCCTCCCCACCGCAGTCCCAATAGATCCACAATTACACCCTCCCCACCGTCATCCCAATAAATCCAGAATCAGACCCTCACCGTCATCATCCCAATAAATCCACAATCACACACTCCCCACCGTCATCCCAATCAATCCAAAATCATACCCTCCCCGCCGCCATCCCAATAAATCCACAATCACAGACTCCCCACCGTCATCCCAATACATCCACAATGACACCCTCCCCACCATCATCCCAATAAATCCCCAATCACACCCTCCCCATTGTCATCCCAGTAAATCCACAATCACACCCACTCCACCTCAGTCCCAATAGATCCTCAATCACACCCTCCCCACCGTCATCCCAGTAAATCCAGAATCACACCCTCCCCGCCGCCATCCCAATACATCCACAATCACACACTCCCCACCGTCATCCCAATAAATCCACAATCACACCCTCCCCACCGCCATCACTATAAATCCACAATCCCCACCACAATCCCAATACATCCACAATCACAACCTCCCCACCATCATCCCAATAAATCCACAATCACACCCTCCACACCGTCATCCCAATAAATCCACAATCACACCCTCCCCACCGTCATCCCAATAAATCCACAATCACTCCCTCCCCACCGCAGTCCCAATGGATCCACAATCACACCATCCACACCGTCATCCCAATAAATCCAGAATCACACCCTCCCCGCCGCCATCCCAAAACATCCACAATCACACACTCCCCACCATCATCTCAATAAATCCACAATCACACCCTACCCGCCGCCATCCCAATACATCCACAATCACACCCTCCCGGCCGTCATCCCAACAAATCCACAATCAGACCCTCACCGCCATCATCCCAATAAAACCACAATCACACCCTCACAACCGTGATCCCAATAAATCCACAATCACACCCTCCCCACCGTGATCCCAATAAATCCACAATCACACACTCCCCACCGTCATCCCAATGAATCCAAAATCATACCCTCCCCGCCGCCATCCCAATAAATCCACAATCACACACTCACCACCGTCAACCCAATACATCCACAATCACACCCTCCCCGCCGTCATCCCAATAAATCCACAATCACACCCTCCCCGCCATCATCCCAAAAAATCCACAATCACACACTCCCCGCCGTCATCCGAATACATCCACAATCACACCCTCCCGCCGTCATCCCAATAAATCCACAATCAAACCCTCCCCGCCGTCATCCCAATAAATCCACAATCACAACCTACCCGCCGTCATCCCAATAAATCCACAATCACACCCTCCCCATCCTCATCCCAATAAATTCACAATCACACCCTCCCCACCTCAGTCCCAATAGATGCACAATCACACCCTCCCCACCATCATACAAATAAATCCAGAATCACACCCTCCCCGCCGCCATCCCAATACATCCACAATCACACCCTCCCCACCGTCATCTCAATAAATCCCCAATCACACCCTCCCTACCGTCATCCCAGTAAATCCAGAATCACACCCTCCCCACCTCCATCACTATAAATCCACAATCACACCCTCCCTACCGCAATCCCAATACATCCACAATCACAACCTCCCCACCATCATCCCAATAAATCCACAATCACACCCTCCCCACCGACATCCCAATAAATCCACAATCACACCCTCCCCACTGTCATCCCAAGGAATCCACAATCACGCCCTCCCCACCGCAGTCCCAATACATCCACAATCACACCCTCCACACCGTCATCCCAATAAATCCAGAATCACACCCTGCCCGCCGCCATCCCAACACATCCACAATCACACACTCCCCACCGTCATTCCAATACATCCACAATCACAAACTCCCGGCCGTCATCCCAATAAATCCACAATCAGACCCTCACCGCCATCATCCCAATAAATCCACAATCACACATTCCCCACCTTCATCCCAATGAATCCAAAATCATACACTCCCCGCCGTCATCCCAATAAATCCACAATCACACACTCCCCACCGTCATCCCAATACGTCCACAATCACACCCTCCCCACCATCATCCCAATAAATCCCCAATCACACCCTCCCCACCGCAATCCCAATAAATCCACAATCACACCCTCCCCATCGTCATCCCAGTAAATCCACAATCACACCCACTCCACCTCAGTCCCAATAGATCCTCAATCACACCCTCCCGACCGTCATCCCAGTAAATCCAGAATCACACCCTCCCCGCCGCCATCCCAATACATCCACAATCACACACTCCCCACCGTCATCCCAATAAATCCACAATCACACCGTCCCCACCGCCATCACTATAAATCCATAATCCCCACCGCAATCACAATACATCCACAATCACAACCTCCCCACCATCATCCCAATAAATCTACAATCACACCCTCCACACCGTCATCCCAATAAATCCACAATCACACCCTTCCCACCGTCATCCCAATAAATCCACAATCACTCCCTCCCCACCGCAGTCCCAATAGATCCACAATCACACCCTCCACACCGTCATCCCAATAAATCCAGAATCACACCCTCCCCGCCGCCATCCCAAAACATCCACAATCACACCCTCCCGGCCGTCATCCCAATAAATCCACAATCAGACCCTCACCGCCATCATCCCAATAAAACCACAATCACACCCTCCCCACCGTGATCCCAATAAATCCACAATCACACACTCCCCACCGTCATCCCAATGAATCCAAAATCATATCCTCCCCACCGCCATCCCAATAAATCCACAATCACACACTCCCCACCGTCAACCCAATACATCCACAATCACACCCTCCCCGCCGTCATCCCAATAAATCCACAATCACACCCTCCCCGCCATCATCCCAATAAATCCACAATCACACACTCCCCGCCGTCATTCGAATACATCCACAATCACACCCTCCCCGCCGTCATCCCAATAAATCCACAATCAAACCCTCCCCGCCGTCATCCCAATAAATCCACAATCACAACCTACCCGCCGTCATCCCAATAAATCCACAATCACACCCTGCCCATCGTCATCCCAATAAATCCACAATCACACCCTCCCCACCTCAGTCCCAATAGATGCACAATCACACCCTCCCCACCATCATACAAATAAATCCAGAATCACACCCTCCCCGCCGCCATCCCAATACATCCACAATCACACCCTCCCCACCGTCATCTCAATAAATCCCCAATCACACCCTCCCCACTGTCATCCCAATACATCCACAATCACACCCTCCACTCCGTCTTCCCAATAAATCGACAATCACACCCTCCCCACCGTCATCCCAATACATCCACCATCACACCCTCCCTACCGTCTTCCCAATAAATCCACAATCACGCCCTCCCCACCGCCATCCCAATACATCCACAATCACACCCTCCCCACCGTCATCCCAATAAATCCACAATCACACATGCACCGCCGTCATCCCAATAAATCCACAATCACACCCTCCCCACAGTCATCCCAATAAATCCACAATCACACCCTCCCCACCATCATCCCAATAAATCCACAATCACACCCTCCCCACCGTCATCCAAATAAATGCACAATCACACGCTCCCCGCCGTCATCCGAATACATCCACAATCACACCCTCCCCGCCGTCATCCCAATAATCCACAATCAAACCCTCCCCGCCGTCATCTCAATAAATCCACAATCACAACCCACCCGCCGTCATCCCAATGAATCCACAAACACACCCTCCCCGCCGCCATCCCAATACATCCACAATCGCACCCTCCCCACCGTCATCTCAATAAATCCCCAATCACACCCTCCCCACTGTCATCCCAATACATCCACAATCACACCATCCACTCCGTCTTCCCAATAAATCGACAATCACACCATCCCCACCGTCATCCCAATACATCCACCATCACACCCTCCCTACCGTCTTCCCAATAAATCCACAATCACGCCCTCCCCACCGCCATCCCAATACATCCACAATCACCCCCTCCCCACCGTCATCCAAATAAATGCACAATCACACCCTCCCCACCGTCATCCCAATAAATGCACAATCACACATGCACCGCCGTCATCCCAATAAATCCACAATCACACCCTCCCCACCATCATCCCAATAAATCCACAATCACACCCTCCCCACCGTCATCCAAATAAATGCACAATCACACCCTCCCCACCGTCATCCCAATAAATGCACAATCACACATGCACCGCCGTCATCCCAATAAATCCACAATCACACCCTCCCCGCTGTCATCCTAATACATCCACAATCACACCCTCCCCACCATCATCCCAATAAATCCACAATCACACCCTCCCCGCCGTCATCCCAATAAATCCACAATCAAACCCTCCCCGCCGTCATCTCAATAAATCCACAATCACAACCCACCCGCCGTCATCCCAATGAATCCACAAACACACCCTCCCCGACGTCATCCCAATAAATCCACAATCACACCCTCCCCACCTCAGTACCAATAAATCCTCAATCACACCCTTCCCACCGTCATCCCAATAAATCCAGAATCACACCCTCCCCACAGTCATCCCAATAAATCCACAATCACACCCTCCCCACCGTCATTCCAGTCAATCCACAAATCACACCCTCCCCACGGTCATCCCAATAAATCCACAATCACACCCTCCCCGCCGCCATCCCAATACATCCACAATCACACCCTCCCCACCGTCATCTCAATAAATCCCCAATCACACCCTCGCCACTGTCATCCCAATACATCCACAATCACACCCTCCACTCCGTCTTCCCAATAAATCGACAATCACACCCTCCCCACCGTCATCCCAATACATCCACCATCACACCCTCCCTACCGTGTTCCCAATAAATCCACAATCACGCCCTCCCCACCGCCATCCCAATACATCCACAATCACACCCTCCCCACCGTCATCCCAATAAATCCACAATCACACATGCACCGCCATCATCCCAATAAATCCACAATCAGACCCTCACCGCCATCATCCCAATAAATCCACAATCACACATTCCCCACCTTCATCCCAATGAATCCAAAATCATACCCTCCCCGCCGTCATCCCAATAAATCCACAATCACACACTCCCCACCGTCATCCCAATACGTCCACAATCACACCCTCCCCACCATCATCCCAATAAATCCCCAATCACACCCTCCCCACCGCAATCCCAATAAATCCACAATCACACCCTCCCCATCGTCATCCCAGTAAATCCACAATCACACCCACTCCACCTCAGTCCCAATAGATCCTCAATCACACCCTCCCGACCGTCATCCCAGTAAATCCAGAATCACACCCTCCCCGCCGCCATCCCAATACATCCACAATCACACACTCCCCACCGTCATCCCAATAAATCCACAATCACACCGTCCCCACCGCCATCACTATAAATCCACAATCCCCACCGCAATCACAATACATCCACAATCACAACCTCCCCACCATCATCCCAATAAATCTACAATCACACCCTCCACACCGTCATCCCAATAAATCCACAATCACACCCTTCCCACCGTCATCCCAATAAATCCACAATCACTCCCTCCCCACCGCAGTCCCAATAGATCCACAATCACACCCTCCACACCGTCATCCCAATAAATCCAGAATCACACCTTCCCCGCCGCCATCCCAAAACATCCACAATCACACCCTCCCGGCCGTCATCCCAATAAATCCACAATCAGACCCTCACCGCCATCATCCCAATAAAACCACAATCACACCCTCCCCACCGTGATCCCAATAAATCCACAATCACACACTCCCCACCGTCATCCCAATGAATCCAAAATCATATCCTCCCCACCGCCATCCCAATAAATCCACAATCACACACTCCCCACCGTCAACCCAATACATCCACAATCACACCCTCCCCGCCGTCATCCCAATAAATCCACAATCACACCCTCCCCGCCATCATCCCAATAAATCCACAATCACACACTCCCCGCCGTCATTCGAATACATCCACAATCACACCCTCCCCGCCGTCATCCCAATAAATCCACAATCAAACCCTCCCCGCCGTCATCCCAATAAATCCACAATCACAACCTAGCCGCCGTCATCCCAATAAATCCACAATCACACCCTGCCCATCGTCATCCCAATAAATCCACAATCACACCCTCCCCACCTCAGTCCCAATAGATGCACAATCACACCCTCCCCACCATCATACAAATAAATCCAGAATCACACCCTCCCCGCCGCCATCCCAATACATCCACAATCACACCCTCCCCACCGTCATCTCAATAAATCCCCAATCACACCCTCCCCACTGTCATCCCAATACATCCACAATCACACCCTCCACTCCGTCTTCCCAATAAATCGACAATCACACCCTCCCCACCGTCATCCCAATACATCCACCATCACACCCTCCCTACCGTCTTCCCAATAAATCCACAATCACGCCCTCCCCACCGCCATCCCAATACATCCACAATCACACCCTCCCCACCGTCATCCCAATAAATCCACAATCACACATGCACCGCCGTCATCCCAATAAATCCACAATCACACCCTCCCCACAGTCATCCCAATAAATCCACAATCACACCCTCCCCACCGTCATCCCAATAAATCCACAATCACACCCTCCCCACCGTCATCCAAATAAATGCACAATCACACGCTCCCCGCCGTCATCCGAATACATCCACAATCACACCCTCCCCGCCGTCATCCCAATAATCCACAATCAAACCCTCCCCGCCGTCATCTCAATAAATCCACAATCACAACCCACCCGCCGTCATCCCAATGAATCCACAAACACACCCTCCCCGCCGCCTTCCCAATACATCCACAATCGCACCCTCCCCACCGTCATCTCAATAAATCCCCAATCACACCCTCCCCACTGTCATCCCAATACATCCACAATCACACCATCCACTCCGTCTTCCCAATAAATCGACAATCACACCATCCCCACCGTCATCCCAATACATCCACCATCACACCCTCCCTACCGTCTTCCCAATAAATCCACAATCACGCCCTCCCCACCGCCATCCCAATACATCCACAATCACCCCCTCCCCACCGTCATCAAAATAAATCCACAATCACACATGCACCGCCGTCATCCCAATAAATCCACAATCACACCCTCCCCACCATCATCCCAATAAATCCACAATCACACCCTCCCCACCGTCATCCAAATAAATGCACAATCACACCCTCCCCACCGTCATCCCAATAAATGCACAATCACACATGCACCGCCGTCATCCCAATAAATCCACAATCACACCCTCCCCGCTGTCAACCTAATACATCCACAATCACACCCTCCCCACCATCATCCCAATAAATCCACAATCACACCCTCCCCGCCGTCATCCCAATAAATCCACAATCAAACCCTCCCCGCCGTCATCTCAATAAATCCACAATCACAACCCACCCGCCGTCATCCCAATGAATCCACAATCACACCCTCCCCGACGTCATCCCAATAAATCCACAATCACACCCTCCCCACCTCAGTACCAATAAATCCTCAATCACACCCTTCCCACCGTCATCCCAATAAATCCAGAATCACACCCTCCCCACAGTCATCCCAATAAATCCACAATCACACCCTCCCCACCGTCATTCCAGTCAATCCACAAATCACACCCTCCCCACGGTCATCCCAATAAATCCACAATCACACCCTCCCCGCCGCCATCCCAATACATCCACAATCACACCCTCCCCACCGTCATCTCAATAAATCCCCAATCACACCCTCGCCACTGTCATCCCAATACATCCACAATCACACCCTCCACTCCGTCTTCCCAATAAATCGACAATCACACCCTCCCCACCGTCATCCCAATACATCCACCATCACACCCTCCCTACCGTGTTCCCAATAAATCCACAATCACGCCCTCCCCACCGCCATCCCAATACATCCACAATCACACCCTCCCCACCGTCATCCCAATAAATCCACAATCACACATGCACCGCCATCATCCCAATAAATCCACAATCACACCCTCCCCACAGTCATCCCAATAAATCCACAATCACACCCTCCCCACCGTCATCCAAATAAATGCACAATCACACCCTCCCCACCGTCATCCCAATAAATCCACAATCACACCCTCCCCACCGTCATCCAAATAAATGCACAATCACAACCTCCCCACCGTCATCCCAATAAATGCACAATCACACATGCACCGCCGTCATCCCAATAAATCCACAATCACACCCTCCCCGCTGTCAACCTAATACATCCACAATCACACCCTCCCCACCATCATCCCAATAAATCCACAATCACACCCTCCCCGCCGTCATCCGAATGCCTCCACAATCACACGCTCCCCGCCGTCATCCGAATACATCCACAATCACACCCTCCCCGCCGTCATCCCAATAAATCCACAATCAAACCCTCCCTACCGTCATCCCAATAAATCCCCAATCACAACCTCCACACCGTCATCCCAATAAATCCACAATCGCACCCTCCCCACCGTCATCCCAATAATTCCACAATCACACCCTCCCCAGCGTCATCGCAATAAATCCACAATCACATCCTCCCCACCATCTGCCCAATAAATCCACAATCACACCCTCCCCACCGTCATCCCAATAAATCCACAATCACACCCTCCCGAACGTCATCCCAATAAATCCACAATCACACCCTCCCCTCCGTCAACCCAATACATCCACAATCACACCCTCCCCACGGCCATCCCAATAAATCCACAATCACACCCTCCCCACCGCCATCCCAAAAAATCTACAATCACACCCTCCCCACCGTCATCCCAATACATCCACAATCACACCCTCCCCACCTTCATCACAATACATCCACAATCACTCCCTCCCCACCGTCATTCCAATAAATCCATAATCACAGCCTCCCCCCCGTCATCCCAATACATCCACAATCACACCTCCCCACCGTCATCCCAATAATTCCACAATCACACCCTCCCCACG
Source organism: Mobula hypostoma (assembly GCF_963921235.1). Taxonomy (NCBI): domain Eukaryota; kingdom Metazoa; phylum Chordata; class Chondrichthyes; order Myliobatiformes; family Myliobatidae; genus Mobula; species Mobula hypostoma. The sequence continues at coordinate 123,688,629 of NC_086102.1, forward strand.
GTCATCCCAATAAATCCACAATCACACCCTCCCCGCCGCCATCCCAATAAATCCACAATCACACCCTCACCGCCGTCATCCCAATCCATCCACAATCACACCCTCCCCGCCACCATCCCAATACATCCACAATCACTCCCTCCCCACCGTCATTCCAATAAATCCATAATCACAGCCTCCCCACCGTCATCCCAATACATCCACAATCACACCTCCCCACCGTCATCCCAATACTTCCACAATCACACCCTCCCCACCGTCATCCCAATACATCCACAGTCACACCCTCCCCACTATCAACCCAATAAATCCACATTCACACCCTCCCCTCCGCCAACCCAATAAATCCACATCACACCCTCCCCTCTGCCATCCCAATAAATCCACAATCACACCCTCCCCAGCGTCATCCCAATAAATCCACCATCACAGCCTCCCCACTGTCATACCAATAAATCCCCAATCACACCCTCCCCACCGTCATCCCAATAAATCCACATTCACAACCTCCACACCGTCATCCCAATAAACCCACAATCACACCCTCCCCACCGTCATCCCAATACATCCACAATCACACCCTCCCATCCGTCATCCCAATAAATCCACAATCCCACCCTCCCCACCGTCATCCCAATAAATCCACAATCACACCCTCCCCACTGCCATCCCAAAAAATCTACAATCACACCCTCCCCACCATCATCCCAATACATCCACAATCACACCCTCCCCACCGCCATCCCAATAAATCCACAATCCCACCCTCCCCATCGTCATCCCAATAAATCCACCATCACACCCCCCCCAGCGTCACCCCAATAAATCCACCATCACACCCTCCCCACCGTCATCCCAATAAATCCACCATCACACTCTCCCCACCGTCATCCCAATACATTCACAATCACACTCTCCCATCCGTCATCCCAATAAATCCACAATCACACCCTCCCCACCGTCATCCCAATAAATCCAGAATCACACGCTCCCCACCGTCATCCCAATAAATCCACAATCACACCCTCCCCACCATCATCCCAATAAATCCACAATCACACCCTCCCCACCGTCATCCCATAACATCCACAATCACACTCTCCCCACCGTCATCCCAATAGATCCACAATCACACCCTCCCCACCGTCATCCCAATAAATTCACAATCACACCCTCCCCACCGTCATCCCAATAAATCCACAATCACACCATCCAGACCGTCATCCCAATAAATCCACAATCACACCCTCCCCACCCTCATCCCAATAAATCCACAATCACACCCTCTACCCGCCATCCCAATAAATCTACAATCACACCCTCCCCACCGTCATCCCAATACATCCACAATCACAGCCTCCCTACCGTCATCCCAATAAATCCACAATCACACCCTCCCCACCGTCATCCCAATACATCCTCAATCACACACTCCCCTCCGTCAACCCAATACATCCACAATCAAACCCTCCCCGCCGTCATCCCAATAAATCCACAATCACACCCTCCCCGCCATCATCCCAATAAATCCACAATCACACACTCCCCGCCGTCATCCGAATACATCCACAATCACACCCTCCCCGCCGTCATCCCAATAAATCCACAATCAAACCCTCAGCGCCGTCATCCCAATAAATCCACAATCACTCCCTCCCCCCCTCCATCACTATAAATCCACAATCACACCCTCCCTACCGCAATCCCAATACATCCACAATCACAACCTCCCCACCATCATCCCAATAAATCCACAATCACACCCTCCCCACCGTCATCCCAATAAATCCACAATCACACCCTCCCCACTGTCATCCCAAGAAATCCACAATCACGCCCTCCCCACCGCAGTCCCAATAGATCCACAATTACACCCTCCCCACCGTCATCCCAATAAATCCAGAATCAGACCCTCACCGTCATCATCCCAATAAATCCACAATCACACACTCCCCACCGTCATCCCAATCAATCCAAAATCATACCCTCCCCGCCGCCATCCCAATAAATCCACAATCACAGACTCCCCACCGTCATCCCAATACATCCACAATCACACCCTCCCCACCAGCATCCCAATAAATCCCCAATCACACCCTCCCCACCGCAATCCCAATAAATCCACAATCACACCCTCCCCATTGTCATCCCAATAAATCCACAATCACACCCACTCCACCTCAGTCCCAATATATCCCCAATCACACCCTCCCCACCGTCATCCCAGTAAATCCAGAATCACACCCTCCCCACCGTCATCCCAATAAATCCACAATCACACCCTCCCCACCGCCATCACTATGAATCCACAATCCCCACCACAATCCGAATACATCCACAATCACAACCTCCCCACCATCATCCCAATAAATCCACAATCACACCCTCCACACCGTCATCCCAATAAATCCACAATCATACCCTCCCCACTGTCATCCCAATAAATCCACAATAACTCCCTCCCCACCGCAGTCCCAATAGATCCACAATCACACCCTCCACACCGTCATCCCAATAAATCGAGAATCACACCCTCCCCGCCGCCATCCCAAAACATCCACAATCACACACTCCCCACCGTCATCTCAATAAATCCACAATCACACCCTCCCCGCCGCCATCCCAAGAAATCCACAATCAGACCCTCACCGCCATCATCCCAATAAAACCACAATCACACCCTCCCCACCGTGATCCCAATAATTCCACAATCACACCCTCCCCACCGTGATCCCAATAAATCCACAATCACACACTCCCCACCGTCATCCCAATGAATCCAAAATCATACCCTCCCCGCCGCCATCCCAATAAATCCACAATCACACACTCACCACCGTCAACCCAATACATCCACAATCACACCCTCCCCGCCGTCATCCCAATAAATCCACAATCACACCCTCCCCGCCATCATCCCAATAAATCCACAATCACACACTCCCCGCCGTCATCCCAATAAATCCACAATCACAACCTACCCGCCGTCATCCCAATAAATCCACAATCACACCCACCCCATCGTCATCCCAATAAATCCACAATCACACCCTCCCCACCTCAGTCCCAATAGATGCACAATCACACCCTCCCCACCATCATACAAATAAATCCAGAATCACACCCTCCCCGCCGCCATCCCAATACTTCCACAGTCACAGCCTCCCTACCGTCATCCCAATAAATCCACAATCACACCCTCCCCACCGTCATCCCAATACATCCTCAATCACACACTCCCCTCCGTCAACCCAATACATCCACAATCAAACCCTCCCCGCCGTCATCCCAATAAATCCACAATCACACCTCCCCACCGTCATCCCAATAATTCCACAATCACACCCTCCCCACGGTCATCCCAATAAATCCACAATCACACCCTCCCCGCCGCCATCCCAATAAATCCACAATCACACCCTCACCGCCGTCATCCCAATCCATCCACAATCACACCCTCCCCGCCACCATCCCAATACATCCACAATCACTCCCTCCCCACCGTCATTCCAATAAATCCATAATCACAGCCTCCCCACCGTCATCCCAATACATCCACAATCACACCTCCCCACCGTCATCCCAATACTTCCACAATCACACCCTCCCCACCGTCATCCCAATACATCCACAGTCACACCCTCCCCACTATCAACCCAATAAATCCACATTCACACCCTCCCCTCCGCCAACCCAATAAATCCACATCACACCCTCCCCTCTGCCATCCCAATAAATCCACAATCACACCCTCCCCAGCGTCATCCCAATAAATCCACCATCACAGCCTCCCCACTGTCATACCAATAAATCCCCAATCACACCCTCCCCACCGTCATCCCAATAAATCCACATTCACAACCTCCACACCGTCATCCCAATAAACCCACAATCACACCCTCCCCACCGTCATCCCAATACATCCACAATCACACCCTCCCATCCGTCATCCCAATAAATCCACAATCCCACCCTCCCCACCGTCATCCCAATAAATCCACAATCACACCCTCCCCACTGCCATCCCAAAAAATCTACAATCACACCCTCCCCACCATCATCCCAATACATCCACAATCACACCCTCCCCACCGCCATCCCAATAAATCCACAATCCCACCCTCCCCATCGTCATCCCAATAAATCCACCATCACACCCCCCCCAGCGTCACCCCAATAAATCCACCATCACACCCTCCCCACCGTCATCCCAATAAATCCACCATCACACTCTCCCCACCGTCATCCCAATACATTCACAATCACACTCTCCCATCCGTCATCCCAATAAATCCACAATCACACCCTCCCCACCGTCATCCCAATAAATCCAGAATCACACGCTCCCCACCGTCATCCCAATAAATCCACAATCACACCCTCCCCACCATCATCCCAATAAATCCACAATCACACCCTCCCCACCGTCATCCCATAACATCCACAATCACACTCTCCCCACCGTCATCCCAATAGATCCACAATCACACCCTCCCCACCGTCATCCCAATAAATTCACAATCACACCCTCCCCACCGTCATCCCAATAAATCCACAATCACACCATCCAGACCGTCATCCCAATAAATCCACAATCACACCCTCCCCACCCTCATCCCAATAAATCCACAATCACACCCTCTACCCGCCATCCCAATAAATCTACAATCACACCCTCCCCACCGTCATCCCAATACATCCACAATCACAGCCTCCCTACCGTCATCCCAATAAATCCACAATCACACCCTCCCCACCGTCATCCCAATACATCCTCAATCACACACTCCCCTCCGTCAACCCAATACATCCACAATCAAACCCTCCCCGCCGTCATCCCAATAAATCCACAATCACACCCTCCCCGCCATCATCCCAATAAATCCACAATCACACACTCCCCGCCGTCATCCGAATACATCCACAATCACACCCTCCCCGCCGTCATCCCAATAAATCCACAATCAAACCCTCAGCGCCGTCATCCCAATAAATCCACAATCACACCCTCCCCCCCTCCATCACTATAAATCCACAATCACACCCTCCCTACCGCAATCCCAATACATCCACAATCACAACCTCCCCACCATCATCCCAATAAATCCACAATCACACCCTCCCCACCGTCATCCCAATAAATCCACAATCACACCCTCCCCACTGTCATCCCAAGAAATCCACAATCACGCCCTCCCCACCGCAGTCCCAATAGATCCACAATTACACCCTCCCCACCGTCATCCCAATAAATCCAGAATCAGACCCTCACCGTCATCATCCCAATAAATCCACAATCACACACTCCCCACCGTCATCCCAATCAATCCAAAATCATACCCTCCCCGCCGCCATCCCAATAAATCCACAATCACAGACTCCCCACCGTCATCCCAATACATCCACAATCACACCCTCCCCACCATCATCCCAATAAATCCCCAATCACACCCTCCCCACCGCAATCCCAATAAATCCACAATCACACCCTCCCCATTGTCATCCCAATAAATCCACAATCACACCCACTCCACCTCAGTCCCAATATATCCCCAATCACACCCTCCCCACCGTCATCCCAGTAAATCCAGAATCACACCCTCCCCACCGTCATCCCAATAAATCCACAATCACACCCTCCCCACCGCCATCACTATGAATCCACAATCCCCACCACAATCCGAATACATCCACAATCACAACCTCCCCACCATCATCCCAATAAATCCACAATCACACCCTCCACACCGTCATCCCAATAAATCCACAATCATACCCTCCCCACCGTCATCCCAATAAATCCACAATAACTCCCTCCCCACCGCAGTCCCAATAGATCCACAATCACACCCTCCACACCGTCATCCCAATAAATCGAGAATCACACCCTCCCCGCCGCCATCCCAAAACATCCACAATCACACACTCCCCACCGTCATCTCAATAAATCCACAATCACACCCTCCCCGCCGCCATCCCAAGAAATCCACAATCAGACCCTCACCGCCATCATCCCAATAAAACCACAATCACACCCTCCCCACCGTGATCCCAATAATTCCACAATCACACCCTCCCCACCGTGATCCCAATAAATCCACAATCACACACTCCCCACCGTCATCCCAATGAATCCAAAATCATACCCTCCCCGCCGCCATCCCAATAAATCCACAATCACACACTCACCACCGTCAACCCAATACATCCACAATCACACCCTCCCCGCCGTCATCCCAATAAATCCACAATCACACCCTCCCCGCCATCATCCCAATAAATCCACAATCACACACTCCCCGCCGTCATCCCAATAAATCCACAATCACAACCTACCCGCCGTCATCCCAATAAATCCACAATCACACCCACCCCATCGTCATCCCAATAAATCCACAATCACACCCTCCCCACCTCAGTCCCAATAGATGCACAATCACACCCTCCCCACCATCATACAAATAAATCCAGAATCACACCCTCCCCGCCGCCATCCCAATACTTCCACAGTCACAGCCTCCCTACCGTCATCCCAATAAATCCACAATCACACCCTCCCCACCGTCATCCCAATACATCCTCAATCACACACTCCCCTCCGTCAACCCAATACATCCACAATCAAACCCTCCCCGCCGTCATCCCAATAAATCCACAATCACACCCTCCCCGCCATCATCCCAATAAATCCACAATCACACACTCCCCGCCGTCATCCGAATACATCCACAATCACACCCTCCCCGCCGTCATCCCAATAAATCCACAATCAAACCCTCAGCGCCGTCATCCCAATAAATCCACAATCACACCCTCCCCCCCTCCATCACTATAAATCCACAATCACACCCTCCCTACCGCAATCCCAATACATCCACAATCACAACCTCCCCACCATCATCCCAATAAATCCACAATCACACCCTCCCCACCGTCATCCCAATAAATCCACAATCACACCCTCCCCACTGTCATCCCAAGAAATCCACAATCACGCCCTCCCCACCGCAGTCCCAATAGATCCACAATCACACCCTCCACACCGACATCCCAATAAATCCAGAATCACACCCTCCCCGCCGCCATCCCAACAGATCCACAATCACACACTCCCCACCGTCATCCCAATACATCCACAATCACACCCTCCCCACCATCATCCCAATAAATCCCCAATCACACCCTCCCCACCGCAATCCCAATAAATCCACAATCACTCCCTCCCCACCGCAGTCCCAATAGATCCACAATCACACCCTCCACACCGTCATCCCAATAAATCCAGAATCACAGCCTCCCCGCCGCCATCCCAAAACATCCACAATCACACCCTCCCGGCCGTCATCCCAATAAATCCACAATCAGACCCTCACCGCCATCATCCCAATAAAACCACAATCACACCCTCCCCACCGTGATCCCAATAAATCCACAATCACACACTCCCCACCGTCATCCCAATGAATCCAAAATCATATCCTCCCCACCGCCATCCCAATAAATCCACAATCACACACTCCCCACCGTCAACCCAATACATCCACAATCACACCCTCCCCGCCGTCATCCCAATAAATGCACAATCACACCCTCCCCGCCATCATCCCAATAAATCCACAATCACACACTCCCCGCCGTCATCCGAATACATCCACAATCACACCCTCCCCGCCGTCATCCCAATAAATCCACAATCAAACCCTCCCCGCCGTCATCCCAATAAATCCACAATCACAACCTACCCGCTGTCATCCCAATAAATCCACAATCACACCCTCCCCATCGTCATCCCAATAAATCCACAATCACACCCTCCCCACCTCAGTCCCAATAGATGCACAATCACACCCTCCCCACCATCATACAAATAAATCCAGAATCACACCCTCCCCGCCGCCATCCCAATACATCCACAATCACACCCTCCCCACCATCATACAAGTAAATCCAGAATCACACCATCCCCGCCGCCATCCCAATACATCCACAATCACACCCTCCCCACCGTCATCTCAATAAATCCCCAATCACACCCTCCCCACTGACATCCCAATACATCCACAATCACACCCTCCACTCCGTCTTCCCAATAAATCGACAATCACACCCTCCCCACCGTCATCCCAATACATCCACCATCACACCCTCCCCACCGTCTTCCCAATAAATCCACAATCACGCCCTCCCCACCGTCATCCCAATAAATCCACAATCACACATGCACCGCCGTCATCCCAATAAATCCACAATCACACCCTCCCCACAGTCATCCCAATAAATCCACAATCACACCCTCCCCACCGTCATCCCAATAAATCCACAATCACACCCTCCCCACCGTCATCCAAATAAATGCACAATCACACCCTCCCCACCGTCATCCCAATAAATCCACAATCACACCCTCCCCACCGTCATCCAAATAAATGCACAATCACACCCTCCCCACCGTCATTCCAATAAATGCACAATCACACATGCACCGCCGTCATCCCAATAAATCCACAATCACACCCTCCCCGCGGTCAACCTAATACATCCACAATCACACCCTCCCCACCATCATCCCAATAAATCCACAATCACAGACTCCCCACCGTCAACCCAATACATCCACAATCACACCCTCCCCACCATCATCCCAATAAATCCCCAATCACACCCTCCCCACCGCAATCCCAATAAATCCACAATCACACCCTCCCCATTGTCATCCCAGTAAATCCACAATCACACCCACTCCACCTCAGTCCCAATAGATCCCCAATCACACCCTCCCCACCGTCATCCCAGTAAATCCAGAATCACACCCTCCCCGCCGCCATCCCAATACATCCACAATCACACCCTCCCCACCGTCATCCCAGTAAATCCAGAATCACACCTTCCCGCCGCCATCCCAATACATCCACAATCACACCCTCCCCACCGTCATCCCAATAAATCCACAATCACACCCTCCCCACCGCCATCACTATAAATCCACAATCCCCACCACAATCCCAATACATCCACAATCACAACCTCCCCACCATCATCCCAATAAATCCACAATCACACCCTCCACACCGTCATCCCAATAAATCCACAATCATACCCTCCCCGCCGCCATCCCAATAAATCCACAATCACACACTCCCCACCGTCATCCCAATACATCCACAATCACACCCTCCCCACCATCATCCCAATAAATCCCCAATCACACCCTCCCCACCGCAATCCCAATAAATCCACAATCACTCCCTCCCCACCGCAGTCCCAATAGATCCACAATCACACCCTCCACACCGTCATCCCAATAAATCCAGAATCACAGCCTCCCCGCCGCCATCCCAAAACATCCACAATCACACCCTCCCGGCCGTCATCCCAATAAATCCACAATCAGACCCTCACCGCCATCATCCCAATAAAACCACAATCACACCCTCCCCACCGTGATCCCAATAAATCCACAATCACACACTCCCCACCGTCATCCCAATGAATCCAAAATCATATCCTCCCCACCGCCATCCCAATAAATCCACAATCACACACTCCCCACCGTCAACCCAATACATCCACAATCACACCCTCCCCGCCGTCATCCCAATAAATCCACAATCACACCCTCCCCGCCATCATCCCAATAAATCCACAATCACACACGCCCCGCCGTCATCCGAATACATCCACAATCACAACCTCCCCGCCGTCATCCCAATAAATCCACAATCAAACCCTCCCCATCGTCATCCCAATAAATCCACAATCACACCCTCCCCACCTCAGTCCCAATAGATGCACAATCACACCCTCCCCACCATCATACAAATAAATCCAGAATCACACCCTCCCCGCCGCCATCCCAATACATCCACAATCACACCCTCCCCACCGTCATCTCAATAAATCCCCAATCACACCCTCCCCACTGTTATCCCAATACATCCACAATCACACCCTCCACTCCGTCTTCCCAATAAATCGACAATCACACCCTCCCCACCGTCATCCCAATACATCCACAATCACACCCTCCCCACCGTCATCCCAATACATCCACCATCACACCCTCCCCACTGTCTTCCCAATAAATCCACAATCACGCCCTCCCCACCGTCATCCCAATAAATCCACAATCACACATGCACCGCCGTCATCCCAATAAATCCACAATCACACCCTCCCCACAGTCATCCCAATAAATCCACAATCACACCCTCCCCACCGTCATCCCAATAAATCCACAATCACACCCTCCCCACCGTCATCCAAATAAATGCACAATCACACCCTCCCCACCGTCATCCCAATAAATCCACAATCACACCCTCCCCACCGTCATCCAAATAAATGCACAATCACACCCTCCCCACCGTCATCCCAATAAATGCACAATCACACATGCACCGCCGTCATCCCAATAAATCCACAATCACACCCTCCCCGCTGTCAACCTAATACATCCACAATCACACCCTCCCCACCATCATCCCAATAAATCCACAATCACACCCTCCCCGCCGTCATCCGAATACCTCCACAATCACACGCTCCCCGCCGTCATCCGAATACATCCACAATCACACCCTCCCCGCCGTCATCTCAATGAATCCACAATCACAACCCACCCGCCGTCATCCCAATGAATCCACAAACACACCCTCCCCGACGTCATCCCAATTAATCCACAATCACACCCTCCCCACCTCAGTCCCAATAAATCCTCAATCACACCCTTCCCACCGTCATCCCAATAAATCCAGAATCACACCCTCCCCACAGTCATCCCAATAAATCCACAATCACACCCTCCCCACCGTCATTCCAGTCAATCCACAATCACACCCTCCCCACGGTCATCCCAATAAATCCACAATCACACCCTCCCCGCCGCCATCCCAATAAATCCACAATCACACCCTCACCGCCGTCATCCCAATCCATCCACAATCACACCCTCCCCGCCACCATCCGAATACATCCACAATCACCCCCTACCCACCGCCATCCCAATAAATCCACAATCACAACCTCCACACCGTCATCCCAATAAATCCACAATCGCACCCTCCCCACCGTCATCCCAATAAATCCACAATCACACCCTCCCCAGCGTCATCGCAATAAATCCACAATCACATCCTCCCCACCATCTGCCCAATAAATCCACAATCACACCCTCCCCACCGTCATCCCAATAAATCCACAATCACACCCTCCAGAACGTCATCCCAATAAATCCACAATCACACCCTCCCCTCCGTCAACCCAATACATCCACAATCACACCCTCCCCACCGCCATCCCAAAAAATCTACAATCACACCCTCCCCACCGTCATCCCAATACATCCACAATCACACCCTCCCCACCTTCATCACAATACATCCACAATCACTCCCTCCCCACCGTCATTCCAATAAATCCATAATCACAGCCTATCCACCGTCATCCCAATACATCCAGAATCACACCTCCCCACCGTCATCCCAATAATTCCACAATCACACCCTCCCCACGGTCATCCCAATAAATCCACAATCACACCCTCCCCGCCGCCATCCCAATAAATCCACAATCACACCCTCACCGCCGTCATCCCAATCCATCCACAATCACACCCTCCCCGCCACCATCCCAATACATCCACAATCACTCCCTCCCCACCGTCATTCCAATAAATCCATAATCACAGCCTCCCCACCGTCATCCCAATACATCCACAATCACACCTCCCCACCGTCATCCCAATAATTCCACAATCACACCCTCCCCACCGTCATCCCAATACATCCACAGTCACAGCCTCCCCACTATCAACCCAATAAATCCACATACACACCCTCCCCTCCGCCAACCCAATAAATCCACATCACACCCTCCCCTCCGCCATCCCAATGCATCCTCAATCACGCCCTCCCCACCGCCATCCCAATAAATCCACAATCACACCCTCCCCAGCGTCATCCCAATAAATCCACCATCACAGCCTCCCCACTGTCATCCCAATAAATCCCCAATCACACCCTCCGCACCGTCATCCCAATAAATCCACATTCACAACCTCCACACCGTCATCCCAATAAACCCACAATCACACCCTCCCCACCGTCATCCCAATACATCCACAATCACACCCTCCCATCCGTCATCCCAATAAATCCACAATCCCACCCTCCCACCGTCATCCCAATAAATCCACAATCACACCCTGCCCACTGCCATCCCAAAAAATCTACAATCACACCCTCCCCACCATCATCCCAATACATCCACAATCACACCCTCCCCACCACCATCCCAATAAATCCACAATCCCACCCTCCCCATCGTCATCCCAATAACTCCACCATCACACCCACCCCAGCGTCACCCCAATAAATCCAGCATCACACCCTCCCCACCGTCATCCCAATAAATCCACAATCACACCCTCCCCACCGCCATCCCAAAAAATCTACAATCACACCCTCCCCACCATCATCCCAATACATCCACAATCACACCCTCCCCACCGCTATCCCAATAAATCCACAATCCCACCCTCCCACCGTCATCCCAATAAATCCACAATCACACCCTGCCCACTGCCATCCCAAAAAATCTACAATCACACCCTCCCCACCATCATCCCAATACATCCACAATCACACCCTCCCCACCACCATCCCAATAAATCCACAATCCCACCCTCCCCATCGTCATCCCAATAACTCCACCATCACACCCACCCCAGCGTCACCCCAATAAATCCAGCATCACACCCTCCCCACCGTCATCCCAATAAATCCACAATCACACCCTCCCCACCGCCATCCCAAAAAATCTACAATCACACCCTCCCCACCATCATCCCAATACATCCACAATCACACCCTCCCCACCGCTATCCCAATACATCCACAATCACACCCTCCCCACCGTCATCCCAATACATCCACAATCACACCCCCCCCAGCGTCACCCCAATAAATCCACCATCACACCCTCCCCACCGTCATCCCAATAAATCCACCATCACACTCTCCCCACCGTCATCCCAATACATTCACAATCACACTCTCCCATCCGTCATCCCAATAAATCCACAATCACACCCTCCCCACCGTCATCCCAATAAATCCAGAATCACACCCTCCCCACCGTCATCCCATAACATCCACAATCACACTCTCCCCACCGTCATCCCAATAGATCCACAATCACACCCTCCCCACCGTCATCCCAATAAATTCACAATCACACCCTCCCCACCGTCATCCCAATAAATCCACAATCACACCATCCCCACCGTCATCCCAATAAATCCACAGTCACACCCTCCCCACCCTCATCCCAATAAATCCACAATCACACCCTCTACCCGCCATCCCAATAAATCTACAATCACACCCTCCCCACCGTCATCCCAATAAATCCACAATCACAGCCTCCCCACCGTCATCCCAATAAATCCACAATCACACCCTCCCCACCGTCATCCCAATACATCCACAATCACACCCTCCCCACCGTCATCCCAATAAATCCACAATCACATCCTCCCCACCGTCATCCCAATAAATCCACAATCACACACTCCCAACCGGTATCCCAATAAATCCACAATCACATCTTCCCCAGCGTCATCCCAATAAATACACAATCACACCCTCCTCATGGTCATCCCAATAAATCCACAATCACACCCTCCCCACCGTCATCCCAATAAATCCAATATCACACCCTCCCCACCGTCATCCCAATACATGCACAGTCACACCCTCCCCTCAACCAACTCAATAAATCCACATCACACCCTGCCCTCTGCCATCCCAATACATCCTCAATCACGCCCTCCCCACCGCCATCCCAATACATCCACAATCACCCCCTCCCCACCGCCATCCCAATAGATCCACAATCACACCCTCCCCAGCGTCATCCCAATAAATCCACCATCACAGCCTCCCCACTGTCATCCCAATAAATCCCCAATCACACCCTCCCCACCGTCATCCCAATAAATCCACATTCAGAACCTCCACACCGTCATCCCAATAAATCCACAATCACACCCTCCCCACCGTCATCCCAATACATCCACAATCACACCCTCCCCTCCGTCATTCCAATAAATCCACAATCCCACCCTCCCCACCGTCATCCCAATAAATCCACAATCACACCCTCCCCACTGCCATCCCAAAACATCTACAATCACACCCTCCCCACCATCATCCCAATACATCCACAATCACACCCTCCCCACCGCCATCCCAATAAATCCACAATCCCACCCTCCCCATAGTCATCCCAATAAATCCACCATCACACCCACCCCAGCGTCACCCCAATAAATCCACCATCACACCCTCCCCACCGTCATCCCAATAAATCCACAATCACACCCTCCCCACCGCCATCCCAAAATATCTACAATCACACCCTCCCCACCATCATCCCAATACATCCACAATCACACCCTCCCCACCGCTATCCCAATACATCCACAATCACACCCTCCCCACCGTCATCCCAATACATCCACAATCACACCCCCCCAGCGTCACCCCAATAAATACACCATCACACCCTCCCCACCGTCATCCCAATAAATCCACCATCACACTCTCCCCACCGTCATCCCAATACATTCACAATCACACCCTCCCATCCGTCACCCCAATAAATCCACAATCACACCCTCCCCACAGTCATCCCAATAAATCCAGAATCACACCCTCCCCACCGTCATCCCAATAAATCCACAATCGCACCATCCCCACCGTCATCCCAATAAATCCACAATCACACCCTTCCCACCCTCATCCCAATAAATCCACAATCACACCCTCTACCCGCCATCCCAATAAATCCACAATCACACCCTCCCCACCGTCATCCCAATAAATCCACAATCACACCCTCCCCACCGTCATCCCAATAAATTCACAATCACACCCTCCCCACCGTCATCCCAATAAATCCACAATCACACCATCCCCACCGTCATCCCAATAAATCCACAATCACACCCTCCCCACCCTCATCCCAATAAATCCACAATCACACCCTCGACCCGCTATCCCAATAAATCTACAATCACACCCTCCCCACAGTCATCCCAATAAATCCACAATCACAGCTTCCCCACCGTCATCCCAATAAATCCACAATCACACTCTCCCCACCATCATCCCAATACATCCACAATCACTCCCTCCCAACCGTCATCCCAATAAATCCACAATCACACCCTCCCCACCGTCATCCCAATAAATCCACAATCACTCCCCATCGTCATCCCAATAAATCCACAATCACACACTCCCCACCGGTATCCCAATAAATCCACAATCACACCTTCCCCAGCGTCATCCCAATAAATACACAATCACACCTTCCCCATCGTCATCCCAATAAATCCACAATCACACCCTCCCCACCGTCATCCCAATAAATCCAATATCACACCCTCCCCACTGTCATCCCAATACATGCACAGTCACACCCTCCCCTCCGCCAACTCAATAAATCCACATCACACCCTCCCCTCCGCCATCCCAATACATCCTCAATCACGCCCTCCCCACCGCCATCCCAATACATCCACAATCACCCCTCCCCACTGCCATCCCAATAAATCCACAATCACACCCTCCCCAGCGTCATCCCAATAAATCCACCATCACAGCCTCCCCACCGTCATCCCAATACATCCACAATCAAACCCACCCCACCGTCAACCCAATAAATTCACAATCACACCTTCCCCACCTTCATCCAAATACATCCACAGTCACACCCTCACCACTGTCATCCCAATAAATCCCCAATCACACCCTCCCCACCTTCATCCCAATAAATCCACATTCACAACCTCCCCACCGTCATCCCAATACATCCACAATCACACCCTCCCATCCGTCATCCGAATAAATCCACAATCACACCCTCCCCACCGTATTCCCAATAAATCCACAATCCCACCCTTCCCACCGTCATCCCAATAAATCCACAATCACACCCTCCCCACTGCCATCCCAAAAAATCTACAATCACACCCTCCCCACCATCATCCCAATACATCCACAATCACACCCTCCCCACCACCATCCCAATAAATCCACAATCCCACCATCCCCATCGTCATCCCAATAAATCCACCATCACAACGCCCCCAGCGTCACCCCAATAAATCCACCATCACACCCTCCCCACCGTCATCCCAATAAATCCACAATCACACCCTCCCCACCGCCATCCCAAAAAATCTACAATCACACCCTCCCCACCATCATCCCAATACATCCACAATCACACTCTCCCCACCGCCTTCCCAATACATCCACAATCACACCCTCCCCACTGTCATCCCAATACATCCACAATCACACCCGCCCAGCGTCACCCCAATACATCCACAATCACACCCTCCCATCCGTCATCCCAATTAATCCACAATCACACCCTCCCCACCGTCATCCCAATAAATCCACAATCACACCCTCCCCACCGTCATCTCAATACATCCACAATCACACCCTCCCCACCGTCATCCCAATAAATCCACAATCACACCCTCCCCACCGTCATCCCAATAAATCCACAATCACACCCCATCGTCATCCCAATAAATCCACAGTCACACACTCCCCACCGTCATCCCAATAAATCCACAATCACACCTTCCCCGGCGTCATCCCAATAAATACACAATCACACCCTCCCCATGGTCATCCCAATACATCCACAATCACACCCTCCCCACCGTCATCCCAATACATACAGAATCACACCCTCCCTACCGTCATCCCAATGAATCCACAATCACACCCCCCCCACCGTCATCCCAATACATACAGAATCACACCCCCCGCCACCGTCATCCCAATAAATCCACAATCACACCCTCCCCACCGTCATGCGAATAAATCCACAATCACACCCTCCCCGCCGTCATCCCAATAAATCCACAATCACACCCTCCCCACCGTCATGCGAATAAATCCACAATCACACCCTCCCCGCGGTCATCCCAATAAATGCACAATCACACCCTCCCCACCGTCATCCGAATAAATCCACAATCACACCCTCCCCACTGTCATCCCAATACATCCACAATCACACCCCCCCAGCGTCACCCCAATAAATCCACCATCACACCCTCCCCACCGTCATCCCAATACATCCACAATCACACCCTCCCATCCGTCATCCCAATAAATCCACAATCACACCCTCCCCAGCGTCACCCCAATAAATCGACCATCACACCCTCCCCACCGTCATCCCAATAAATCCACCATCACACACTCCCCACCGTCAACCCAATACATTCACAATCACACCCTCCCATCCGTCATCCCAATAAATCCACAATCACACCCTCCCCACCGTCATCCCAATAAATCCAGAATCACACCCTCCCCACCGTCATCCCAATAAATCCACAATCACACCATCCCCACCGTCATCCAAAAAATCCACAATCACACCCTTCCCACCCTCATCCCAATAAATCCACAATCACACCCTCTACCCGCCATCCCAATAAATCCACAATCACACCCTCCCCACCGTCATCCCAATAAATCCACAATCACACCCTCCCCACCGTCATCCCAATAAATCCACAATCACACCCTCGCCATCGTCATCCCAATAAATTAACAATCACACCCTCCCCACCGTCATCCCAATAAATCCACAATCACACCATCCCCACCGTCATCCCAATAAATCCACAATCACACCCTCCCCACCCTCATCCCAATAAATCCACACTCACACCCATCGTCATCCCAATAAATCCACAATCACACACTCCCCACCGGTATCCCAATAAATCCACAATCACACCTTCCCCAGCGTCATCCCAATAAATACACAATCACACCCTCCCCATGGTCATCCCAATAAATCCACAATCACACCCTCCCCACCGTCATCCCAATAAATCCTATATCACACCCTCCCCACCGTCATCCCAATACATGCACAGTCACACCCTCCCCTCCGCCAACTCAATAAATCCACATCACTCCCTCCCCTCCGCCATCCCAATACATCCTCAATCACGCCCTCCCCACCGCCATCCCAATACATCCACAATCACCCCTCCCCACCGCCATCCCAATAAATCCACAATCACACCCTCCCCAGCGTCATCCCAATAAATCCACCATCACAGCCTCCCCACCGTCATCCCAATACATCCACAATCAAACCCACCCCACCGTCAACCCAATAAATTCACAATCACACCCTCCCCACCTTCATCCAAATACATCCACAGTCACACCCTCCCCACTGTCATCCCAATAAATCCCCAATCACACCCTCCCCACCGTCATCCCAATAAATCCACATTCACAACCTCCCCACCGTCATCCCAATACATCCACAATCACACCCTCCCATCCGTCATCCCAATAAATCCACAATCACACCCTCCCCACCGTCTTCCCAATAAATCCACAATCCCACCCTCCCCACCATCATCCCAATAAATCCACAATCACACCCTCCCCACTGCCATCCCAAAAAATCTACAATCACACCCTCCCCACCATCATCCCAATACTTCCACAATCACACCCTCCCCACCACCATCCCAATAAATCCACAATCCCACCCTCCCCATCGTCATCCCAATAAATCCACCATCACACCCCCCCCAGCGTCACCCCAATAAATCCACCATCACACCCTCCCATCCGTCATCCCAATAAATCCACAATCACACCCTCCCCACCGTCATCCCAATAAATCCACAATCACACCCTCCCCACCGTCATCCCAATACATCCACAATCACACCATCCCCACCGTCATCCCAATAAATCCACAATCACACCCTCCCCACCGTCATCCCAATTAATCCACAATCACTCCCCATCGTCATCCCAATAAATCCACAATCACACACTCCCCACCGTCATCCCAATAAATCCACAATCACACCTTCCCCAGCGTCATCCCAATAAATACACAATCACACCCTCCCCGTGGTCATCCCAATACATCCACAATCACACCCTCCCCACCGTCATCCCAATAAATCCACAATCACACCCTCCCCACCGTCATCCGAATAAATCCACAAACACAACCCCCAACGTCATCCCAATAAATCCACAATCACACCCTCCCCACCGTCATCCCAATACATACAGAATCACACCCTCCCCACCGTCATCCCAATAAATCCACAATCACACCCTCCCCACCGTCATGCGAATAAATCCACAATCACACCCTCCCCGCCGTAATCCCAATAAATCCGCAATCACACCCTCCCCGCCGTCATCCCAATAAATGCACAATCACACCCTCCCCACCGTCATCCCAATACATCCACAATCACACCCCCCCAGCGTCACCCCAATAAATCCACCATCACACCCTCCCCACCGTCATCCCAATAAATCCACCATCACACCCTCCCCACCGTCATCCCAATACATCCACAATCACACCCTCCCATCCGTCACCCCAATAAATCCACAATCACACCCTCCCCACCGTCATCCCAATAAATCCACAATCACTCCCTCCCCACCGTCATCCCAATAAATCCACAATCACACCCTCCCCACCGACATCCCAATAAATCCAGAATCACACCCTCCCGGCCGTCATCCCAATAAATCCACAATCAGACCCTCACCGCCATCATCCCAATAAAACCACAATCACACCCTCCCCACCGTGATCCCAATAAATCCACAATCACACCCTCCCCACCTCAGTCCCAATAGATGCACAATCACACCCTCCCCACCATCATACAAATAAATCCAGAATCACACCCTCCCCGCCGCAATCCCAATACATCCACAATCACACCCTCCCCACCGTCATCTCAATAAATCCCCAATCACACCCTCCCCACCGTCATCCCAGTAAATCAAGAATCACACCCTCCCCACCATCATCCCAATAAATCCACAATCACACACTCCCCACCGACATCCCAATAAATCCACAATCACACCCTCCCCACTGTCATCCCAAGAAATCCACAATCACGCCCTCCCCACCGCAGTCCCAATAGATCCACAATCACACCCTCCACACCGACATCCCAATAAATCCAGAATCACACCCTCCCCGCCGCCATCCCAACACATCCACAATCACACACTCCCCACCGTCATTCCAATACATCCACAATCACAAACTCCCGGCCGTCATCCCAATAAATCCACAATCAGACCCTCACCGCCATCATCCCAATAAATCCACAATCACACATTCCCCACCGTCATCCCAATCAATCCAAAATCATACCCTCCCCGCCGCCATCCCAATAAATCCACAATCACACACTCCCCACCGTCATCCCAATAAATCCACCATCACACTCTCCCCACCATCATCCCAATACATTCACAATCACACCCTCCCATCCGTCATCCAAATAAATCCACAATCACACCCTCCCCACCGTCATCCCAATAAATCCAGAATCACACCCTCCCCACCGTCATCCCAATAAATCCACAATCACACCCTTCCCACCCTCATCCCAATAAATCCACAATCACACCCTCCCCACCGCAGTCCCAATAGATCCACAATCACATCCTCCACACCGTCATCCCAATAAATCCAGAATCACACCCTCCCCGCCGCCATCCCAAAACATCCACAATCACACCCTCCCGGCCGTCATCCCAATAAATCCACAATCAGACCCTCACCGCCATCATCCCAATAAAACCACAATCACACCCTCCCCACCGTGATCCCAATAAATCCACAATCACACACTCCCCACCGTCATCCCAATGAATCCAAAATCATATCCTCCCCACCGCCATCCCAATAAGTCCACAATCACACACTCCCCACCGTCAACCCAATACATCCACAATCACACCCTCCCCGCCGTCATCCCAGTAAATCCACAATCACACCCTCCCCGCCATCATCCCAATAAATCCACAATCACACCCTCCCCGCCGCCATCCCAATACATCCACAATCACACCCTCCCCACCGTCATCTCAATAAATCCCCAATCACACCCTCCCCACCGTCATCCCAGTAAATCAAGAATCACACCCTCCCCACCTCCATCACTATAAATCCACAATCACACCCTCCCTACCGCAATCCCAATACATCCACAATCACAACCTCCCCACCATCATCCCAATAAATCCACAATCACACCCTCCCCACTGTCATCCCAATAAATCCACAATCACACCCTCCACACCGTCATCCCAATAAATCCAGAATCACACCCTCCCCGCCGCCATCCCAACACATCCACAATCACACACTCCCCACCGTCATTCCAATACATCCACAATCACAAACTCCCGGCCGTCATCCCAATAAATCCACAATCAGACCCTCACCGCCATCATCCCAATAAATCCACAATCACACATTCCCCACCGTCATCCCAATCAATCCAAAATCATACCATCCCCACCGTCATCC
This sequence comes from Mobula hypostoma, assembly GCF_963921235.1. Lineage (NCBI taxonomy): Eukaryota > Metazoa > Chordata > Chondrichthyes > Myliobatiformes > Myliobatidae > Mobula > Mobula hypostoma. The sequence continues at coordinate 123,710,064 of NC_086102.1, forward strand.
CAATAAATCCACAGTCACACCCTCCCCACCCTCATCCCAATAAATCCACAATCACACCCTCTACCCGCCATCCCAATAAATCTACAATCACACCCTCCCCACCGTCATCCCAATAAATCCACAATCACAGCCTCCCCACCGTCATCCCAATAAATCCACAATCACACCCTCCCCACCGTCATCCCAATACATCCACAATCACTCCCTCCCCACCGTCATCCCAATAAATCCACAATCACATCCTCCCCACCGTCATCCCAATAAATCCACAATCACACACTCCCAACCGGTATCCCAATAAATCCACAATCACATCTTCCCCAGCGTCATCCCAATAAATACACAATCACACCCTCCTCATGGTCATCCCAATAAATCCACAATCACACCCTCCCCACCGTCATCCCAATAAATCCAATATCACACCCTCCCCACCGTCATCCCAATACATGCACAGTCACACCCTCCCCTCAACCAACTCAATAAATCCACATCACACCCTGCCCTCTGCCATCCCAATACATCCTCAATCACGCCCTCCCCACCGCCATCCCAATACATCCACAATCACCCCCTCCCCACCGCCATCCCAATAGATCCACAATCACACCCTCCCCAGCGTCATCCCAATAAATCCACCATCACAGCCTCCCCACTGTCATCCCAATAAATCCCCAATCACACCCTCCCCACCGTCATCCCAATAAATCCACATTCAGAACCTCCACACCGTCATCCCAATAAATCCACAATCACACCCTCCCCACCGTCATCCCAATACATCCACAATCACACCCTCCCATCCGTCATTCCAATAAATCCACAATCCCACCCTCCCCACCGTCATCCCAATAAATCCACAATCACACCCTCCCCACTGCCATCCCAAAACATCTACAATCACACCCTCCCCACCATCATCCCAATACATCCACAATCCCACCCTCCCCATAGTCATCCCAATAAATCCACCATCACACCCACCCCAGCGTCACCCCAATAAATCCACCATCACACCCTCCCCACCGTCATCCCAATAAATCCACAATCACACCCTCCCCACCGCCATCCCAAAACATCTACAATCACACCCTCCCCACCGCCATCCCAATAAATCCACAATCCCACCCTCCCCATAGTCATCCCAATAAATCCACCATCACACCCACCCCAGCGTCACCCCAATAAATCCACCATCACACCCTCCCCACCGTCATCCCAATAAATCCACAATCACACCCTCCCCACCGCCATCCCAAAATATCTACAATCACACCCTCCCCACCATCATCCCAATACATCCACAATCACACCCTCCCCACCGCCATCCCAATACATCCACAATCACACCCTCCCCACCGTCATCCCAATACATCCACAATCACACCCCCCCAGCGTCACCCCAATAAATACACCATCACACCCTCCCCACCGTCATCCCAATAAATCCACCATCACACTCTCCCCACCGTCATCCCAATACATTCACAATCACACCCTCCCATCCGTCACCCCAATAAATCCACAATCACACCCTCCCCACAGTCATCCCAATAAATCCAGAATCACACCCTCCCCACCGTCATCCCAATAAATCCACAATCGCACCATCCCCACCGTCATCCCAATAAATCCACAATCACACCCTTCCCACCCTCATCCCAATAAATCCACAATCACACCCTCTACCCGCCATCCCAATAAATCCACAATCACACCCTCCCCACCGTCATCCCAATAAATCCACAATCACACCCTCCCCACCGTCATCCCAATAAATTCACAATCACACCCTCCCCACCGTCATCCCAATAAATCCACAATCACACCATCCCCACCGTCATCCCAATAAATCCACAATCACACCCTCCCCACCCTCATCCCAATAAATCCACAATCACACCCTCTACCCGCTATCCCAATAAATCTACAATCACACCCTCCCCACAGTCATCCCAATAAATCCACAATCACAGCTTCCCCACCGTCATCCCAATAAATCCACAATCACACTCTCCCCACCATCATCCCAATACATCCACAATCACTCCCTCCCGACCGTCATCCCAATAAATCCACAATCACACCCTCCCCACCGTCATCCCAATAAATCCACAATCACTCCCCATCGTCATCCCAATAAATCCACAATCACACACTCCCCACCGGTATCCCAATAAATCCACAATCACACCTTCCCCAGCGTCATCCCAATAAATACACAATCACACCTTCCCCATCGTCATCCCAATAAATCCACAATCACACCCTCCCCACCGTCATCCCAATAAATCCAATATCACACCCTCCCCACTGTCATCCCAATACATGCACAGTCACACCCTCCCCTCCGCCAACTCAATAAATCCACATCACACCCTCCCCTCCGCCATCCCAATACATCCTCAATCACGCCCTCCCCACCGCCATCCCAATACATCCACAATCACCCCTCCCCACTGCCATCCCAATAAATCCACAATCACACCCTCCCCAGCGTCATCCCAATAAATCCACCATCACAGCCTCCCCACCGTCATCCCAATACATCCACAATCAAACCCACCCCACCGTCAACCCAATAAATTCACAATCACACCCTCCCCACCTTCATCCAAATACATCCACAGTCACACCCTCACCACTGTCATCCCAATAAATCCCCAATCACACCCTCCCCACCTTCATCCCAATAAATCCACATTCACAACCTCCCCACCGTCATCCCAATACATCCACAATCACACCCTCCCATCCGTCATCCGAATAAATCCACAATCACACCCTCCCCACCGTATTCCCAATAAATCCACAATCCCACCCTTCCCACCGTCATCCCAATAAATCCACAATCACACCCTCCCCACTGCCATCCCAAAAAATCTACAATCACACCCTCCCCACCATCATCCCAATACATCCACAATCACACCCTCCCCACCACCATCCCAATAAATCCACAATCCCACCATCCCCATCGTCATCCCAATAAATCCACCATCACAACGCCCCCAGCGTCACCCCAATAAATCCACCATCACACCCTCCCCACCGTCATCCCAATAAATCCACAATCACACCCTCCCCACCGCCATCCCAAAAAATCTACAATCACACCCTCCCCACCATCATCCCAATACATCCACAATCACACTCTCCCCACCGCCTTCCCAATACATCCACAATCACACCCTCCCCACTGTCATCCCAATACATCCACAATCACACCCGCCCAGCGTCACCCCAATACATCCACAATCACACCCTCCCATCCGTCATCCCAATTAATCCACAATCACACCCTCCCCACCGTCATCCCAATAAATCCACAATCACACCCTCCCCACCGTCATCTCAATACATCCACAATCACACCCTCCCCACCGTCATCCCAATAAATCCACAATCACACCCTCCCCACCGTCATCCCAATAAATCCACAATCACACCCCATCGTCATCCCAATAAATCCACAGTCACACACTCCCCACCGTCATCCCAATAAATCCACAATCACACCTTCCCCGGCGTCATCCCAATAAATACACAATCACACCCTCCCCATGGTCATCCCAATACATCCACAATCACACCCTCCCCACCGTCATCCCAATACATACAGAATCACACCCTCCCTACCGTCATCCCAATGAATCCACAATCACACCCCCCCCACCGTCATCCCAATACATACAGAATCACACCCCCCGCCACCGTCATCCCAATAAATCCACAATCACACCCTCCCCACCGTCATGCGAATAAATCCACAATCACACCCTCCCCGCCGTCATCCCAATAAATCCACAATCACACCCTCCCCACCGTCATGCGAATAAATCCACAATCACACCCTCCCCGCGGTCATCCCAATAAATGCACAATCACACCCTCCCCACCGTCATCCGAATAAATCCACAATCACACCCTCCCCACTGTCATCCCAATACATCCACAATCACACCCCCCCAGCGTCACCCCAATAAATCCACCATCACACCCTCCCCACCGTCATCCCAATACATCCACAATCACACCCTCCCATCCGTCATCCCAATAAATCCACAATCACACCCTCCCCAGCGTCACCCCAATAAATCCACCATCACACCCTCCCCACCGTCATCCCAATAAATCCACCATCACACTCTCCCCACCGTCATCCCAATACATTCACAATCACACCCTCCCATCCGTCATCCCAATAAATCCACAATCACACCCTCCCCACCGTCATCCCAATAAATCCACAATCACACCCTCCCCACCGTCATCCCAATAAATCCACAATCACACCATCCCCACCGTCATCCCAATAAATCCACAATCACACCCTTCCCACCCTCATCCCAATAAATCCACAATCACACCCTCTACCCGCCATCCCAATAAATCCACAATCACACCCTCCCCACTGTCATCCCAATAAATCCACAATCACACCCTCCCCACCGTCATCCCAATAAATCCACAATCACACCCTCGCCATCGTCATCCCAATAAATTAACAATCACACCCTCCCCACCGTCATCCCAATAAATCCACAATCACACCATCCCCACCGTCATCCCAATAAATCCACAATCACACCCTCCCCACCCTCATCCCAATAAATCCACACTCACACCCATCGTCATCCCAATAAATCCACAATCACACACTCCCCACCGGTATCCCAATAAATCCACAATCACACCTTCCCCAGCGTCATCCCAATAAATACACAATCACACCCTCCCCATGGTCATCCCAATAAATCCACAATCACACCCTCCCCACCGTCATCCCAATAAATCCTATATCACACCCTCCCCACCGTCATCCCAATACATGCACAGTCACACCCTCCCCTCCGCCAACTCAATAAATCCACATCACTCCCTCCCCTCCGCCATCCCAATACATCCTCAATCACGCCCTCCCCACCGCCATCCCAATACATCCACAATCACCCCTCCCCACCGCCATCCCAATAAATCCACAATCACACCCTCCCCAGCGTCATCCCAATAAATCCACCATCACAGCCTCCCCACCGTCATCCCAATACATCCACAATCAAACCCACCCCACCGTCAACCCAATAAATTCACAATCACACCCTCCCCACCTTCATCCAAATACATCCACAGTCACACCCTCCCCACTGTCATCCCAATAAATCCCCAATCACACCCTCCCCACCGTCATCCCAATAAATCCACATTCACAACCTCCCCACCGTCATCCCAATACATCCACAATCACACCCTCCCATCCGTCATCCCAATAAATCCACAATCACACCCTCCCCACCGTCTTCCCAATAAATCCACAATCCCACCCTCCCCACCATCATCCCAATAAATCCACAATCACACCCTCCCCACTGCCATCCCAAAAAATCTACAATCACACCCTCCCCACCATCATCCCAATACTTCCACAATCACACCCTCCCCACCACCATCCCAATAAATCCACAATCCCACCCTCCCCATCGTCATCCCAATAAATCCACCATCACACCCCCCCCAGCGTCACCCCAATAAATCCACCATCACACCCTCCCATCCGTCATCCCAATAAATCCACAATCACACCCTCCCCACCGTCATCCCAATAAATCCACAATCACACCCTCCCCACCGTCATCCCAATACATCCACAATCACACCATCCCCACCGTCATCCCAATAAATCCACAATCACACCCTCCCCACCGTCATCCCAATTAATCCACAATCACTCCCCATCGTCATCCCAATAAATCCACAATCACACACTCCCCACCGTCATCCCAATAAATCCACAATCACACCTTCCCCAGCGTCATCCCAATAAATACACAATCACACCCTCCCCGTGGTCATCCCAATACATCCACAATCACACCCTCCCCACCGTCATCCCAATAAATCCACAATCACACCCTCCCCACCGTCATCCGAATAAATCCACAAACACAACCCCCAACGTCATCCCAATAAATCCACAATCACACCCTCCCCACCGTCATCCCAATACATACAGAATCACACCCTCCCCACCGTCATCCCAATAAATCCACAATCACACCCTCCCCACCGTCATGCGAATAAATCCACAATCACACCCTCCCCGCCGTAATCCCAATAAATCCGCAATCACACCCTCCCCGCCGTCATCCCAATAAATGCACAATCACACCCTCCCCACCGTCATCCCAATACATCCACAATCACACCCCCCCAGCGTCACCCCAATAAATCCACCATCACACCCTCCCCACCGTCATCCCAATAAATCCACCATCACACCCTCCCCACCGTCATCCCAATACATCCACAATCACACCCTCCCATCCGTCACCCCAATAAATCCACAATCACACCCTCCCCACCGTCATCCCAATAAATCCACAATCACTCCCTCCCCACCGTCATCCCAATAAATCCACAATCACACACTCCCCACCGTCATCCCAATAAATCCACAATCACACCTTCCCCAGCGTCATCCCAATAAATACACAATCACACCCTCCCCGTGGTCATCCCAATACATCCACAATCACACCCTCCCCACCGTCATCCCAATAAATCCACAATCACACCCTCCCCACCGTCATCCGAATAAATCCACAAACACAACCCCCAACGTCATCCCAATAAATCCACAATCACACCCTCCCCACCGTCATCCCAATACATACAGAATCACACCCTCCCCACCGTCATCCCAATAAATCCACAATCACACCCTCCCCACCGTCATGCGAATAAATCCACAATCACACCCTCCCCGCCGTAATCCCAATAAATCCGCAATCACACCCTCCCCGCCGTCATCCCAATAAATGCACAATCACACCCTCCCCACCGTCATCCCAATACATCCACAATCACACCCCCCCAGCGTCACCCCAATAAATCCACCATCACACCCTCCCCACCGTCATCCCAATAAATCCACCATCACACCCTCCCCACCGTCATCCCAATACATCCACAATCACACCCTCCCATCCGTCACCCCAATAAATCCATAATCACACCCTCCCCACCGTCATCCCAATAAATCCACAATCACTCCCTCCCCACCGTCATCCCAATAAATCCACAATCACACCCTCCCCACCGACATCCCAATAAATCCAGAATCACACCCTCCCGGCCGTCATCCCAATAAATCCGCAATCAGACCCTCACCGCCATCATCCCAATAAAACCACAATCACACCCTCCCCACCGTGATCCCAATAAATCCACAATCACACCCTCCCCACCTCAGTCCCAATAGATGCACAATCACACCCTCCCCACCATCATACAAATAAATCCAGAATCACACCCTCCCCGCCGCAATCCCAATACATCCACAATCACACCCTCCCCACCGTCATCTCAATAAATCCCCAATCACACCCTCCCCACCGTCATCCCAGTAAATCAAGAATCACACCCTCCCCACCATCATCCCAATAAATCCACAATCACACACTCCCCACCGACATCCCAATAAATCCACAATCACACCCTCCCCACTGTCATCCCAAGAAATCCACAATCACGCCCTCCCCACCGCAGTCCCAATAGATCCACAATCACACCCTCCACACCGACATCCCAATAAATCCAGAATCACACCCTCCCCGCCGCCATCCCAACACATCCACAATCACACACTCCCCACCGTCATTCCAATACATCCACAATCACAAACTCCCGGCCGTCATCCCAATAAATCCACAATCAGACCCTCACCGCCATCATCCCAATAAATCCACAATCACACATTCCCCACCGTCATCCCAATCAATCCAAAATCACACCCTCCCCACCGACATCCCAATAAATCCAGAATCACACCCTCCCGGCCGTCATCCCAATAAATCCACAATCAGACCCTCACCGCCATCATCCCAATAAAACCACAATCACACCCTCCCCACCGTGATCCCAATAAATCCACAATCACACCCTCCCCACCTCAGTCCCAATAGATGCACAATCACACCCTCCCCACCATCATACAAATAAATCCAGAATCACACCCTCCCCGCCGCAATCCCAATACATCCACAATCACACCCTCCCCACCGTCATCTCAATAAATCCCCAATCACACCCTCCCCACCGTCATCCCAGTAAATCAAGAATCACACCCTCCCCACCATCATCCCAATACATCCACAATCACACCCTCCCCACCGTCATCCCAATACATCCACAATCACACCCCCCCAGCGTCACCCCAATAAATACACCATCACACCCTCCCCACCGTCATCCCAATAAATCCACCATCACACTCTCCCCACCGTCATCCCAATACATTCACAATCACACCCTCCCATCCGTCACCCCAATAAATCCACAATCACACCCTCCCCACAGTCATCCCAATAAATCCAGAATCACACCCTCCCCACCGTCATCCCAATAAATCCACAATCGCACCATCCCCACCGTCATCCCAATAAATCCACAATCACACCCTTCCCACCCTCATCCCAATAAATCCACAATCACACCCTCTACCCGCCATCCCAATAAATCCACAATCACACCCTCCCCACCGTCATCCCAATAAATCCACAATCACACCCTCCCCACCGTCATCCCAATAAATTCACAATCACACCCTCCCCACCGTCATCCCAATAAATCCACAATCACACCATCCCCACCGTCATCCCAATAAATCCACAATCACACCCTCCCCACCCTCATCCCAATAAATCCACAATCACACCCTCTACCCGCTATCCCAATAAATCTACAATCACACCCTCCCCACAGTCATCCCAATAAATCCACAATCACAGCTTCCCCACCGTCATCCCAATAAATCCACAATCACACTCTCCCCACCATCATCCCAATACATCCACAATCACTCCCTCCCGACCGTCATCCCAATAAATCCACAATCACACCCTCCCCACCGTCATCCCAATAAATCCACAATCACTCCCCATCGTCATCCCAATAAATCCACAATCACACACTCCCCACCGGTATCCCAATAAATCCACAATCACACCTTCCCCAGCGTCATCCCAATAAATACACAATCACACCTTCCCCATCGTCATCCCAATAAATCCACAATCACACCCTCCCCACCGTCATCCCAATAAATCCAATATCACACCCTCCCCACTGTCATCCCAATACATGCACAGTCACACCCTCCCCTCCGCCAACTCAATAAATCCACATCACACCCTCCCCTCCGCCATCCCAATACATCCTCAATCACGCCCTCCCCACCGCCATCCCAATACATCCACAATCACCCCTCCCCACTGCCATCCCAATAAATCCACAATCACACCCTCCCCAGCGTCATCCCAATAAATCCACCATCACAGCCTCCCCACCGTCATCCCAATACATCCACAATCAAACCCACCCCACCGTCAACCCAATAAATTCACAATCACACCCTCCCCACCTTCATCCAAATACATCCACAGTCACACCCTCACCACTGTCATCCCAATAAATCCCCAATCACACCCTCCCCACCTTCATCCCAATAAATCCACATTCACAACCTCCCCACCGTCATCCCAATACATCCACAATCACACCCTCCCATCCGTCATCCGAATAAATCCACAATCACACCCTCCCCACCGTATTCCCAATAAATCCACAATCCCACCCTTCCCACCGTCATCCCAATAAATCCACAATCACACCCTCCCCACTGCCATCCCAAAAAATCTACAATCACACCCTCCCCACCATCATCCCAATACATCCACAATCACACCCTCCCCACCACCATCCCAATAAATCCACAATCCCACCATCCCCATCGTCATCCCAATAAATCCACCATCACAACGCCCCCAGCGTCACCCCAATAAATCCACCATCACACCCTCCCCACCGTCATCCCAATAAATCCACAATCACACCCTCCCCACCGCCATCCCAAAAAATCTACAATCACACCCTCCCCACCATCATCCCAATACATCCACAATCACACTCTCCCCACCGCCTTCCCAATACATCCACAATCACACCCTCCCCACTGTCATCCCAATACATCCACAATCACACCCGCCCAGCGTCACCCCAATACATCCACAATCACACCCTCCCATCCGTCATCCCAATTAATCCACAATCACACCCTCCCCACCGTCATCCCAATAAATCCACAATCACACCCTCCCCACCGTCATCTCAATACATCCACAATCACACCCTCCCCACCGTCATCCCAATAAATCCACAATCACACCCTCCCCACCGTCATCCCAATAAATCCACAATCACACCCCATCGTCATCCCAATAAATCCACAGTCACACACTCCCCACCGTCATCCCAATAAATCCACAATCACACCTTCCCCGGCGTCATCCCAATAAATACACAATCACACCCTCCCCATGGTCATCCCAATACATCCACAATCACACCCTCCCCACCGTCATCCCAATACATACAGAATCACACCCTCCCTACCGTCATCCCAATGAATCCACAATCACACCCCCCCCACCGTCATCCCAATACATACAGAATCACACCCCCCGCCACCGTCATCCCAATAAATCCACAATCACACCCTCCCCACCGTCATGCGAATAAATCCACAATCACACCCTCCCCGCCGTCATCCCAATAAATCCACAATCACACCCTCCCCACCGTCATGCGAATAAATCCACAATCACACCCTCCCCGCGGTCATCCCAATAAATGCACAATCACACCCTCCCCACCGTCATCCGAATAAATCCACAATCACACCCTCCCCACTGTCATCCCAATACATCCACAATCACACCCCCCCAGCGTCACCCCAATAAATCCACCATCACACCCTCCCCACCGTCATCCCAATACATCCACAATCACACCCTCCCATCCGTCATCCCAATAAATCCACAATCACACCCTCCCCAGCGTCACCCCAATAAATCCACCATCACACCCTCCCCACCGTCATCCCAATAAATCCACCATCACACTCTCCCCACCGTCATCCCAATACATTCACAATCACACCCTCCCATCCGTCATCCCAATAAATCCACAATCACACCCTCCCCACCGTCATCCCAATAAATCCAGAATCACACCCTCCCCACCGTCATCCCAATAAATCCACAATCACACCATCCCCACCGTCATCCCAATAAATCCACAATCACACCCTTCCCACCCTCATCCCAATAAATCCACAATCACACCCTCTACCCGCCATCCCAATAAATCCACAATCACACCCTCCCCACCGTCATCCCAATAAATCCACAATCACACCCTCCCCACCGTCATCCCAATAAATCCACAATCACACCCTCGCCATCGTCATCCCAATAAATTAACAATCACACCCTCCCCACCGTCATCCCAATAAATCCACAATCACACCATCCCCACCGTCATCCCAATAAATCCACAATCACACCCTCCCCACCCTCATCCCAATAAATCCACACTCACACCCATCGTCATCCCAATAAATCCACAATCACACACTCCCCACCGGTATCCCAATAAATCCACAATCACACCTTCCCCAGCGTCATCCCAATAAATACACAATCACACCCTCCCCATGGTCATCCCAATAAATCCACAATCACACCCTCCCCACCGTCATCCCAATAAATCCTATATCACACCCTCCCCACCGTCATCCCAATACATGCACAGTCACACCCTCCCCTCCGCCAACTCAATAAATCCACATCACTCCCTCCCCTCCGCCATCCCAATACATCCTCAATCACGCCCTCCCCACCGCCATCCCAATACATCCACAATCACCCCTCCCCACCGCCATCCCAATAAATCCACAATCACACCCTCCCCAGCGTCATCCCAATAAATCCACCATCACAGCCTCCCCACCGTCATCCCAATACATCCACAATCAAACCCACCCCACCGTCAACCCAATAAATTCACAATCACACCCTCCCCACCTTCATCCAAATACATCCACAGTCACACCCTCCCCACTGTCATCCCAATAAATCCCCAATCACACCCTCCCCACCGTCATCCCAATAAATCCACATTCACAACCTCCCCACCGTCATCCCAATACATCCACAATCACACCCTCCCATCCGTCATCCCAATAAATCCACAATCACACCCTCCCCACCGTCTTCCCAATAAATCCACAATCCCACCCTCCCCACCATCATCCCAATAAATCCACAATCACACCCTCCCCACTGCCATCCCAAAAAATCTACAATCACACCCTCCCCACCATCATCCCAATACTTCCACAATCACACCCTCCCCACCACCATCCCAATAAATCCACAATCCCACCCTCCCCATCGTCATCCCAATAAATCCACCATCACACCCCCCCCAGCGTCACCCCAATAAATCCACCATCACACCCTCCCATCCGTCATCCCAATAAATCCACAATCACACCCTCCCCACCGTCATCCCAATAAATCCACAATCACACCCTCCCCACCGTCATCCCAATACATCCACAATCACACCATCCCCACCGTCATCCCAATAAATCCACAATCACACCCTCCCCACCGTCATCCCAATTAATCCACAATCACTCCCCATCGTCATCCCAATAAATCCACAATCACACACTCCCCACCGTCATCCCAATAAATCCACAATCACACCTTCCCCAGCGTCATCCCAATAAATACACAATCACACCCTCCCCGTGGTCATCCCAATACATCCACAATCACACCCTCCCCACCGTCATCCCAATAAATCCACAATCACACCCTCCCCACCGTCATCCGAATAAATCCACAAACACAACCCCCAACGTCATCCCAATAAATCCACAATCACACCCTCCCCACCGTCATCCCAATACATACAGAATCACACCCTCCCCACCGTCATCCCAATAAATCCACAATCACACCCTCCCCACCGTCATGCGAATAAATCCACAATCACACCCTCCCCGCCGTAATCCCAATAAATCCGCAATCACACCCTCCCCGCCGTCATCCCAATAAATGCACAATCACACCCTCCCCACCGTCATCCCAATACATCCACAATCACACCCCCCCAGCGTCACCCCAATAAATCCACCATCACACCCTCCCCACCGTCATCCCAATAAATCCACCATCACACCCTCCCCACCGTCATCCCAATACATCCACAATCACACCCTCCCATCCGTCACCCCAATAAATCCACAATCACACCCTCCCCACCGTCATCCCAATAAATCCACAATCACTCCCTCCCCACCGTCATCCCAATAAATCCACAATCACACCCTCCCCACCGACATCCCAATAAATCCAGAATCACACCCTCCCGGCCGTCATCCCAATAAATCCACAATCAGACCCTCACCGCCATCATCCCAATAAAACCACAATCACACCCTCCCCACCGTGATCCCAATAAATCCACAATCACACCCTCCCCACCTCAGTCCCAATAGATGCACAATCACACCCTCCCCACCATCATACAAATAAATCCAGAATCACACCCTCCCCGCCGCAATCCCAATACATCCACAATCACACCCTCCCCACCGTCATCTCAATAAATCCCCAATCACACCCTCCCCACCGTCATCCCAGTAAATCAAGAATCACACCCTCCCCACCATCATCCCAATAAATCCACAATCACACACTCCCCACCGACATCCCAATAAATCCACAATCACACCCTCCCCACTGTCATCCCAAGAAATCCACAATCACGCCCTCCCCACCGCAGTCCCAATAGATCCACAATCACACCCTCCACACCGACATCCCAATAAATCCAGAATCACACCCTCCCCGCCGCCATCCCAACACATCCACAATCACACACTCCCCACCGTCATTCCAATACATCCACAATCACAAACTCCCGGCCGTCATCCCAATAAATCCACAATCAGACCCTCACCGCCATCATCCCAATAAATCCACAATCACACATTCCCCACCGTCATCCCAATCAATCCAAAATCATACCCTCCCCGCCGCCATCCCAATAAATCCACAATCACACACTCCCCACCGTCATCCCAATAAATCCACCATCACACTCTCCCCACCATCATCCCAATACATTCACAATCACACCCTCCCATCCGTCATCCAAATAAATCCACAATCACACCCTCCCCACCGTCATCCCAATAAATCCAGAATCACACCCTCCCCACCGTCATCCCAATAAATCCACAATCACACCCTTCCCACCCTCATCCCAATAAATCCACAATCACACCCTCCCCACCGCAGTCCCAATAGATCCACAATCACATCCTCCACACCGTCATCCCAATAAATCCAGAATCACACCCTCCCCGCCGCCATCCCAAAACATCCACAATCACACCCTCCCGGCCGTCATCCCAATAAATCCACAATCAGACCCTCACCGCCATCATCCCAATAAAACCACAATCACACCCTCCCCACCGTGATCCCAATAAATCCACAATCACACACTCCCCACCGTCATCCCAATGAATCCAAAATCATATCCTCCCCACCGCCATCCCAATAAGTCCACAATCACACACTCCCCACCGTCAACCCAATACATCCACAATCACACCCTCCCCGCCGTCATCCCAGTAAATCCACAATCACACCCTCTACCCGCCATCCCAATAAATCCACAATCACACCCTCCCCACCGTCATCCCAATAAATCCACAATCACACCCTCCCCACCGTCATCCCAATAAATTCACAATCACACCCTCCCCACCGTCATCCCAATAATTCCACAATCACACCATCCCCACCGTCATCCCAATAAATCCACAATCACACCCTCCCCACCCTCATCCCAATAAATCCACAATCACACCCTCTACCCGCTATCCCAATAAATCTACAATCACACCCTCCCCACAGTCATCCCAATAAATCCACAATCACAGCTTCCCCACCGTCATCCCAATAAATCCACAATCACACTCTCCCCACCATCATCCCAATACATCCACAATCACTCCCTCCCGACCGTCATCCCAATAAATCCACAATCACACCCTCCCCACCGTCATCCCAATAAATCCACAATCACTCCCCATCGTCATCCCAATAAATCCACAATCACACACTCCCCACCGGTATCCCAATAAATCCACAATCACACCTTCCCCAGCGTCATCCCAATAAATACACAATCACACCTTCCCCATCGTCATCCCAATAAATCCACAATCACACCCTCCCCACCGTCATCCCAATAAATCCAATATCACACCCTCCCCACTGTCATCCCAATACATGCACAGTCACACCCTCCCCTCCGCCAACTCAATAAATCCACATCACACCCTCCCCTCCGCCATCCCAATACATCCTCAATCACGCCCTCCCCACCGCCATCCCAATACATCCACAATCACCCCTCCCCACTGCCATCCCAATAAATCCACAATCACACCCTCCCCAGCGTCATCCCAATAAATCCACCATCACAGCCTCCCCACCGTCATCCCAATACATCCACAATCAAACCCACCCCACCGTCAACCCAATAAATTCACAATCACACCCTCCCCACCTTCATCCAAATACATCCACAGTCACACCCTCACCACTGCCATCCCAATAAATCCACAATCACACCCTCCCCACCGTCATCCCAATAAATCCACCATCACAGCCTCCCCACCGTCATCCCAATACATCCACAATCAAACCCACCCCACCGTCAACCCAATAAATTCACAATCACACCCTCCCCACCTTCATCCAAATACATCCACAGTCACACCCTCACCACTGTCATCCCAATAAATCCCCAATCACACCCTCCCCACCTTCATCCCAATAAATCCACAATCACACCCTCCCCACCGTATTCCCAATAAATCCACAATCCCACCCTTCCCACCGTCATCCCAATAAATCCACAATCACACCCTCCCCACTGCCATCCCAAAAAATCTACAATCACACCCTCCCCACCATCATCCCAATACATCCACAATCACACCCTCCCCACCACCATCCCAATAAATCCACAATCCCACCATCCCCATCGTCATCCCAATAAATCCACCATCACAACGCCCCCAGCGTCACCCCAATAAATCCACCATCACACCCTCCCCACCGTCATCCCAATAAATCCACAATCACACCCTCCCCACCGCCATCCCAATAAATCTACAATCACACCCTCCCCACCATCATCCCAATACATCCACAATCACACTCTCCCCACCGCCTTCCCAATACATCCACAATCACACCCTCCCCACTGTCATCCCAATACATCCACAATCACACCCGCCCAGCGTCACCCCAATACATCCACAATCACACCCTCCCATCCGTCATCCCAATTAATCCACAATCACACCCTCCCCACCGTCATCCCAATAAATCCACAATCACACCCTCCCCACCGTCATCTCAATACATCCACAATCACACCCTCCCCACCGTCATCCCAATAAATCCACAATCACACCCTCCCCACCGTCATCCCAATAAATCCACAATCACACCCCATCGTCATCCCAATAAATCCACAGTCACACACTCCCCACCGTCATCCCAATAAATCCACAATCACACCTTCCCCGGCGTCATCCCAATAAATACACAATCACACCCTCCCCATGGTCATCCCAATACATCCACAATCACACCCTCCCCACCGTCATCCCAATACATACAGAATCACACCCTCCCTACCGTCATCCCAATGAATCCACAATCACACCCCCCCCACCGTCATCCCAATACATACAGAATCACACCCCCCGCCACCGTCATCCCAATAAATCCACAATCACACCCTCCCCACCGTCATGCGAATAAATCCACAATCACACCCTCCCCGCCGTCATCCCAATAAATCCACAATCACACCCTCCCCACCGTCATGCGAATAAATCCACAATCACACCCTCCCCGCGGTCATCCCAATAAATGCACAATCACACCCTCCCCACCGTCATCCGAATAAATCCACAATCACACCCTCCCCACTGTCATCCCAATACATCCACAATCACACCCCCCCAGCGTCACCCCAATAAATCCACCATCACACCCTCCCCACCGTCATCCCAATACATCCACAATCACACCCTCCCATCCGTCATCCCAATAAATCCACAATCACACCCTCCCCAGCGTCACCCCAATAAATCCACCATCACACCCTCCCCACCGTCATCCCAATAAATCCACCATCACACTCTCCCCACCGTCATCCCAATACATTCACAATCACACCCTCCCATCCGTCATCCCAATAAATCCACAATCACACCCTCCCCACCGTCATCCCAATAAATCCAGAATCACACCCTCCCCACCGTCATCCCAATAAATCCACAATCACACCATCCCCACCGTCATCCCAATAAATCCACAATCACACCCTTCCCACCCTCATCCCAATAAATCCACAATCACACCCTCTACCCGCCATCCCAATAAATCCACAATCACACCCTCCCCACCGTCATCCCAATAAATCCACAATCACACCCTCCCCACCGTCATCCCAATAAATCCACAATCACACCCTCGCCATCGTCATCCCAATAAATTAACAATCACACCCTCCCCACCGTCATCCCAATAAATCCACAATCACACCATCCCCACCGTCATCCCAATAAATCCACAATCACACCCTCCCCACCCTCATCCCAATAAATCCACACTCACACCCATCGTCATCCCAATAAATCCACAATCACACACTCCCCACCGGTATCCCAATAAATCCACAATCACACCTTCCCCAGCGTCATCCCAATAAATACACAATCACACCCTCCCCATGGTCATCCCAATAAATCCACAATCACACCCTCCCCACCGTCATCCCAATAAATCCTATATCACACCCTCCCCACCGTCATCCCAATACATGCACAGTCACACCCTCCCCTCCGCCAACTCAATAAATCCACATCACTCCCTCCCCTCCGCCATCCCAATACATCCTCAATCACGCCCTCCCCACCGCCATCCCAATACATCCACAATCACCCCTCCCCACCGCCATCCCAATAAATCCACAATCACACCCTCCCCAGCGTCATCCCAATAAATCCACCATCACAGCCTCCCCACCGTCATCCCAATACATCCACAATCAAACCCACCCCACCGTCAACCCAATAAATTCACAATCACACCCTCCCCACCTTCATCCAAATACATCCACAGTCACACCCTCCCCACTGTCATCCCAATAAATCCCCAATCACACCCTCCCCACCGTCATCCCAATAAATCCACATTCACAACCTCCCCACCGTCATCCCAATACATCCACAATCACACCCTCCCATCCGTCATCCCAATAAATCCACAATCACACCCTCCCCACCGTCTTCCCAATAAATCCACAATCCCACCCTCCCCACCATCATCCCAATAAATCCACAATCACACCCTCCCCACTGCCATCCCAAAAAATCTACAATCACACCCTCCCCACCATCATCCCAATACTTCCACAATCACACCCTCCCCACCACCATCCCAATAAATCCACAATCCCACCCTCCCCATCGTCATCCCAATAAATCCACCATCACACCCCCCCCAGCGTCACCCCAATAAATCCACCATCACACCCTCCCATCCGTCATCCCAATAAATCCACAATCACACCCTCCCCACCGTCATCCCAATAAATCCACAATCACACCCTCCCCACCGTCATCCCAATACATCCACAATCACACCATCCCCACCGTCATCCCAATAAATCCACAATCACACCCTCCCCACCGTCATCCCAATTAATCCACAATCACTCCCCATCGTCATCCCAATAAATCCACAATCACACACTCCCCACCGTCATCCCAATAAATCCACAATCACACCTTCCCCAGCGTCATCCCAATAAATACACAATCACACCCTCCCCGTGGTCATCCCAATACATCCACAATCACACCCTCCCCACCGTCATCCCAATAAATCCACAATCACACCCTCCCCACCGTCATCCGAATAAATCCACAAACACAAACCCCAACGTCATCCCAATAAATCCACAATCACACCCTCCCCACCGTCATCCCAATACATACAGAATCACACCCTCCCCACCGTCATCCCAATAAATCCACAATCACACCCTCCCCACCGTCATGCGAATAAATCCACAATCACACCCTCCCCGCCGTAATCCCAATAAATCCGCAATCACACACTCCCCGCCGTCATCCCAATAAATGCACAATCACACCCTCCCCACCGTCATCCCAATACATCCACAATCACACCCCCCCAGCGTCACCCCAATAAATCCACCATCACACCCTCCCCACCGTCATCCCAATAAATCCACCATCACACCCTCCCCACCGTCATCCCAATACATCCACAATCACACCCTCCCATCCGTCACCCCAATAAATCCACAATCACACCCTCCCCACCGTCATCCCAATAAATCCACAATCACTCCCTCCCCACCGTCATCCCAATAAATCCACAATCACACCCTCCCCACCGACATCCCAATAAATCCAGAATCACACCCTCCCGGCCGTCATCCCAATAAATCCACAATCAGACCCTCACCGCCATCATCCCAATAAAACCACAATCACACCCTCCCCACCGTGATCCCAATAAATCCACAATCACACCCTCCCCACCTCAGTCCCAATAGATGCACAATCACACCCTCCCCACCATCATACAAATAAATCCAGAATCACACCCTCCCCGCCGCAATCCCAATACATCCACAATCACACCCTCCCCACCGTCATCTCAATAAATCCCCAATCACACCCTCCCCACCGTCATCCCAGTAAATCAAGAATCACACCCTCCCCACCATCATCCCAATAAATCCACAATCACACACTCCCCACCGACATCCCAATAAATCCACAATCACACCCTCCCCACTGTCATCCCAAGAAATCCACAATCACGCCCTCCCCACCGCAGTCCCAATAGATCCACAATCACACCCTCCACACCGACATCCCAATAAATCCAGAATCACACCCTCCCCGCCGCCATCCCAACACATCCACAATCACACACTCCCCACCGTCATTCCAATACATCCACAATCACAAACTCCCGGCCGTCATCCCAATAAATCCACAATCAGACCCTCACCGCCATCATCCCAATAAATCCACAATCACACATTCCCCACCGTCATCCCAATCAATCCAAAATCATACCCTCCCCGCCGCCATCCCAATAAATCCACAATCACACACTCCCCACCGTCATCCCAATAAATCCACCATCACACTCTCCCCACCATCATCCCAATACATTCACAATCACACCCTCCCATCCGTCATCCAAATAAATCCACAATCACACCCTCCCCACCGTCATCCCAATAAATCCAGAATCACACCCTCCCCACCGTCATCCCAATAAATCCACAATCACACCCTTCCCACCCTCATCCCAATAAATCCACAATCACACCCTCCCCACCGCAGTCCCAATAGATCCACAATCACATCCTCCACACCGTCATCCCAATAAATCCAGAATCACACCCTCCCCGCCGCCATCCCAAAACATCCACAATCACACCCTCCCGGCCGTCATCCCAATAAATCCACAATCAGACCCTCACCGCCATCATCCCAATAAAACCACAATCACACCCTCCCCACCGTGATCCCAATAAATCCACAATCACACACTCCCCACCGTCATCCCAATGAATCCAAAATCATATCCTCCCCACCGCCATCCCAATAAGTCCACAATCACACACTCCCCACCGTCAACCCAATACATCCACAATCACACCCTCCCCGCCGTCATCCCAGTAAATCCACAATCACACCCTCCCCGCCATCATCCCAATAAATCCACAATCACACCCTCCCCGCCGCCATCCCAATACATCCACAATCACACCCTCCCCACCGTCATCTCAATAAATCCCCAATCACACCCTCCCCACCGTCATCCCAGTAAATCAAGAATCACACCCTCCCCACCTCCATCACTATAAATCCACAATCACACCCTCCCTACCGCAATCCCAATACATCCACAATCACAACCTCCCCACCATCATCCCAATAAATCCACAATCACACCCTCCCCACTGTCATCCCAATAAATCCACAATCACACCCTCCACACCGTCATCCCAATAAATCCAGAATCACACCCTCCCCGCCGCCATCCCAACACATCCACAATCACACACTCCCCACCGTCATTCCAATACATCCACAATCACAAACTCCCGGCCGTCATCCCAATAAATCCACAATCAGACCCTCACCGCCATCATCCCAATAAATCCACAATCACACATTCCCCACCGTCATCCCAATCAATCCAAAATCATACCCTCCCCGCCGCCATCCCAATAAATCCACAATCACACACTCCCCACCGTCATCCCAATACATCCACAATCACACCCTCCCCACCATCATCCCAATAAATCCCCAATCACACCCTCCCCACCGCAATCCCAATAAATCCACAATCACACCCTCCGCATCGTCATCCCAGTAAATCCACAATCACACCCACTCCACTTCAGTCCCAATAGATCCTCAATCACACCCTCCCGACCGTCATCCCAGTAAATCCAGAATCACACCCTCCCCGCCGCCATCCCAATACATCCACAATCACACACTCCCCACCGTCATCCCAATAAATCCACAATCACACCCTCCCCACCGCCATCACTATAAATCCACAATCCCCACCGCAATCACAATACATCCACAATCACAACCTCCCCACCATCATCCCAATAAATCCGCAATCACACCCTCCACTCCGTCATCCCAATAAATCCACAATCACACTCTCCCCACCGTCATCCCAATAAATCCACAATCACTCCCTCCCCATCGCAGTCCCAATAGATCCACAATCACATCCTTCACACCGTCATCCCAATAAATCCAGAATCACACCCTCCCCGCCGCCATCCCAAAACATCCACAATCACACCCTCCCGGCCGTCATCCCAATAAATCCACAATCAGACCCTCACCGCCATCATCCCAATAAAACCACAATCACACCCTCCCCACCGTGATCCCAATAAATCCACAATCACACACTCCCCACCGTCATCCCAATGAATCCAAAATCATATCCTCCCCACCGCCATCCCAATAAGTCCACAATCACACACTCCCCACCGTCAACCCAATACATCCACAATCACACCCTCCCCGCCGTCATCCCAATAAATCCACAATCACACCCTCCCCGCCATCATCCCAATAAATCCACAATCACACACTCCCCGCCGTCATCCGAATACATCCACAATCACACCCTCCCCGCCGTTATCAAACCCTCCCCGCTGTCATCCCAATAAATCCACAATCACAACCTACCCGCCGTCATCCCAATAAATCCACAATCACACCCTCCCCATCGTCATCCCAATAAATCCACAATCACACCCTCCCCACCTCAGTCCCAATAGATGCACAATCACACCCTCCCCACCATCATACAAATAAATCCAGAATCACACCCTCCCCGCCGCCATCCCAATACATCCACCACACCCTCCCCACCGTCATCTCAATAAATCCCCAATCACACCCTCCCCACCGTCATCCCAATACATCCACAATCACACCCTCCACTCCGTCTTCCCAATAAATCCACAATCACACCCTCCCCACCGTCATCCCAATACATCCACCATCACACCCTCCCCACCGTCTTCCCAATAAATCCACAATCACGCCCTCCCCACCGCCATCCCAATACATCCACAATCACACCCTCCCCACCGTCATCCCAATAAATCCACAATCACACATGCACCGCCGTCATCCCAATAAATCCACAATCACACCCTCCCCACAGTCATTCCAATAAATCCACAATCACACCCTCCCCACCGTCATCCCAATAAATCCACAATCACACCCTCCCCACCGTCATCCAAATAAATGCACAATCACACCCTCCCCACCGTCATCCCAATAAATCCACAATCACACCCTCCCCACCGTCATCCAAATAAATGCACAATCACACCCTCCCCACCGTCATCCCAATAAATGCACAATCACACATGCACCGCCGTCATCCCAATAAATCCACAATCACACCCTCCCCGCTGTCAACGTAATACATCCACAATCACACCCTCCCCACCATCATCCCAATAAATCCACAATCACACCCTCCCCGCCGTCATCCGAATACCTCCACAATCACACGCTCCCCGCCGTCATCCCAATACATCCACAATCACTCCCTCCCCACCGTCATTCCAATAAATCCATAATCACAGCCTCCCCAGCGTCATCCCAATATATCCACAATCACACCTCCCCACCGTCATCCCAATAATTCCACAATCACACCCTCCCCACCGTCATCCCAATACATCCACAGTCACACCCTCCCCACTATCAACCCAATAAATCCACATTCACACCCTCCCCTCCGCCAACCCAATAAATCCACATCACACCCTCCCCTCCGCCATCCCAATACATCCTCAATCACGCCCTCCCCACCGCCATCCCAATACATCCACAATCACCCCCTCCCCACCGCCATCCCAATAAATCCACAATCACACCCTCCCCAGCGTCATCCCAATAAATCCACCATCACAGCCTCCCCACTGTCATCCCAATAAATCCCCAATCACACCCTCCCCACCGTCATCCCAATAAATCCACATTCACAACCTCCACACCGTCATCCCAATAAATCCACAATCACACCCTCCCCACCGTCATCCCAATACATCCACAATCACGCCCTCCCATCCGTCATCCCAATAAATCCACAATCCCACCCTCCCCACCGTCATCCGAATAAATCCACAATTACACCCTCACCACCGTCATCCCAATACATCCACAATCACACCCTCCCCACCATCATCCCAATACATCCACAATCACACCCTCCCCACCGCCATCCCAATAAATCCACAATCCCACCCTCCCCATCGTCATCCCAATAAATCCACCATCACACCCACCCCAGCGTCACCCCAATAAATCCACCATCACACCCTCCCCACCGTCATCCCAATAAATCCACAATCACACCCTCCCCACCGCCATCCCAAGAAATCTACAATCACACCCTCCCCACCATCATCCCAATACATCCACAATCACACCCTCCCCACCGCTATCCCAATACATCCACAATCACACCCTTCCCACCGTCATCCCAATACATCCACAATCACACCCCCCCAGCGTCACCCCAATAAATCCACCATCACACCCTCCCCACCGTCATCCCAATAAATCCACCATCACACTCTCCCCACCGTCATCCCAATACATTCACAATCACACCCTCCCATCCGTCATCCAAATAAATCCACAATCACACCCTCCCCACCGTCATCCCAATAAATCCAGACTCACACCCTCCCCACCTTCATCCCAATAAATCCACAATCACACCATCCCCACCGTCATCCCAATAAATCCACTATCACACCCTTCCCACCCTCATCCCAATAAATCCACAATCACACCCTCTACCCGCCATCCCAATAAATCCACTATCACACCCTCCCCACCGTCATCCCAATAAATCCACAATCACACCCTCCCCACCGTCATCCCAATAAATCCACAATCACACCCTCCCCACCGTCATCCCAATAGATCCAGAATCACACCCTCCCCACCGTCATCCCAATAAATTCACATTCACACCCTACCCACCGTCATCCCAATAAATCCACAATCACACCCTCCCCACCCACATCCCAATAAATCCACAATCACACCCTCTACCCGCCATCCCAATAAATCTACAATCACACCCTCCCCACCGTCATCCCAATAAATCCACAATCACAGCCTCCCCACCGTCATCCCAATAAATCCACAATCACACCCTCCCCACCGTCATCCCAATACATCCACAATCACTCCCTCCCCACCGTCATCCCAATAAATCCACAATCACACCCTCCCCACCGTCATCCCAATAAATCCACAATCACACCCCATCGTCATCCCAATAAATCCACAATCACACCCTCCCCACCTCAGTCCCAATAGATGCACAATCACACCCTCCCCACCATCATACAAATAAATCCAGAATCACACCCTCCCCGCCGCAATCCCAATACATCCACAATCACACCCTCCCCACCGTCATCTCAATAAATCCACAATCACACCCTCCCCACCGTCATCCCAGTAAATCAAGAATCACACCCTCCCCACCATCATCCCAATAAATCCACAATCACACACTCCCCACCGACATCCCAATAAATCCACAATCACACCCTCCCCACTGTCATCCCAAGAAATCCACAATCACGCCCTCCCCACCGCAGTCCCAATAGATCCACAATCACACCCTCCACACCGACATCCCAATAAATCCCGAATCCCACCCTCCCCGCCGCCATCCCAATACATCCACAATCACACACTCCCCACCGTCATTCCAATACATCCACAATCACAAACTCCCGGCCGTCATCCCAATAAATCCACAATCAGACCCTCACCGCCATCATCCCAATAAATCCACAATCACACATTCCCCACCGTCATCCCAATCAATCCAAAATCATACCCTCCCCGCCGCCATCCCAATAAATCCACAATCACACACTCCCCACCGTCATCCCAATAAATCCACCATCACACTCTCCCCACCATCATCCCAATACATTCACAATCACACCCTCCCATCCGTCATCCAAATAAATCCACAATCACACCCTCCCCACCGTCATCCCAATAAATCCAGAATCACACCCTCCCCACCGTCATCCCAATAAATCCACAATCACACCCTTCCCACCCTCATCCCAATAAATCCACAATCACACCCTCCCCACCGCAGTCCCAATAGATCCACAATCACATCCTCCACACCGTCATCCCAATAAATCCAGAATCACACCCTCCCCGCCGCCATCCCAAAACATCCACAATCACACCCTCCCGGCCGTCATCCCAATAAATCCACAATCAGACCCTCACCGCCATCATCCCAATAAAACCACAATCACACCCTCCCCACCGTGATCCCAATAAATCCACAATCACACACTCCCCACCGTCATCCCAATGAATCCAAAATCATATCCTCCCCACCGCCATCCCAATAAGTCCACAATCACACACTCCCCACCGTCAACCCAATACATCCACAATCACACCCTCCCCGCCGTCATCCCAGTAAATCCACAATCACACCCTCCCCGCCATCATCCCAATAAATCCACAATCACACCCTCCCCGCCGCCATCCCAATACATCCACAATCACACCCTCCCCACCGTCATCTCAATAAATCCCCAATCACACCCTCCCCACCGTCATCCCAGTAAATCAAGAATCACACCCTCCCCACCTCCATCACTATAAATCCACAATCACACCCTCCCTACCGCAATCCCAATACATCCACAATCACAACCTCCCCACCATCATCCCAATAAATCCACAATCACACCCTCCCCACTGTCATCCCAATAAATCCACAATCACACCCTCCACACCGTCATCCCAATAAATCCAGAATCACACCCTCCCCGCCGCCATCCCAACACATCCACAATCACACACTCCCCACCGTCATTCCAATACATCCACAATCACAAACTCCCGGCCGTCATCCCAATAAATCCACAATCAGACCCTCACCGCCATCATCCCAATAAATCCACAATCACACATTCCCCACCGTCATCCCAATCAATCCAAAATCATACCCTCCCCGCCGCCATCCCAATAAATCCACAATCACACACTCCCCACCGTCATCCCAATACATCCACAATCACACCCTCCCCACCATCATCCCAATAAATCCCCAATCACACCCTCCCCACCGCAATCCCAATAAATCCACAATCACACCCTCCGCATCGTCATCCCAGTAAATCCACAATCACACCCACTCCACTTCAGTCCCAATAGATCCTCAATCACACCCTCCCGACCGTCATCCCAGTAAATCCAGAATCACACCCTCCCCGCCGCCATCCCAATACATCCACAATCACACACTCCCCACCGTCATCCCAATAAATCCACAATCACACCCTCCCCACCGCCATCACTATAAATCCACAATCCCCACCGCAATCACAATACATCCACAATCACAACCTCCCCACCATCATCCCAATAAATCCGCAATCACACCCTCCACTCCGTCATCCCAATAAATCCACAATCACACTCTCCCCACCGTCATCCCAATAAATCCACAATCACTCCCTCCCCATCGCAGTCCCAATAGATCCACAATCACATCCTCCACACCGTCATCCCAATAAATCCAGAATCACACCCTCCCCGCCGCCATCCCAAAACATCCACAATCACACCCTCCCGGCCGTCATCCCAATAAATCCACAATCAGACCCTCACCGCCATCATCCCAATAAAACCACAATCACACCCTCCCCACCGTGATCCCAATAAATCCACAATCACACACTCCCCACCGTCATCCCAATGAATCCAAAATCATATCCTCCCCACCGCCATCCCAATAAGTCCACAATCACACACTCCCCACCGTCAACCCAATACATCCACAATCACACCCTCCCCGCCGTCATCCCAATAAATCCACAATCACACCCTCCCCGCCATCATCCCAATAAATCCACAATCACACACTCCCCGCCGTCATCCGAATACATCCACAATCACACCCTCCCCGCCGTTATCCCAATAAATCCACAATCAAACCCTCCCCGCTGTCATCCCAATAAATCCACAATCACAACCTACCCGCCGTCATCCCAATAAATCCACAATCACACCCTCCCCATCGTCATCCCAATAAATCCACAATCACACCCTCCCCACCTCAGTCCCAATAGATGCACAATCACACCCTCCCCACCATCATACAAATAAATCCAGAATCACACCCTCCCCGCCGCCATCCCAATACATCCACAATCACACCCTCCCCACCGTCATCTCAATAAATCCCCAATCACACCCTCCCCACCGTCATCCCAATACATCCACAATCACACCCTCCACTCCGTCTTCCCAATAAATCCACAATCACACCCTCCCCACCGTCATCCCAATACATCCACCATCACACCCTCCCCACCGTCTTCCCAATAAATCCACAATCACGCCCTCCCCACCGCCATCCCAATACATCCACAATCACACCCTCCCCACCGTCATCCCAATAAATCCACAATCACACATGCACCGCCGTCATCCCAATAAATCCACAATCACACCCTCCCCACAGTCATTCCAATAAATCCACAATCACACCCTCCCCACCGTCATCCCAATAAATCCACAATCACACCCTCCCCACCGTCATCCAAATAAATGCACAATCACACCCTCCCCACCGTCATCCCAATAAATCCACAATCACACCCTCCCCACCGTCATCCAAATAAATGCACAATCACACCCTCCCCACCGTCATCCCAATAAATGCACAATCACACATGCACCGCCGTCATCCCAATAAATCCACAATCACACCCTCCCCGCTGTCAACGTAATACATCCACAATCACACCCTCCCCACCATCATCCCAATAAATCCACAATCACACCCTCCCCGCCGTCATCCGAATACCTCCACAATCACACGCTCCCCGCCGTCATCCCAATACATCCACAATCACTCCCTCCCCACCGTCATTCCAATAAATCCATAATCACAGCCTCCCCAGCGTCATCCCAATATATCCACAATCACACCTCCCCACCGTCATCCCAATAATTCCACAATCACACCCTCCCCACCGTCATCCCAATACATCCACAGTCACACCCTCCCCACTATCAACCCAATAAATCCACATTCACACCCTCCCCTCCGCCAACCCAATAAATCCACATCACACCCTCCCCTCCGCCATCCCAATACATCCTCAATCACGCCCTCCCCACCGCCATCCCAATACATCCACAATCACCCCCTCCCCACCGCCATCCCAATAAATCCACAATCACACCCTCCCCAGCGTCATCCCAATAAATCCACCATCACAGCCTCCCCACTGTCATCCCAATAAATCCCCAATCACACCCTCCCCACCGTCATCCCAATAAATCCACATTCACAACCTCCACACCGTCATCCCAATAAATCCACAATCACACCCTCCCCACCGTCATCCCAATACATCCACAATCACGCCCTCCCATCCGTCATCCCAATAAATCCACAATCCCACCCTCCCCACCGTCATCCGAATAAATCCACAATTACACCCTCACCACCGTCATCCCAATACATCCACAATCACACCCTCCCCACCATCATCCCAATACATCCACAATCACACCCTCCCCACCGCCATCCCAATAAATCCACAATCCCACCCTCCCCATCGTCATCCCAATAAATCCACCATCACACCCACCCCAGCGTCACCCCAATAAATCCACCATCACACCCTCCCCACCGTCATCCCAATAAATCCACAATCACACCCTCCCCACCGCCATCCCAAGAAATCTACAATCACACCCTCCCCACCATCATCCCAATACATCCACAATCACACCCTCCCCACCGCTATCCCAATACATCCACAATCACACCCTCCCCACCGTCATCCCAATACATCCACAATCACACCCCCCCAGCGTCACCCCAATAAATCCACCATCACACCCTCCCCACCGTCATCCCAATAAATCCACCATCACACTCTCCCCACCGTCATCCCAATACATTCACAATCACACCCTCCCATCCGTCATCCAAATAAATCCACAATCACACCCTCCCCACCGTCATCCCAATAAATCCAGACTCACACCCTCCCCACCTTCATCCCAATAAATCCACAATCACACCATCCCCACCGTCATCCCAATAAATCCACTATCACACCCTTCCCACCCTCATCCCAATAAATCCACAATCACACCCTCTACCCGCCATCCCAATAAATCCACTATCACACCCTCCCCACCGTCATCCCAATAAATCCACAATCACACCCTCCCCACCGTCATCCCAATAAATCCACAATCACACCCTCCCCACCGTCATCCCAATAGATCCAGAATCACACCCTCCCCACCGTCATCCCAATAAATTCACATTCACACCCTACCCACCGTCATCCCAATAAATCCACAATCACACCCTCCCCACCCTCATCCCAATAAATCCACAATCACACCCTCTACCCGCCATCCCAATAAATCTACAATCACACCCTCCCCACCGTCATCCCAATAAATCCACAATCACAGCCTCCCCACCGTCATCCCAATAAATCCACAATCACACCCTCCCCACCGTCATCCCAATACATCCACAATCACACCCTCCCCACCGTCATCCCAATAAATCCACAATCACACCCTCCCCACCGTCATCCCAATAAATCCACAATCACACCCCATCGTCATCCCAATAAATCCACAATCACACCCTCCCCATGGTCATCCCAATAAATCCACAATCACACCCTCCCCACCGTCATCCCAATAAATCCAATATCACACCCTCCCCACCGTCATCCCAATACATGCACAGTCACACCCTCCCCTCCGCCAACTCAATAAATCCACATCACACCCTCCCCTCTGCCATCCCAATACATCCTCAATCACGCCCTCCCCACCGCCATCCCAATACATCCACAATCACACCCTCCCCGCCGTCATCCCAATAAATCCACAATCACACCCTCCCCGCCATCATCCCAATAAATCCACAATCACACACTCCCCGCCGTCATCCCAATAAATCCACAATCACACCCTCCCCACCTCAGTCCCAATAGATGCACAATCACACCCTCCCCACCATCATACAAATAAATCCAGGATCACACCCTCCCCGCCGCCATCCCAATACATCCACAATCACACCCTCCCCACCGTCATCTCAATAAATCCCCAATCACACCCTCCCCACCGTCATCCCAATACATCCACAATCACACCCTCCACTCCGTCTTCCCAATAAATCCACAATCACACCCTCCCCACCGTCATCCCAATACATCCACCATCACACCCTCCCCACCGTCTTCCCAATAAATCCACAATCACGCCCTCCCCACCGCCATCCCAATACATCCACAATCACACCCTCCCCACCGTCATCCCAATAAATCCACAATCACACATGCACCGCCGTCATCCCAATAAATCCACAATCACACCCTCCCCACAGTCATTCCAATAAATCCACAATCACACCCTCCCTACCGTCATCCCAATAAATCCACAATCACACCCTCCCCACCGTCATCCAAATAAATGCACGATCACACCCTCCCCACCGTCATCCCAATAAATCCACAATCACACCCTCCCCACCGTTATCCAAATAAATGCACAATCACACCCTCCCCACCGTCATCCCAATAAATGCACAATCACACATGCACCGCCGTCATCCCAATAAATCCACAATCACACCCTCCCCGCTGTCAACGTAATACATCCACAATCACACCCTCCCCACCATCAACCCAATAAATCCACAATCACACCCTCCCCGCCGTCATCCGAATACCTCCACAATCACACGCTCCCCGCCGTCATCCCAATACATCCACAATCACTCCCTCCCCACCGTCATTCCAATAAATCCATAATCACAGCCTCCCCAGCGTCATCCCAATATATCCACAATCACACCTCCCCACCGTCATCCCAATAATTCCACAATCACACCCTCCCCACCGTCATCCCAATACATCCACAGTCACACCCTCCCCACTATCAACCCAATAAATCCACATTCACACCCTCCCCTCCGCCAACCCAATAAATCCACATCACACCCTCCCCTCCACCATCCCAATACATCCTCAATCACGCCCTCCCCACCGCCATCCCAATACATCCACAATCACCCCCTCCCCACCGCCATCCCAATAAATCCACAATCACACCCTCCCCAGCGTCATCCCAATAAATCCACCATCACAGCCTCCCCACTGTCATCCCAATAAATCCCCAATCACACCCTCCCCACCGTCATCCCAATAAATCCACATTCACAACCTCCACACCGTCATCCCAATAAATCCACAATCACACCCTCCCCACCGTCATCCCAATACATCCACAATCACGCCCTCCCATCCGTCATCCCAATAAATCCACAATCCCACCCTCCCCACCGTCATCCGAATAAATCCACAATTACACCCTCACCACCGTCATCCCAATACATCCACAATCACACCCTCCCCACCATCATCCCAATACATCCACAATCACACCCTCCCCACTGCCATCCCAATAAATCCACAATCCCACCCTCCCCATCGTCATCCCAATAAATCCACCATCACACCCACCCCAGCGTCACCCCAATAAATCCACCATCACACCCTCCCCACCGTCATCCCAATAAATCCACAATCACACCCTCCCCACCGTCATCCCAATAAATCCACAATCACACCCTCCCCACCGTCATCCCAATAAATCCACAATCACACCCTCCCCACCATCATCCCAATACATCCACAATCACACCCTCCCGACCGTCATCCCAATAAATCCACCATCACACCCTCCCCACCGTCATCCCAATACATCCACAATCACACCCTCCCCACCGCTATCCCAATACATCCACAATCACACCCTCCCCACCGTCATCCCAATACATCCACAATCACACCCCCCCCAGCGTCACCCCAATAAATCCACCATCACACCCTCCCCACCGTCATCCCAATAAATCCACCATCACACTCTCCCCACCGTCATCCCAATACATTCACAATCACACCCTCCCATCCGTCATCCAAATAAATCCACAATCACACCCTCCCCACCGTCATCCCAATAAATCCAGAATCACACCCTCCCCACCGTCATCCCAATAAATCCACAATCACACCATCCCCACCGTCATCCCAATAAATCCACAATCACACGCTTCCCACCCTCATCCCAATAAATCCACAATCACACCCTCTACCCGCCATCCCAATAAATCCACTATCACACCCTCCCCACCGTCATCCCAATAAATCCACAATCACACCCTCCCCACCGTCATCCCAATAAATCCACAATCACACCCTCCCCACCGTCATCCCATAACATCCACAATCACACTCTCCCCACCGTCATCCCAATAGATCCACAATCACACCCTCCCCACCGTCATCCCAATAAATTCACAATCACACCCTACCCACCGTCATCCCAATAAATCCACAATCACACCCTCCCCACCCTCATCCCAATAAATCCACAATCACACCCTCTACCCGCCATCCCAATAAATCTACAATCACACCCTCCCCACCGTCATCCCAATAAATCCACAATCACAGCCTCCCCACCATCATCCCAATAAATCCACAATCACACCCTCCCCACCGTCATCCCAATACATCCACAATCACTCCCTCCCCACCGTCATCCCAATAAATCCACAATCACACCCTCCCCACCGTCATCCCAATAAATCCACAATCACACCCTCCCCACCGTCATCCCAATAAATCCACAATCACACCCTCCCCACCGTCATCCCAATACATCCACAATCACTCCCTCCCCATCGTCATCCCAATAAATCCACAATCACACACTCCCCACCGGTATCCCAATAAATCCACAATCACACCTTCCCCAGCGTCATCCCAATAAATACACAATCACACCCTCCCCATGGTCATCCCAATAAATCCACAATCACACCCTCCCCACCGTCATCCCAATAAATCCAATATCACACCCTCCCCACCGTCATCCCAATACATGCACAGTCACACCCTCCCCTCCGCCAACTCAATAAATCCACATCACACCCTCCCCTCTGCCATCCCAATACATCCTCAATCACGCCCTCCCCACCGCCATCCCAATACATCCACAATCACCCCCTCCCCACCGCCATCCCAATACATCCACAATCACTCCCTCCCCACCGTCATTCCAATAAATCCATAATCACAGCCTCCCCACCATCATCCCAATACATCCACAATCACACCTCCCCACCGTCATCCCAATAATTCCACAATCACACCCTCCCCACCGTCATCCCAATACATCCACAGTCACACCCTCCCCACTATCAACCCAATAAATCCAAATTCACACCCTCCCCTCCGCCAACCCAATAAATCCACATCACACCCTCCCATCCGCCATCCCAATACATCCTGAATCACGCCCGCCCCACCGCCATCCCAATACATCCACAATCACCCCCTCCCCACCGCCATCCCAATAAATCCACAATCACACCCTCCCCAGCGTCATCCCAATAAATCCACCATCACAGCCTCCCCACTGTCATCCCAATAAATCCCCAATCACACCCTCCCCACCGTCATCCCAATAAATCCACATTCACAACCTCCACACCGTCATCCCAATAAATCCACAATCACAC
Organism: Mobula hypostoma; assembly: GCF_963921235.1. NCBI lineage: Eukaryota > Metazoa > Chordata > Chondrichthyes > Myliobatiformes > Myliobatidae > Mobula > Mobula hypostoma. The sequence goes on from NC_086102.1 coordinate 123,744,341, forward strand.
CCTCCCCACCGTCATCCCAATACATCCACAATCACACCCTCCCCACCGTCATCCCAATAAATCCACAATCACACCCTCTCCACCGTCATCCCAATACATCCACAATCACACCCTCCCCACCATCATCCCAATACATCCACAATCACACCCTCCCCACCGCCATCCCAATAAATCCACAATCCCACCCTCCCCATCGTCATCCCAATAAATCCACCATCACACCCACCCCAGCGTCACCCCAATAAATCCACCATCACACCCTCCCCACCGTCATCCCAATAAATCCACAATCACACCCTCCCCACCGCCATCCCAAAAAATCTACAATCACACCCTCCCCACCATCATCCCAATACATCCACAATCACACCCTCCCCACCGCTATCCCAATACATCCACAATCATACCCTCCCCACCGTCATCCCAATACATCCACAATCACACCCCCCCCAGCGTCACCCCAATAAATCCACCATCACACCCTCCCCGCCACCATCCCAATACATCCACAATCACTCCCTCCCCACCGTCATTCCAATAAATGCATAATCACAGCCTCCCCACCGTCATCCCAATATATCCACAATCACACCTCCCCACCGTCATCCGAATAAATCCACAATCACACCCTCCCCGCCGTAATCCCAATAAATCCGCAATCACACCCTCCCCGCCGTCATCCCAATAAATGCACAATCACACCCTCCCCACCGTCATCCGAATAAATCCACAATCACACCCTCCCCGCCGTAATCCCAATAAATCCACAATCACACCCTCCCCACCCTCATCCCAATAAATCCACAATCACACCCTCTACCCGCCATTAGTTACATCTGCAGTAAATGCTGCTTAAGGAAGCCAACATCACTAATGATATATCCCCACCGTGAAGGTCCACAGCATCTTCTGGCTATCATCGGGCAGGAGGTACAGAAGCCTGACATCCCACGTCACCACGTTCAAGAAACGTTTCTTCCCTTCGACCATTTAGTTGTTGAATATAACTCTTCTCACTACAGTTTAGCAATACTATGATCACTTTGATCACTTTGCACTCGTGGACTTTCTGTTTTTTCTATTGTTCTGACTGTGTTCTTTCTTGTAAAAATGTGCATAACTTCTGTTTAACTTATGTTTTTCTTGTGAAAGCTGCTTTACAAAGCAATAGACATATGATTATGCAGCAAGTAAGATTTTCATTGCCCCTGTGCACACATGTACTTGTGTACATTGACTGTAAACTAGACTTTCAGTTTGAATTGTTATTTCCAACATGAAGGCTTGGGGAAACAATCACAAAAGGGGTCCAGTCCTTATTTAAACACAGCTGGGAGTTTGCTGAGAGGACCAAGTTGGAGCTTGAGAAATGCTCCTAATCACCAGCAGGTGGCAGTCATCACCAGTCTGCCAATAGGCCAAAATACACACTCCATATTTCCACCCTGGTCATTATATTTTCCTCTCATTATTACCACTTTGAGTGCCCCCCATTCTCTTACTCTTTTGTCTGTAGCTTCAGCAAATCTAGGATTCCCTCATCAGCTCTGGTCCATTTCATCGTGTACTCTTCTTTGATGCGTTGACTTGAGTGTGATGTCGGATAGTTGATGATGGAAGGTCGTTTTCCTAAATTTGCTCCTATCCTCTCTCTCTCTACACACACACACACAAAACCTCACTCTCTCTAAACACACACACACAAAACCTCACTCTCTCACACACACACACACAAAACCTCACTCTCTCACACACACACACACACACACACACACACAGTCTCACAGATACACTCTGACACACACTCACACATATACTCTCATACTCACAGATCTCACACACACACACACTCACTCTGCTGCACACATACACTTACACATACGTGTCACAAACACACAGACAGAGGCAGGAACAGGTGGAGGTAGGGATAAAGGAGTCAGGATTAGAGGAGGTGAAGAATTGGAACTTGCTGGATATGGGATACAAGTGGGGATAGCTGGGTTTGAATGGAAAACAGAATTTAGTTCTCGCCATGTCATGGAATCATTTGCTACAGAAGACCATTCAACTCATTTTACCTTCAATGTATTTTTGTTTTGTTTCTATATGGCTTGAGTTTTTTATAAATGTAATTAGTTTAACTGAACAGTATGGTCTGAATGTAGTGCTTGACGTGGACAGCCCTGCATTATATGTTGCAGCAAAGGAGCAAAGATTTTTCCTGGAGTACGCTATTTCTGTTATCAGGAAAGATGCTGAGCCCTTTATTAAGGAAGTAGTAACAGGGTCAATAGAAAATAATGGGAGAATGAGGACAATTGACACGGTTTTATGAGAGGTTGGTGGTTTTGTGGATAGTGTAGAAGGACATAATTTTAAAGTGATTGGAGGAAAATATAGGGGGATGCCAGAGATAAGATTTTACACGGAGTGTGGTGGGTGCGTAGAATGCCCTTGCAGGGGAGGTGGTAGAGACAGATACAACAGGGTTATTTAAGAAACTCTAAGATAGGCACATGGATGACAGAAAAATGGAGGGCTATATAGGAGAAAAGGGTTAGATTGATCTTGAGATAAAACCATAAGACCATAAGATATAGGAGCAAAATTGGGCCATTTGGCCCATCGAGTCTGATATGCCATTTCATCATAGCTGATACAATTTTCCTCTCAGCCCCAATCTCCTGCCTTCTCCCCGTATTCCTTCATGCCCTGAGCAATCAAGGTTAAATGGATTAAGAGGTCAGCACAACATTGTGGGCTGAAGGGCCTGTACTATGCTGTATTGTTCTATGTTCTTAATTGGGGTCTAGGGTTTGGACGCAACCAAACATCACAGGGTAAATCATCAGCAGCACTGGTTGGAGAGAGAGTGCAGTAAGGCAGGTTGTCAGGTTAGGCTGAAGTCAAATCAGAGACCGTTGTACTTTGTCTTGGCTCAGGAGTCAAAGGTAAATCTTAATATTATAAGCAGTGATGTATTTCAAAACGATGGAATAAGTTCAGATTTGCTCAGGAAGTGGAGAAGCGATGGCTTCCCTGGAGAGTGTGCTGATGACTTTAATGGCCCAATTAGCTGGCAGTGGAGAAAAAGAGACATGCTCTTCTTGACAACAAGATGGGCTGCTTTATTCATACTTCTCATCACCATGGTAACCGTGGAAAGGAAGATCTTTTGGGGATAGTTTTATCAGCAATCTATAGAGCTGTCCTGTGGGAGGACTGAGAAATAATTTACTTGGCCTTTTACTCCTTGGCCTGCGCTGAGACAAGTCAGGGTGATCTTGGCACCCGTCATCAGAGACCTGTGGCTAGAGTTGTTTCCTGATGATAGTGAGAAGAGAGGGTCTGCATCGGCCAGCAAATGTTGCTACTACCCATTAGCCGGGCTGAATAGTGTGGAGTGAGGGTCCAGCTGCAGTGTGCTGTCCTCTCCCTCTGTCACCCTTTGTGAGCCAAGAGCCACAAGTGACAGACACAGTGGGAGAGTCAGTTGCTTGTCATCTTCCAAAAAGCCTTATCTTTTCGTGCCTTTAACTCTAAGTGATCTATCTTTAATTGCCTGCCAAGACCTGGGTGATAGGGAAAAATCGAACAGGGTAGGATTAATTTCCTGCAGCACAAGAGAATGAGGGGAGGTTTGATACAGGTACAGTATACAAAATTATAAGGTGAATAGATAGGGTAAATGCAAGCCGTTTTTTTTCCCACTGAGGTTGGGTGAGACTAGAACTTGAGGTCATGGGTTAAGGGTGAAAGGTGAAATGTTTAAGAGGAACATGAGGGGGAACTTCTTCACTTCGAGGGTGGTGAGAGTGTGGAATGCACTGCCAGCAGAAGTAGTGGATATGGGTTCAGTTACAACATTTAAGAGAAGGTTGGATAAGTACAAGAATGGGGCGAAATAGAGAGCGGGCTGTGGTCCAGCTACAGGTTGGTGGGACCAGGAGCAGTAATATTTTGGCACGGTCTAATTAGGCCAAGGGGCTTGTTTCTGTGCTGTACTGTTCTATGACTCTATGATAACTTCACGATATCCTCACAAACAAGAGAAAGTCTGCAGATGCTGGAAATCCAAGCAATACACACAAAATGCTGGAGGAACTCAGCAGGCCAGGTCTCTGGAAAAGAGTACAGTCGACATTTAAGAGTACAGTCTCCGCCCGAGGCGTCGACTGTACTCTTTTCCATAGATGCTGCCTGGCCTGCTGAGTTCCTCCAGCATTTTGTGTGTTTTGTCAGGATATCTTCAAGTCATTTGCAAACAGTTAAGTACAACTTGGCAGGCAAGCTCCCTCTGACAGCAGCTGGGTGATCTGTTTTAGTGAAGTTACAAGGTTAAGTACTAGTCAGGGCACCACAGAGACTCTTTGCAATGGTGCTGTAGGTGTAGAGCACCTTGGTGTAGAGTCCAATTGATAGAGTCCATCTCCCTTAGAAACATGCTAGACTCATTCTGTGCTCATGCAGACATCCCACCCTGCAAAAACTCATTTCAGGGAGGTAGCACCATCAATTTGCAGGAGACTCCCGGAACTTCCGGGAGAGGTGGGATGTCTGCAATAGAGTAGCTCCTTAGCAGCTAGCCAGATAGTTTAAATAACGTTTGCTATGCTAATGAACGAATGACACCTGTTAAACTCACCTCAACATGTCTTTTACAGTCTTAACCCACCATGGGCAATAGAAAAGTCACTGTTGCAAACAGTGCAACGAACAACACTGTCATTATTTTTGACCCCTATTAGGCAGGGGTACACTTTAGTGTAGTCTGGGGTGACGTACGTTTTATATTTTGTTTTTTTTTTGGAACACTCTGCCATGGCGCGCTCTCTCTCTCTCTCTCTGTCTCTCATGCTCTTTCTCTCCCGTGCTCTCTCTCTGTCTCTCTCTCTCTCAATCTCTCGCTCTTTCTCTCGCTCTCTCTCACGCTCTCTCTCTCACTCTCAAAAAGATTGATTTCCGGGACATTGTATATAATTTGCAGGCATCAGGGAGCCACTATTAATATGCGGGAGACTCCGGGAGAGGTGGGAAGTCTGGCTCATGTCATAGAGTTGTACAGAGCAGAAACAGGCCCTTCAGCCCATTACGTCCATGCTGACTTCTATGCCCTTCTACACTAATCCCTTCTGCCCGCACTAAGACTGTGTTCTTCTGTGCCTTGCTCCTTTAAGTGTTGATCTAAGCACCTCTTAAATGTAATGGTATATGGTGTCGGGAGTGCGGTTTGAACTTCCAACCATTGCTGTCATTGGCTCGATAGGAGAGGTACATCACGGGCTTTATCAATGCCTCTGCTGGACACAGAAGGCAAAATCATTGCAAAGCTTCCACGTGGTAAAGCACCGAGGTCAGGAGGTTGAAAGGCCGGCCTGAGTCAATTCAGATTTGCGGCCAGCTCTCGGTGATCACCAAGGCATTTTCACGTTGCTGACCATCTGTCTCCGTGCTCCGATCCAACTGCAGTCGGGAATTCGTGGTACATGAACCCTCTCCAAATCCATAATCTGCCATAAACCCTTCATTAAGATTAAAGCATTGTGCTTTCAAGGAACCAAATTTCCCTTTCTGGCTTCTCTGTAGCTGAGATAGCAGACCATGCTTGCTTTAAGCAGCATGGGAGATCGGGGGAAAGGCAGATGGACAGACAGACAGGAGGAGATGGACGCAGATGGACAAGGTCATATGAGCAATATGGCAAGATGGTCAGGCAGGAAAACAGACAGACCTAAGGGGGAGTGGGGGCCGGGAGGATCCAAGATGGACAGGTTGAGAAATCCAAAAGGAGATAAGGAGAGAGAGAGGAAGAGGAGAGGTACAGAGATGTGAAAACAAAAAAAAAACTGATGCAATTGGAGGGAGAGAGTGATGGGAGACAAGATAGTGAGTGAGTGAGAGGAAGAGAGGAGGAAGGAGAAAGAAAGAGAGAAAGGGGGAGACCAAGATTAATAAAAATGAGAGAGCAGCTTGTATGAAAAGAGAAGAAGACGGAAGAGAAAGAAAAAGAGAGGAAAACTGAGAGGGAAGCCAGAGTAAAAAATAAAAAGGAAGAAAACAGAAGGGAAAAAGGATAACAGAATGAAAGAGAGGGAGACAAAGATAAAATAAAGAGGAAGAGACTGAAAGAGAGATAGAAATCACATTGGTGACCTGCTACATGAAGGATATGAATTAATAACCAATCCGAACCCCAATAGTAATGGTGTTTGAAGAATTGACCTGAGATGGTTGTTGCATTGGACCTTTTGCCAGCAGGTTTCAGCTTCTTGCCAGACGTCCACTGATCCTCCCGTCCTCTGCAAACCCTCCCCACACTGAGTGACCCAGTGGTAGGATATTAAAGCGCATTTGAACCGAGTGAACCCTGAGTGCTCCCACTCACCCTTCCACTACAGTTCCTCACTCCAGTACTCCCTATCGACAATTTCCTGAGCATTCTCGTGGATGTTGCCCCACTTCTCTTTCCCTCATACCCCCTTGTCTCACTCTCACCAACCCTAGGCTGCCCCTCATGAGGCAACATTAGGACCTGGAGGATCAAGGAGCCCAGGTAAGGTGTCTTCCTGAGCTACCGCAGTGCAGCTCTGGCCAAACACAGCAGTAGCTTCTTGTTTAAAATTTATTTATTTATTACAATTACATTGAAATGTACAGTGAAATGCCTCATTTGCATTAAAAGCCAACATACCCAAGGACCTGCTGGGGGCATCCAGCCTTGTGTTCAGCGTCTTCATCCGTCATCATGGGCAGGCCTGGGTCAAAGGGCCTGTACTGTGCTGTAAAGTTTGATGCTCTCTATTCTCTGATATCGAAGACCCAAGCCCCGAGGTCGATCGGAGGTCCAGTGTGAAGCCGGAAGGTCGGTTGGAAGTCCAGAAGTCAAGTCCTGGTGGCTGGAGCCCAGAGTCTGCAAATCTCTACGAGTGCACTGGGGGAAGTCGAAGGCCCAATGCCTGTGTATCCATGAGTCTACTGGAGGCTGGAGGACAAAAAGGACAGCCTGTCCATGGATTAGAGGGCTGTGTATGTGCGTGGGTGGGAGGAATTGGGCTTGTTTTGCTGTTGTTGCTTTGCTGCTTGTGTTCTGTGCTGGACTGCTGAGCTTTGTGGTAAAAACTATTGTTCTTAAAGAAACAAATTGCGTATAATATAAAAATCTCACATCAAAATTTCCACATTAATCTCTTCACTTCACTGGTCAGAATATTGAGGAAGGAATTAGGGGGTCGTGTTACAGCTGCACAAGACATTGGTAAGACCACATACAGAGTACTGCGTAAAGCTCTGGCCATCCTGCTCTAGGAAGGACGTCATTACATTGGCGAGGGTGTGGAAAATATGTACCAGGATGCTGCCAGGACTGGCGGGCTTGTGTGACAAGGAGAGACTGGATAGACTAGGAATTGCTTCCTGGTAGTTTTGGGGGGGGGGGGAGTGGGTAAGATGCTGAGGGGTGATCTTATAGAGCTTTATAAAATCATGAGGGTCACAGTAAGGTTAATAGCCACAGTCTCTTGCCTAGAGTAGAGGAGCCTAAAGCTAAAAGGCCTAGATTTAAAGTGAGAGGGGAAAGAGTTAAAAGGAACCCACGGGGTAATGTTTTCACCCAGAGGGTGGTATATATGGAGTCAGAGAGCAATACAGTACACAGACAAGTTGTAGTGTGGAAGGTTAACACTGTCTGCCACCATGTTAGTTATTGATTAGCCTGCCTGAAGAAACCTACAGCCCTTTCATTGGCTGCTTCTGGCGCTGCGGTACTGGCTTCCTGCATGAAAGTACCACTAGCGTACAAATGTCGCGCACATGGGGCACCCGCTCTCTCCGGGTCATCGATGGACTGCATGTCGTGTGAACAGTTTGAAAGTTGGGAAGTGTGCGGCTGATAGAGGGCCCGTGCGGGCACGTAGACGAGTATCTGCCAACTTGAATGTTGTAGTGTTTGTCTTTGTTTTGCTGATAAATGGTTAAAAACTTATCCACAGTATGAAAAGAGACTTATCTGCAAACATAATTTCCTGCCACAAAGGCCCTTCAGCCACACTGGTCCATAGCACTGGATTTCCAGCATCCGCAGGTTTTCTCATGTTTGTGACAGCATTCTCCCTACTAATCCCAGGTGCCTGTGTTTGACTCATAACCCTCCAAATCCCCCTCTTCAATGCACCTATCCAAATGCCTCTCAAATGTTGCAATTGTTCCCATCTCAACCACTGCCATCTCATTCCCGGTACTTATCCTCCTCTGTATAAGAAAGTTAACTCTCAGGTCGCTTTTAAATTTTTTCCCTCTTATCCTGTATCTGTGTCCTCTAGTTTCTGGCTCCCCAGCCCTGGAGAAAAGACTATGACTGTCCATTCCTGTTTTTTTATATATGGAATGAGCTGCCGGAGGAAGCTGTGTAGGCAGAACAATTGTAACATGTAAGAGACATTTGGACAGGTACATGAGTAGGGAAAGTTCAGAGGGATATGGGCCAAATGAGAGCAGCTGAGATGGGTGCTTGGTGAGTGTGGATGCTGGTGAACAGCTCGTTTGTGCTGCAGTAGTTTTGTGATCTCTGGAGTTGAGTATGACGCTCTCCTAAGGGGTTGTCTATTGCCGGGTCCTCAGATGGCTGTAGAGGCTGACCTGCGATCCACATATTCTGGAGGCTGTGGTTGCTGCTTGTTCAGTCTCTCCTTTTGCAGCTGCCGCTTGTTGTCCGCAGCACAGCGGAGATCGTTCTCATTTAGCGCAGATCGCTCCTGAACAAATTTCCTCCGGGTGTATCCATCGAGTGCAATGTCTTCCCAGTTTTTCAATGTAATCTTGAATTTCTTCAGGCTGATTTTGATGTTATTCTTGCTGTTCTGTGCTGTATAACTCTACCAGTCTATTAACATGTTGCATACAAGTCCTGAGCTAATAGCTCCTGGGGCTCCAGTGTGTGGTCGAGGCAGGAGCAACCCCACAGGGACCTTGTTCCTCAGCACCTCAAGCCATGTGGATTTGCAGAACCCAGTAAAAAACAACTCCTTGCTCTAGAGGACAAGTGCATGCTGTGGACGGAGATGGACGGTGGCTTTGTTTCCGCCATGCTCTTTACTCTGACTGTACACCAACAATCCAATAGGTGGACCGAGAGTGTTGTCTGTCATGGGATGGTTCTCCAGAGGCAATTCCCATTATTGGATATGGTGACATGGATCCCAGCTTCTTCGGAAGCCAAGAATAAGGCATAAAACTTATTGGTTACAGCTGTTTCATTAAGTGTTACAAGAACAAAGAAAAAGATGCTGTGGCTTTTTCATACTCATACTAAAGGTAGACAAAATTCTAGTGATAACAACCTGTAAATTAGCCAGATTCAAAGGGCATGACGCCTGCTGTAGAAAAACTGAGAAACTTCTCGAAATATACAGAAACAGCTAAACTACAGTTATTGGAAGATTACACCCAGTGGCTACTTTATTAGTTAGAGATATTTGCCTGCTTGTAAATACAACTATTTATTCAGCCAATCATATGGCAGCAACTCAATACATAAGAGGTTCAGTTGTTGCTCAGACCAAACATCAGAATGGGAGAAATGTGATCTAAGTGACTTTGACTGTGGAATGATTGTTGGTGCCAGACAGGGTGGTTTGAGTATCTCAGAAATTGCTGATCTCCTGGGATTTTCAGTCTCTAGAGTTTACAGAGAATGGTGTGATAAACGAAAAAAAACACACCCAGTAAATGGTCGTTCTGTGGGCGATAACACCTTTTTAATGAGAGAGATCAGACGGGAATGGTTAGACAGGTTCCAGCTGACAGGAAAGCAACAGTAACTCAAATAAACTCGTGTTACAACAGTGGCGTGCGGAAGAGAATCTCTGAGTGCACAACATGTCAAACCTTGCAGTGAAAAGTCCACAACAGCAGAAGACCACGAGCCTACACTCGGTGGCCACTTTATTAGGTATAGGAAGCACCTAATAACGTGACCACTGAGCGGACAGGGATAGATGATGCCTTTGTTTCCGCCGTGCCTATATTCCGACTGTACACAAACGGTCCAATGGGTGGACCCCTTCTAGAAGCTGCTCAGTTTTCCTACAGCAGGTGGCATGCCATTTGAATCTGGCTAATTTACAGGTTAATTGTTATCGCTTGAATTTGGTCTACCTTTCATCTGAGTATAAAACCACAGCACCCTTTTCTTTGTCTTCTCTCTCAGTTTTTGTCACACTTAACAACCAAGCATAGGAAGATTAAACTGCAAGGAAAATTCTAGAAAAGTAGCAATTCTACACCCTAATCCAGCACCATACCACAGGGAAGAAGTCCATTCAGCCCATGAGTTTGTACTAGCTTTTTACCCTACTTCACCCCACATTACCATCAAATCACAGATTCTCCTCTTTACCTACACACCAGGGGCAATTACAATGGCTGATTAACCCACCAACCGGCATGTCTTTTGGAAGGTGGGAGGAAACTGGAGCACCAAGAGGAAACCCGCGCCCCCCCCCACCACCTCAGTCATGGGGAGAACGCACAAACTGCACACAGTCAACACCCAGGGTCAGCATCGGACCCGGGATCTCTGTAACTCGGGGGCAGAAGCTCCACCAGCTGTGCCATTGTGTTACCTAGCCTAGTGCGCACACCCCCCCGCCCCACCCGGGAACAGCCTGTTTGAGAGGAACCTCAGCGTGTACGCCTGCCTCTCCTCCTGGGCTTTCCTGACAATGACACCTCCAGTGCATAGGTCATGAGGTCAGCAGCCAACGGCTGAAGCAGGATGACAGAGGGCAAGGGAAGTGCTGGGCTGCAGGTAGGGTCAGGTTGAGGGGAGGCCTGCAAACGGTTCACACTTTAAAAACAAAGACTTGTTGATATATTTACAGTATTTAAATCATTTTCAGTTCAGTACTTAGAAATGTGCCTCAGATTAGTAAGACCTGAGGAAGGGTCTCCGTCTGAAATGTCAGCTCTTCATTTCCCTCCTCAGATGCTGCCTGACCTGCTGAGTTCCTCCGGCATTCCGTGTGCATTGCACAGATTAAAACCTTGCCTTGTCCTGGGTACACCTCAGCCTGATTATTGGGAGGCAGCTGTGTAAAATCAATGCTTCAGTATCGTCTAGACCAACTCATTTAACCCACCTTGTTCTAAGACTAATCATTGAAAGGTGAAGCAAGACAAGTTTTTCCACCTGCACCTCAGCACATGTGACAAGCTGCCAATTTACCAGTTCACCCTCACCAGGATTTGATACAGGTTGGAGGCTGTATGAGCCATTGGGTCAAGTTTCATTTTACTCTGCTGTCAGTAAGGGGTTGTCCGTTCACCTCGTGACCACATGGATCTCCTCCGGTTTCCAAAGAGGTATGGGTTGCGGTTAGTGAGTTGCAGGCATGCTATGTTAACCCCCAGAGACATGGCGATACTTGTGGGCTGCCAGCACAATCCTCGCTGATTTGATTTGATACAAGCAAAGCATTTCAATGTACACATGCTAAGTAAAGCTAATCTTTCACCTTTAGTCTTTTTTCAGGGGTTGTTACCCTGGATACGTGACTCATTTACATTCCATTTCATCTCAGTTCCGTCCAGTGACCCTGTATTGATTATTGCTTGTGTTAGTCTCTATTCCCCTGCCTGGCATCGATTTCTTCACATTAGCTCCCATAACCCGTTAAAGACCAGTTTCTATCCAGGAGAACTTGTAGTCTTATTCATATCAGAAATAAATTCACCTTTCACTGGATGCGATTGTGCTGGATTTCATCGCCTGAGGGAACACCTCATGGAGAAGACAATTTCAATTCCTTGCCTTCACGGATTCTGTTTCCATTTGGAGGTTTATGAAAGAAACCATGGCAAATACCTCAACTGACCTCCGTGTCACAGACTAATCCTGAGGGTTACTTCTTTTGCTGGCCTGTGCTCACTGGTTCCCACTCTTGTCTTGTCTCATTCTGCGGTTTCTGTCCCAGTTCCAGACTCTCCTCTGCCCTGCCTCAGCTCAACAAGTCTCATTGCTTTTGGTTGGCGCTCTTGCCCTCCTTCCTGTCTCTCTTCCTTTCGCAATTCCTTTGCTGAATAATGCCACTCTCTCCTGCTCTCCTCCAAGGTATTAAAGGGACCCTGAGTCGGAAGTTGTTCACTCGGAGGGCAGGCCGAGTGTGGAGCGAGTAGCCACAGGAAACGGAATGGTCCAGATGATGTGGCTAGGAAGAGTAACAGTCCAGCATCGGCTAAGCTGTTTCTGTGACTGTATTCATTTCAGCCAAATCTGGCCTCTGGATCATCTCTCTTTAATCCTTTCCCTCGATGCCCCGGTGTGCCCTAAACCTTTCAGTTCCCTTCCTAAACCTCACTGAGCCCACCTCGCTCTCCTCCCAAGCACTAGTTAAAGCCCACCCGCTGATCGAGCTTTCAGTCCACCGGCCCAGCTCCCTGCTCCCTCCCAGCGTAGCTGGATGTTAGCCTATCGATTCCCTCTCCTGCAAAGTGCTCTGTATTGACTTGCCACATTAAAGATGCTGCACAAACAATTGATTCGGCTCAGCCTTACCTCTCTTATGGACCTGCTGCTCTTTTCGTGCTCTGTTTCTCACCGGCTGAAGGTGAGAGGTTGCGGGTGCATTCAGAACAAACGGGTGCACTACCGTAAAACATGCTTGTGTCTGTACCCGTAGCCGAAGTTAGACTTCATTCACCCACCCCGATCTGAAGTTGCTATCTGCACTCATAGACTCATGCAGCATGTATTAATCTCATCTTCCAGCTCTTGACCTTCTACGCTGAGGTGATTCAAATACTCCTCTAAACACTTCTGTCAGCGACTCTGCTTCCAAACTCATTCGGGCAGGGGCCTAACACTTTCTGCCATTGGTTGGAGAGTGTATACCATGAGGATAGGTTAAGGGAGCTAAGGCTTTTCTTTCTGGAGTGAAGGACGATAAGAGGTGACTTTGTTGAGGCATACAAGATGACAAGAGGCAGAGACTGAGTGGATAGACAGATAAATTTTCCCAGGGCAGAAATGACGAATACAAGGGGCATAATTTTAAGGCGATTGGAGGAAAGTACACGGGTGGTGTCAGAGGTAGGTTCTTTACACAGAGAATGGAAGGTGAGTGGAAAACCATGCCAGGGTTGGCAGTATTGGGAGATACAAGAGGGGCACTCTTAAATAGGTGTATGGATGATAGAAAAATGGAGGGCTATATGGAAGGGAAGGGTTAGATTGATCTTAGAGGAGGCTAAAAGATAGACATACTATTATAGGCCAGAGGGACTGTACCATGCTATAATGTTCTTCTTTTCTATGTTCTACATTCTAAGCTGTACAAGGCATTTTTGATTGGCTCTTTAGTTTATATTTGCTCTGATGAACTTTTGTGGCCTCTCAGTCTAGGTTACGTTTCTCTTTCATTGCGTCAGAGTTTTCTGAGATCCCCCTCCCTTTGGATCAGTTCAGAAGGTACAGAAGCCTGCCAGGTAGTCCCTGACCTGACAAGGCCAGAGTCTGTGACTATCACATGCTAGTCAGGGAACTAGACCTCACTGACTGGGTACCACACAGTCTAAACTTACGAATGGTAACAGGGTGCCCAAAGCACTCGCTTTGCCCGATTGCACCCGTGTGACCACGGAGAGAATGAACAAACTCCTTACAGACAGTGGCGGGATTGAACTCGGGTCACTGGGGCCGTACTAGCCTTACACTAACCGCTATGCAACTGTGCTGCAATGTCAAAGGTCGTCGCTGTGGCAACTCCCAGACATGAGGGAATCCTGGTAAATCCATTTTTCTTCTAAAGTTTAGTTTTGTGGACTGGGTTAATTTAGAGGTAGAAATTTTAACTTTCACATCGATGTGTGCTGGACTAGATGGAATTTCAAATTCTCACAAACACCCAGACTCACAACCCCATTATCTCTGATCCTTTGTGACTTTGGACTTCCCCTTTAGTCTCGACAGCCTGCAACACCCCACATAGTTACCATCTCCACGAGATCTGTTGACCCGCAGTTCCTGTGACAGGAACCTTTAACCTCCATTTGCCATACCACCCTCACCCCCATCACTCGCTCCCTCCCTCCATCTCCAGCTCTGCTTGGGGTCTCTGAGTGTGAGAAGTGGCAACAGCTGTATGGACACAGAAGCTACCATGCAACGTTGCAGAGTGGAAAATGCACAACACATTTAGGGAGGAAAAGGGGTGGGACTGGAATAGCAGGAGAAGGAAGAGGATGAGGAGGTGGTTTCAAGAAATCCTCTTCTTGTCTTGTGAAGACATGGAAGGAGGACGTTTGCCTGGAGTCTGGGACATCACCATCAGCTAGTACAGAGATCAGTACCAGAGTTCGGAGTCCGAAGGTCAATCAGAAGTCTGGAAGTTTAAGTCTGGAGACTGAAGGCCCGGAAGCCTGTCCTGGAGTTGGAGGACTGTTCGTGTGGGCGGGTGGGTGAGAGGGTGTGGGAGGCCAGGAAAGGGGCTTGTTTTGCTGTTGTTTTGTTACTTGTTATGTTCTGTGTTATTTTTGCCAGCAATTGTGGGCAAAACTATGTTGGCACCAGAATGGGTGGCAACATTTGCGGGCTGTCCCAGCATAATCCTGGTTGCGTTGGTGGTTTCTGGTTTTTGAGCTTGCACTTTCTTGGACTCCTGTAGCGGGTCAGCACATGGAGACACTTCGGATCTGCTGGACATGGTGGCCCATCCCAAGGGTTTCTCAAACCACCAAGTGGACCAAACTGCTTATTCGGAGGGGGCAACTGCTGGGGATCTGCTTTTCGTGACAAGCTCTGCGGTGACCAAATACAGCAGTCTTGATGCACTCTTGTTCTCCCGCCCTGAAATACCTGATGATTAAGTGCTGTCCGGTCTACTGAGCAAGAGAATTCTCCTCTCACAATCCTGACCGCAGTTTACATCCCACCAAAGGCAGACGCTGAGCAAATGCTCGACGTATTTGGTCCCGAGATTAGCAAACAAGAAACAGCCTTCCCCGACGCCTTTCACGTCATTGCCGGGGACTTCAGTGAGGCTTGCTTGAAGAAATCTCTGCCCAATTGTCATCAGCATATCTCCTGCAACACCAGGGGTCCCAACACACTTGACCACTCTGATTAGGAATGCCTATCGTTTGGTCCCTGGAGCACAGTTCGGGAAATCTGATCACTGGCGGGCATCCTCCAATCTGCACGCAGGCTGAGGTTGAAGCGCAAAGCATCAGGGGTAAGGACAACCAAGAGCTGGTTGCGGGAGGTGCAGGAGTGGCTACGGAATGGCTTCCGGTCCATGGACTGCGCCATGTTCAAGGGCTCATCAGAGCATCTGAGTGAACATAGCACAGTTGTCACGGTTTCCTAAAGGCACTTGTGGACAAGCGTGTCCTCACAAAATCATTCAGAGGCTTCCCCAACCAGAAGCCCTGAATGAACCAAGAGCTCCGCAGTCTGCTGAGGGCCAGAACTGTGGCATTCAGGTCTGGCAACCAAAGAAAGTGAAAGAGGTCCAGGTATGACTTCTGGAAAGCCATCTCACATGTGAAGTGGCACTTCTGAACCAAACTTGAATCACAGAAGGATGGTCCATAGCTGTGCAGGGCCTGAGCGCTATCACTTCCTACAAAGTTCAACTCTTTAGATTCTGGGCTAGTTCCTGAGGATTGGAGGGTGGCTAATGTAACCCCACTTTTTAAAAAAGGAGGGAGAGAGAAACCGGGGAATTATAAACCGGTTAGCCTAACATCGGTGATGGGGAAAATGCTAGAGTCAGTTATCAAAGATGTGATAACAGCACATTCAGAAAGCGGTGAAATCATCGGACAAAGTCAGCATGCATTTGTGAAAGGAAAATCATGTCTGACGAATCTCATAGAATTTTTTGAGAATGTAACTAGTAGAGTGGATAGGGGAGAACCAGTGGATGTGGTATATTTGGATTTTCAAAAGGCTTTTGACAAGGTCCCACACAGGAGATTAGTGTGCAAACTTAAAGCACACGGTATTGGGGGTAAGGTATTGGTGTGGGTGGAGAATTGGTTAGCAGACAGGAAGCAAAGAGTGGGAATAAACGGGACCTTTTCAGAATGGCAGGCAGTGACTAGTGGGGTACCGCAAGGCTCAGTGCTGGGACCCCAGTTGTTTACAATATATATTAATGACTTAGATAAGGGAATTAAATGCAGCATCTCCAAGTTTGCGGATGACACGAAGCTGGGTGGCAGTGTTAGCTGTGAGGAGGATGCTAAGAGGATGCAGGGTGACTTGGATAGGTTAGGTGAGTGGGCAAGTTCATGGCAGATGCAATTTAACGTGGATAAATGTGAGGTTATCCACTTTGGTGGCAAAAACAGGAAAACAGATTATTATCTGAATGGTGGCCGATTAGGAAAAGGGGAGGTGTAACGAGACCTGGGTGTCATTATACACCAGTCATTGAAAGTGGGCCTGCAGGTACAGCAGGTGGTGAAAAAGGCAAATGGTATGCTGGCATTCATAGCAAGAGGATTGGAGTACAGGAGCAGGGAGGTACTACTGCAGTTGTACAAGGCCTTGTTGAGACCACACCTGGAGTATTGTGTGCAGTTTTGGTTCCCTAATCTGAGGAAAGACATCCTTGCCATAGAGGGAGTACAAAGAAGGTTCACCAGATTGATTCCTGGGATGGCAGGACTTTCATATGATGAATGGCTGGATCAACTAGGCTTATACTCGTTGGAATTTAGAAGATTGAGGGGGGATCTTATTGAAATGTATAAAATCCTAAAGGGATTGGACAGGCTAGATGCAGGAAGATTGTTCCCGATGTTGGGGAAGTCCAGAACGAGGGGTCACAGTTTGAGGATAAAGGGGAAGCCTTTTAGGACCGAGATTAGGAAAAACTTCTTCACACAGAGATTGGTGAATCTATGGAATTCTCTGCCACAGGAAACAGTTGAGGCCAGTTCATTGGCTATATTTAAGAGGGAGTTAGATATGGCCCTTGTGGCTAAAGGGATCGGGGGGGTATGGAGGGAAGGCTGGTACAGGGTTCTGAGTTGGATGATCAGCCATGATTATACTGAATGGCGGTGCAGGCTCGAAGGGCCGAATGGCCTACTCCTGCACCTATTTTCTATGTTTCTATGTTTCTAAGTGACACACTGTATGTGACAAACAGGGTTTCACTCCCAGGTGAGCTCGTTGCCTTTTCTGTTCACTTAGATTGACAGAACGTGCAGGTACCTTTATGAACTACTATAGCCCCCGACGACCCGGTGATTTCTGTTTCTGTGGCCGAATGAAAGCATCCTCCAGGAGGGTGAACACACGGAAATCATCTGGTCCAGATGTGTACCAGGCCGTGTACTGAACTAGCTGGAGTGTTCACTGATATCTTTAATCTCTCACGTTGGCAGTCTGCTTGGTGAGGAGGCCATGGTCTCTTCTCACTGTGACAACCACGAAGGAGGTACAGGGTCATTTTGCATTGAAAGGGATTTCATTTTTTTATTCTAATCGTGTCCTTTCTTGTAAAAGTAGTCTATAATTCATGTTTTTTGTGAATGTTGCTTTATGATGCGATGCCCCTGTGATGCTGCTGTACATAAAATCTTCATTGCACCTGTGCAGACATGTACTTGTATACCATAGAAAGAAACCATAGAAACCATAGAAAAACTACAGCACAGAAACAGGCCTTTTGGCCCTTCTTGGCTGTGCCGAACCATTTTCTGACTAGTCCCACTAACCTGCACACGGACCATATCCCTCCATACACCTCCCATCCATGTATCTGTCCAATTTATTCTTAAATGTTAAAAATGAACCCACATTTACCACCTCGTCTGGCAGCTCATTCCATACTCCCACCACTCTCTGTGTGAAGAAGCCCCCGCTAATGTTCCCGTTAAACTTTTCCCCCCTCACCCTTAACCCATGTCCTCTGGTTTTTTTCTCCCCTAGCCTCAGTGGAAAAAGCCTGCTTGCATTCACTCTATCTATACCCATCATAATTTTATATACCTCTATCAAATCTCCTCTCATTCTTCTACGCTCCAGGGAATAAAGTCCGAACCTATTCAACCTTTCTCTGTAACTGAGTTTCTCAAGTCCCGGCAACATCCTTGTAAACCTTCTCTGCACTCTTTCAACCTTATTTATATCCTTCCTGTAATTTGGTGACCAAAACTGAACACAATACTCCAGATTCGGCCTCACCAATGCCTTATACAACCTCATCATAACATTCCAGCTCTTATACCCAATACTTCGATTAATAAAGGCCAATGTACCAAAAGCTCTCTTTACGACCCTATCTACCTGTGACGACACTTTTAGGGAATTTTGTATCTGTATTCCCAGATCCCTCTGTTCCACTGCACTCCTCAGTGCCTTACCATTAACCCTGTATGTTCTACCTTGGTTTGTCCTTCCAACGTGCAATACCTCATACTTGTCTGTATTAAACTCCATCTGCCATTTTTCAGCCCATTTTTCCAGCTGGTCCAAGCCCCTCTGCAGGCTCTGAAAACCTTCCTCACTGTCTACTGCACCTCCAATCTTTGTATCATCAGCAAACTTGCTGATCCAATTTACCACATTATCATCCAGATCATTGATATAGATGACAAATAACAATGGACCCAGCACTGATCCCTGTGGCACACCACTAGTCACAGGCCTCACTCGGAGAAACAATTCTCTACTACCACTCTTTGGCTTCTACCATTAAGCCAATGTCAAATCCAATTTACCACCTCTCCATGTATACCTAGCCACTGAATTTTCCTAACTAACCTCCCATGGAGGACCTTGTCAAAGGCCTTACTAAAAGTCCATGTAGACAATATCCACTGCCTTCCCTTCATCCACTTTCCTGGTAACCTCCTCAAAAAACTTCAGTAGATAGGTCAAACATGACCTACCACGCACAAAGCCATGTTGACTCTCCCTAATAAGTCCCTGTCTATCCAAATGCTTGTAGATTCTGTCTCTTAGTACTTCCTCCAATAACTTACCTACTACCGACGTTAAACTCACTGGCCTATAATTTCCCGGGTTACTTTTCGATCCTTTTTAAACAACAAACAACATGAGCCACTCTCCAATCCTCCGGCACCTCACCCGTAGACAGCGACATTTTAAATATTTCTGCCTGGGCCCCCGCAATTTCAACACTAGTCTCCTTCAAGGTCCGAGGGAACACCCTGTCAGGTCCCAGGGATTTATCCACTTTAATTTTCCTCAAGACAGCAAGCACCTCCTCCTTTTCAATCTGTACAGTTTCCATGATCTCACTACTTGTTTCCCTTAATTCCATAGACTTCATGTCAGTTTCCTTAGTAAATACAGATGCAAAAAACCTATTTAAGATCTCCCCCATTTCCTTTGGTTCCGCACATAGCCAACCACTCTGATCTTCAAGGGGAACAATTTTATCCCTTACAATCCTTTTGCTCTTAATATACCTGTAAAAGCTCTTTGGATTATCCTTCACTTTGACTGCCAAGGCAACCTCATGTCTTCTTTTAGCCCTCCTGATTTCTTTCTTAAGTATTTTCTTGCACTTCTTATACTCCTTAAGCACCTTATTTACTCCCTGTTTCCTATACATGTCATACAACTCCCTCTTCTTCTTTATCAGAGTTGCAATATCCCTTGAGAACCAAGGTTCCTTATTCCTATTCAATTTGCCTTTAATCCTGACAGGAACATACAAACTCTGCACTCTCAAAATTTCTCCTTTGAAGGCTTCCCACCTGCCGATCACACCTTTGCCAGAGAACAACCTGTCCCAATCCACACTTTTTAGATCCTTTCTCATTTCTTCAAATTTGGCCTTCTTCCAGTTCAGAACCGCAACCCTAGGACCAGATACACATGACAATAAACTCACCTTGGCCCCCTATGCCCACACCCAGGGAGATGCCATTGGCCAGGCGTGGAACAGCCTTGCGACTACTGTGGTTCAGAAGAAGGCTGCCTGTCCTTTAGTTAGCACCAGGATTGCCTGGCTTCCACTTTCCACCTCACATCTCATTCAGCTCACCATCAAACAGCTACCACACAATGTCACCACCTTGCATCCTCCTTCCACCTATCCCCTCCCTCCGCCAACTCACCATGGAGACCTTGCACCTTTTCCCTTCTTCAGACTCTCTCCTCGACTTCCTTCCATCCTCAGCGGACCCTTCACCAAGGACATGGGTGACAAATCTGCCCCTCCTGATGACACCCCCTCCATCCCCATTGTTTCTCTGTTTACCACCTCATCCTGTGACTCAGTGTCCTCCTCTCTTAACCCCTTCCTGTATTCCTACGCCTGCAATGAGTGATTGCCAGTAGGTTCCAGATGGAGCTCGCTCAACAGACTTGAGAGAGAGGCAAACCAACCTCCCAACCTCCTGCGATGAACTCTGTGCCCTCTCCCTCCCCCTTTCTCTGCAAGCTGCTTCCTTTCTGACTGAACCAGTTCTGAGGCAGAGTCATTATCTCTAAACTTTAAGTCTGGCTCTCTCTCCATGGACACTGCCTGACCTGCTGAGTGTTTTGTGTTTTTCTTTCAGATCTGCTGAATTGACTCTTTTTGATGGGTCAGAATCAGAATCAGGTTTATTATCACTGAAGTACATCAGGAAAATCTGCCATCTTGCTGCAGCAGTACAGTGCAATACATAAATTATACTATAAATTATAATTATATCTACGTGTGTGTGTGCCCTCAGTGGTGGAGAGTCTAGTGCCCACGAGCCCATGATGAATTTTAGTTGGTCGAGGATATCAAGGGACAACATTTCAGTGCTGAGTATCCAGGATTGACATGATGCCTGAGCGGGAGCAAGGATCTGAATGATCCATAAACACTTCCATACTCATTCCATGGTGGAACAAACAACCCCAGTGGACAATGTAGATACATGGTCAAGGATTTGAATCTGCTGTTTACATTCAAAGTACCGTGATGCATCTGTCACAGAAACAACTACATGAACAACATGATGCATTCTTAAGTAAATGGAATTTAATCTTTGTGGAACTCAGTGATATTGGTTTGGAGATTAGTTCCTCCCTCATAGTTTCACTTCAGCGTCTGTTGATTCTGTACCTGGTAACCATTACTCATCTCACCTCTGTTTGCTGACTGATATCACCAGTAACCTCTTTGGTTTACACACAAACTCTGGTGCTGCCTGTATTGAGCTTGCACGTTTCCCCTGTGACCACGTGTGTCCCCCCGCCCCCCCCCCATGGGGTTCTCCGGTCTCCTCCCAGATCCCACAAGTCGTGCGCACCTGTAGGTTCACTGGCCGTTGTAAGTTTCCTCTTTGGTGTATGTGGGTGGTAAGAGGATCAGCATTATCCGACAGACATGTGAGGGACAACAAGTTGAAAGTCTACAGTGAAATAAGGAGACTGGGAATGTGATGCCAGCATGAATTTAATGGGCTAAGTGGCCAGCTTTTGTGTTATATAGTACATAGAACATTACGGCACAGCACAGGATCCTCACCCCATGATGATGTGCTGATTTTAAACCTATTATGAAATAAATCTAAACCTTCCCTCCCGCATAGCCCTCCATCTTTCAATCATCATGTGCCTATCTGAGTCTCTTAAATGACCTAATGTATCTGCCTCTACCACACATCCACAAGTGTCTGTGTTATGATGAGTGTTATTAACACTGCTTTGAGTGTATGCAAGTTGCTGTGGTTTTTATGTATAACCTGCTTAATATTCATTAACAAAGCCTCTGTATCTCCTGCACAGGGATGGCCAAAACCCTCCTTCACTCTCATCTCCGCCGAAGGGCCTTAACTGATGTCCACATTGGCCAAGTGCAGAAGAATGTGTGAGCTAAGACTACCAGAAGCCCTTTGCAGCCATGGGTGACAAGTCACATGACCAGAAGAGGAAGATGGTAACATGGCAACCTAAAACTGTGGATTGGGAGAAGAGATCTCATTGGAAAATGATGCATTCTGTTTTATTGGAAGACAATACCCCAGGGTATAAATTATCTGTAGAATTATAGAGTGAATAATAGAGGTGTAATTACCTCGGGTTTGAGATGACATCATAAACCTTGAGAGGCAGCTCAGGTGGTTGATGAGCTGGTGTGACCTTGATGATTCAGTTACCATTCTGAGTCCATGAGCGTGGTTTCTCTTATCGGGGCATTGTAGTCTGGGTGAAATGAAACTATTGTAAGAGCTTCCATTGTCTGAGGTACGGTGTGAATCTGAGTGATCTCACCACCTCTGGAGACCATCTGAAGGGTAACTGGAAAATGGGAAGAGATGAGGAGGAATGTCCTTAGCCAGAGCGTAGTGATTCTGCAGGATCCATTGCCAAGACAGTTGTGGAGGCCAAGTCATTGGGAATATTGAAAGTGGAGGGTGATAGGTTCTTGATTAGTAAGTGCAAGAACTTTGAAAGTTACAGGGTTAAGGCAGGAGAATGGGGTTGAGAGGGATAATGAATCAGCCATGATCGAAGAGCAGAGCAGACTTGATGGGCTGAATGGCCTAATTCTGCTCCTGTACATTATGGTTTAATAGTCACTGACTCAGCTTTAGGCTTACCAGCCTGCACTTACCCAAGCATCATCCAAGCAAGACCTGAAGAATTGGTGAACTTGAAAAAGGCCCAACACGCTGCATTTAATCTGTGGATCATCACACCTACACCGGTCTCACCATATTTAATCTGTGAAATGTCACACCCACACCAGTCTCACCGCATTTAAACTATGAGATGTCACACCTACAATGGTCTCACCACATTTAATCTGTGAGATATCACACTGACACCAGTCTCACCACATTTACTCTGTGAAATGTCACACCTACACTGGTCTCACCACATTTAATCTGTGAAATGTCACACCTACACCGGTCTCACCACATTTAAGGTGTGAGATGTCACACCTACACTGGTCTCACCACATTTAAACTGTGAAATGTCACACCTACACTGGTCTCACAGCATTTAATCTGTCAAATGTCACACTGACACCAGTCTTACCGCATTTACTCTGTGAAATGTCACACCTACACCGGTCTCACCACATTTAAGGTGTGAGATGTCACACCTACACTGGTCTCACCACATTTAAACTGTGAGATGTCACACCTACAATGGTCTCACTACGTTTAATCTGTGAGATATCACACTGACACCGGTTTTACCACACTTAATCTGTGAGATATCACACCTACACTGGTCTCACCACATTTAATCTGTGAAATGTCACACCTACACCAGTCTCACCACATTTAATCTGTGAAATGTCACACCTACACTGGTCTCACCACATTTAAAGTGTGAGATGTCACACCTACACTGGTCTCACCACATTTAATCTGTGAGATGTCACACCTACACTGGTCTCACCACATTTAATCTGTGAAATGTCACACCTACACCAGTCTCACCACATTTAATCTGTTAGATGTCACACCTACACTGGTCTCACCACATTTAAACTGTGAGATGTCACACCTACAATGGTCTCACCACATTTAATCTGTGAAATGTCACACCTACACCGGTCTCACCACATTTACTCTGTGAAATGTCACACCTACACCGGTCTCACCACATTTAAGGTGTGAGATGTCACACCTACACTGGTCTCACCACATTTAAACTGTGAGATGTCACACCTACAATGGTCTCACCACGTTTAATCTGTGAGATATCACACTGACACTGGTTTTACCACACTTAATCTGTGAGATATCACACCTACACTGGTCTCACCACATTTAATCTGTGAAATGTCACACCTACACCAGTCTCACCACATTTAATCTGTGAAATGTCACACCTACACTGGTCTCACCACATTTAATCTGTGAGATGTCACACCTACACTGGTCTCACCACATTTAAACTGTGAGATGTCACACCTACAATGGTCTCACTACGTTTAATCTGTGAGATATCACACTGACACCGGTTTTACCACACTTAATCTGTGAGATATCACACCTACACTGGTCTCACCACACTTAATCTGTGAAATGTCACACTGACACCAGTCTCACCACATTTAAGGTGTGAGATGTCACACCTACACTGGTCTCACCACATTTAAACTGTGAGATGTCACACCTACAATGGTCTCACTACGTTTAATCTGTGAGATATCACACTGACACCGGTTTTACCACACTTAATCTGTGAGATATCACACCTACACTGGTCTCACCACACTTAATCTGTGAAATGTCACACTGACACCAGTCTCACCACATGTAACCTGTGACTCGTCATACCTACACCAGTCTCACTGCATTTAATCTGTGAGAATTCACACCTACACAAATTGCACTGCCCTGCTCTTGGCAAAGATGAAAGCCAAGTGCATGTAGGTCACAACACATCATTCTCACAGCTCCTGAATAATCACACACAGCATTCCACCCCTTTACAAATATTAAGGCAGAGATGAATTGAGTACAGTTTCCTGTTTTTTAAAAGAAGTGTGGACAAATGTGCTGATTGGAAACATGGTTTTGCATTCTTGTCAATATAATTGCATTTTCTTCAGTTTAAATAAACCTTAAAATAGCAAAAGCTTCCCAAGGAGGTTACAGATCAATTATTAGCTGATCTGGCTCTGGTTGCCAAGGCAACAGCAAGTAGAACACGCTCTTCAGTTCTATAGGGAAATAGCAACCCAATTTTCACATTAGCAGGTAGAGTCAAACTGAGTCTCATAGTCATTGTGTTCACGTGTGAGCTTTGAAATGTGAGTGTGTGTGTACGTGTAATGTGGGCACCTGTCTGCAGGGATGTGAGCACATGTGTGTGTGTGTATTTGTGTGAGTGTGTGAGGGTGCAGGAATGCAACCGCCTCTATGTGTATACATGCATGTACTGTATGTCTGTGTGTATGCGTGAGTGTAAGTGTGCATGTCTGAAGGTGAGTGTGTGTGAGAGTGAGAGTGTGTGTGTGACAGCATGTGAGAGTGAGAGTGTGAGTGTGTGAGTATGTGAGCGTGTGTGTGAGAGTGTGACCAAGCGTGTGAGCGAGCGAATCTCCAGGAATAAACATTTAACCCTTCTGACCCAGCCGCACAGCAGTTCACATGACACTATTATAGCTCAGGGAGGTCCGGAGTTGAGATTTCAATTCCTGCCCTGTCTGTAAGGAGTTTATACGTTCTTCCCATGAACCGCGAGGCTTCCTTCAGGTCTCCCGTTTCCTCCCATAGTCCAATGACGTACCAGTTAGCAGTTAGCTGTAAGTCGTCCTGTGATGAGCTAGGGAGAGATCGGGGGCAGCTGGACAATGCAGCACACTGGGTCAGGAGGGCCCAGTTCGCACTGTATCTCGAGGTACAAATAAATAAATCCTGTCTGCAGGGGAGCTGGGGGAGCATGGTGGGGGGGGTATGGGGAAGCTGCGGTTTTCCATGCTCTTGCGTCATTCACCAGGAACGCTGGGGGAATCGGGCAGGGACGAAGTGTGGGTAGCCAGTGAAACTTGTACAACATGTCCAGATCAGGGTGGACAGGGGATTGGCGGACAGACTGTTCATCAGCCACATGAGCACCTCAAAACCCCTCCAACAAAATACATTTACACACTGCCTTTACTGTTAGTGCTGAAGGACTCAAATCCCTTTGCACAAGCAGTGAATAAAGCCACTGTGGGATGGAGAGAGACAGACAGACAGACAGACAGACAGATATCCAGAGGTGGTGGTTGGGGTTGTGATGTAGAGCCGACAGAGCAGCCAATATACAACAGAGAACATTTCAGCAAGTACAGACACTTCAGCTCATGATGTTTTATGGAGGCAAAGGAAATGAGGGACACACATTAGCTGAAGGTTGTAGGAAATACAGTGTTTAGGGCACAAGGCTGTCTTGTCCCTAGTCTCAGCTGGGCCTTGGGTTCTCCTTTTGGGAAAGGAGGATGCCTGCCAAGCCTGTGCCCGAGGCCACAGCTAGATTGGCAGACGTAGTAAATATGTCCAGGACTCCGGGGGATAACATTCCGGTACTCTGTCCCTGACTGCTACCGGGTAAGCAATAAATAATGGCCAGTACCTTGTTTTTTATTATAGCACAAAGGAAGCCATTCATCCTATTGGATTGATGTTGGCTTCCAGGGCAGCAAACCCATTCCCTCACTCATTATCATAGTCTTTGAATCATTGAGCAATACAGCACAGAAACAGGCCCTTTGGCCCATCTAATCCATTCCGAACTCCTATTCTGTAGAGTCCCATCAACCTGCGCGCTGACCATAGCCCTCCATACCCTTCCCGTCCAAGTACTGATCCAGACTTCTCTAAAATATTGACGTCAAACCCACTCCATCACTGAGGACCCCCACCACTCAGGCCATGCTCTCTTCTCACAGCTGTCATCGGGAAGAAGCTACAGGAGCCTCAGGACCCACACCACCAGGTTCAGGAACAGTTATTCCCCTTCAACCATCAGGGTCCTGAACCAGCACGGACAACTTCACTCCCCTCAGTACTGAACTGATTCCACAACCTATAGATTCACTTTCAAGGACTCTACAGCTTACGATCTCAATATTATTTACTTATCTACTTACCCACAAGCGGGCACAGATTTAAGGTGCTTGGGAGTAGGTACAGAGGAGATGTCAGGGGTAAATTTTTTATGCAGAGAGTGGTGAGTACGTGGAATGGGCTGCTGGCGATGGTGGTGGAGGTGGATACAACAGGGTCTTTTAAGAGACTTTTGGATGGGTACATGGAGCTTAGAAAGATAGAGGGCTCTGGGTAACCCTGGGTAATTTCTAAGGTTGGGACATGTTCGGCACAGCATTGTGGGCCAAAGGGCCTGTATTGTGCTGTAGGTTTTCTGTGTTTCTATTTATTTATTTAGTACTTTTATTTGCACGGTTTGTCTTCTTTTGCACATTAGTTGTTTGTCAGTGTTTGTGTGTCCTTGTTTTACTGTGAATGCTTGCAAGTAAATGGATTGCAGGGTAGTATGAGGTGACTTGTATGTACTTTGAACTGGTGTCCACAGAACAGGAGGGGCTGAGTAGGGCTCCAGGAATTTCAGGAAATAGTTGAAAATCCCATTTTAATGTTGGTAACTCTGACATGGCTATACAGGAGCTTTGGCCTAAATAAAGTGCTTACAACTGGGCTAGGGACTTGAATAGCTGCCCTTGTGAATCGCAGGGAACTGGGTTAAGGACAGTCTTTAACGTCTTACTCCCTGTGAATCTACACATGCCAAGCCCATTATTCAGCCCAGGTCATTGCTGGTGGCATTGACACAGCCCCAGTCCCAGAGGGAGGCCACGACACTCATTGATCATCAGAGTTCACGTTTTTAATACTTCCGTTCTTCAGAACCTACTCGACATCGGCATTAATCAGCCCCGGGTTTTCACTACTGATAAATTAGCCTGTGGTCAGCAGAGTCTCCAGTCACCTGCTGAAATGAATTAATGTTGTAGCAAAAAATAATCACCAATGCATAGGTGAGCCTGTGTCTCACGTTTGTAAAGGAATGTGCACTGGTGCTTGGTGTGAGTGAGAGCGTGTGTATTTGTTTGAATGTGTGTGAGAAAGTGAGTGAGTGTGTGTGTGTGTGTGTGTGCAAGAGAGTGAGTGAGTATGTGTGTGCGACAGAGAGTGAGTGCGTTCGCGACAGAGAGTGAGTGAGTGTGTGTGCAAGAGAGAGTGAGTGAATGTGTGTGTGCGACAGAAAGTGAGTGAATGTGTGTGCGAGAGAGAGTGAGTGAGTGTGTGTGCGCGAGAGAGTGAGTGAATGTGTGTGTGCAAGAGAGAGCGAGTGAGTGTGTATGTGTGAGAGAGGGTGAGGGTGAGAGAGGGTGAGAGAGGGTGTGAGGGGGAGTGAGGGGAAGTGAGTGAGAGTGTTATATATACTTAAGGCCTAAGACTTTTGCACATTACTGTGGCAATTTTATGTATTACATTGTACTGTTGCTGCAAAATGAAACAAATTTCATGGCACATGTGAGTGATGATAAACCTGATTCTGATAGGAATGTCTATTGTGAACTGAGAGTGGGAAGGGAACAGGGAGAAGGGAATCATGGTTGGGTAAAGGGGAAGGAGGAAGGGAGGGAGGGGAAGCACCAGAGAGACATTCTGTAATGATCAATAAACCAATTGTTTGGAATCAATTGACCTTGCCCGGTGTCTCAGGGCTGGGTGTGTCTGCTCCTGCACCACCTCCCACCCTGGCACTCATTCTCTGCTACACGTCCCACACCCCACCCGTGACACTCCACCCTCACCACTCCTAACATCTTTTGCTCCCACCCAATTTATAAACTTACTCTCTGCTCCACGTTGACAAATACAGTGTTGTGCAAAAGTCTTAGGCACAGTAGCTATGTGTACAGTTGAAGTCAGAAGTTTACATACACCTTAGCCAAATATATTTAAACTCAGTTTTCCACAATTCCTGACATTTAATCCTAGAAAACATTCCCTGTCTTAGGTCAGTTAGGATCACTACTTTATTTTAAGAATGTGAACTGTCAGAATAATAGTAGAGTGAATGATTTATTTCAGCTTTTATTTCTTTCATCACTTTCCCAGTGGGTCAGAAGTTTACATACACTTTGTTAGTATTTGGCAGCATTGCCTTAAATTGTTTAACTTGGGACAAACATTTTGGGTAGCCTTCCACAAGCTT
The DNA here is from genome assembly GCF_963921235.1 of Mobula hypostoma. Lineage (NCBI taxonomy): Eukaryota > Metazoa > Chordata > Chondrichthyes > Myliobatiformes > Myliobatidae > Mobula > Mobula hypostoma. Next base: position 123,772,992 of record NC_086102.1, read on the forward strand.
CTCACAGTAAATTGCTGGAATTTTGTTCCATTCCTCCAGACAGAACTGGTGTAACTGAGTCAGGTTTGTCGGCCTCCTTGCTCACACATGCTTTTTCAGTTCTGCCCAAAAATTTTCTATCGGATTGAGGTCAGAAAATGATGTCAAGTCTGGTTCATCCTTGGGAGCAATTTCCAAACGCCTGAAGGTACCACGTTCATCTGTACAAACAATAGTACGCAAGTGTAAACACCATGGGACCACGCAGCCGTCATACCGCTCAGGAGGGAGATGCATTCTGTCTCCTAGAGATGAACGTACTTTGGTGCGAAAGATGCAAATCAATCCCAGAACAACAACAACAACAAAGGACCTTGTGAAGGTGCTGGAGGAAATAGGTAGACAAGTATCTATAATCCACAGTAAAATGAGTCCTATATCAACATAACCTGAAAGGCTGCTCAGTAAGGAAGAAGCCACTGCTCCAAAACCGCCATAAAAAAGCCAGACTACGGTTTGCAAGTGCACATGGGGACAAAGGTCTTACTTTTTGGAGAAATGTTCTCTGGTCTGATGAAACAAAAATTGAACTGTTTGGCCATAATGAGGATCGTTATGTTTGGAGGGAAAAGGGTGAAGCTTACAAGCCAAAGAACACCATCCCAACCGTGAAGCATGAGGGTGGCAGCATCACATTGTGGGGCTGCTTTGCTGCAGGAGAGACTGGTGCACTTCACAAAATAGATGGTATCATGAGGAAGGAAAATTATGTGGATATATTGAAATTATGTGGATATATCTCAAGATGTCAGCCAGGAAGTTAAAGCTTGGTCGTAAATGGGTCTTCCAAACGGACAATGACCCCAAGCATACCTCCAAAGTTGTTGCAAAATTGCTTAAGGACAACAAAGTCAAGGTATTGGAGTGGCCATCACAAAGCCCTGACCTCAATCCGATAGAAAATTTATGGGCAGAACTGAAAAAGTGTGTGCGAGCAAGGAGGCCTACAAACCTGACTCAGTTACACCAGTTCTGTCTGGAGGAATGGAACAAAATTCCAGCAACTTACTGTGAGAAGCCTGTGGAAGGCTACCCAAAACGTTTGACCCAAGTTAAACAATTTAAAGGCAATGCTACCAAATACTAACAAAGTGTATGTAAACTTCTGACCCACTGGGAAAGTGATGAAGAAATAAAAGCTGAAATAAATCATTCACTCTACTATTATTCTGACAGTTCACATTCTTAAAATAAAGTAGTGATCCTAACTGACCTAACACAGGGTATGTTTTCTAGGATTAAATGTCAGGAATTGTGGAAAACTGAGTTTAAATATATTTGACTAAAGTGTACGTAAACTTGTGACTTCAACTGCATGTGCCTAAGACTTTTGCACAATACTGCATAGGCACAAAGAATCCTCCTGCTGGCCAATCATGACAACGAAGGCTCACCTTCGGCAGGATGCTTGGTTAGCCCAGTTTTTCTTGCAGCAGCGGGGTCAGTGGACTTCCTGCCCTCCTGGCATGAAGCAAACGGCAGCTCTGCCCAAACCCAAATGATAACTCTAAATAAACTGCAGAATTAGGTCACTGTGTCTGTACACTCTCATTGACCCAACTGCCCAATTATCCTGCGGATACAAGAGACTGCTGCGACTGGAATTCAGAGCAGAAAACAAACTGTCCGAGGAGCTCAGCATGTCAGGCACCATTGGGACAGCTGAAGTTTCAGGTCGAGTGCCTTCATCAGGACCTAATAATTCTCATTTCCTTCTCCGCCTCCAAGGTCTCAACAACTCTTCAGCTTTACCCAGACCTCTGTTGGAGGCTACTGTTGGATCTTCCCATTCCAACACTTTTCTGGGTGTCAACATCGCTGAAGATCTATCCTACTCCCAACATACTGATGCAGAGGGCACACCAGTGGCTATGTTTCATTTGGAGTTTGAGGAGATTTAGTATGTCACCAATGATTCAAGCAAGCTTCTACAGATATATCATGGAGAGCATTCCAACTGGTTTCCTCAACGCCTGGCACACAGGGACCACTGCACTAGATAAGAAAAGGCAGCTGAGGATTGTAAACTCAACCAGCTCCATCACAGGCACTAGCCTCCCCACCAGTCAAGGACATCTTCAAAAGGTGATGTTTCAAAGAGGCAGCATGCATCAGTAAGGACCCCCCCATTCAGGACATGCCCTCTTCACATTAATAGCACCAGGGAGGAGATAGAGGAACCCAAAGAAACACACTCAGTGTTCGAGGAACAGCTTCTTCCCCTTCACAATCAGATTTCTGAATGGTCCATGAACCCCAGTTTGCTACCTAACCATTTTCACTCTCTTTTTGCATTATTTATTTACTATGATATATACAGTGGCTATAAAAAGTATTCACCCCCCACCCGCCCCCCAGAAGTTTTCATGTTTTATTGTTTCACAACATTGAATCTGAGTGGATTTAATTTGGCTTTTTTGACACTGATCAATAGAAAATGACTCTTCCTTGTCACAGTGAAAACAAATCTCTACAGAGTGATCTAAATTAATTACAAATATAAATCACAAAATAATTAACTGCATAAGTACTCACCCCCTTCAAGTTTGTAGCAATTACAGCCTTGGGTCTTTATCCACTTTACACATATGGACGCTGCATTTTTCCCCATTCCTCATTAAAAAACTGCTCAAGCTCTGTCAGATTGCATGGGGATCGTGAGTGAACAGCCCTTTTCAAGTCCAGCCACAAATTCTCAATTGGATTGCGGTCCGGCCTCTGACTTGGCCACTCCGCGGCATTAACTTTGTTGTTTTTAAGCCATTCCTGTGTAGTTTAGGCTTTGTTTTTTTTGGCTTTGTTTTGCTGGAAAACAGATCTCCCAAGTCGCAGTTCTCTTGCAGAGTGCATCAGGTTTTCTCTAGGATTTCCCTGTATTTTGCTGCATTCAGTTTACCCTCACCCCTGCTGCAAAACAATAAACTTCATGACATATGTCAATGCTAATGAACCCGACTCTGATTCCAAATCATAATTGGTTGCTCCACTGAAAAATAACACCTCCTCCTGGTCTTCGCCCCTCAACCCCACTTTGAAGACGAGATTTCTCCATCAGCTTTGTCAAAGCTCTTGATAATTCTGCAAGCACCAATTAAACCTGCGCTTAACAGCCTTCTGTGTTACCAAGTACTTCGGAATATTGGCTGTAAGGAGAAGATGGACCAACTTGCCTTGTTTTCTCTGGACCATGGGAAGCTGAGGGGAGAGCTGATAGAAGTATATAAAATTACAGGATCGTAGGCAAGATAATCTGCCAGAATCTCTTCCCTTCTGGGGAGACATCAAATGCTGGAAAGGCATGGAGTTTTGGGAAACGCAAGAGATTCTGCAGATGCTGGAAATCCCGTGTAACACACACAAATTGCTGGATGAACTCAACAGGTCAGGCAGCAGTTCCTCCAGCATTCTGTGTGTGTTACACTGGATTTCCTGCATCTGCAGAATCTCTTGTGTTTACGCTTTGCTGATCCACTGTGAGGTATGTCTCACCTAGCACCTTCCAGTTCGTACTCCTTCCCCTTTCCTACTTCCTTTCTCTGGCTTCTTACCTCTTACTCTCCAATCTTGATGAAGGACCTTGGATCAAAACATTGGCCGCTTATTCCCCACCACAGAGATATCGAAAAGTACAGCACAGAAACAGGCCCTTTGGCCTATCTAGTTCAACCAAACCATTTAAACTGTCTCCTCCCATCGACCTGCTGAGTTCCAGTATTTTGTGGGTATAGGTTTAAAGTAAGAAGTTCAAAGGAGATGTGTGTAGCAAGTTTCTCCATGGAGAGAGTTGCAGGTGCATGGAATGTGCGACCTGGGCAGGTGACAGACGGAATAGGAACTTCTGAAAGGATTTGCACAGCCATGTGAACCGGCAGGGTATGGAGGGATATGATTCATGTGCAGGCAGATGGGACTAGCTAAAATTGGCACAAACATTGTGGGACAAGGAACCTGCCTCCGTGCTGCTCTATGTTCCATGATTAGTCACACTTACTGCATTTATTTATTCATCGAAATATTGTGTGGAATCGGCCCTTCCAAAAACACTGCCCAGCACCCCCCACCCCCAATTTAATCTGAGCCTAGTCACAGGACAATTTACAATGACCAATTAACCTACCAACCAGTACATCTTTGGACTGTGATAGGAAAACCACTAGGTCACGGGGAGAACGTACAAACTCCTTACAGACAGCGGTGGGAATTGAACCTGGGTCACCTGCACTGTAAAGTGTTGTGATAACCACTGTGCTACCATGCCAACCACTTCTGGCCACTTCATGCTTTGCCAGTGGAAACTTTCCTAATCACGTCTTTCTTTAACTTTGTCAGACCGTTCCTGTTTTGCTAAAATCCAATGCACAATACTGTACACAGGGCTCCAGCTGAGACTCAGCCAGTGATTTATAAAGTTTGACATAACGTATATCGCTCCTGTACTCTATAATAGGCTGGTTACTCAATACACACAAGATGCTGGAGGAAAACAACAGGTCAGGCGGCATCTATGGAGGGAAATGAACAGTTAACGTTTCAGGCCACAACCCTTCATCACTAGTTTCTGTTCTAGTGATTTGGGACAAGAGGGCACAGCCTTAGATAGAAGGGTTTCACTTTAAAGCATAGATGAGGCAGAATTTCTTTAGCCAGAGGGTGGAGAATCTGTGTTATACATTGCCACAGACGGCTTTGGAGGCCAAGCTATTGGGTATATTTAAAGTACAGGTTGATAGGTTCTTGATTAGTAAGAGCATCAAAAGTCACAGAAGACAGGAGAATGGGGTTGAGAGGGAAAGTAAATCAGCCATGTTTGAATGTTGGAGCAGATTTGAATGGCTGAATAGCCTAATTCTGCTCCATTGTCTTGTGCTGTTAAGTTTGTATTTGAAAGAGGGCACCTTTGACAATGCAGCACTCCCTCAGAGATGCAGGAGACATCAACCAAGATTACATGCTTCAGTCCTTGCACTTGTTACTTAGAGATGAGAATGCTCCAAACAGAATCCCCGTTGGTTCATCCAAAACAAAAAACAACTTCTCTCTCTTCTTCATGGGCACAGGTACTGATGATGCCCAACAGCTGGCCAATTGAATTTCAGAGGTACAAAAAAATCTTCTGTACTGACACTAAGGTGGTTTTCCTGAGGATCAACTCAAACATGGGAGGAGATTTTTTTTTCAAGGTTTACAGTAAGATGGACGAAGCGCTTAACTGGTGAGGGATGGATGGAATTCATTCCTGGGACCAGAGAACCAGTCGCTATTTGTCCAGAGGTGAATCAACCAATCGCGGAAGGTTTGTGTTCTTACGGACCAACACCTCCCGACTGCCAACCGCTCTACTTCCTGCCACAGCAAACTTCTGGGACAGCCCAGCTGAGGCCATGTCTGCCCTCTGATGAGCAGGTAAAGAGTAGATGTTGGGTCGAACAATGAATAAGTGATTCAGTTTATGATTACGCACTGTTGAATCGGGGTGTATTTGATGATTCATTCCCTGCCAATCTTATAGGTAAACAGAATTTAATGCATTGTAGAGACACTCCTCCCAACACTTATCATTGCATTATCTCAGTTATAATAGCTGTCTCATTTATTACTTACTGAGTCATTAAAGCCATCTAATGACCTCAAGCAGAATTCATCCTGCCCAGCAAGTCTGCCTTTCCTCTTTAGAGGGGTTAGTTAAAAAAGGAGATTCAGTATTGAGAAATAGAACCCTTCCCAAACCCTTCAATTAAGTAAGAAACACAAGAGAGCCTGCAGATGCTGGAAATCCAGAGTAACACACAAAATGCTGGAGGAACTCACCAGGTCAGACAGCATCTATTGAGGGGATCAACCAGTCGATGTTTTGGGCCGAGACCCCCTTATCAGGACGGGAAAGGAAAGGGGGAAGATGCCAAAATAAGAAGGTGGATGAAGGGGAAGGAGTACGAGCTGGGAGGTGGTAGGTGAAACCGGATGAGGGGGAAGGTGAGTGGGTGGGGGGGGGGGATGAAGTGAGCAGCTGGGAGGTGGTAGGTGAAACCGGATGAGGGGGAAGGTGAGTGGGTGGGGGGGGGGATGAAGTGAGCAGCTGGGAGGTGGTAGGTGAAACCGGATGAGGGGGAAGGTGAGTGGGTGGGGGGGGGGATGAAGTGAGCAGCTGGGAGGTGGTAGGTGAAACCGGATGAGGGGGAAGGTGAGTGGGTGGATGAAGTGAGCGGCTGGGAGGTGGTAGGTGAAATCGGATGAGGGGGAAGGTGAGTGGGTGGGGGGGGGGAATGAAGTGAGCAGCTGGGAGGTGGCAGGTGGAAAAGGTAAAGGGCTGAGGAAGAAGGAATCTGACAGAGGAGGAGAGTGAATCATGGGAGAAAAGGGAAGGAGGTAGTGAGGAGAAGAGGGGAGTCAGGTTGGGGAACGGAAAATGAGGGCAATGGGAGGAGGGAGAAACCACTAGAAGTTAGAGAAATTGACGTTCCAGCCATCAGGTTGGAAGCTACCCAGGTGGAATGTGAGGTGCTGCTCCTCCAGTCCGTGAGTGGTTTCATTATGGCAGTAGAGGAGGCCATGGACCAACATGTCAGAACGGGAATTGTAAGTAGAATTAAAATGGGCGGCCACTGTGAAATGCAACCTCTTGTGGCAGACAGAGTGATAAACAGGAGCCATTACCATTCCTCTGGGTTCTCCCAGTTTCACAACTCATCCGGTGACACAGCTGGGTGCAGCCAAATTGGCGCCAGTTTAATGCTGAAAGATGCATCGCTGTGATCCTTCTGTGAGAGAATTGAGAAGACCACAGAGGCTCCAGAATAGTAAGGTGCTAAGTCAAGACACTGAGTGAATTCTTGGAGACAGTTTCAAAACAAGTAGCCAACCTTATCCTTTACTTTCTCTGCTCTGAGGCAACCAAGCTGAGTTTCTTCATAATGAAAGTCCTCCATCCCCAATACTACAGGGTAATACTGACCATAACAAAATACACTTTAGTACAATAGTAGAGGATGTACTTAAAGCAAAAATCAGGTTAATGTAGTAAAGCTGATACTGAAGGGAGGAGGGTGGAACTGGGAAGACAGAATGAACTTTAATATTGACAACCAATACTGGGAAACATTTGATTACAGTGCAGGGAAAATATATTCCACTAAAATGAAAGAGCAATCAAGACACTCATAAGACTCTGAGGATGACTAAAGATACCAGGAAACAATTAAGAGTATGAAAGGAGAATATAGAAGGTACATAGACTGCAGAGAAGTGTGTGATAACAGCATGTGAAGGGATTAGGAATGAAAGTTAAAAAGAAGGAATATCAAAGTAATGAAGTATTTTATAGACACTTTAGTAGAAAGAAGGAAGGCTGGTAAGGGAGAAAGGTATTCAAAGGTAGGCAGGACACTTCTACAGGATATAATGATAGATATGTGAAATGCTTATACCACTGCTGAAGTTACAGCCCAGGACATGACATGGATTATGATTGACTAATGAATGAACACTTACAATGGAAAGAAAAGGATGATTATAAATAACTGGACAACACCAATAGCACGGTGGTTAGTGTACTGCGATTGCTGCACCAGTGACCCGGGTTCGATTCCAGCTGCTTCGGTGAAGATTTTGTGCGTTTTCCCTGTTACTGGGTTTCCTCCAAGTGCCGGGATTTCCTCCCACTTTTCAAAGACATAGAAGTTAGTAGGTTAATTGTTCACTTGCGTGTAATTGGGCAGCACAGGCTAGTTGGGTAGGAAGGGCCAGTTACTGTGCTGTATCGCTAAATAAAATAAATAAACCACGTCCCTGGTCTCGTGGACTGCATCTGGCATTTTTAAATAATCTAGGGAAGAGATGGCGGAGGCACTGCCGCACATATTTAATGATTTATGTGTTGCTGGAGGACTGACTAAAGTAATCCTGCATTTACGAAAGGGGGTGGAATATGTCCAGGGAATTACAGAGCAGTCAGGTTCACATCAGGTGGTAGGAAAATAATGGACTCTCTACCTAAAGCAAAGAACAGAGCATCCAGTTCTCATGGGTGTCCGAAGGGAAATATTGTTCGACCAGCTTTATTGTATTTTTGGAGGAGTAAGAAGATGGTGGAAAGCAGCAAATGCAGTTCCTAAAGATTTGTTAAAAGACCTTGTATAAGATTAACTCGTGAATAAGATTAGGGGTGGGGGAATGGGTTGCTAGTTGTTTCCACGCCAGAAAGCAGAGAGGGGGAGTCCAGACGAGGGGAGGTAGCCCTCACAGTTCAGTGCTGGAACCATGATTATTCACAATTTACATTTACGATTGATAACGGGATGTTTGAGGATCAGAAAGGAGACCAGTAGGCCGAAGGTCCTGTTTCTTAGCTATATGACTCTGGTTTACATTCTGGAATCAAGAATACAATCGCTGTCTTTGCAAACAAGTATACAGATGAAACCACTGCAGTGGGTCATATTTGAAATAAAGGCTAGTCAGAGTACAGTACAGAGATAGCAGGCCTAGTGACATGGTGCCATCACAACAACCTTCCCCTAAGCAAAACCAAACTGCTGGTCAATGACTTCAGGAAGGTGGTGGGGGCAGTGAACATGCTCCTGTACATTAATGGTGTGGGGGTTGACAGCTTCACTGTGTTGTGAAACCACTGACTCATATTCGTAGTCAGTCTTTGATTGCTGGAAAATTTCCCAATAAAATGAAAATAGCCAAGGTCATTCCAATATACAAAGCTGGAGATAAACATGCATTTTCATATTATAGACCAGTTTCTTTGCTTTCACAGTTTTCCAAAACATTGGAAAAAATATTTGTAAGAAGGTTAAATGATTTCATAACGAAACATAATAAACTCTGTGAACAGCAATATGGTTTCAGAAAAAAACAGAACCACTACAATAGCATTAATAGATTTTGTAGAAGAAATATCAAACGCTATAGAAAGAAATGAATACACAGTGGGAATATTCCTTGATCTAAAAAAAGCATTTGACACCATTGACAATAAATTATTATTAACAAAATTAGAAAGATATGGTATTCGAAGGGTGGCACATGACTGGTTAAGTAGTTATTTGGAAGACAGGTATCAGTATGTACGTATAAACAACTCGAATTCAAAACCTTTGAAGGTAACCTGTGGGGTTCCACAAGGTTCAGTGCTTGGTCCATTGCTGTTCCTTTTGTATATGAATAATATATGTATGGTCTCTCAGACATTAAAATGTATATTATTTGCTGATGATACAACTATATTTTGTGGTGGGGAACATCTGAAACAACTTTTGGATACAGTGGAGAAAGAACTAAAAATTATAAAGAAATGGTTTGATACTAACAAATTATCACTGAATCTAAGTAAAACTAAATTCTTAATCTTTGGAAACTGTACCAAACTCATACAGTAAACTTAGAATAAATGATGTTGAAATTGATAAGGTATCTGAAACAAAATTTTTAGGAGTGGTAATAGATAATAAATTAAGCCGGAAAACACATATAAATTACATCAAAGCATAAATGTCAAAATCTATTGCAATACTGTACAAAGTATTAAATCAGGAATGAAGGGTCTCGGCCTGAAACGTCGACTGTACCTCTTCCTAGAGATGCTGCCTGGCCTGCTGCGTTCACCAGCAACTTTCATGTGAGTTGCATTAAATCAGGAATCTTTGTATATATTATACTGTTTACTTATAGTCCCATACATGACTTACTGTGTAGAGGTATGGGGAAATACTTACAAAACAAATACAAGCTCAATTTTCCTACTGCAAAAGGAAGTCATACGAACTGTAAATAAGACAAATTATTATGAGCCAACCAATCCACTATTTATTCGACTAAACACTTTAAAATTCAGAGATTTCGTAGATTTAAAAATAATGCAAATTATGTATAAAGTAAAAAATGGACAGCTACCAAAAGCTATCCAAAGGTTGTTTAAAATGAGAGAAAGTCCACATGATTTGAGAGGAACATGTATATTTCAAAACCAAAGGATAAGAACAAATGTAAAAAATCATTGTATTTCAGTCAGAGAGGTGAATCTATGGAACAGTTGTAGTGAGAATTTAAAAATATGCACCACACTTAACAAGTTTAAAAAATTATTTAAAAATAATTTAATGAATTATAAAATGCATGATTTAAAATGAATGGGAATAAATAAATAAATGTTACTTGGAATTGGATTTTGTGTTAAAAGATTATGAAATTTTTTGTTTTTATGTGATGATTGACACCAAATATATTGTTGTATAAGTAAGAGGGGTAGGCGTAATAAGCTGTAGCTTCAGCCTACACCCTTTCATAGAAACATAGAAAACAGGTGCAGGAGCAGGCCATTTGGCCCTTCGAGCCTGCACATCCATTTAGTATGATCATGGCTGATCATCCAACTCAGAACCCTGTACCAGCCTTCCCTCCATACCCCCCGATCCCTTTAGCCACAAGGGCCATATCTAACTCCCTCTTAAATATAGCCAATGAACTGGCCTCAACTGTTTCCTGTGGCAGAGAATTCCACGGATTCACCACTCTCTATGTGAAGAAGTTTTTCCTCATCTCAGTCCTAAAAGGCTTCCCCTTTATCCTCAAACTGTGACCCCTCATTCTGGACTTCCCCAACATTGGGAACAATCTTCCTGCATCTAGCCTGTCCAATCCCTTTAGGATTTTATACGTTTCAATAAGATCCCCCCTCAATCTTCTAAATTCCAGAGCGTATAAGCCTCGTCGATCCAGTCTTTCATCATATGAAAGTCCTGCCGTCCCAGGAATCGATGTGGTGAACCTTCTTTGTACTCCCTCTATGGCAAGAATGTCTTTCCTCAGATTAGGGGACCAAAACTGCACACAATACTCCAGGTGTGGTCTCTTTCGGTCTGTTTTAAAGAATATCTATGTTCTTGGTTGTAATTTTGTCCGAAATACTACTAAAAATTTTTTTTTTTAAATTCCGAGCAATGAACATCAAGAGTAGCCTGTCCTGGTCCAACTACATTACTGTCCCAGCTAAGAGAATCACCAACGCATCTACTTCCTCAGGAGGCTGAAGAGATTTGGCATGTGCCTGTCGACCCTTAACAATCCTTATCACTGCACCATAGAAAACATTCTGTCTAGCTTGGTATGGCAACTGCTCTGCATGTGACCGTAAGAAAGTTCAGAGAGTTGTGGACACATCTCAGTGAATCATAGACACCAGCCTCCCCTCTATGGGCTCTGCTTTTTCTTCTCGCTGCCTCGGTAAAGCAGCCAGCATAATCAAAGACCCCAACCATCTCCTCCCCTCTCCCACAGGCCAGAAGATACAAAAGCCTGAAAGCAGGTACCATCAACGTCAAGGACAGCTTCTATCCCACTGTTATCACACTCATGAACAGATCTCACGTACAAAGAGATGGACTCTCAACCTCAAAATCCATCTCTTTATGATCTTGCACCTTGTTTACCTACACTGCTCTTTCTCAGTGGATTTTACACTTTATTCTGCATTATTATTGTTTTTACCTTGTTCTACCTCAATGCGCTGTGTAACCATTTGATCTGTTATGAATAATATGCAAGGCAAGCTTTTCACTGTACATGTGACAATGAAACTAATACCAATGCCAAGATAATTTCAAGTGTGGGTATGGTCATTACTGAAGAAGATGGCAGCATATAAGAGGAGGGCAGGAACAAACTTGCAGAGTGGACAAATAATTAGCAGATGAAGATAAATATGAGATGGTGTCCTTTGAGAGGAAGGATTAGGAAGATTAGGAAGGGTGGGGAGAGGAAAGAAATGTGAAGAAATACATTTTTACTGTACGTTGCATCACACGTTAGCAAGGCCAGAATAAAGCAAGAATGAGGAAGCTTGTTAAGCCTGTATTAAACCGTGGTTAAACCACACTGAGTGCTCGTCACATACTTCTGATCACTCTGCTACAGATAAAGGCAGAGCAGACTTTGCTCTGTTTAAATTTACTTTTCCGTTCTACTTAAATGAATAAGACCATAAGACGTAGCAGAATTAGGCCATTTGGCCCATCAAGTCTGCTCCACCATTTCATCATGGCTGATCCAATTTTCCTCTCAGCCCTAATCTCCTGCCTTTTCCCCATGTCCCTTCATGCCCTGACCAATCAAGAATCTATCAACCTCTGCCTTAAATATACATACAAGTGTGGCTACTACAGGCCTGTGGCAATGAATTCCACAGATTCACCATGCTTTGGCTAAAGAAATTCCTCCTCATCTCCATTCTAAAAGGACACCCCTCTATTCTGAGGCTGTGTCCTCTGGTCTTAGACTCTCCCACCATAGGAAACATCCTCTCCACATCCACTCTATCAAGGCCTTTCACCATTCAATAGGTTTCAATGAGGTCACCCCTCATTCTTCTGAATTCCAGTGAATACAGGACCAGAGCCATCAAACGCTCCTCATATGAATAACAAAACCATGAACTTATTTTTCACCTGTATTGTTGCTGCACATTTCTCCCTGCTTCACAGGGTTATCTTCAGACAAAATCCAACTAAAGCGGAGGTTATCAGGAAAAGCAGCCATGTTCTTGGTTAAGGAAATTGATTTTAATAATCACCTCCAGATGAGAGGCTGAGAGGTTTATGGTGGGAATTGCAGAATTTACAGCTTTGGCAGCTGAAGGCAGAGCCATTCACCAGAGGCTAAGACTAAGAGCAGTATAGAGGCTCCTGGTAGTGCTGACCGATGGAGAGCGAGTGAGAGGAAGGGACGGTGCTATGGAAAGGTCTGAAAACAACGCCTCTGAATCAGAACCAGGTTTAGTATCACTGGCACACGCTGTGAAACCTGGTGTTTTGCAGCAGCATTTTAAAAATTAAATAAGTTGTGCAGAAACGTTAGCATCTTAAAATCAAGGTTTTACTGGAGCCAACGTAGACTGGTGAACATGGACATGGAGAGAATGCTTCCAATAGTGGGAGAGTCTAGGACCACAGGGCACAGCCTCGGAATACAAGAATGTCCCTTTAGAACGTTCTTTAGCCAGAGGGTGGTGAATCTGTGGAATTCATTGCCACAGCCACCTGTGGGGGCCAAGTCATTTGCTATGTTTAAAGCTGATGTTTATGGACTCTTGATTAGAAAGGGTGTCAAAGGTTGCAGGGAGAAGGCCGGAGAATGGGGTTGAGGGGGATAATGAATCAGCTATGATAGAATGACAGAGCAAACCCAATGGGACAAATGGCCTAATTCTGCTCCTATGCCTTAGGGTCTCATGTTGAACAATGGTGCTGAGAGGATAGCCCTTGACACAAAGCTGGCAGACAGGCAATGGAATTTTTACTGAAGCAGAAGGACGGAGCCAAAGGCTACAAAGGTGGGATGATAGATTGGCACAAGGGAAAAGTGCTTCACCAGGCAAATTAAAACGGGGAGAGCATCTCATCCCTGCTGAAACGCTGTACTCCAGTTTCCACTCTGACAGCTAACCTCATTCTTTCAGTGAAGTGATCTTGCTCGCTGGAGTGGTGGTAATGATCGTACATTTATTATAGCGAGCACGCAATGTATGAGACCCAGCCTGCTGGGGTGGTGGGGGGTGGGGGGGAACGGAGGAGCTGATGCCTGAATCTTAGACCTCCTTTGAGCTGTGGAAGGGAGCAATACTGTGACAGGCTGCGAGCCACCAGCTTCCGACCTACACCACCTAGAGAATGAATATCACATCTATTCCCAGCCAACCCGTTCCCTTTGTTCTGGGACGTGCCGATGGGAGGCCAAGGGGGCCTGGATGCTTTGGAACAGTCTCAGATTAAATTATCATGATTTCCCTGCAGGGAAATGGCAACCTGCACACCTCGTGACATCTGGCAGTACTTTTCATTCAACTACGCGTGCCTTGGTGTCGATTAAAAAACAAAAAAAAACAAAACCGCTGTTGCTGGAAATCTGAGATAACGGAAGAGACTCAACAGGTCAGGCACCTGTGGAGAGAGAAGCAGCATTTTCTTTTCCGTAGTGCTGCTCATCGCGCTTTGTGGTCACTCAGGTGCTGCCAATTTGCTAACGGGAAGCTCTATCCAGAAGCAAAGGCACAGAAGTTCAGCCTTAGGATTCCCATTGTGGAATACTGATGGATGTCCAGCACCCTCACAAAAACGGCAGGAAGGAAGCACCGTGAATGCTGAGAATTTTAAAATGTGGGGAGTGTTCTGTAGGCCTGTGGTGTCTGAGGAGAAACAGGGTACTTGGGGTTAACTTCCCTGTCCTCCTTCAAAACTACATCCTCGGATGTATTGCTGCTGGTGCTGGTGTGTATTATTATCATGTGTACCAGGCTCCGGGGTGTATGGGGTGAAGGGAGAGGTAGCAGCGTTCATCCATTCTGGGGCCGCTCACCCACCTTCGGCCTGCACCGGACACTCAGCCTTGACCTGTGGCTCCAACAGCTGTCTGCATGCGACAACAGCCACAGCCCAGTTCACCGCTTCGACAGGTGGGCTACACTAGGTGAGGGTAGCCGGCCAGCCTCGTACCCCGGTGAGACAGAGACATGAGCGTCCTGCCATGCAAAGCCAGCTCTGGGGGACTGGACAGATGAAATCAGCCGTGAGATCCAACAGCCAGGAAGGCAGTTCGGCAATGCTCCACGCAAAAAGAAGGGCATGACAAGGTACAGAAGTCATGCTCATCCACTGCAACTAAGGAAGATAAACAACCAATCAATCATCATGGTACAATGAAAACATTTTGCTTGCATACCAGCCAGTCAGAGCACTCCATACATAAGTACACTGAGGTCATACAAAACAATGCAATCAGCAGGCAGACTGGGGGCTTTCAGACTTTCAGTGTCTGAGAGGTCTGTTCAAGACTCTTATAACACTGGGATGGAGTAGTCCTCAAGCCTGGTGGTACTTGCTCTCAAGCATTTGCATCTTCTGCCTGGTGGGACGTGGGAGAAGACAGAATGCCCGGGTTCGGAGGAGTCTTCGATGATGTTGGCTGCTTTCCCAAGGCAGCAGGAAGTGTCACAAGAGTCAATGGAGGGAGGATGGTTTGCGTGATGAACTGGGCTGTGTCCACAACTCACTGCACTTTCTGGAAGTCTTGGGCAGAGCCATTGCTGTACCAAGCCGTGATGCATCCAGATTGGATGCTTTCTACAGTATGTCAATAACAATTGGGGAGGGTTGTGTCTGGAACATCAGGATTTGATAGGTGAGGGCTCCCTTAGCATTATGACAGTGGATACAAGGACCTAGAGTGGGATTAAACAAATCAACTAATGATAAAATACAACTAGGGAAGATCCTCTGTTACCAATTAGATTTTTATTTACCCCCAAGAAATAAAATGTACTGGTGAGGGCAGTTTGGTTAATATCATCTACACAGACTTCAGTAAGGCCTTTGCCAAGGTTCCACGTGGGATTCTGATCTTAAAGAATGCAGCCCAGGGCATAGTGACAAACTGGATCCAGAAACGACTTTTTAACAGAATGTGTGGAGGCTTGTGACCAGTGATACACCAGAGATCACTCCTGGGATCTTTCGTCTTTGCTACACACCATAAGAATTTGGATATGAATGTCAGGAGTACGTTTAGTAAGTTTAGCAATAGCGCTGATCATGAGGAACATAGCCTTAAACTAGAAGATAAAATTGATCAGTTGGTAAGATGGACAGAGCAATGGCAGATGGAGTTTGATTTTGTTAAGTGTGAAGTGATGCATTTTTGGGAGGACCAATATGGTGGGAAATGTATAATAAATGCCAGGGCTCTAGGAACTATCAAAGAACAGAGAGATCTTGGTGCTACTTGGCACTGGGAGTGTGGCGACAACTGTGGGTTGCCCAGGACAATCCGCACTGATTTGATTTGACACAAATGATGTATTTCACTCTATATTTTAATGTACACATGATAAATAAGGCTAATTTTATGGTCCAAGGATCCTTGCAGATACAGCACAGGCAGAATATAAGAGAAGAAGGGTTATGGGCCAACTTCATAAAGCACTGATTAGGCCACAACGGGAATGTTATGAATAGCTTTGGTTTCCACACAATAGAGAAGACAAGATTGCACAGGAGAGCTCATAGAAGATCTTCATTGTATTTTGCCTGGGATGGAGTGTTTCAATATGAGGAGAGATGGGATAGTATTGTTTTCCTTAGAGCAGAGAAGGCTGATAGAGGTACACAAAATTATGAGGGGCATCAATATGGTAGATAGCAGGATTTTTTCCCCTATAACATGGACGTTGAAAGCTAATTATTTTTGGGTGCCATGGCAGCGTAGCAAACAGTGCAACATTATTACAGCTCAGAGCGTCAGGGTCTGGAGTTCAATCCCGCTGTCTTCTGGAAGGAACCTGTGTATGTCCTTCCCATGGAATGTATGGGTTATCTCCGGGTCCTCCAGTTTCCTTCCACAGCCCAAAGACCTACCGAGCAGGTTGATCAGTCATTGTCAATTGCCCGGTGATTAGGTTAGTGTTAAATTGTGATTGCCGGGGGATGCTAGGCAACGGGGGTCAAAGGGCCAGAAGGACCTATTCCACAGTGTATCACTAAGTAACCGTAAATAAATAAAAGGCATGGGTTTAGGGTGTGGGGTAGGAGGTTTAGAGGGAATTTGAAGATTTTTTCCTTCAGAGGGTGGATGTAATCTGGAGTGCACTGTCTGAGAGAGTGATGGAGACGGGTAGAATTGCAACATGCAAGAACATCTGCACGAGCACTCGAATTGCCAAGGCACAGAAGGCCACAGGAATAGTCCTGATAAATGGGAAGTACTTGATGATCAGTATCGATTTGGCAGGAAGGAGGGCCAGTTTCTCTGTTTGACTCCATCACTCAGGATGTTTGACAATTCATACAGGGCAGCATGGCAGTGTGGTTGGCACAGAGCTTTACAGTACCAGCAAACAGGGTTCATTTACCGCTGCTGTCTGCAAGGAGTTTGCATGTTCTCCCCATGACTGCGTGGATTTCCTCCAGGTGCTCCAGATTCCTCCCACAGTCCAAAGACGTACCAATTGGTCATGGTAAATTGTCCCGTGATTAGGCTGGGGTTAAATCGGGGGTTGCTGGGTGGCACGGCTCAAAGGGCCAATAGGACCTATTCTGCACCTTATAAATAAATAAATCCCATTGGGCAGTGGGGGGGGGGGCAGCTTCCAATGCTATCTGCACTTCCTGGATAGGCAACCTTTTAAATCCACGTAACTGAGGCTGAGCGCATTCATTGGCAAAGAGCTGCCCAGTCCAGTGCATTTTCCATTGGCATCCACCCCACAGTCCAGTCAACCCTGGTCTGATGCACAACCATGTCCAATCTATCCCAGTCCAATTTATCTCCTAGTCCATTCCACCCCACAGTCTGATCCACAACCATGTCCAATCTATCCCAGTCCAATTTATCTCCCATTCCATTCCACCCCACAGTCTGATCCACAACCATGTCAAATCTATCCCAGTCCAATTTACCCCCAATTCTATCCCACCCCAGCTAATCTACCTCAGTCCGATCCATCCTCACAGTCTGATCCAACCCTCTATCTAATTCTTCCCCTGTTTTGATTGATCCTTCAGTCTGATATACTCCAGTACAATTCATCTATCTGTCTGAGGACCTGAATGATCTTTCAGGGTGAGTTGACAGGGATGGTGGATCTCGTGAGCTGAAGTCAAGTTCTTCCCCTGTTTTGATTGATCCTTCAGTCTGATATACTCCAGTACAATTCATCTATCTGTCTGAGGACCTGAATGATCTTTCAGGGTGAGTTGACAGGGATGGTGGATCTCGTGAGCTGAAGTCAAGCAGACCAGCCTCTGTAAAAGACTGAAGAACAGTGGTGGCTTCTAGAACACTCCTGTTCCCAAAACAGTTGTATTAGTGTCCAGGACAGCATCTCTGGCACAGGCCATGACTGTACCTTGGGGTGAAATCCCCAGAGAGGATACAGATGGGAGTAGGCTGCCTGCCCCTTAAGCCAATTTCACCATTTTATGTGGCTCTGTTTGAGCACCTTCTATCACTAACCCTCACTACCCACAGAAGATTTGGCCCCGAATCTACTGGTGACCCTGCCTTCCAGGAGTTACCCCAGCCCTCTGTCTCTCCGAAGGTAATCCAGCACTGGACTGGATTTCTCCCTTGTTCAGAGACTCCAATTTCGCCTGAGATCCTTCTCGCCCGATCCAGAGTTGGGGAGGGGAGCAGAAACAGTCAAGGGCAGCAATGTGCCCAGCTAGTATACACCACCCATGGTGAAACTCCCACTCAATCCCCCTCACTGCCTTGTGATTTAGAATTGGGGCTGGATGAATCTAGGGATACATTAGAAAGTTAGAACTTTCCAGGGACTTATAAAGTTGCACGTTGTGTCCTGTGACATCCCATTCTCACTTCTGGGTAGCCAGATGGGAATTGGCAGGCGGATTTCCCCATCTTCCCACTCCCGCCCAGCCTTCGTGGACCAGGGCCCTTTCCAGTAAAACACGCTGGATACACAGAGAATAGACTCAGGAATAAGAACAGTAATTAAATCTTTCTGTCTAGACACCAGTTCTAAAGGAGCCGTGAGTGCCAGGAATGACAATCACTCATCTCCAGTGTGCAGGCTCAGCGCCCGGGTGTGATCTGCGGCAGAAAGAACATGAATAACATATCAGTAAAAGTACTTCCAGCGAGAGGGAGTTAGGCGATGATTACAAGTAAACACAAAGGAATTTACCCAGGGCAGAAACACCAGCTAGGGCACCAATGGCCATAATATTTCTTTCCCTTTTGATCTTCAACCTTTCATGTGGCCACTTTTCATCTGCAATCCTCCTGATGTACCAGCCCCTGCAGCAGCTAGCACAATGCTTTACAGCTGTCAGCTGTGAGATTGGAGTTCGAATCCCACTGCTGCCCGTAAGGAATTGGTACCTTCTCCCCGTGACCTGTATGGATTTCCTCCGGGTGTTCCGGTTTCCTCCCATTCCAAAAAATGCGCACATTAAGTTTAGTAAGTTGTGGGCGTGCTATTCCAGTGCAAGAAGTGTGGCAACCCTTGCAGGCTGCCCTCAGCACAATCCTGATTTGATTTGAAGCAAACGGGTGCATTTCACTGTACATTTTGATGATCTACATTAGACAAATAATGAAAATCTTTATTCTAATCCTACTTCTGTGAAAATTTGGCAATTAGGCTGCAGCTAACTGCTGAGCTGCCTTGAACCATTATGGTGCTTCTGTTGATCATTCTCCCTCAGAACTGTCGGGAGAGGGGGTTGTCCCAGGATTTAGACCCAGTGTCCAAAAAGTACCACTGATGGATTTTTTCTCCCTCAAATCAGGATGGTGCGTGACTTGGAGGGAAAACTGTTGGTGGGCAGGGGGTCATCCAGATGCCCTTGCCCTTCTCGGGTGGTAGAGGTGGTGGGTTGGAAGAAGATGGTGGGAGTAACAGCAGTGCATTTTGTGTACACTATTTGCTGGTGATGGAAGGAATAAACATTATCGAGCATTTGGCTGGAATACGGCTTCATCCTGACTGGTAATAAGCTTGTTAGAGCTACACTCATCTGCGTAACCACATCCCTAACAGGCCGTGTAAGATGGCGGCTGGCTCGGGGAAATCAGGAGGCGAAGGACTCATCACAATGTCCCCATCCTCTGATCTCCTCTGGTGGACGTAATATTTGTCAGCCTGGTGCATTTGAGCTTCTGATCAATAGCAACCCTAGGATGACTTCTCTTTAAGGTAAAGATTAGCTTTATTTGTCACTTGGAAATATACAGTGAAACGCACCTTTGTATTAAATCAAATTAGCAATGATTCTGCCGAGCAGCCTGCAAATGATAGCGATGCCATTGAATACTAAGAGGATGTGGATAGCTCTCTCTCTTGTTGGAGATGGTCTTTGTCTGTGCAGCAATTCTCAACCACTTTACTGATGACCACTGAGTCCCTTTCCATTCACATTGTAGCCTGTCGCTTACTGGGGACAGAAAAAGAATCCGAGGCAAGTGCTCTGAGTGAGTTATGTAATGTATTCAGCTACCTACAGTACACCACACACCCTGGCTCAGCTCAGAAACTTAACATTTGGGAATATCATTAGAGTAACACAATGTACTACAGTTGTCCATGTTTCACTGTGTGCTCTGTGGGTGTATCTCTGCACTGTCCTCCATTGCTGAGAAAAACACAGAGGAGCAGCTTTACAACAATTAGCACACAGACTTCATTTCCCCTTCTCACGTACAAGAGCAGAGTTTAGTGAGTTCCTTGGGAACTCTCTTGAGTATCATCTCCAACTGGCTGTACCCCTGATGTCTGCATTATGGTGATCACTCTTCCCCACCCACCACTGTGATCACTGTTCCCCGCCCACATTATGGTGATCACTCTTCCCCACCCACATTATGGTGATCAATCTTCCCCACACGCATTATGATGATCACTCTTCCCCACCCACATTACGATGATCACTCTTCCCCACCCGCATTATGGTGATCAATCTTCCCTACACGTGTTATGATGATCACTCCTCCCCACCCGCATTACGATGATCACTCTTCCCCACCCTATCACTTTGCGGTCTCAGGCCAAGTTCCTCTCCCTTATGTCAGTTAAATGGGCAACATGCTAACAGGTGCATTTTCAAAGTTAGCATCCACTACAACACAGCAGTGACATACAGAACTACAATGAACGTCAATTACAGTAAACCTAAGTGGTGAAAGAGGTTTAAGCACCCGACTGAGCATCTCCTGCCTTTACGTGGAATATTTTTAGATAGGCATTCTTAATGTCAACTTTTTCGCCATGTTACCTACATGTCAAGGCACCCTATACCAACAGAATCAGAATCAGAATCAGGTTTATTATCACCAGCATATGTCGTGAAATTTGTTAAACTTAGCAGCAGCAGTACAATGCAATACATTATAATATAGAAAAAAATAAATCAATTACAGTAAGTATATATATTAAATAGTTAAATTAAAATAGTGCAAAACAAAGTTAGGGAAAGAACCAACAGACATTGTATATTGTTTGCATTTTTTTAATTACGTGTTCATAAATTGCACACATCAAAATAAAAAAAGGACACAAGCCATATATTTCAGGCCGAGCATATTCTACTGTATTCTACACATATTACATTCTTAAATAAAAATGCTCCACATAACAAATTTTGCATAGATATCTTACAATACCAATTTAAAAAAGAATTAGGAAACAGACCAGTAACAAAAATAAATTTTTCTTCTGTTAATAATTTTGTAACATTAACGTACTACCATCATATAATACAAAGAATAGTTTTTCGTAAGACTCTTTGTACAGTAAAACTGACAAACAGTGGAACAGAAAAGAACAAAACAAAAAGAAATAAAAGAAGGAACAAAAAGAAATTAAACAGAAAAGAAAATCTTCAGGGGCGGGTATGTGGAACTCTGAGATGGCCTGAGTAATGGCATCTTCCTCATTCAATATCCAATCATTTACACCCTCTCGATTCCGACATGGATTCCCAAATATACGTCCCCTTTAATCCACTCTACACATCACCTTGTCCTAACAAGATTTTTTTTACACTTAGCTCTTTTACATTTGAGGTCCAGTATGTCACCACTGAATATGCACATATCCAAAAACATAATACCGAGAACATCATGTTGGGTGTGGTGGGTGGAGGTGAAGGAGGGTGGATTTAGCAATTGTGTGCTGGCACTTGAGAAGTCTCCTGGAATGGTACAGGATCCCCTGTCATTAGGAGAATCCCAGACAGTGAATATTACAATTGTAACACCCCCTCTCTCCACACCCACCAGCACCCCACCCCTGACGAACGGCCTTCCTAAGTATTTCAGCTGCTGTATGTGGAGAGTGCGATATGGTTACCAAGGAAACAGGTGGGGGCAGGCATGACAGACATACGAAGAGCTCTACACCTCCAATTTCCTCCGAATTACTCTGGCACTGCCCTAGATTTTCCAGGAACTGAAGATTAATCCCCTCGGGTGCTGGTGCGGGCAGCACACGGGAAAAGAACCATACTCTACACACACGTGCACACTCAACCATGCTTCTGAAGATAGATTTGCTCCACGACGAAGCCATTTTGCCAAATTTGCAGGTGACTAGATCTCCAAACTAATGCCCCAACCTTCTGATGCAAGCACATACACGCACAAAACAAAATAAATAACCTAACTCAAAGTAACAGGACAGAGAAACAGATAGCATACAGGAGCAGGAGTCAGAGTGGAGTATGTACCCTGTATAGAACTGACCCTAATCCTATACCAATAATAAAAACACAATCAAACAGCTGAAAGACATGGTTATATTTGATCCCTCAATGATAACGTAGAACCTTATATTGGCCTTCAGGGATTATGCACCAAAACACAGGAGACACGTTTTCATCTGAAGCTTGGTTGACAATTCCAATAACGTCTCCTTGGATACAACAGAGTACATACTACGCTTTGTTGTTATAGTTGAAAGGCAGGAAACTTGAGAGGGCAGAGACACGAGGTGTAGATCGGTGTTTACACATGAATATAATAGTTGCTCTCAATTAACAAGCTTGCTATTTTGAACATTATACTTAATCAAGGTTTACACTTGCCCCGGGCCAGCGTCTGATGTAGGACACTCTCCCATCTTTGTGTTACACTGCAGGTGGGCTGGGCTACCGGACTCAGAGGGGGAAAAAAAAAGAGGGCAATGCCCTCACTTGCCACTTGCTGCCCACCCTGACCTCCAATACCAGGGAAGAGGTGCCCTTCCCCACTGCTGGAACTGGAGCCTTGCCCTGGGAGAAGTCCACAGGAAAAGGAAGCTGTTGCATGCAAATATCTGGGAGAAAAGTCATAGGGGTATTAAAAAAAGTAACTTTCTTTGGAATTCTTCATTGCACGATATTGGTTAATAAATGAGAGCTGGCTTGGATGCTCAACAGAGGCAAGGGATAGCCCAGCCCGTTCTAGAAACCAGTGCCCATCTACTAACTAGCCAGCGCAGTAAGGATGGGCCAGTCAGTCGACCAATGGCAGAAGCGGCACGTTTGGTGGTCACCTGACAACAGGTGCAGGATGCCAGCTGGGGGCCAGAGGTCAGCACCAATGGCCAAGCTCCAACTTTGTTTTCTGGAAGCCAATCACCAGGAGAATGCTAGCCCTCGGGATCAGTGGGCCAGAATGCACCCGCCTCATAGCTTTACCGCCCGGGGCCCCACCTGGAGGCGAGTTCCTGCTGCGATGCCAAGTAACAGAGGTGGGGGGGGCGGGGGAGAGAGGGGAATGTGCCAGCAACGGTGATGCAGCAGAGGGCATTCTGGTACCTTGGGCCTTCTGCACGACCAGCATCCGTCGCTGTGTCGTGAAGAGCAGTCGAGGGCAGAACTTTGTGTGACTGGGACTGGCCGGTCAAATGCCGCAGGGCCTTGAGAAAACACTGCTGCATTTTCTGTAGGCTGCAATAGAGGGCAGGCCGTAGCCCAAGTGCCCTCAGGAGGGGCTGGGTCTGCTGTGGGGATGGGTGGGAATCGATGGGTTGAACCAATCCCCTCCTCCAACCATGCTAGATCAATACTTGGCTTCACTGCAAGGTTAAGTATTATCAACAGCCAAGCAACAGCACTTGGGAGTCATCGACTGAAGGACAGGGAAGTTCTGGCAGTAACAGACGGCTTGAAACAAGGTGGAGAACATTCTGGCACAATTGACATTTTTGGAACCAGGAAGGCCAGGATGATGTGACAGTATGTAAAGGCCCTGACTGTCACTCACCCCGAGGAACAAAAAAGCTGCTGGAAAAATTGAGACGCAGTTCACCAAAGGCTAGGCCCTGGGAGTACCACTCAGCTTGGAGAGCACCACTCAACAACAGTGCCCCCCACCCCCCGCACCAGCTCCAAATTCCCATTTCTATCAGCAAGATGCAGGGACACTAATGAGCAATGTGGTCAGAATTTATGTAAATTCGGGTGACTGGCAACGCATGGAAAAGAAACATCACCAATCACCACTTAAGCAACTGTAATCAGATTGCTCCGACTGGGCATTTTAAAGTTGCAGCTCTGCCCATTTGGAATGACTTTTGGATATCAAAGATCTCCAATCAAAATCTTGAATTAATGGTCTGCCAATTCATCCGATCCATGGGATGAGCTGTCGTCCAAAAGAGAAAAAAATGGCTCACACCCTGGTACAAGAGGGAGGGGGCTTGAGTGGGCTGGGACTGAGGGCTGTACAGCGGGCAGACCAAGCCCACCTTGCATGGCTGTAGACCACCTCCAACAAAGGCCTAGCAGTCAGTGTGAGGACAACTTCCACCCCATGCAAGAGACATCTTGGGTAACATTTTGGCAGAACAGAGCAGAGAGGGAAAAGAAACAGAATAAGTCTTATAGACAAATTGAGGGAGAGAGAGGAATCAATAAATATTCAATCCACACAATATAATAAACACTGGAGTTTGGATTTTTGGGCTGCTGAAAATATCCAGGAATTCTTGTTCTGTGATCACTTCAAACCAAATTAAACTGACCTGTTTGGACTTATTCAGCATGCTCCAGGCCTCCAAAGGGCGAATAAAGTGTAAATTAAAATAAGACATTGCCTGTGTTGTTTATTTATTTCTCCCCTCCCCTCAGTGTACATTGAAAGAGTCCCCCACCCCTCCCAGACCACCCATAACAAATAAAGCCACTGTGAATGGGGTAGGTTAGGAAGAATCAGAGAGGGTAGATCAGGCTGGCATTCTCAAGGTGTGCGTCCCTGACTGACCAGCACCATGAGCAGCCGGCTGCGCCGAGAACGGTCGAGACCAGCCGAAGAGCAGCAAGGGGACCAAACTAAGGCCTTGTGCTGGGGCAGATTGGCACCTACGAGGACGAGAGGCAGCATTCTGGGGCCAGGAGCTAGGTAAGGCACAAAGCCCAGTGAGTCGTGGCCACTGCGGGCTTTCACTACCGTGACCGAGCCGAGTCGAGGAGAATCCCGCTGTGGTAAAGTGCCCGTACCCCATCGTGTTGCTCTAGTCTATTGGCTTACTTTCAGGAGCTTTGAATGAAGGACACAGCGATCAACAAGAATTTTCTCTGGAAGCCTGGATGTAGGAGGCCAGAGAGAGCCAAGGATAGAAAAGGCTTTCCTGTTACATTGCACAAGTTTGATACACGTCCTCAACAATCCTTCACTTGTTCCACAGCTCCACACAGCCCATTAACTGGAAGGGAGGATGCTTACCCATGGAATTCTCTCCTCCACCTGCTGCAGCGGTTGGGGAAGTTGGGCTGGACTGACCAAGAGCTTTCGAAAGGTTCTGACAAGCCAGTGGCCAATACCTTCCCTGCTGTAGGCTGGAATTTTGAGCTCCGTGCTAGGCTGTTCCCGTCCCTATCCCATGTGGATCGCCGCACACTATCACCTCCCCCCCCAACCTCAATTCCAAAAAGGCTATACCATTACCAGGTGCCTTGTGACTAAGGTCATTGGAAGCCAAGCCGTGGAAAGGTGCAGGGAGTCACTGTGCTCCCTTCTGCACTAACAGGGCCGGGGCAGCAGGTGCCAACGTGCCCCTTGTTCCAGCAATGCCACAAAACTCAGTAGCTGGATCAGTAAACGAATTGGGGAGGCCTTTGGAGATGGGTTTGGGATAAAGGGCTGGTGCTCTTCAGTGCTGAATGGCTACCCCAATCTTTGGTTTGCCTGGGCGACCTCAAACTGCGCACCGAAAATGGGCAAGGCAGGCAGTTGAAGGTGGGGTACCAGGGAGGTTACCATTGGCAACTGAGTCGGCAACCACGCTTCCTCCCAGAGCGGGCAAGAGGCCAGAGGAAGGAGACTAGTTGACACTTTAACCAAGACCTGGAGTATTACAGGGGAAGGAGTGCTAGGCTACTGAAAGGGAAGGGAGTGGGGAGTGGGTGTGGGGAGATGGGGGCAATATCCTTTTTCGTTACCATGACAATGTGCCCCCAAATCCACAAGGTCAATCAAGCATTGCCACGAGTGTTTCAGCAAACCCTCCCCTCGCCACCAACCATCGGATTGGCCCAAGCCAGCTGTCTGTCAACTCATCCTTCCAGGCTTTGAGGTGGTGTACTTGGGAAGGCGCGGCTGGCTCAGTGCGGTGAAAGAGGGGCAGGAAAGAGCGGGCAAGGCCCAGCAACCACCTTTGGTCACCACATCCAAATTTCACTGCGAAAATGTCCCTCTCCCTTTGGGGTGCAGGTGGATAGTCTCCAGAGTCCCATTCCATCCCGGTTCCGACAGCTATGAATTCATCCACAAGAGGCTGGCATCGGCTAGGGTCCAGTCGGCACCACGGTCACATGATGCTGATCCCCTCCCCCCCCACCCCACCCCCCCCAACCACCGATTCCTCCTGAAATGCCTGCCAATCAGTCTTCAGAGGCCTGCCATTGTTTTGATTTGTATCTGGAGCAGAACAGGGTGTGTTGGAATCAACAGTTAGAAGGCCGGGTGATATACACACTCGCACTGCAAAGGCTTGGAAAGTGGTGTCAAGTTTGTAATCCCCTTTGGTTTCCATGGCAACAGAAATCCAAATGCAATTAAGTCAGCAGTTGTTTGGCAGTGTCTAATCGACTGGGTAAGGCAAGGCCAAGAGATAGAGAGTGTGTGTTGTTTGCATCTGGAGATGAAGAGCGTGCACACGCGCACATGCTCATGGTAACATGGCAATAAGGCAACCACATGTCTGTGCTCTTCGCATAGAGGTCCTTCCCCCGTTAACAGTCATGCCATGGTATCCTGTGGGCTCCCTCCGCTCAGACGTGTCGCTTCATGTGAAGGGCCAGGTGATCCGATCGGGAGAAGCACCTGAAGAAGGAAAGAGCCGACGGCATCAAAATACGTACGCTACAGCAGGCTTCCCTCTGCCCCTCCGCACCCCCAGGCTCATCCACGGGATGGCCAACAAGCCAGTGATGTTAACTTCCTTCCCACTCAGGAGTTCATCCCAGAATTCCACCTCTGGGAAGAGATGTACAAAGGTGTCTAAAGACAGTGAGTGGACTATAATACTTGTGTACACCTCTGTCTTACTGGGAATGCTCCACCTGTGTTCACCTGTCTGACTGGGAATGCTCCTCCTGTGTACACCTGTCTGACTGGGAATGCTCCACCTCCGTACACCTGTCTGACTGGGAATGCTCTCCTGTGTACACCTGTCTGATTGGGAATGCTCCTCCTGTGTACACCTGTCTGACTGGGAATGCTCCACCTGTGTACACCTGTCTGACTGGGAATGCTCCAACTCTGTACACCTGTCTGACTGGCAATGCTCCTCCTGTGTACACCTGTCTGACTGGGAATGCTCCAACTCTGTACACCTGTCTGACTGGGAATGCTCCTCCTGTGTACACCTGTCTGACTGGGAATGCTCCTCCTGTGTACACCTGTCCGACTGGGAATGCTCTCCTGTGTTCACCTGTCTGACTGGGAATGCTCCACCTGTGTACACCTGTCTGGGAATGCTCCTTCTGTGTACACCTGTCTGACTGGGAATGCTCCACCTCAGTACACCTGTCTGACTGGGAATGCTCCTCCTGTGTACACCAGTCTGACAGGGAATGCTCCTCCTGTGTACACCTGTCTGACTGGGAATGCTCTCCTGTGTACACTGTCTGACTGGGAATACTCCACCTCTGTACACCTGTCTGACTGGGAATGCTCCTCCTGTGTACACCTGTCTGACTGAGAATGCTCCACCTCTGTACACCTGTTTGACAGGGAATGCTCCTCCTGTGTACACCTGTCTGACTGGGAATGCTCCACCTCTGTACACCTGTTTGACAGGGAATGCTCCTCCTGTGTACACCTGTCTGACTGGGAATGCTCTCCTGTGTACACCTGTCTGACTGGGAATGCTCCACCTGTGTACACCTGTCTGACTGGGAATGCTCCACCTGTGTACACCTGTCTGACTGAGAATGCTCCACCTCTGTACACCTGTCTGACAGGGAATGCTCCTTCTGTGTACACCTGTCTGACTGGGAATGCTCCACTTGTGTACACATGTCTGACTGGGAATGCTCCCCCTGTGTACACCTGTCTGACTGGGAATGCTCTCCTGTGTACACCTGTCTGACTGGGAATGCTCCTCCTGTGTACACCTGTCTGACTGGGAATGCTCCACCTCAGTACACCTGTCTGACTGGGAATGCTCCTCCTGTGTACACCTGTCTGACTGGGAATGCTCCTCTTGTGTACACTGTCTGACTGGGAATACTCCACCTGTGTACACTGTCTGACTGGGAATGCTCCTCCTGTGTACACCTGTCCGACTGGGAATGCTCTCCTGTGTTCACCTGTCTGACTGGGAATGCTCCACCTGTGTACACCTGTCTGACTGGGAATGCTCCACCTGTGTACACCTGTCTGACTGGGAATGCTCCTTCTGTGTACACCTGTCTGACTGGGAATGCTCCTCCTGTGTACACCTGTCTGACTGGGAATGCTCCTCCTGTGTACACCTGTCTGACTGGGAATGCTCCTCCTGTGTACACCTGTCTGACTGGGAATGCTCTCCTGTGTACACCTGTCTGACTGGGAATGCTCCACCTGTGTAAACCTGTCTGACTGGGAATGCTCCTCCTGTGTACACCTGTCTGACTGGGAATGCTCCAACTCTGTACACCTGTCTGACTGGGAATGCTCCTCCTGTGTACACATGTCTCACTGGGAATGCTCCAACTCTGTACACCTGTCTGACTGGGAATGCTCCCCCTGTGTACACCTGTCTGACTGGGAATGCTCCACCTGTGTACATCTGTCTGACTGGGAATGCTCCACCTCTGTACACCTGTCTGACTGGGAATGCTCTCCTGTGTACACCTGTCTGACTGGGAATGCTCCCCCTGTGTACACCTGTCTGACTGGGAATGCTCCACCTGTGTACATCTGTCTGACTGGGAATGCTCCACCTCTGTACACCTGTCTGACTGGGAATGCTCTCCTGTGTACACCTGTCTGACTGGGAATGCTCCACCTCTGTACACCTGTCCGACTGGGAATGCTCTCCTGTGTTCACCTGTCCGACTGGGAATGCTCCACCTGTGTACACATGTCTCACTGGGAATGCTCCACCTGTGTACACCTGTCTGACTGGGAATGCTCCTCCTGTGTACACCTGTCTGACTGGGAATGCTCCTCCTGTGTACACCTGTCTGACTGGGAATGCTCTCCTGTGTACACCTGTCTGACTGGGAATGCTCCTCCTGTGTACACCTGTCTGACTGGGAATGCTCCTCCTGTGTACACCTGTCTGACTGGGAATGCTCCACCTGTGAACACCTGTCTGACTGGGAATGCTCCACCTCTGTACACCTGTCTGACTGGGAATGCTCCTCCTGTGTACACCTGTCTGACTGGGAATGCTCCTCCTGTGTACACTGTCTGACTGGGAATGCTCCACCTCTGTACACCTGTCTGACTGGGAATGCTCCTCCTGTGTTCACCTGTCTGACTGGGAATGCTCCTCCTGTGTACACCTGTCTGACTGGGAATGCTCCATCTGTGTACACCTGTCCGACTGGGAATGCTCCACCTCTGTACACCTGTCTGACTGGGAATGCTCTCCTGTGGACACCTGTTTGACTGGGAATGCTGCACCTCTGTACAACTGTCTGACTGGGAATGCTCTTCCTGTGTACACCTGTCTGACTGGGAATGCTCTCCTGTGTACACCTGTCTGACTGGGAATGCTCCACCTCTGTACACCTGTCCGACTGGGAATGCTCTCCTGTGTTTACCTGTCTGGGAATTCTCCTCCTGTGTACACCTGTCTGACTGGGAATGCTCCATCTGTGTACACCTGTCTGACTGGGAATGCTCCTTCTGTGTACACCTGTCTGACTGGGAATGCTCCACCTCTGTACACCTGTCTCACTGGGAATGCTCCTCCTGTGTACACCTGTCTGACTGGGAATGCTCCTCCTGTGTACACCTGTCTGACTGGGAATTTTCCCCTGTGTACAACTGTCTGACTGGGAATGCTCTCCTGTGTTCACCTGTCTGACTGGGAATGCTCCACCTGTGTACACCTGTCTGACTGGGAATGCTCCAACTCTGTACACCTGTCTGACTGGGAATGCTCCACCTGTGTACACCTGTCTGACTGGGAATGCTCCTCCTGTGTACACCTGTCCGACTGGGAATGCTCCTCCTGTGTACACCTGTCTGACTGGGAATGATCCACCTGTGTACACCTGTCTGACTGGGAATGCTCCTCCTGTGTACACCTGTCTGACTGGGAATGCTGTCCTGCGTACACCTGTCTGACTGGGAATGCTCCTCCTGCGTACACCTGTCTGACTGGGAATGCTCCATCTGTGTGGCCCGACTGGGAATGCTCCACCTGTGCACACCTGCCTGACTGGGAATGCTCTCCTGTGGACACCTGTCTGACTGGGAATGCTCCACCTCTGTACACCTGTCTGACTGGGAATGCTCTTACTGTGTACACCTGTCTGACTGGGAATGCTCTCCTGTGTACACCTATCTGACTGAGAATGCTCCTTCTGTGTACACCTGTCTGACTGGGAATGCTCCACCTCTGTACACCTGTCTGACTGGGAATGCTCTCATGTGTATACCTGTCTGACTGGGAATGCTCCATCTCTGTACACCTGTCTGACTGGGAATGCTCCTCCTGTGTTCACCTGTCTGACTGGGAATGCTCCTCCTGTGTACACCTGTCTGACTGGGAATGCTCCATCTGTGTACACCTGTCTGACTGGGAATGCTCCTCCTGTGTACTCCTGTCTGACTGGGAATGCTCTCCTGTGTACACCTGTCCGACTGGAAATGCTCCTCCTGTGTACACCTGTCCAACTGGGAATGCTCCACCTGTGTTCACCTGTCTGACTGGGAATGCTCCACCTGTGTACACCTGTCTGACTGGGAATGCTCCTTCTGTGTACACCTGTCTGACTGGGAATGCTCCACCTCTGTACACCTGTCTGACTGGGAATGCTCTCCTGTGTACACCTGACTGGGAATGCTCCTCCTGTGTACACCTGTCTGACTGGGAATGCTCCTCCTGTGTACACCTGTCTGACTGGGAATGCTCTCCTGTGTACACCTGTCTGACTGGGAATGCTCCTCCTGTGTACACCTGTCTGACTGGGAATGCTCCTCCTGTGTACACCTGTCGGACTGGGAATGTTCCACCTGTGTACACCTGTCTGACTGGGAATGCTCCACCTCTGTACACCTGTCTGACTGGGAATGCTCCACCTCTGTACACCTGTCTGACTGGGAATGCTCCTCCGGTGTACACCTGTCTGACTGGGAATGCTCCTCCTGTGTACACTGTCTGACTGGGAATGCTCCACCTCTGTACACCTGTCTGACTGGGAATGCTCCTTTTGTGTACACCTGTCTGACTGGGAATGCTCCATCTGTGTACACCTGTCCGACTGGGAATGCTCCACCTGTGTACACCTGTCTGACTGGGAATGCTCTCCTGTGGACACCTGTCTGACTGGGAATGCTCCACCTCTGTACACCTGTCTGACTGGGAATGCTCCACCTGTTTACACCTGTCTGACTGGGAATGCTCCTTCTGTGTACACCTGTCTGACTGGAAATGCTCCCCCTGTGTACACCTGTCTGACTGGGAATGCTCCACCTCTGTACACCTGTCTGACTCGGAATGCTCCACCTCTGTACACCTGTCTGACTGGGAATGCTCCTTCTGTGTACACCTGTCTGACTGGGAATGCTCCTCCTGTGTACACCTGTCTGACTGGGAATGCTCCACCTCTGTACACCTGTCTGACTGGGAATGCCCCATCTCTGTACACCTGTCTGACTGGGAATGCTCTCATGTGTACACCTGTCTGACTGGGAATGCTCCATCTCTGTACACCTGTCTGACTGGGAATGCTCCACATTGTTTTGGCCTTTCAAAACACCAACAAACATTCAGTTTTGAGTATGAGTTACTGGGGTATTAAAGTTTTAATATCATTTGCACACCTCTGCTTTCCCTCTGCACTGAACTTCTGATATCACCTTGCAGTAATGTACACAGCATGAAGAGACAGAGAAGCAGGCAGAGGGGCAGGGAGATAGAAGGGTATTGGGGTAAGCACTCAACCGTGAGATGGGGACACAGACAGATCTGCTGAGAGAGTGTGAGTGTGTGAGAGAGAGAGCGAGAGAGAGCTTTGCAGGTGGCAGGAGTATGTTTCTGCTGATCAGATGGCACCGTGGGCAAGTGTGTGTGAGAGACTATTCATCAGCTGGCACACTGATCCCGGTCAACCAGGTGGTGGGATACCCGCTGGAACCAAGCCTCTACCATGCCTGCATTGTCCCTGCAGCCCCTCCTGCCCTTACTGGGACCCGTCTCCAAATCCACAGCCCATCACATTACCAGACCTAGTTAAATGCCAGCAGCCCAGCTGCTGGCAAGTGCTCAGGCCACAGAGGGCAGCCCGACAGTGTGTGGGACAGAGACTGTTTTATTACCTCAGTCCAGCTAATGGGAACAGACATGGCACGGTGTCAGGGCAACCGTTCATACCCAACCCACTGTACAGTGTGCATGGCCCATGGGGGTGGAGCGTGACAGGGGAAGGAAGGTCGAGATGGAGGAAGAGGGGAAGATGAGAGTTGAGGGAGGGGCAAGGCAGAGCAGTTGGAGTGGAGGTGAATAGCGCAGCGGATGGGGGGAGGGACAGAGAAGGCAGCGAAGGTAAGGACAAGTTTGTGAAGGAGTCTGGGGTCTTCAGAAGGGTGCACGATGGAAATTGAACCCCCAAACATGCAACACAGATGGAAGACAGCAGCAGGCGAGGAGTGAAGGGGTGTTGGGGATGTGGGGGATGGGACGGCCTGCCCCACGTGTGGAGGGGCAGCCCACGGGCACCACACCTCACCTGTCGCAGTGGTTGCATTTGAAGGGCTTGGCTCCCGTGTGCTTCCGATAGTGTCGAGTCAGCTCATCACTGCGTGCAAACCTCCACTCACAGCCTTCCCAAGAGCACTTGTAGGGCTTCTCACCTGCAGAGGAGGCAGACCAGGACAGGGGGTTATTCGCGTGGGGGGGAGGGCACACATCTGCCACAGATCTGGGTGGCTAAACGCAGCATTGAGACTGCACGGCACCATACACAGTCCTGGGGGTGCAGCGCACCGCCCCACGTGCAGTCCCCATCGTACTCTTCATCACTCCAGAATACAGTCACGGGTCGATATCCCAGTGCCCAAATATGGCTCTAGAGTCACGGGGACAGGAACAGGCCCTTGGGCCTAGCACCTCCATGTGGTCATCTAAACAATCCTCTTCACCCTCATTACATCGATAGCCTTCTACAACTCGATGACTCAGACGCCTCCAAAGTGTTATAAGGGTTCCTGTCTCAAGCAGCACCTCAAACAGTGTGCTCCCCCAACACCCTTTGGGTGTAAAAAAAAATGCCCCTCAGACTCCTCTGACCTATGAACCTCCTCATGAACCTGTGACCTCTCAACTTGCGCACTCCACCACGAGGCAAGTGGTTTTACCACATACCCTGAAAATTTTGTACACTTCTATCAGGTTTCCCCTCAAATCTTCCTCCTAAAAGCAGGCCAAGCCTGTCTAGACTCTCCTTGTAACAGAAACACTACACCCTGGGCAGCAATCTCAGCTGTACCCTTAGCACCAGTTGCAACAGCAAAAATACACAGGTGCTGTCTCACTGATAGTTTGTAATAGTGTGACAACAAATGTACTCCCACTGTAACACCACAACCCCCAAACTGACTGTACACGACACAGGAGCACAGAGTCAGATCGACTGTACACCGCACTGGAGCGCAGACCCAGGTCGACAGTACACGGCACCGGAGCGCAGACCCAGGTCGACTGTACGTGGCACCGGAGCGCAGACCCAGGTCAACTGTACACAGCACTGGAGCGCAGACCTAGGTCAACTGTACACAACACTGGAGCGCAGACCCAGGTCGACAGTACACGGCACCAGAGCGCAGACCCAGGTCAACTGTACACAGCACCAGAGCGCAGACCCAGGTCAACTCTTTCGATAGTGAAACAATGGACATCCTCACCCCTCCTGAGAAGTCCCCATCGATACCTGTAGAGGAAATTAAGCATTTTATTCTCACCTCTGAGGGTGCCAAGCACCGGCCTCAACTAGCCTCGCTTTGCTGGCCCAGCATGCCGAGGCTGGTGAGGTCCCTGCGAGTCATCCTCGGACGAAAGGAAAAGGGAAAGAGGAATGCGGTGGAGGGGAACGACAGACGGCAACTAAAATCTTTCCTAGATGACCTAGTAAGGGACATCAGAGGGAGAAGCAGCCTCGCTCCAACGGGGGATGGTGGGTCACAGGGTGTCGTTGGTACCGCTCGAGCCCGGAAGGCAAAAAAGTATCCTTGCTTTCTTTCCGGACAGTGTGGTGGAGGGTGCCTCCGCTCTCACCGAAATGGGCACAGCTGCTGAGACCTAGTGTGCTCCCGCCATGAAGCTTACCATAGCTAGTCTCAATGTAAACGGCAGCAGGGGTCCTCTTCGCAGGCATAACAATCTCTCAGTCCTCAGGGATGGGCGGTATACGGTGAGTTTCCTGCAGGAAACCCATACCATCCCTGGGGACAAGTCTGCTTGGCTCCTGGAGTGGCAGGGCGGGGTCTACATGAGCCACCTCAGCTCCATTTCTAGCGGGGTGGCAATCCTGTTGGCCCCGACCTTCCAGCCAGTAATTGAAAGAGTCCAAGACGTTGTGCCCGGCCGTCTGCTCCACCTGGTTGTGCGCCTGGATGGCGTACCATTGCATTTTATCAATGTGTACGCTCCCAGGCGCGGTGTGATGCAGACGCGCCTATTCTGTCAGCTGTCCACCCTGCTGAGCTCCATCGATCCTGGGGACTGCGTAATCCTCGGGGGAGATTTCAATTGTACCCTCGAGGCGGAGGACCGTTCGGGCCTCCAACGAGACCCAGCATCAGCAAAAAAGTTAAAGGAGCTAGTCGGCTCCTTTGACTTGGTGGACAGCTGGCAGAATTTTCACCCCAACTCTAGCGCCTTCTCAAGAAGGTCTAGAGAAGGAGGTTCCAGGATAGACCGCATTTACATCTCTCGGGCCTACGCCTCCCGCGTGTCGGCGTCCTCCATGCGGCCAGTGTCGTGCTCGGATCATCACCTTGTGTGGATGGAATTTATTCCACTACACCCTCGGGTGGGATCCGGGTATTGGCATTTTAACAACCGGCTGCTGGAGGACAGCCGTTTCCGGGATTCGTTCCGAGCGTTCTGGGTCTCCTGGAAGGAGAGGCGGAGAGAGTTCTGCTCCCTACGGCTATGGTGGGATGTGGGCAAAGCCCACATCCGGTTTTTATGTCGGGAGTACACTAGGGGGTCGACCAAAGGGCGGGGCTCTGAGATTGAGCGGCTTGAGAGAGCGTTGCTTGACCTGGAGTCCCGCCTCGGTCCGACCACTGGAGACCAGCAGCTGTGGCAGGAATACCAGGAGAAGAAGGACGCACTAAGGGACTTGCAGCTTCAGCAGTCCCGAGGTGCGTACGTGAGGTCACGGATCCAAATGCTGCAGGATTTGGACCGTGGCTCACCCTTCTTCTACTCGTTGGAGAGGTGGCGGGGAGTTCAAAAGCAGCTAGTGGAATTGCTGGCTGCCGATGGCTCCTCCATCACGGACCCTGATGGAATTAACAACGAGGTCCGTTCATTCTATCGGTCCTTATTCTCGCCTGATCCGTCAAATGCGGAGGCGTGCAATGAGGTCTGGAAGGATTTGCCTAAGGTCAGTCCAGAGGATGCAGTGCGTCTGGATGCCCCCCTGACTCGGGAGGAGCTGTCCACTGCCCTTCGGCAACTCCGGAGGGGCAAGTCCCCTGGTTTGGATGGACTGAGTGTTGAGTTTTATCAGGCTTTTTGGGATGTCCTGGGGGATGATTACAGCCTTGTCCTAGGGGAGAGCCTAGCCACCGGAGAAATGCCCCTCTCATGGCGAAGAGCTGTTGTGGTCCTACTGCCCAAGAAGGGAGACCTCCGCCTGCTAAAGAACTGGCGGCCGGTCTCCCTCTTGTGCGCGGACTACAAGATCTTCGCCCGGGCAATGGCCAACCGTCTGGGTTCGGTAATTGGACAGGTGGTCCATCCTGACCAATCTTACACGGTCCCGGGCCGCTCCATCCAGGACAATGTCCACCTAGTACGGGACCTGATCCACCTGCTCCAGGAGACTGGGACCCCGGCAGCGTTTCTTTCTCTTGACCAGGAGAAGGCGTTTGACCGGGTGGACCACAGTTTCCTGCTGGGCACCCTGCAGGCTTTTGGGCTCGGACCACACTTTGTGGCCCGAGTTCGGCTCCTGTACTCTGCCGCAGAGTGCCTAGTTAAGATCAACGGATCACTGACAGGACCTATCCACTTCCGAAGAGGAGTGCGTCAAGGGTGCCCCATGTCCGGTCAACTGTATGCGATCTGTGTCGAGCCATTCCTCGGCCTTCTTCGGCGAAGGCTGACAGGTCTGGTTCTGCGCGAACCGGACATGAGGGTCGTCCTCTCGGCCTACGCCGATGACGTACTCCTCATGATGACAGACCCCTGTGACCTGCGGAGGATGCGCGAGTGCCAAGATGTTTTCTCGGCGGCATCCTCCGCCAGGATCAACTGGGCGAAATGTTCCGGACTCTAAGTAGGCCAGTGGCAGGTGGACTCCCTGCCGGAGGAGATGAGAGCTTTTGAGTGGAGCACCAGACGTCTTCTCTATCTGGGAGTCTACCTGAGTCCTTCTGGGGAGACCTGGCTGGCGAACTGGCAGGACCTGGAGAGAAAGGTCATGGCCCGGCTAGGGCGCTGGTCAGGCCTTCTCAGGGTGCTTTCCTATCGAGGCAGGGTGGTGGTCATAAACCAGCTGGTGGCCTCCATGTTGTGGTACCGGATGGTCACCTTGGCCCCCCCTGCCCCTTTTGTTGCGAGAATGCAGAGGAAGCTGGTGGACTTCTTCTGGGGAAACAGGAAACACTGGGTCTCTGCAGCGGTTCTGAGTCTCCCAGTAGGAGAGGGCGGACAGTCGCTGGTGTGTGTACGCACACGACTGGCGGCTCTCCGCCTCAGGACTCTGCAGAGATTCCTGTACGCCGAGCGCCCTCCCAGGTGGCACGTGTTGGCGACTTTCTTCCTCCGGAGGGGGTGCTGCCTTCACGAAGATATGCAGCTACCACCGGCAGGCGTCAGCCGTGCTGCTTTGCAGAGGCTGCCCGGCTTCTATCAGGACCTACTGAGAGTCTGGAACATGGTTGCCTCAGGCCGGGAATCCCCTCCTCTGGCAGAGGGCGGGGTCCTGGCCGACCCTTGCCCTGCCTCAGCGGATGTCGGTGCGGCTCAGGTGTGTGGATCGACTCAAGCTGAGCTGCTCGTCGGGCCCAGGCCCCGCAGCCTTACCCGAGAGACGAATCCACACAACTTGAGCCGTCTTTCATCGACACCCACAATCCCATTCAGGGATGCAGGCAGGAGGTACCTTTATGGGCTGCTGCTCCACACCCTCCACTTCCTAGCCTTTATCCACCGTCCCGACACGCCATGGCGGTCGGTCTTTCCACCTGGAGGTGAGGGGGGTCCCCAATGGAAGTCCCTTTACAAGGGAGTCCTCCCCATGCACCTTGGGGATCTCGGCTGGAGGGTGCTGCATAAAGCGGTGCCCTGCAATAAGTTCTTTAGTCTGTACACGGATCTCCCAGCCGCGTGTCACTTCTGCGGGCTGGAGGAGACCGTGTACCACATGTACATGGAGTGTGTGAGGCTGCAGCCCCTTTTCGCGTTTTTGCGTGGGCTGCTTCTCGCCTTCTGGTTGCATTTCAGTCCCACCCTATTTATATATGGTCATCCAGTAAGGAGGGGGGCACAGAGGGATGAGGATGTCCTTGTCAACTTGCTCCTGGGGCTGGCGAAAATTGCCATCCGTGGCTCCTGGAAAAGGGTGGCAGGAGGTTCTCCCCGGGCGCACTGCCTGGCTATGTTTAGAGGGTATGTTCGTGCCCGGGTGAACATTGAAAAGGAATACGCACAGTCCACGGCGACCGTAGAGGTGTTCCGGGACCGTTGGGCTCCGCGGGGTGTAAATGCCATCATTGATGAGGATGGCAATATATTGGTTTAAGATGTATTGTCTGTTTGTAGTGTAGTAAATATGTTAGTCACTGGGTTTGTAAATATTGTATAGCACCGACATTTGTAATAAAGAATTTTGTATAAAAAAAAACACTGGAGCGCAGACCCAGGTCGACAGTACACGGCACCAGAGCGCAGACCCAGGTCAACTGTACACAGCACCAGAGCGCAGACCCAGGTCAACTCTTTCGATAGTGAAACAATGGACATCCTCACCCCTCCTGAGAAGTCCCCATCGATACCTGTAGAGGAAATTAAGCATTTTATTCTCACCTCTGAGGGTGCCAAGCACTGGCCTCAACTAGCCTCGCTTTGCTGGCCCAGCATGCCGAGGCTGGTGAGGTCCCTGCGAGTCATCCTCGGACGAAAGGAAAAGGGAAAGAGGAATGCGGTGGAGGGGAACGACAGACGGCAACTAAAATCTTTCCTAGATGACCTAGTAAGGGACATCAGAGGGAGAAGCAGCCTCACTCCAACGGGGGATGGT
This sequence comes from Mobula hypostoma, assembly GCF_963921235.1. Lineage (NCBI taxonomy): Eukaryota > Metazoa > Chordata > Chondrichthyes > Myliobatiformes > Myliobatidae > Mobula > Mobula hypostoma. The sequence goes on from NC_086102.1 coordinate 123,811,664, forward strand.
GGGTCACAGGGTGTCGTTGGTACCGCTCGAGCCCGGAAGGCAAAAAAGTATCCTTGCTTTCTTTCCAGACAGTGTGGTGGAGGGTGCCTCCGCTCTCACCGAAATGGGCACAGCTGCTGAGACCTAGTGTGCTCCCGCCATGAAGCTTACCATAGCTAGTCTCAATGTAAACGGCAGCAGGGTTCCTCTTCGCAGGCATAACAATCTCTCAGTCCTCAGGGATGGGCGGTATACGGTGAGTTTCCTGCAGGAAACCCATACCATCCCTGGGGACGAGTCTGCTTGGCTCCTGGAGTGGCAGAGCGGGGTCTACATGAGCCACCTCAGCTCCATTTCTAGCGGGGTGGCGATCCTGTTGGCCCCGACCTTCCAGCCAGTAATTGAAAGAGTCCAGGACGTTGTGCCCGGCCGTCTGCTCCACCTGGTTGTGCGCCTGGATGGCGTACCATTGCATTTTATCAATGTGTACGCTCCCAGGCGCGGTGTGATGCAGACGCGCCTATTCCATCAGCTGTCCACCCTGCTGAGCTCCATCGATCCTGGGGACTGCGTAATCCTCGGGGGAGATTTCAATTGTACCCTCGAGGCGGAGGACCGTTCGGGCCTCCAACGCAATCCAGCATCAGCAAAAAAGTTAAAGGAGCTAGTCGGCTCCTTTGACTTGGTGGACAGCTGGCGGAATTTTCACCCCAACTCTAGCGCCTTCTCGAGAAGGTCTAGAGAAGGAGGTTCCAGGATAGACCGCATTTACATCTCTCGGGCCTACGCCTCCCGCGTGTCGGCGTCCTCCATGTGGCCAGTGTCGTGCTCGGATCATCACCTTGTGTGGATGGAATTTATTCCTCTGCACCCTCGGGTGGGATCTGGGTATTGGCATTTTAACAACCGGCTGCTGGAGGACAGCCGATTCCGGGATTCGTTCCGAGCGTTCTGGGTCTCCTGGAAGGAGAGGCGGAGAGAGTTCTGCTCCCTACGGCTATGGTGGGATATGGGCAAAGCCCACATCCGGTTTTTATGTCGAGAGTACACTAGGGGGTCGACAAAGAGGCGGGGCTCTGAGGTTGAGCGACTTGAGAGAGCATTGCTTGACCTGGAGTCCCGCCTCGGTCCGACCACTGGAGACCAGCAGCTGTGGCAGGAATACCAGGAGAAGAAGGACGCACTAAGGGACCTGCAGCTTCAGCAGTCCCGAGGTGCGTACGTGAGGTCACGGATCCAAATGCTGCAGGATTTGGACCGTGGCTCACCCTTCTTCTACTCGTTGGAGAGGTGGCGGGGAGTTCAAAAGCAGCTAGTGGAATTGTTGGCTGCCGATGGCTCCTCCATCACGGACCCTGATGGAATTAACAACGAGGTCCGTTCATTCTATCGGTCCTTATTCTCGCCTGATCCGTCAAATGCGGAGGCGTGTAATGAGGTCTGGAAGGATTTGCCTAAGGTCAGTCCAGAGGATGCAGTGCGTCTGGATGCCCCCCTGACTCGGGAGGAGCTGTCCACTGCCCTTCGGCAACTCCGGAGGGGCAAGTCCCCTGGTTTGGATGGACTGAGTGTTGAGTTTTATCAGGCTTTTTGGGATGTCCTGGGGGTTGATTACAGCCTTGTCCTAGAGGAGAGCCTAGCCACCGGAGGAATGCCCCTCTCATGGCGAAGAGCTGTTGTGGTCCTACTGCCCAAGAAGGGAGACCTCCGCCTGCTAAAGAACTGGCGGCCGGTCTCCCTCTTGTGCGCGGACTACAAGATCTTGGCCTGGGCAATGGCCAACCGTCTGGGTTCGGTAATTGGACAGGTGGTCCATCCTGACCAATCTTACACAGTCCTGGGCCGCTCCATCCAGGACAATGTCCACCTAGTACGGGACCTGATCCACCTACTCCAGGAGACTGGGACCCCGGCAGCGTTTCTTTCTCTTGACCAGGAGAAGGCGTTTGACCGGGTGGACCACAGTTTCCTGCTGGGCACCCTGCAGGCTTTTGGGCTCGGATCACACTTTGTGGCCCAAGTTCGGCTCCTGTACTCTGCCGCAGAGTGCCTAGTTAAGATTAACGGATCATTGACAGGACCTATCCACTTCCGAAGAGGAGTGCGTCAAGGGTGCCCCATGTCCGGTCAACTGTATGCGATCTGTGTCGAGCCATTCCTCAGCCTTCTTCGGCGAAGGCTGACAGGTCTGGTTCTGCGCGAACCGGACATGGGGATCGTCCTCTCGGCCTACGCCGATGACGTACTCCTCATGATGACAGACCCCTGTGACCTGTGGAGGATGCGCGAGTGCCAAGATGTTTTCTCGGTGGTATCCTCCGCCAGGATCAACTGGGCGAAATGTTCCGGACTCTTAGTAGGCCAGTGGCAGATGGACTCCCTGCCGGAGGAGATGAGAGCTTTTGAGTGGAGCACCAGACGTCTTCTCTATCTGGGAGTCTACCTGAGTCCTTCTGGGGAGACCTGGCTGGCGAACTGGCAGGACCTGGAGACAAAGGTCATGGGCCGGCTGGGGCGCTGGTCAGGCCTTCTCAGGGTGCTTTCCTATCGAGGCAGGGTGGTGGTCATAAACCAGCTGGTGGCCTCCATGTTGTGGTACCGGATGGTCACCTTGGCCCCCCCTGCCCCTTTTGTTGCGAGAATGCAGAGGAAGCTGGTGGACTTCTTCTGGGGAAACAGGAAACACTGGGTCTCTGCAGCGGTTCTGAGTCTCCCAGTAGGAGAGGGCGGACAGTCGCTGGTGTGTGTACGCACACGACTGGCGGCTCTCCGCCTCAGGACTCTGCAGAGATTCCTGTACGCCGAGCACCCTCCCAGGTGGCACGTGTTGGCAACTTTCTTCCTCCGGAGGGGCTGCTGTCTTGCCGAAGATATGCAGCTACTGCCGGCGGGTGTCAGCCGTGCTGCTTTGCAGAGGCTGCCAGGCTTCTATCAGGACCTACTGAGAGTCTGGAACATGGTTGCCTCAGGCCGGGAATCCCCTCCTCTGGCAGAGGGCGGGGTCCTGGCCGACCCTTGCCCTGCCTCAGCGGATGTCGGTGCGGCTCAGGTGTGTGGATCGACTCAAGCTGAGCTGCTCGTCGGGCCCAGGCCCCGCAGCCTTACCCGAGAGACGAATCCACACAACTTGAGCCGTCTCTCATCGACACCCACAATCCCACTCAGGGATGCAGGCAGGAGGTACCTTTATGGGCTGTTGCTCCACACCCTCCACTTCCTAGCCCTTGTCCACCGTCCCGACACGCCATGGCGGTCGGTCTTCCCACCTGGAGATGAGGGGGGTCCCCAATGGAAGTCCCTTTACAAGGGAGTCCTCCCCATGCACCTTGGGGATCTCGGCTGGAGGGTGCTGCACAAAGCGGTGCCCTGCAATAAGTTCTTTAGTCTGTACACGGATCTCCCAGCCACGTGTCACTTCTGCGGGCTGGAGGAGACCGTGTACCATATGTACGTGGAGTGTGTGAGGCTGCAGCCCCTTTTCGCGTATTTGCGTGGGCTGCTTCTCGCCTTCTGGTTGCACTTCAGTCCCACCCTATTCATATATGGTCATCCAGTAAGGAGGGGGGCACAGAGGGATGAGGATGTCCTTGTCAACTTGCTCCTGGGGCTGGCGAAAATTGCCATCCGTGGCTCCTGGAAAAGGGTGGCAGGAGGTTCTCCCCGGACAGACTGCCTGGCTATGTTTAGGGGGTATGTTCGTGCCCGGGTGAACATTGAAAAGGAATACGCACAGTCCACGGCGACCGTAGAGGTGTTCCGGGACCGTTGGGCTCCGCAGGGTGTAAATGCCATCATTGATGAGGATGGCAATATATTGGTTTAACATGTATTGTCTGTTTGTAGTGTAGTAAATATGTTAGTCACTGGTTTTGTAAATATTGTATAGCACCGACATTTGTAATAAAGAATTTTGTTAAAAAAGGTCAACTGTACACAGCACCAGAGCGCAGATCCAGGTTGACAGTACACAACACTGGAGTGCATTGCCTGACAAATGGAGCACAGCACTGGAGCACAGACCCAGGTCAACTGTACACAGCACCGGAGTGCACTGCCTGACAAATGGAGCACAGCATTGGGTGTACAGTGCACCGCACCAAAGCACAATATCAAGTGTACAGTACACTGTACCAGAACGCAGACCTTGGTTTATACTGCAGTTGAACAGAGTCTAAACTGAAGCAGAATACAGTCCCAGGTCCACAATACTGTGCTCTAGAACAGAGTGCAAGTCCTACAATGCATTGTACTCGAATACAGACCTAGACCTGCAGTGCACTGTACTAGAATACAGGTCTGGGCCCAAAGCACACAGCGTCAGCATTTAGTCACTGACTCTTGCATCATGGAAGCCAGCTCCTCAGCCTAACCAGTGTGCCTGCCGGAGCTAATCTCATTTGCCTGCATTTGGCCCGCGTACCTTTCGTAACCTTACACCTATCCAAATGCCTTTTAATCATTGCAATTGCTCCCGCCTCTACTCCTCCTCGCTCCATAAACCCACCACCCACTTGTAGTAATATCCCAACGGAAGTTACACTTGATTTGCCAAATTTCACAACACTCCCCAGCTTTTCTTCCTGTGGAATGCGTTCCAGGATTTCAAATCTCAAAGGAAATTTGTTATCAAAGCACGACTATGCCGCCACATACTAACTCCAGATTCATTTCCTTGCAGGAATTCACAGGAAAATAAAGAAATACAGTAGTTTATGAAAAACTATACATTAACAAAAGCTGACAAACATCCAATGTGCAAAAGAAGAAAAATCGTCCAAATAATAAAAAAGTATATAAAAAATACTGAGTTGCAGTCCCTTGAAAGTGAAACCATAGGTTGCGGAGTCAGTTCAGTGTTGAGGAGAGTGAAGTTATCCACGCTGGTTCAGGAGCCTGACATGTAGGGTAATAACTGCTCCTGAACCTGGGAGCATGAAACCCAAGGTTCCTGTACCTCCTTCCCCATGGCAGCAGTGGTGAGAATAGAACATGGCCTGGCTCCAACTGGAGACTGGGACAGGCATTATTTCCCTGTCACGTGAGCCTGCACTGACTGCCAGAGGTGGTTCCCTGCTTTCTGGGCGAGCATCAGAAGCCCCACTGATGCCAGTGCAGGGCCCAGGAATTTAAACACCCTCTTGTTACCTACTGAGTGGAGAAAGAGGTGGTGATCACAGGAGTTCACAAGTCAGAGTCACGGGACAGCTCTGTAGGAGTTGCTCAGGACAATGCCCCGGGACCAGCCATCCTCAGCTGCCTCACCGATGGCCGATTGCAGTGTTCAGGCCTGTTCACAGCTCAGTAACGAATGAAGCAGTTCCATCCCCTTGCAGGTCGCAAGACAGAGACAACACTCGGGCTCGGGCACCACAAATGTGAACGTCTCCAGCCAGGCAGGGATTAGTCATGTGCATTTAATATTCAAGGTATTGCCATTTTGTTATCGACATACTTAGGTAAATCAGCATGTCCCTGAGTACACACCAACTTTTAAAGATGCATTACAGAAAGCATCACGGCTTGGTATGACAACTACTTTATCCAAGACCATGAGAAGCTGGGGAGAGCGCCAAAAAGCAACACAGTCCACCTTGAAAAGTAGCCTCCCCTCCAGCGACTCCGTGGAATTCGTTGCCACAGGCGGCTGCGGAGGGTATGAAATTGGATTCACTTAAGGCAGAGGGTTGATGGATGCTTGATTAGTCTGGGCGTGAAGGGATTCAGGGAGAAGGCAGGAGATCAGAACCGAGAGGGAAATGGATCAGCCATGTTGAAATGATGCAGCAGACTCAATGGGCCAAATGGCCTAATTCTGTTCCTATATCTTATGGTCTTATGGACTCCAACATTCCCAGCTGCTGGGAAAGCAGTAAATATATTCAAGGACCTTTCCCATCACAGTCATTCCCACTTCTTACACCCTTCCATCATGCAGAACAAAGCCTGAGAACTCGGAGCACCAGACGGAAGGTAAACTCTGGAATGGACCTCTTATACTCTAAAGGATGAACTCCTGATCTCTCAATCTACCTTGTTATATCTCTTGCATTCTGCTTTTCCTTTTTATTTCTTCTGTTTTCTTTACTTGTGCACAGACTCTGTCTGCATGGCATACAAACAAAAGCTTTTCACTGCATTGCAGAACATACAGATTAATTTATTATTGTCATGTGCTGAGGAACAGGGTGGCGGAGTGGAGACGTATCTCTACCAAAGGAGGAGTAAGGCACTCCTTCCCTCCACTAGCCTGTGAGTCACCTTTGGACAAGGTGTGACACCCGCTGAGCCCCCTGATCAGGGTCACATGAAGCCATGGGAGAAGGTGATAGATGGTTGTACGAGCAGCTGGTGCATATCACAAGTCCTGGTTATGCGACCACTGATGCCAGGCAGACAATCTCTAAAGAGTATTGATAATGGCTGGGGTCACTTATTTCATAAAGATACTTCCCAGAAGCAGGCAATGGCAAACCACTTCTGTAGGAAAATTTGCCCAGCATAATCATGGTCATGGGACCATTATCGCCCACATCATAGACACAGCACGTAATGAAGATGACTGACGTGCAATGAAAAAGCTCTTTTATATCGTTTGTACGGATCAATTCATTACAACTGTACATTGAGGTAGTATAGAGTGTTAGAGTAACAAGGAAAGTGCAGTACAGATTGACTATAAGGTGCAAAGTCGTAGCAAGGTAGATTAAGGTCAGGAATCCATTTTATCATACTAGGAAACCATTCAATCGTCTCATAACAGCAGGGTGGAGCCTGATGGTATGCACTTTCAGGGTTTGTATCTGTTGCCTGGTGGGAGAGGGAGACAGCGAGAGGTGGGGGGGGGGCAGAGAGAGGGAGGGGGTCAGAGATGGGGAGGTGGGACACAGAGACAGACAGCTGGTGTGTGGAAGATCCAGTAGCAGCTACAGAGTGAGAAAGATGGGAGCAAAGGATCAAGCTGACAGAGGCAGACACATCGCCCCGCAGCGTGAGAGACTCAAACGAACGCCTCCCGAAGCCTGGCGACGGTACCGGAGCGCACGTCTGGTCAGCATCCACGGCCGTCAGTCAGGATGGAGAGGCACCAGACTGGGCACCGATTTAATTGAGGGGCTCCACACCCCCCGCGGTTGAGGCAGGCTGAAGCAGGTCCCAACACACAGCCGGCGTGGCAGCCTCGCCAATTACTGCTGCGTGCATGGTGCTGATGCAGTTGCCTAGCAACACCCGTCTGCCCACCCTCCCCACCCGCCGGCTGCTGCTCACACTAATTAACGGCCTGCTTCTCACTGCATTGCTTCAAGCTTCTGTCATCAGACAACTCCCTGGGGATTGGGGCGGAGTGAGGAAAAGGGTTTTCTGTGCCGCACTGTAATTTGGTTTACAGCATTTAAACTCGTGCCGGAAATTGGGGAACGGAGCCAGGGAGCAAAATTGTTCCTCAGGCTCTTGCAGCCTTTGAAAAATAAATGAATCCGAAACCATTAGATAAGAGGGTGTCAGATGTCACGCTTCTTGGAAAAGAACACCCTTCGAGCAAACATCTAATCATTGTGCTGAAGGCAAGTGAACAACAGAACTGACACAAACCCGGCCAGGGCTCTGAGGAAAAGATTGTTCATTGCAGAGAGCTCCTCTTCCCCTCGTTCTGCCTGTGTGGTCTTCCTCTAGTCCCAGTTGTGGCAAAGGCCAGTGATCTGTTCCAGGGAATATTGATCAGGGGATGGATATTAGCAGGGAATATTGATCAGGGGATGGATATTAGCAGGGAATATTGATCAGGGGATGGATATTAGCAGGGAAAATATCCCTGCTCCACTTGTGCTGTGGGATATTTTATCTCTACCAAAAACTGGACCCTTACTGAATTCATCTGAAGGCCACCTCTATTAATCCTGCACCAGTGCGTTAAAGGTTAAACATCTGGCACTTTGCCTGACAAAGAAATTTAACCTCTGGCCTATTTGTTTTCCAAACAATGGATCCTACTGAGATTGGTCACCATTTCCCCTCTCCATTTCCCATTCCCTTTTCCCTCCTTCACCTTATCTCCTTGCCCACCCATCGCCTCCTTCTGGTGCTCCTTCCCCTTTTTCTTTCTTCCATGGCCTTCTGTCTCTTTCACCAATCAACTACCCAGCTCTTTACTTCATCCCACCCCCTCCAGGTTTCACCAATCACCTGGTGTTTCTCTCTCCTCCCTCCACCTTTTAAATCTACCCCTCAGCGTTTTTTCTCCAGTCCTGCCGAAGGGTCTCAGCCCAAAACATCGACTGTACCCTTTTCCATACATGCTGCCTGGCCTGCTGAGTTCCTCCAGCATTTTGTGCGACTTCCAGCATCTGCAGATTTTCTCTTGTTCGAGACAGGTAATCTACGGCCACAGTCCAAGCTTCAAATATTTCCCCTGCAGTCCCACCAACACTGAAGAGCTCCCAATCAGGATGCCACTCACCGGGAGCGGTGTGACAGGTCGGGCAGCAGGGTGGCACAGATGGTACAGGAGGCCCTGTGTCACAACCTCAACGGGGCTTCCTTTGAGGAGGCGCAAGATTCTGGATGAGGGCAGGGCAGTCTACACTGGTTCCGGTGCAGCTTTTGGCAAGGAGCCTCACAGTAGCCTGGTCCAGAAGTTTAAGTCACATGGAGTTGGTAAAGTTGGCTTGGTCACAGAAAGGGCAGAGGTGGTGAGGTGTGAATCTGACTGGAGGTCTGTGACCAGAGGTGTTCTGCAAGGAAAAAGGCTGCAACCTCTGTTGTTTGTGATATATATAAATGATCTGGATGAAAAATATATATGGTCTGATTACTGAGTTTGCAGACAACAACAAAAAAAGTTTGGGAGGCATAAGGATGACGAGGAAGTTCGCTAAAGGATGCAGCAGGATATAATGCAGCTGGAAATACTTTAATCTGGAGATGTGTGAGGTGTGGCATTTTGGAAGGTCAAGTGCAAGGGGGAAGTGTACAGTAAATGGTGGTGCCTTTAGATACAGAGAGATCCATGTCCAGAGCTCCCAAAAAGTGGCAACACAAGTGGACAGGTGCAGATGGAGGCATACGGCAGTGTTGGCCTTATCGCTCAGGGCAGTGAGTGTAAAAGCCAGGAATTCATGTTCCAGCTGTATTAAACTTTAGTCAGGCCACATCTGGGGTATTGTGTACATTGCTGGTCACCATGCTACTGCAGCAATGTGCAGGCTTTGCAGAAGAGGTTCAACAGGATGTTGCCTGGATTAGAGAGTATTAGCTATGAGCAGAGGTCGGACAGAAATATCACCTGCTTATTCTCTTTCATAGATGTTGCCTGAGCTGCTGAGTTCCTCTGGCACTTTGTGTGTGACAGGATTAGCCCAATCAGCATTGTGGAATGCCCTGTTCTGGCAACTGTACTGTTCTATGTTCTCACTGTTCAGTGATCTGCTTCAATCTTGTCTTTGGTGCAGAGTTTGTACAATCGTCCCTGTCGATGCAAGGGATTCCTCTCACATCTGTGTAGATGAATGGTAGAAAACAGGGGAAGTTGATGGGAACATAGGGAGAAATTAACTGGAAGAGGGTCGGAGCAGTACAAACAGGCGTTTGATAGTCGGTAGAGAGCTTGTGAGCGAAAGGCCCTGTTTTGGTGGGATATCGCTCCTTGTCTCTGCCTGTGCTGTGAATTCCATAACATTAGTCAATAATACCAGAAGGAACCATCCACACTTCCCAGACCACCAACAATCCTCTGTTCGTCTGAAACCTCTGCAAGGTTCCTTCATACAAGGTGCAAATGTGAGAAAGCTTGCAGGAAAAAGTCATCTTTACCAGAGTACAGGGATCACTAGATATCGGGACATTAAAGGAATGAAGTGAAGTGAAAGAAAATGGTGTTGAAGTAAAGAATCACCCACGATCACACCAAGTGACACAACTTCCCCAAGAGAGATGGATGGGGATTTGCTCTAAAATGTAAATCTGAGACAATGGCATCAGAATAAAAGTTTATATATCCTTTAGGATGAGAGAATCGAGAGCATCCTGACTGGCTACATCACTGCCTGGTATGGGAGCTGTAAATTCCCTCAATCGCAGGACTCTGCGGAGAGTGGTGCGGACAGCCCAGCACATCTGTAGTTGTGCACTTCCCATGATTCAGGACATTTATAAGGACAGGTGTGTAAAAAGGGCCTAAGGGATCATTGGAGACCCGAGAGAACCCCAACCACAAACTGTTCCAGCTGCTACCTTTCAGAAAACAGTACCACAGCATTAACACCAGGACCAACAGGCTCCAGGACAGCTTCTTCCACCAGGCCATCAGACTGCTTAATTCATGCTGACACAACTGTATTTCTATGTTATATTGACTATCCTGTTATACATAATATTTATTATAAGTTACTATAATTGCACATTGCACATTTAGACAGAGAAAACGTAAAGATTTTTACTCATGTATATGAAGGATGCAAGTAATAAAGTTAAGTCAAAGCCAAGTTCTCAGCTGTTCTGCACACTTGCTAATCCCTCCTCTTTTCCTCCCACCAAATGCAGAGCTGATCCTGAGACACAAACCAGGACAAAGTCTGCTGCCAGCAGATCACCAACTCAGTCTCAGGAGCATGTTGGTCTGCTCGGAAGCTGCTGGTCTTTCAGCAGAGCCACGTGCCCCTTAGGGAATTCTGCCGACTGGCGGCAGGAGTACACGTTGAAGGATGCACTGAAGCTCGGTGTAGCCGACACAAATGGCTCTGCAGGCAAGGACCACAATCTAGATTCCTGCTGCTACTGGACACCTGAGGGGCAGGGTGTCGTGCAACATCTTCTCAGACACTTCATGGGTGCAGTGTGCTTGAGGGGGAAACTGCAGGGGTCTTGGCACATTTTAAGAGAATGTGCTGAAATAATGATACAATCTCTGTAGAGAAAGACATGCCTCAATTATATTTACTATATATTTGGGGATTAGGTATATTTTGTATTGAAAGGATACCGTGGCCTTTGACCTATGACTGAGCAGACTCGATGGGCCAATTGGCCTAATTCTGCTCCTATGACCTACGGTCTACATCAAATACCTCAGTATCATATTGGGAACTTGAATCTCTATGTCTGAATAACAAACACACCAGTATCAAACTCCGATTTATAGACTACAGCTCCTCCTTCGATACTATAATTCCTAACAAATCCACCTCCAGACTCTTAAGATTTAGGAGTCAAAACCTCCCTCTGTAGCTGGATCCTTGGCTTGATTGACTGTAGTCAGTAAGGACAGGCAACAACATCTCGGCCATGATTATCCTCAGCTCTATTGCCTCCCCTTGTCCTCATCTCCGACATATTCATGACTGAGTGGTCAGAACCTGCTCGGGCTCCATCTACTTGGAGGCAGATGACACCGCTACAGTGGATCAGGTCCCACAGATACCTCCTACCCTCCCATCCATGCGGCTAACTCTCACTTCCTGCTCAAGTTCACGTTTATTGCCAGAGGCACACATACCCAGGGTAAAGTCTGCGTCTGCACGTTATATCACAAACATGACACACTTCAGTTCACATTGTTAGGGATTATTCAGGAATTACGGAATTACAGTATGTGAATATAACAGATATGAATCCAGGTGAGAACCAGTCTTCAGGAAATAAGAATGCAAGAATATTAAAACCTATTCACAAGTTACCTCCCAACTGATACTGTGTGGCTACTGAAACCAATCATTGGATGTGGGCCATTCTGATTCTGTCCCACTGAAACCACGTAGGGGAAGACACTAAATGAACCGCCTTGTTAATTGACAGCCATTGTAAACTTTAGGATTCAAAATGGAAACAAAACCTACACAACTGAATAAACAAAAAAAACATACAGTAATGACATCAGTTGAGGGATAAAGACAAGAGGTTCTGCAGATGCTGGAAATCTTGACGAACATGCACAAAATGATGGGGGAAACTCGGCAAGCCAGGCAGCATCTATGGAGGTGAGTGAACAGTTAACATTTCAGGATGAGACCCTTCCTCAGTACAGTTAGTTGGGTAAATGTCTGAGGTAGAATTCGGGCTTTTCAGCCCAGTTCAAAAACCTGATGACAGTGACCATTGACATCTTAAACATGGGCATCACCTCCCTATGGAAAGTTGCCATGAAAGGCCACTGACTGAGGTGCAATGTTCCTTCTAAGATGTACGAGCGCGCGCGCGCACACACACAGTTTTTGCTACTAGTGCACGAAGAAATTTAAACTGTGCATAAAAGCTTGTCATCTTCTACATGTTAAGTATATTTCACAATCGTACACAATCACATTTCCTTTTCCAATTTCCGACGCGGACGGTGTTGACAACATGGAGTTTGTCGGCAGATTTTAGAAATGGCTTATTTAGATTGTTTTTATTGAAGAAATCGTTCAGGGCACACATGTTGTCACTGGGCAAAAATTGCACAGCACAAGATTTTTGCGCACGCTGGCCATTACAAATTAGAGGGCACATTGCTGCGGTGTATGGGGCAATGCGGAGGCAGTCATTGGCATCTACATTCCTGCCAGCGCACGTCCCGATTTGGATGTCCTACCTGTGTGCGTCCTCTGGTGGGCCTTCAAGTGAGAGCTCTTGGTGTAAACTTTCCGACAGTCGTTAAACTGGCAGCGGTGCACCCTCTTCTTGTTGTCGCCAGACACCTCCAGGTCACCCTGTCCACCCTTGGCCAAGGCCTTGACCAGGCTGAGGCCCGCCTTCCTCGGGACCACCTTCACCACCCCGGCGTCATCGGCGCTGGCCGTGGGGTGAGGCGGCTTGGTCAGGTGCCTGCCCAGCTCGGGCGAGGAGGGGGGCGTCAGCGACGTGACGGCATTGAGCTGGGCCGGGTTGACCAGCGCCGGCGACTCGGTGAGTGGCTCCGCGGTTGTCTGCAGGGCGAAGGGGGCCTCCGGCAGGAGCTTGTGCGGCGAGGTGGGGGTGGAAGGCAGGTGACTCCTGTCCAGTTGCTTCCTCAGCACGAGGGGCTGGAGAGAGTCCGGTAGGTCCCCCTCGCCGCTGACAGCAGAGGTAGCGCTCAGCACACACTCCAGCAAGGGGTCCGACAGCTTCTTGGGTTCAGTCTGGAGGTACCGCTCCAACTCCAGGCATGTCTGCGGGGCAAAGAAGCACAAACAGACACATGAGACTCACATGACAGTCGAGTAGTAACCTAGACGAGCATCTAAATTGCAGAGGCGCTGGTAAATGGGAATCCTCACCAGATGCATCATGGTTTCTATGGCAACTGCTCTAGCCAGGACGGCAAGGAAGTGCAGAGTTGTGGACGAGGCGCAGCGCATCACAGAAACCAGCAACATACACAAAACGCTGTAGGAACTCAACAGCTCAGGCATCTAAAGAGGGAAAGGAACAGTCTACATTTCGGCTCGAGACCTGCTGAGTTCCTCCAGCATTTTTGTGTGTGATGCTCAAGACTTCCAGCATCTGCAGAATCCCACATCTCTCCTCTCCATGGACTCTGTCTACACTTCTCGCTGCCTCAGTATAGCAGCAGCATGATCAAAGAGCCCTCCCACCCCATTCTCTCTTCTCCCCTCTATCAGGTGGAAGATACCAAAGCCTGAAAGCACATATCAACAGGCTCAAGGACAGCTTCCAACCCACTGTTATGCGTTGAAATAATCTGTATGAATGGTAATGCAACATGAAGTTTTTCACTGTGCCTCTGTACATGTGACAACAATAAACCAACTTGCCAAATTTAGAATTAGACAAACACCACGTGTTGGAAACGCAAAACAAAAACAGCAAATGCTGGAAACATTAAGTAGATCAGGCAGCAGCACTGGAGAAAGAAACAGTCAATTTCAGTTCTACGACCTTGCGTCCGAACACACAAAGAGAGAGATGCATGTGGGTTTCCAGTAGTGGATGTTATGAACAACAAATGGAACGTCCACGATAGGATAAATTACTATGGCTCAATGAGGCAGTTATCAACATGTTGAGTTGACAAAGGTTCTTTGACCTGAAACGTTAACCCTGTTTCTCCTCTCACAGATGCTGCCTGACCTGCTGAGTATTTTCAGCATTCTCCGTTTTCAAGGCGTCTTTAAATTTTTCAAACCATTAAGCTTCTGGGACCTTGTAATACATTCGAACTGGTAAGGCTGTGGTACCTGTCCAATAAGCCACACCGACAAATGAAGGATAAAACTGACCCAACATGATATGAAAATGAAAAATGTTGGGGGTGGACCAGGCAGCATCTGAGGAGAGAGAAACATCTCAGATGAGGGAATCTTTGTCGGACCTGGGAAAGAAGGAATATGTAAATGGGATTGGTAGACTCAGTTGGGCCGAAGGGCCTGTTTCTGTGCTGTGATTGATGTCTAGGGCATTTCTGACTCTGCTTCATTTCAGAGACACAGCCAGCGGGAGGAACACCTCACTGCTCGTCTCATCCACTGACGCACACAGGTCTTGCACTCTGGAGGCAGCCAGGGGGAACTTACAAAAGGTAGAAATACCCAGGGGAGTTGTAACAGGAATCAGAGTGGCTGGGGCACATTAGAGCTCATTTGACCCATGGTGCCCAGGACAGTCACCATTAGCCTCGCCTTCACTAGTTCCAACCACTCGCCCCCTTCTCTGGAGAATGCCTACATTCGCGATTCCAGCCTCCTGCTGTGTAACAAAGGAGGCCTTCCTTCACACCACCCTGAACTTCTACATGGATTTTTACTCTGCTGCATCATGCCCCCGAACAGGAAGACATTTGGAAGGAAGCCCACGTGGTCACGGGGGGAACGTGCAAACTCTGCGCAGAGAGACCCCAAGGCCAGGATCGAACCTGGGCCATCAGAACCGCGAGGCAGCAGTGCTATCCACTGCCCCACCGTGCAGTCCCCGACTCTCCTAAGAGCAGCCATGGAAATGGGGGAGAGAAAGGCAGCACTTCAAAACACTTACACACACAGCGGCTGAAACACCAACCTCATCACTAATTGATATGAAAATTACCAGGATTCCTTAGGACGATTCAACACAGAACGGTCCCTTTTGGCTCACCTCCTCCGCGCCAACCATCAGGCTAATCCCACTTGCCCGCATTAGGCCTGGACCCCTCACAGTAGCGTAGGGGTTGGCGTAATGCTATTATAGCACCAGCGGCCCAGGTTTATTTCTGCCGCTGTTTGTAAGGGGTTTGTACATTCTCTCTGTGACCACACAGGTTTCCTTTGGGTGCTCCAGTTTCCTCCCACAATCCAAAGGCGAAGGGGCCAGAAGGGTAGTTGGTCACATGGGTGTAACTGGGCAGCGCAGGCTCATTGGGCCAGAAACGCCTGTTACCGCACTGCATCTCTAAATGTCCATTCTGTTCAATTGCCTGCCAAATGCTTCGACCACTTCCACTAGCAGTCCTTTCCTGTTAATCTGCACACCGTGTGTATAAACCTTACCCCTCGGTTCTTCAGGGCGGGAGGGGGGCAGATCGGTCTTGGCCTTGCTATTCACAGACAAGGGGCTGTTCTTCAAGATGCACTGTCTGCATGGGGAAAGGGAGGGGCTATCATCAACACCCATCCTCTCCACGTACTGACACTGGAGCAGAGGGTTGCTGCAGTACGTGGCAGAGTGTAGGAATCCAGTGGAGAGAATGGCGGTCACAGAAACTTGCAGGTGCTGGAGCACCGAAATAAAAACAGAACCTGCTGGGATATACTCAGTGGGCCAGGCAGCATCTGGGGAGAGGGGGACAGAGGGGTGGGGAGTGGGGGAGAGGGAGAGAGGGGGGTCGGGTCGGGGTGGGGAGTGGGGGAGAGGGAGAGAGAGAGGGAGTCGGGGTGGGGAGTGGGGGAGTGGAAGACACTCAACAGGTCAGGCCACACCTCTGGGGAGAAATAAAGAGAGCTGATGTTTGAGATTGGAGACCATTGGTCAGAACTGATTGGTTTCTGGTAGCAGGGAATATCTCTGCAGATGCTGCCTAACTCCTATTTGCCTGCACTAGGCCTACAGTTACCAGACTTTGCTCAGCAAGAGGTTAAATTAATCAGAAGATACAATTAGTTGAAATATTATGCCAATAAGACAGCCTAGAATTAAATAAAGTTCACTGTCCCCTGCAAGAAGAGATTCCTACACATTTCAGTTTAAATGACTGCCTGCCTGCCTAATTCTGCTTCAATGACCTTTCTACACACCTAAGGTCAGATGTAGAGATGTCTGCCGATGACTGCACGATGTTCAAGTAATGAATCAATCCGCAGCCAAATGCAGCAAGTCCCAAACAACGTCCAGCCCTGGGGCTGCTACATAACAAGTAATGTATGCGCCACTCAAACGCTGGTCAATAACGATGTCCAGCTACAGAGATTCTAGCCATCGCCTCCTGATATTCAAAGGGTTTACCATCACTGAATCCTCCACTATCTATATCCTGGGGGTGGGATGGCCAGCGACCAGAAACCGGAGGGGTCAGCTTGGTCCTGATGCAGTGGTCCAAAACATGAACTAAACGTTGACATAGATGCTGCCTGACCTGCTGAGTTCCTCCAGCATTTTGTGCATGTTGCTCTGGAGTGACCAGCGTGGCTCACCTGCAATTCGCCAAAACTTGTCCACCACCTGCAAGGCTTAAATTGGGAATGTGATGGAACCATCTCCACTTCCCCGGATCTTCAACAACATCAAGTTCAGTGCCATACAGAACACAGCAGTCCACTTGACAGGTACCCCATCCACACCGTTCACTCGTTCCACCACTAATACACAGTGGCAGCAGTGTGCACCATCGACAGGATGCACTGCACCAACCTGCCAACACTCCTTAGGCAGCATCTTCCAAATTCACTGCCTCTACCAGCTGGGAGCAAAAGCACAACCTCCTGGAGGTTGCCCTCCAAGCCACACGGCACCCTGAATTAGAAACTATAATTGCCATTCCTCCACCATCGCTGGGTCAAAATCCTCTCCCCAACAGTACCGTGGGTGTGCCATACTATGAGGGCTACAGTGATGGGCAATTAAACGCTGGCCAAGCCTGTTTTGTCCACATCCCTTGGATGAATATTTAAAAACCTTCTACTCTATCAGAGCACAGGAGCACGGCAGCTTACTTGTACAAGTTCAAACAGGGCTCCATTCCCAAAGACTGCTTGCAACCTGAACGTTCACAAGTCAGAAACGTGGCTGCAGACGGGGTTCCCACATGGTGGCCCTGCAGCAGATGGCAAGTCCTTCCTGCTGCTTAATCACATACACAGGCTGAACATGTCGGTGTTCAGGACCCAAACTTAATTAAAAAAAAAAGAAAATGCCCCTGCTGGCATGTGCACGTGCACACGTACACACAAACACACACAAATATTCTCTCAATTTCTCTGCCAAGGTGCTGGCAATGTGACCAAAGTGAAAGAGAAGATTGGCAGCCCAGGTTGGTTGCTTGTTCACCGAGCATGGAGGTTAGGCGGCAAACACTTATCACCAGTCGAGGTAACATCGAAGTGAACAAAATAAACGTGAGCACTCGGCAGAAACACACACAATTGTGCACCGATGATGTCACCTCGACTGGTGACGAAACGCTTGCAACCTAGTCTCCGGGCTTGGCGAACAACCCTATAAACAATAATGTGCCCATTGGGAGTGCAGCAACTTGGCAAAATAACTTAAGCCTTTACGACTGGGTTCTGAGGTAATTAAAGCAAAACTGTAATGTTGAGACTTTATAAAGCACTAGTGAGGCCTCACTTTGAGTATTGTGAACAGTTTTGGGCCGTTATCTTAGAAAGGATGTGCTGAAACTGGACAGCGTTCAAAGGAATTTCACAAAAATTATTCCGGGATTGAACAGCTTGTCATATGAAGAGCGTTTGATGGCTCTAGGCCTGTATTCACTGGAATTCAGAATAATGAGGAGTGACCACATTGAAACTTATCGAATGGTGAAAGGTCTTGATAGAGTGAATATGGAGAGGATGTTTCCTATGATGGGAGTGTCCAAGACCAGAGAAGACAGCCTCAAAATAGGGGGACATCCTTTTAGAATGGTGATGAGGAAGAATTTCTTCAGCTAGAGAGTGGTGAATCTGTGGAATTCTTTGCCATAAGCAGCTGTGGAAGCCAAGTGTTTATGGTATATTTAAGGCAGAGTTTGACAGATTCTTGATGGTCAGGGCACGAAGTGATATGGGGAGAAGGCAGGAGATTGAAGGCAAGAGGAAAATTGGATCAGCCTTGATTAAAATGGTGGAGCAGACCCAATAAGCCAAATGGCCCAATTCTGCTCCTACATCCTATGGTCTTATGGTAATGTTGCAGCTCTATAAAACTCTGATTAGACCACAAGGTGTATCGTGTTCAGTTCTGGTCGCCTCATTATAGGAAGGATGTGGAAGCTTTGGCGAGAGAGAATGCTGTATGGATTAGAGAACATAGAAAGACTGAAAAAGCTAGGGCTTTTCTCTTTGGAGTGACAGAAGATGGGATGCAACTTGAGAGAAAAAGATAGATTGGAGAGTCAGCGCCTTTACCCCAGGATGACGGTGGCTGATACCAGAAGACATTCATTGAAGGTGAGTGGAGGAAAATTTAGAGGAGATGTCAGAAGTAGTTGTTTTGTTTTGTACAGAGAGGTGTGGGTGTCTGGAGCTCTCTGCCAGGCCAGTGGTAGAGGTTAAGGCAATTAAGAGACTCTTAGATAGGCACGTATGATTTTTTAAAAATGGAGGGTTATTGGTTGTGAATACTTAGAGGGAAGGACTAGATTGATTATGGAGAAGGCTTATAGAGATAGGTACAACATTGTGGGCCAAAGGGCCCATATTGTGCGATACCATTCCATGTTCTACGACAGAGAGGGTCACTAATCTATAATCAAGTACATCGCCCTTCCACAAATCTACTGGCATTTGCACCTGACAGGGGAAAGCATGAATTGCCCTTTCTCTTGGTTACTGTGCGGTCTACCCAGCCGGCTGAACGGGCCAACAGTGCAGGCGGGGTGACGGGATCCCTCCCGGCAGGAGAGGTGCATTCAGCACAAACAGCAGCTGCAGGCAGCCAGTGCAATGGGACTCCACTGAAGCCTAGCAAAGAAAATTAAAGAGATTTTAATTACATTGTAACTGGAAAGACGAGAGATCCTGAAGGGTGTGATGTAGCAGGGGGATGTCTAATCACACAGCCCTCCCCTGCTTTGTAACTTCCCTCTAATTCCAGAATAACTCCACCAAAAACCACCATGGTGTCTACTGCTGAGGAATGCCAGCAGCACCTCCACCACCTTACCCTCCCTCCAGCTCCTCCATCTAAGACAGTATTTAAAAACCTCCTTTTATCACTTATACTATGTACTGCTACCGCAAAACAACACATTTCACAGCATATGTCAGTGATACTTAACTTGATTGTGATTCTAGCCAAGTTCAGTCGAAAGGCCCACTGCTGAGCTGCTGCTGAGGCCTCTGTTAGTCAGAGTTGACCATGGATATTTTGTCCTAGCTGTCTAGATACACACGCCAGGGCAGTACGATATGGAGAGAAAGCTGTTGCCCATGTAGCAAGCTCCCCCTTTCCACGCGTCTGCAGAACACAAAGGAGTGGCAGAGACCAACACAGTTTGGAACCAGCAGTGTCACAGGAGTTGCCAGTCAACATTGAACTCAATGTAGGACTGCCTTAGGGACTCTGGATTTTTCCTTCACTCCCAAAGCCTTCCCCATGAATAGGTATAGCTACAAGGCAGCTGAGATTTGAGATCAGGGTTTTCCTCCTCCTAGATGAGCTGCCAACCGCAGCTAACGAGCCCCATCTGCCCAAAGTGACTGGTTTTAAGGTGGTAGTAACTCACCTTTGCCCCTTCTCCTGTCAGTAGAAATGGTTCCGCCGGGCTTAGTAGTTAAGCCACATGGGAAGGCCAGGAGCTGGACTTGGTTGTCAGAGGCTATTTGAGGTGCACGACATTGGGAACATTTAATAAGTAGTCCCACCATCTCCTAACTAAACTGTCTGAAAATCTCCCGTCCCACCTGCCACCTAACTCCCCATCTCACCCCGTCTACAGCTGGACCAGCAACCTGCAATTTTGAGACCAGTCACTTATTAACTTAGGTCCCTCACCACCAGGTTCAGAGAGTTATTACCCCTACACCCATCAGGCTCCTGAGCCGGTGCGGATAGCTTCACTCACCACCACTCTGAACCTGCAGGCTCACAACTAATTCTCAGTATTATTGTGTTTTTCATTTGCACTATCATCTTCTTCTGTATATTGGTCATTTCTCATCAATCCTATTGTATTTCTTTATTTGCCTGTAAATGCCTGCAAGAAAATGAACCCCAAGGTAGTATAAGGTGACATTTACGTACTTCGATAATACCTTCACTTTGATTTTGAGACCGAGCAGTGATGGAACAGGCCTGTTCCCGAACAGCTCTGGTTAATCCCTTTGATTGTCATGACCATTCTCAGCTGCTTGGCTGTACCTACACACACCTGTCTTGATTTCCAGCCGCAGATATTGCAATTTCTTTAAATTAAAAACTGGGATTTGATACTCTCAATCTGCCAGTAATCCATGGATTTCCAGGTCCCTTTCGACATCACCACACCTGATAGATATATAGTGTGACAAAACAGTCGCGTGGCTATTACCAGGCACATTCTGCTTTGCACTGGCCCCAGTTTCCAAAGCCGAAGCACCCGCTGCTTTGAGCCGCTAACACCCGGCTCCTCGTGAGCTCGCCCGTCAATGGGAATGCTGTGGGTCTGAACACTGAAGCGCCATTCTGGAATCAGGACGAGGGTTGCATTGGCGGCGATGCGTTCTTTGCGGAGCTGTGAACCCTCTCAGCAGGCAGAGCAGAACAAATCTCTGCCAGTGCAACTGCCAACCCTCAACCAGCATCAACAAGAAAGAGAACGAACGGGTAGCATAACAGAGGAGCTTGGTCAACGCAAACTCACTCTCACACTTCCAAGTTTACAACCGAATGCTAAATACTGTGTGCGCGTGCGCACGCGCAAGTTCAGGTATCTTTTCTACCAGCGCACAAAGGAATTTAAACTGCACACACAAAAGGTTGTCACCCTCTACCCCGTCGGCACGTTAAGTCTATTTCACCATCGTACACAATCACATCTCCTTTCCCGCTTTCTGATGCGGACGGTGTTGACATCGTGGAGCCCGTGTTGATTTTTCTGCATATTTTATAATTGGCTTATTTGCACTGTTTTCACTGAAGAAATTACTCAGAGCGCACATGCTGTTGTCACTGGGCAAAAAAAAATTGCACAGCCCAAGATTTTTGCGCACACTGGGTCATTACAAGTTAGAGGGGGCATTGTATGTGAGATCCTGAGAAGTGGGATGGAATATCCTTCCCACCCACCTGCTTCTGGTGTGCAACATGAACTGTCAGAGCATTGCAGCACAGATACAGCCCTTCAGCATGAAGAGTCCACACTGACCATAGCGACCACCCTTCTGGTCCCAATTTCCTGCCTTCAGTCCATATCCCTTGTATTGCATCAAATGCTTCTTATAAATGTTAGTACTGTCCCTGCCTCAACCACTTCCTCTGGCAGCTTACTCTATACACCCACTACCCGCTACGTAAAAAGGTTGTCCCTCAGATCACTTTTAATCTTACCCCTCTCATCCTAAAGCTGTGTCCTTTGGTTTTGGACTCCCCTACCCTACGGGAAAGACCATAACCATCCACTTTATTAATGGCCCTCATAATTTCAAACGTTTCTTTATGATCACCCCTCATTCTCCTATTTTCCAAAGCCTGGCTAACCTCCTCCTATAACTCAGGCCCTCTAGTCCTGACAACATCCTAAAATCTTTTCTGAACTCTTTCCAGTTTAACTACTTTCTTTCATCTAACAAGGAGACCAAAACTGCACAGAGTACTCCCAGTGCGGCCTCATCAACCATACGTGCAACTGCAACATAACATCCCAGCTCCTACAATCTGTGCCCTGACTGTCTTAGTCATAGTCATACTTTATTGATCCCGAGGGAAATTGGTTTTCGTTACAGTAGCACCAACCAAGAATAGAGTATAAATATAGCAATATAAAACCATAAATAATTAAACAGTAATGTGTAAATTATGCCAGGAAGCAAGTCCAGGACCAGCCTATTGGCTCAGGGTGTCTGACCCTCCAAGGGAGGAGTTGTAAAGTTTGATGGCCACAGGCAGGAATGACTTCCTATGATGCTCAGTGTTGCATCTCTGTGGAATGAGTCTCTGGCTGAATGTACTCCTGTGCCCACCCAGTACATTATGTAGTGGATGGGAGACATTGTCCAAGATGGCATGCAACTTAGACAGCATCCTCTTTTCAGACACCACCGTGAGAGAGTCCAGTTCCATCCCCACAACATCACTGGCCTTACAAATGAGTTTGTTGATTCTGTTGGTGTCTGTTACCCTCAGCCTGCTGCCCCAGCACACAACAGCAAACATGATAGCACTGGCCACCACAGACTCGTAGAACATCCTCAGCATCATCCGGTAGATGTTAAAGGACCTCAGTCTCCTCAGGAAGTAGAGACGGCTCTGACCCTTCTTGTAGACAGCCTCAGTGTTCTTTGACCAGTCCAGTTTATTGTCAATTCGTATCCCCAGGTATTTGTAATCTTCCACCATGTCCACGCTGACTGTGTGTTAGTGTGGTAAATGCTTGTTTCACCACCCTCAATGTGGTCCTACTTACAACGAACTTTGCAACTTGCACTCCTAGGTCCCTCGTCAAGGAAACCACTTAACCTACCAACCCACGGGTTAGGTTGTGGGAGGAAACCAGAGCATACGAAGAGAAACCCACATGGTCACAGGGAGAAGGTGCAAACCCAACACACAGACAGCGTCAGGCTCAGCCACGATTCACTGAGGTTGGGAGTCAGTGTGCTGCCCATGAGTGGCCTGAGTTAATATCAATAAGACTGTAAATTTTACCGATTTCATTGTGGGGATAAAGACCTCATTCACCGATACTGCAAGGCAGCAGTGGAGATGAATCACAACAAAGCCTCCAACCAAAGAACAGGCAACTGAAGGGTGCTCACAGTTTCTGCCCCAAGGGTTCTTTTGGTAGGCTAGCTCTTTTAACCTGAAGGCAGAGTGAAGATATAGACCACCACAGGAAAATGGGAGCAGCTTTTGGCCTCTCAGCTCCTTAAGCCTGTCCCATTCTCCCATCCTTTCATCTTCTGTGCCAGTTCCCCAAAGCCTCAATTCCTCGATCTTTCAAAGACGTATCTACCAACTCCTTAAATCCACCCTTAGGGGTAGAGAATTCCTATGATCCACCACCAATCATTAAGGTCTAACTGATGGACAAGGCAGGTTTAAAGGACTCAGCAACCTCCTGTGAGGGCAAATTTGGCATCCTTGCTTCCCTGTCTGAAGTAACCACAAAAAAGTGAAGATAATAAAGCATGTTGAAATCATGGGGAGGAGCGGTGATGATTTATATTCCAATTATATCCGAACTCAAAGAACACACCACTATAAAGATACAAATTTTGAGCACCAATGGCACACCACTGCTGTAACTTGCCTTGTACGCGGTTCCCCACTATGTCAGAGAGGCGTGGAGAGAAATCATCCGCTAACCGGAGAAGCTCCAGATGCGACGTATCTTTCCTTTTCCTTGGCTCAAAAAGGAGTCACTGGAAGCCTAAGAGATGTTGATGAAGATGTGGGGAGCCATTTATTGTTTGAAAAAAAATTTGTTTTGCTGGAAATCATTCACTGCAAGCCCCACTTACATTCAGATCTGCGCAGTGTGCGGCTCAGCCAGACACAATCCATCAGCTGCATTTTGCTGCTAATAGGATTAGACTTGGGGAGTGGGGGGGGGGAGAACAGCGCATTAGCTAATAAGGCAACAAATCTCAATCTCCCTTGAATCTCTGCCCAACTTCATTCCATTAATTTCTTCCATAAGGATTATCTTGGCTCAAATAAGATTGGAAAACTTTCATTTAAAAAAAAACAAAAGGTTAAAAGCAGGCATTCAGTTGAAAACCTATTAACTTAGATGGCCACTGGTGCTTAAGAGTTTTGGTTACAGATTATTCAGGTCAATCTTCCAATGGAACTATTCCCTGCCGCACTCCAAGTTCAGCCTCCAGACACTGGCTATGGGGAGATGCTCTAGAGTACAACTGCAAATTCCTCCCTTATTTATTAGTAAGTTTCAATGCTCAAATTAAATTTATTATCAAAGTGCACATAATGTCGCCATATACTACCTTGAGATTCACTTTCTTTCAATAGAATCAATGACTGACAAGCAACCAATGTGCAAATGAAGACAAACTGCAAATACAAAACAAAAACAAACAAACAAACAAATAAATAACACTGAGAACATGTATTGTAGATTCCTTGAAAGGGAGTCCATAGGTTGTGGAATCAATTCAGTGTTGAGTGAAGTTTTCTTCACTGCTTTAGGAGCCTGATGGTTGAAGGGTAATTCTGCAACTGTAAGGAGTTTGTACGTTCTCACTGTGACCACGTGGGTTTCCTTCAGATGCTGCCATTTCCTCCCACAGTCCAAAGATGTACAGATTAATAGGTTAATGAGGCTATTGGGAGTAACTGAGTAGTGTGGGCTCATTGGGCCCAAAGAGCCTGCTACTGTCGTGAATCTCTTAGAAGTAAATAACATCATAAATTAGCGAGTTATTTGCTATGTTTCCCCTCTCGCTGTGAAATGGAGACATCTCTTTTTCCCTTATTAGGGAGAGAGAGAGAGAGAGAGCCTGTGCTGTGTTAAATACCGGGTGAATGAGTAGTCTTTGGGGTACTGCAAATCTGTGTCTTTGCTGATGCTTTGCTGCACGCTTGAGTGCTCGGTAGCGGGTGCTGATGCTCCTTTTTGCGCATGGGTAGGGGGTATTGTTGCTTTGTTGCCGCTTACGCTTGGGACTGGAGAGCTGGGGGGGGGGCTTTGGGGTTCTAATGTTTAACCGTCATTCATTCTTTGGGGGCAATCCTCTGCTTTCATGGATGGTTGCAAAGAAAAACTATTTCAGGATGTATATTATATACATTTCTTTGACATTAAATATACCTTTGAAACCTTAAATAAAAGTACAGAACCAATGTGAATGTCATTCCAATAGGAGTTACCTTTTCTACATCATAAATTCTTAGTTGGATACCTGCAGGTTTTAGTTCAGTATCTTTGAAATGCCTTCCAAACTAATTTTTTGGAATGGCCAAAACAACTGAAACAGTGTCCAATTCCATTTTAATTAATTTGCTGTTTACCTCTGGTGTAAGCCATATTGTTTGTTCATTGTTAATTTTCACATTGTAAATCTCAAGCCTTCTCAGTCCTGTGTCACTCTCAAAATTATCAGATTTTTCATCAACAACATGTGGATTCATGCTCTTTTTGAAACAGCAACTTGACTTTTAAGATTTTTCTTTTCCTTGTGCAGGTCATTTATTTTTGTCTCCCTGACATGCTCTTTGTATATGTCCTATTATATTGCATTTTCAGCAAATTTCACCTTTAAATCTGCATTGGTCTGGTGTGTGTGAGCCACTGCCACAATGATAACACAAGTTGCTTTGGCCAGACTAGTTTTTGTTTGGACATTAAAATTTTTATTCATGCTTCATTCCTGACTGCAACTCAATAGCATCTCTGTCTGCAGTTTCTATTGATACAACTATTTCAACTGCTCTTTTAAATGTAAATTGTGCTTCAGAGAGCAGCCATTTTTGAATGCTTTCTTGTAAGTTTCCACAAACTAAACAATCTCTCAGTGCATCATTGATGACATTACTGAACATACAATGCTCGAACAACTTCTTCAATTCAGCTGCATATGCTGAAATTGGCTCCCCTTCCTTTTGATTCCCCTTATGAAACCTAAAGCATTCTGCAATCAAAAATAGCTTTGGTTTTAAATGCTCCTGCATTGTTTTCATGATATCAGCAAAGCTCATTTCAGCTGGTTAGGTTAGATCACTCACACTTTAGGTAAACTGTAAGCCTTTAAACCCAATGCACTCAGCAAATGGCACTTGTTTCTCATGGGATATTCATTTGCTTTAAAATACTGTTCAATTAACTCAGTATATATATTCTAGATATCTAGTGCAATCGATCATGTCTATCTTTCCAATGTAGCCAGCCATTTCTGCTCTTTTTTCAAAATGATGTTTATCACCCAGTTAATGAACCCATGAATTCTTTCATGTTCTATTCTTTTTTTAAAATTCAATCATCTTTCCTTTTGCAAAGAAAACATGCTGCTCCAAAGGAAAAAAAAACAAGCTATGCTTTTTAGCTCAACTGTTTCTCACTTTTTTTTTAAAAACTTTAACTTCTCACTGTGCTTCAACATGTAGTAGTCATCTCGGGATTGTTTTAAAAATACTTCGCCATCACTGTAATGTTTTGTAACTCCAAAATATAAAAACTAATTGAAAGGAAAACAAGGGAGCCAATAGATGCAGGTCTCAGTTCATCTTTTACTTTAAGCGAGGTACACACTTATCGCGTGGTAGCTTCATGACGTCACCAATATATTTTTTACATATAACCTGTAATGAGTTACTTAAATGAACAAGAATGCTTATTCAAAGAATAGTACCCAAATATTAAATTCATAATACTTTCCCATATAATAACATCCAGGTGACCACTTAGAAGGACAGTCTTCCTATCAACCTCTCTGAAACAGATCATCAGCCATCTGACAACAAAATAGGTTGCTGCAATTGAAACCTGTCAACAGCTTCTAAATGCCTACAAAGCACGCTATTTGCAAACGGTGCAAACCTGCAGGCAGTGGTTCAGTTCCCACCACTGTCTGTAAGGAATTTGTCGAGTGTCCCTGTGATTGTGAGAGTTTCCTCTGACTGCTCCGGTTTCCTCCCACATTTCAAAGACCTACGGGCTAGTAAGGGTTAGTCCTTGTGGGCACGTTGTGTTGGTGCTGGACACAAGGTAACACTCGCGGGCTGCCTCCAGCACACATTCGGATTGTGTTGGTCGCTGATGGAAACGATGCATTTCACTGTACGCTTCAGTGTTTTGATGTATATGTGACAAATAAAGTTAATCTTTAATCTCTTGCTCTTTTCCCGTACCTTTCATAGTCATCAATATTGGGTGGTGAAGAAGATGCTCTCAAGCAAAAGGGCAATTTCAATACCAGGCAGAGAGCGTGGGCATTTGGCATTGACAGACCAACTCATCCCCACCACCACCAGATCGTGCTCCCTGTTTTCATATTGGATTGTGGGCCCTGGGAAGAATGGGAATCCGGAAGTCCATTCATCCCACAACCTCTCTTCTGCCCTCATACCCTCCACTATGGGTTGCTCAGGTACGCCGTGACAGGGGCTAATGGCCAATCCCAGTGCAAGAGCCACCCACTCACTGTTGAGCAGATGACATCCAAGAGCATTGAGCGAGTTGGGCTGAGGTTATCCGGACCCTGCACGTCACGGGGGTTATCGCTGCTTTTGGAGATCTGCACAGATTTGGAATCATTTATCATGTGTACCTTAAAACATACAGTGAACTGCATCATTTACATTAACCACCATCACACCCAGAGATGTGCTGGGGTCAGTCTGCAAGTGCAGCCACATATTCCAATGCCAACATAGCACACCCACAAAGTTTCACAAAACAACAAATGCTGCAAAAAGAAAGCAAGACACCAACAGCAAAACAAGCCCCTTTTTCATTCCTCTCACCCAACCAAATAAACCACTTCTGGGTCTCCAAACCTTGTCCCCAAGTTCTCAGACTTGGCAGACATCAGGTCTCCAACTTCTCCCCAGGATGCCAATCATGGGTTTGACCTCCCAGCTTCACTTCTGTACTCTGCCCCAGGTAACCTGAGCTCTCATGACTCCTTCAGGCCTCTACGTGCGGTCTTCGATCTTCAGGCTTTGAATTCCACACTTTGTCAGGTTCGACTTTCGGGCCTCTACTTCCGGACTTGCACAAACCTCTGACCCCTGTGACCTGTGGGAGTCTACAGCCCTCATGACTCCCACCCACACGCACTTCCAATCCGGGACTCACCAGTTTCCGACCTGGGGATCGCTGGTCTTAGTGCCTGTGACACGAGTGATAGAGCAGCATTCTACAGGTGGTAGAGTCCGAGCCTGTGCTGCTTTAGACGTAGGAGATTAAGGGCAAACTGTTGAAGCACTTGGAAGTATCCGGCATGGTCAGGTGACAAAGGAAGAAACTCTTCCAATGTGGAAAATCCAAAACAAGCCAATGTAACTCCCAAACCAAGAGTCAGATAATTCATAGCTGATGTCAAGAAGTATCCTCTTCATTCAATGGGAAGCTGTGATTCCCTCAAGGTACTAGGTCAAATAAAACTCTGAGCCCAACTTGCTGGGTGGAAATGGGTGGCTGATGGCTGGCACTGACTCTTGCTGGTTAAGGGTACAGAAGTAATTTGGAACTAAAGTTGATAGGAAACATTTACCTACCGATATACTATGAGGCATAGATAAACACAGGGCAGAAAATACCCCTCAGCCCATCAAGTCCTCACTGACCATCAACCACACACTTGCCAAGTGGATTACCCGATGCCCATGCACCTACGATGCTGCACCTGTGCACACCTGTAGACATAACAGTCAACTTGTCTTTGACCCAGCTCAGGACAAAAGGAAGACCAGTCCCAACACCTCTGCTGACAGGTTCCCTCCAAGCAGCACGTTGTCCAATAGAAATGCATAAACACAAGAGATTCTGCAGATGCTGGAAATCCAGAGCAACACACACAAAATGCTGGAGGAACTCAGTGGGTCAGGCAGCTTCCATGGAACTGAATAAACAGTCAATACTTTGGCAGAGAACCCTCACCAGGACTGGAAAGGACGGGGGAGGGTGCCAGAATAAAAAGGTGGAGGAGTAATTCAAGTAACTACCCAAGATGCTCAGTGCAATATTATGTAATTTCCATCAGGAATTGCTGCTCACCACCAGTGAGCCCAAGGTTACAGCTTTTAACTGAACCTGCCACCCCTGTGCTCACCGCAAGGACACAGCCTATTCTTTTTCATCAGAAAGTAAATCCTCCCCTTTGCCTGCCAGCAAGCACAAATTAAGTCTAGCTGCAAATGTGAGCACTGAAATCTAAAGAGCCAATCAGAGGGCTTATTGTTCAGAGCCACATCTGGATTGCCAGTGATCCACATGTGGTTAACATATGGAGCACCACTGGTCTGCAGATGTTACTTGACCTGTTGTGTGCCTCAGAGCATTCTGCTTTTAAACAACAGTAAATGCCTTCGTTCACACTCATCGTTGGGCACGCAATCAACATTATCCTTGTAAAGGCTTTGTCTTGCCTGTAAACCTCGCTCACAGACCACAGGCAAAATGGCAGTGCTGGAAAAGGATTAAATTCCTCCTAACATGAAACCTCGGACAGGTCTCAAACGGAGCCGGTTCAAATCCCAGCGTCCAATACTTCATACTTTCATTCCCTCCTGTCTGATAGTTTAACAAATCGCGTTAACTGCTCAAAATACACGGTGAAAGAAATTAAGTCCAAATATGGCAAAGGTTTCGTTTGCCAGCTTCCGCACAGTCCAATTTTCTTGCCAAAGCCTCTCACATTGGTCTCATACTGAGCCAAGCGGTATCGTGGAAATCAGGTGCCTCCCTCACTGGGTGGTGGGTTTATGTCCAACACAGTACTGAGAGAATGCAGCACTGTTGTGGGGCAGGGCGGGGGGGGGGTTCATTTGAGAAACAGCAAGCTGTCCTATGTAAGGACAATGATAGGGGTTCGCCTCAATGTCCAATATTGCTACCTCCAGACTATCTCTGAACTCATGGGACAAAGTAGCTGCCATATTAGAAAGACTCCACTTCCACTACTTTTCTCACATTACGGACACACATTTACGGCCTATAACATTCCTTCTGTATTCACCAGTACCCTCCACTTCTCTACTGTCACCTCCCACAATCCACAAGGGAGTGCTGCACAAACTCTGAAATACGAGGGTTAGGCTGGCCACAGGGACAGCCAGCTTATCACAACACACGGTGAAGCTATTTTGGGCCACCGACATGTCTCCAGCAGGTGACAGGTTGAGCTCGAGCCACACCTCTTCACCAGACTGTGGAGCTGGCTTCCTCACCCACTTCCAGATCCAAGACTTCCGAGAGGGCAAGGAGCCTTCAGCCAATGCTGGGGGGTGTACACACTTCTTGCAATAACTTAGCCTCACTCTAACTTATTATTTTATTTTTGCAAGTTTTATTTAGAGATAAAACAGGCCTATCTAGCCCCACACACTCACGCACTCCGCAATTACACCCACGTGGCCAATTAACCTACGAGCCTATACGTCTTTGGAACATGGGAGGAAACAGAAGCCTCTGGAGGAAACCCATACAGTCATGGGGAGAAGGTACAAACTCTTCACAGACAGCTGTGCAACTGAACACGCGTGGCTGGTCCTGAAATAGTCTTACAGTAACCACTACGTCGCTGTGCCGTCACTGAAAAGCAACGATTCGTCTTCCACCGAAGTGGATTGAATGCAGATCCGAGTCCACAGCCAATCCACCGGCTATAATGTACCCAGGCTGGGTTGGCTGCTCTTTCTTGCTTACTACATCTTGGGAGGCCCTTCGTCCCACTGGGTCCATGCCAGCTTCCCTGCCACACTCCCAGCACACGTCCATCAGCTCCCCCTTCATCCTTCTGCTGCGCACCCACACACTCGAGGCAGCTTACGGTGGCCGACTAGCTTACCGGCACATCTTTGGAGTGAGGGGGGAAACTGGTTCAGCCAGAAGAAGCTCATGTTGCCACAAGGAAATGGCACTGGAGGTTGGGATTGAACCTGTGTTACTGGAGCGGTGAGGTGGCAGTACCAGTCCAGTTTTATTTCTGACAACTCAGTGGCCTCATATTGTAAATTACTGTGGCAATTCCCATAAAGCTTGGGCACCATTCTGCTGCAAGTTTCTAAGTCAATAAACACGACTCTGTTCTCTGTGAGAGACTCAGAGGGACAGAGTAACTGAGAAAGAAAGGCAGAGGAGTTGCATGTGATACTGCAAGGTAGTGGATCTGTATTGTATCAATTGTCTATCCCACTGAACAGAGTGGGACTGAGTTTCTGAAGCACACAGCAGTTTCACCCGGCATCCAAGGGTATGCTTGCACCCTTAAGCCAGAAGACAGGCAAACACATTATAAGAGCTGAGTGTTCCCCTGGCGCTGTCCTGCAATTCAACATCACGTCTGATCTCTCGTTTTCGTTCTTCTGCCCAATTCCCATAGCATTCTATTCCTCCAGAACCTAACAGTACACAGATCCCTGGTTTAATTCCGTACTCCAGAGAATTCCAAAGGTTCATGATCTTGAATAGAGAAAATTGTCATCTCCAGCCTTTGTTTCTAATCTCCTGACACTCTTTGTCCAGTTGTCCCCAGCAGTACCACAGAGTCCATAACCAGTATCACTGGGATCTCTTATTTCTCTAAACTCTGAAATAAATTTGCCCAATGTACTCATCCTCTTCTGGCAAGACAATACCTCATTCTGGAAATCAGTCTACTGAAACTTTAGTCAAAGGCCAAGTCAAAAATCGAGTTTATTGTCATAGGCACAAATATATCTACATACGTGCCAAGAAAAACTTACTTGCAGCATCATATAAGCAGCAGTCCCAAGAAAAGCAAACAATAAATTATACTCTCAAAAGTAACTATATATTCTTCCCTGGGTAAGGATATTTGTAACACAAAAACACAAACACACACACACACACACACACACACACACACACACACACACACACCACACACAAAATGCTGGAGGAACTCAAGTAGCATCTACGGAAAGGAATAAACAATTGACTCTTTAGTCCAAGACCCTTCATCGGGACTGGAAAGAAAGAGGGAAAATGTCAGAATAAGTTGTTGGGGGCATGGGGGAGTCCTGATGAAGGATCTCAGCCCAAAACATTGACTGCTTATACATTTCCATACATGCTGCCTGACCTGCTGTGTTCCTCCGGCATTGTGTGCTTTGCTGTGGATTTCCAGCATCTGCAGAATCTCTTGTGTTGTTCGTACGTGTTAAGTTCACAATACTGCATGTGAGCCATTACCAACTCCACGTATAGATGCATTAAAACATTACTTTTATTATTCAAAGCGCTTTGGAATAGAAGCCTCTTTAACATTTCCTTCTCTACTGATTTCATTGCCCATAAACCAGCATTCTATAATTGGCAAACAAGTCTATCAAGGTCTCTCTGAATGCTGTCATCTCCTGGTCTCACATTCTCCCTTTCCCACTAAAAAGCGGCTGACTTCAGGGTAAATGTATTTCATCTACCACAATCTTGCCCGATCACTAAACCCATCTGTCAGCCTGCAGTCTCTGCACACAAAGCACTCTCTCCTCACAGTTTACCTCCCACCTAGATCTGCACCGGCAGCAAACCTGGGTAATTATAATCAGTCCTTCATCCAAATCACTGCACGGGGGTACACACAGCCCAGATCGTCATATCATTCCTCGAAGCCTGTATTACAGACTGCTAAAAATAATTCCACAATCCCTGCTCTCTTTTTAATATGCTAACCAATCCTTGGTCATAGCTAATATATTACTTGCTACAGTACAAGCCCTAACTTGAAGTAGCAACCTCACTTTAGCGTCCAATGTTTCGTATGAAAAGCATTCCCTCCACTGTCCGTGTGTGTCGGTGGGAGGTAGGGTGGTAGGAAAGGGGCTCATTTTGCCATTGTTGTCTAGTTGCCTGTTGTACTCCATGTCGTTCTGGCAAGCACTGCGGACATGGCATATTTGCACCAGAATGTGTGGCGACTCTTGTGGGCTGCCCCCAGCATACCCTTGGATTGTGTTGGTTGTTAAACGCAAACAACACATTTCACTGCAGGTCTAAATTCAACTCGTGATAAATTAATCTGAATTCTTCCCTGTCAACTCCAATTTGTTTACAAACTCGGGGAGAGGCGTTTTGTAAATGGGTCTGACTCTATTGTTGCATGGTGATACGGCAGTGACTTGTTACTACATGGTCCCGCACTGACTCTCTTCACGACACATTCAAATGGTGCCCACCCATTCAGTCACTTCAAATGCACAGAATCATTATAACACTGATGGACAGCTAGCAGATCAAAACACAAACAATGAATTTACCATCTACACTAACTTCCAAATATAGCCAGCATGGTTTGCTACCTGCTGATTTCCTCCACACTTTTCCTGTGCTAATCCCAGTTCCAGGTTCCT
The DNA here is from genome assembly GCF_963921235.1 of Mobula hypostoma. NCBI lineage: Eukaryota > Metazoa > Chordata > Chondrichthyes > Myliobatiformes > Myliobatidae > Mobula > Mobula hypostoma. The sequence continues at coordinate 123,844,934 of NC_086102.1, forward strand.
CATTTATTCTAGACTCTTACATCACCCATCATCTGGATTACTTCATGACTAGTACGCCTAAAAAACTGGATTGGGGAAACATTTTCCACAGGGCACAGGGGAGACCGCATCCTCAGTACAGCGCACAACTCGATTCTCCAAATTTAAGAAGATACTTGCACCAGAGGTACTGCAGAGAAGGATCACACACACACAGTCACGCACTCTGCTGGAGGAGTTCAATGGGTCAGGCAGCATTTATGGAAGGGAATAAACAGTCGATGTTGTGGGCCGAGACCCTTCATCTGGACTGCAGAGGAAAGAGGCAGAAACCGGAATAAGATGGTGGGGGAAGGGAAGGAGTACAAGCTGGCAGGTGGGAAGTGAAGCCAAGTGAGGTGGGGGGAAGATGGGTAGGTGGGGTGGGCAGATGAAGTAAGAGGCTGGGAGCCCATAGGTGGAAAGGGCAATGGGTTAGTAGGAGATGAGAGTGGACCATGGGAGAAAGGGAAATCAGAGGAAGGTGGTGGCCAGATGAGGAAAAGAGAAGGAGGAAGAGGGGAGCTGGAATGGAAACAGAGAGGAGGGTGAGAGGGAGAAATTACCAGAAGTTAGAGAAATGTAGAGATGATTCACTATGTTCAGGATGAAGGGATTACTGGATGGAGAGAGATTAAACAGGCTGGGCCTGTGCTTACTGGAGTTCAGGAGAACGAGAGGCAACCTTACTGAAACATGCTAGGTCCTGAGGTGGTGAGAGGATGTTTCTGAGAGAAATTAGGGTATCCAGAACAGAAGGACTTAGTTTCAAAATAGCAGTTTACCCATTGCAAAGGGAGATGAGAAGGAACATCTGCTGTCACTAGACGATGAATCTTTGTAAGTTACTTTCCCAGAGAGCTGTGGAGGTGAAGTTTGTTTGCTTGTTTTGAGATACAGCTCAGAACAACCCCTTCCAGCCCAATCATCCGCACTGCCCAGCAACCCACCGATTTAACCCTGGCCTAATCACAGGACAACTTACAATGGCCAATTAACCTATAAAACAGTACACCTCTGGGCTGGGGAAGGAAACCGGAGCACCCAGAGGAAACCCATGCGATCATGGGGGCGAATGTACAAACTCCTTACAGACAGAGCGGAACTGAACTCCCAACCCCAAGCAGAAAGCGCAAGGCGCGAACCGCTATGCTACCGTGGCGGCCCAGCTGTAGAGAGATGCGTCACAGAAACAGGCCCTTCAGCCTGCTGAATCCATGCTGACCTTCACCCACCCGTTGATGACCCCGCTTTCTCAGATTCTCACATTGCCACGAGCACAGGAGGCAATTCACAGCAGCCAATTAACCTAGCAAACCAGCATGTCCCTGGAATGTGAGGATGCAGGACTACAGGGCCTGGAGGAAGCCGGCTGGGGGGGGGGGGGTGGAGTGGAGTGAAGGAAGGGCAGTGTAGCAGTTTGTTTAACGCTATTATAGAACCAGTGATCATCGATCAGGGGTTCAATTCTCGCTACCGTCTGTACATTTTCCCTGTGACTGCAAGGATTTCCTCCCACATTCCAGAGAAATGCTGTAGCATTAGTAAGCAATGGTCATGCTATGCTGGCACTGGGAGCGAGGTGCCCACCATAATCCTCGCTGATTTGATTTGACACACGCCACGTATTTCACCGTCTGGTTCGATGTACTCATGAGAAACAAAACTGATCTTTAAAACAGGGAATGGGAACACACCACACAGAGCGAACCGAAGGCCGGGACTGAACCTGGGCCTCTGGCGCTGAGAGGCAGCGACTCTACCAGCTGTGCCATTGCATACGGAACATGCCCGAGGCAGACTAACAGACATTTGAAGCAGAGGGGAGTCATGGGGTTTGGGAAGGGTGCCGGAAAGTGGTGCTGACTCCCACGACTGGGACAGGTCAGATCCCACTGACAGGTGCCCCAAGTCTTGGGACCAACCAGCTAACTCCTGATCCCAAATCTTGTTCTTACATTAAACTTCCAGGTTTAGTTTTAATCTCATGCCTGAAATGGGCTTGTCACGTGTTCTGGAGGTGACCGTGCCCATATCTGGCAGTCTGTTTTGTGTCACAGTTCACTCTGCCATTTCCTCTCCGGTTTCACGTGCCTGGCAATGTCATCAGTGCACACTGCTTACTGTAAACTGACCAACTGAACCCAAACCAGAAGGCCTTTATCCACAAACTTCGATTCCAACTCCCAGTCCAGCAAGGGTCAACTCTTGCAGGAGGCCGTGAATTGTCTGTGACATGAAGTGGTCCCACGATTGGGAAGCCTCAGCCCCCGGTTCTGAGGGGTCATTCTGCGTTTGTGTTTCTTTCATTTGGGGGCCTGGGTAAAGATGGCAGGGCTAGCATTCATTGCCAGTCCATAGCCTTGCCTTGGAGCTCTACGGTCCTTCTGGTGAGACAGATACAGGACGAAGGAGCACCGATGTGTTTCTGTGTCAGGACAGCGGGTGATTAGGAGGGGAGCCCGTGAGTGGTGGCACCACCACCTACCCTACTACTCGCATCTTTGTGGTGGCAGGTGGAATAACACAGTACGTTCTGAACGCATTCACATTTGTTGATCGCGCATGTATCAACAGTGCCACGGTAGCATAGCGGTTAACGCGACTCCATTACGGCTCGGGACGTCGGAGTTCAGAGTTCAGTTCCCGTGTCCTCTGCAAGAATCTTTGTATGTTCTTCCCCTGTGCGCGTGGGTTTCCTCCAGTTAACCCCTACAGTACAAAGATTCACGGGTTGCTAGGTTAACTGCTAAATTGTCCTGTGATTAAGAGGGTTGCTAGGCAGCGTGGTGCGGCTGGAAGGGCTTTTTCTGCGCCGTACCTCTAAACATAATCAACAAACACAGTGAAATGCATCCCTTGCACTAACAACCAATACACCCGAAGGGGCAGGCCCCAAGTGTCGCCAACAGAGCACGCTCACACTGCTTGGCAGGATAACAACCAACCAAACAACAAAACAAGCCCCTTTCCTCCCTCCCACCCAACCACACACACACACACACACACACTCCTCCAACTCCAGGATAGGCCACCTTGCTGGCTTTTGAACGCAGAGATGAGGCCTAGATTCCAGACATCCTTTGTCACCTGTCACTGGTCTTCGAGTGTAGAGCGGAGGCCTGGATCTCAGATGTCCTTCATCACCCATTCACCTTGCCGGACTTTGAACACGGAGCAGAGGCCTATACTCTGGTCTGACATCTTAATTCCTCCATATCCATGTCCTTAAACCCTAACCTGATGCTTAGCTCCCTTCTCTGTCCCCAAGATCATTCCGATGAATTTGAAAAACATCCAAGCCCAGTGCCATCTTGTTACACAGTTAAGCCTGATTTATACTTCTGCATCAAATCTACGCTGTAGGGTGACGTGCACCTCCCCAAAAAAGTAACTCACGCGTCGCTGCAATGCAGACTGCAACAATGGTGATTGGTCTGCTTGGTAGCATCGCATTTCCTCCTACGCATTTCCCGTTGCTTTTCTCCGCCATGTCCGTACACTGATGCGAAATAAATGGTTGGAGACGATGAACCAAATCGTCAAGTCTACCTGCCGACATCCGAAAATATTTGAAATGCATTTCCTCGCCCATGTTTCTCACGAAGAAACTCAACACAGTGGCATAGAAACTCCACTGGCAACTAGCCTTTTGGCGGTGAATTGCAGAGCAACGCAGACACAACTACGCATGCTCGCTACGGCGTAGAGCTAAGCAGAAGTACAAATCAGGCTTTACTCCTCCATTCCGCGGATGGATCACATTGCTGGAACTATGTGCTGCTGGTGGAGGGAATGGGGTGGGGCTCCTTCAGCACCATCCACAATACAGGGTGCAGTCAGCATGCTCCATACTCTGGGAAATCTAGGTATCCATCTCTCCTACCCAGTTTTGCTTTGAAGGCAAATCCCCACCTCATCCTTCCTCATATCTGTGGCTGCCTCATGACCCACAAACAGGCAGCTCACGTTCTATCATACTCCATAGGCAGGAAAGCACATCCAGTGCTCACCTGAATACAGGACGTCCCCTCTTACAGCCACAACTTTCCAGATGTCGGACGTTTATATTCTGGTGACTGTGATTTGTCGTCAATGCCGTGTGCAATCCAGCCCGCCAAGCAACATGGAGCCAACGCCCAATCAACACCCCTTCACTCACTGCCATTCGTTAGGTACCAGTGTCCAAGGGCACAGCCTCACCTTCACTCTTCCCGTCCCTTCCACAGAAGTGCGGAAGCCTTTACATCTGTACGGAACAGGAACAGCAGTAGGCCATTCAGCCCCTCGAGCATGCTCTAACATTCAACAGGAAAAGGGCAGATCCAATCTTCCGCAGATTCCTGCATCCTCTCAGAACCTTCAATTCCCTCAATTGATCCTGTGTCTCCTGTACAAATAATAGTGTTCCATTTTCTCAGTACCTCTGTGAATAGCAATACCCCCCAAACATTCACAGCATTGCAAACACCTTCCATTTGAAACTCTTGGCCCAAACCATCATCTGTTCATTCGCCTCCCTAGACACTGCTTGACTTGCTGAGTTCCTCCAGCATTTGGAAAGTTGCTCTGGATTTCCCAGCATCTGCAGAATCTCTGGTGTTTTCTTCCATTAACCTTTACATTCCAACGTTGCCAGATTGGCCCACTTTACTCCATATGGTATTGAAGAGGATGAATACATTTGGCAGCTTGTAAACTTGCCACCATTTTATCTCCTGGATATTCTGACATCACCCCAAAACACTTACTGAATGAATTCTCGAGGGACCCTTTCCCCAGCCAAGTTACCCACCAGAGAGAGAAAGGGAAAAAGATAGAACGTGAGAAATTGAGTGAATCAGACAGCAGAGAGCAGGCACAAAATCAACAGGGTCTTTGGCACACAACAGTGAATTGAAAGCTCCAGGGCAGAGGAATAAAGTGAGCTCATTGTTCTTGTCACATCTAATATCGGACAGGCCAGTAGTGCCCTATAGTAACCGCAGCTCGGCAGGGCACAGGCAGTTCAGAGTCAACCCGGCAACCAGTTTGGCACTGGATCCCAGATCAGAGCACAGGATGATTACGGACAGGAATCCAAGAACCTGTCACACCGGCTGCTGAGCCACGGGGGCAGTGCTGCAGTTTATCCACCCTACCCTGCCCAACTGAAACTAGGTGGTCCAGGAGAGGGGCCTCCTCACCTGTCGGGTGCCAGGTACTGAATGTCCGTGGGAGTTGGTGGGGCTGGTGTCTGAGGCTGCACTGAGGCCCCATAGGACCTCAGGTCCCGGACCACTGGAGACCAACTCAGTGCAAAGGAACGGCAAACCTGAAACAAAATAAATGGCCACAAACTCTCTGAAGGTCAGGCAGCGGCCCAGGAGAAAGAAGCACAGTAAGTGTTTCCAGTGAAGGGTCAATGAGCTGACACATTGAGTCTTGCTCTCTCCACACAGACGCTGCCTGGCCAGTCAAGTATTCCAAGCATTGGAACTGGAGACTAGCTAGTATGATCAATTCCCATATTGATCAATAGCTCTGTTTCCAAGGAAACTTAGGTAGACTGGATCTTTGTTCATCCTCTCCCTGCATAAACACCAGGCTACAGTGCTGGTAGAGATGGGGTTGTCACTGCATAATACTGGGGTGGAACTGGGACTGGTGCTGCATAACACTGGGGTACAGTACTGGTGGGATCATCATCACCATCATGTGCCATACTCTGCCAGAGCCCCAGCGACCACTTTCTTCCACTGCGGTCTGTCAGCAGTCAAACCTCTTGCATCTCTGGCGGTGAGGCTGGTTCACTTCTTGATGTTCTTGATCCAGGTTATCCTCTGTCTTCCTTCTGCTCTGCCTTCAAGCACAGTGCGTTCCAGTGTGTCATCAGTTCTTGAGATGTGTCCAAAATAGCCAAGTTTCCTTTGGATAATGGTTTCCAGAAGAATTGGTTTCGTACCAATCTTTTCTAGGATGAAAAATCTCCTTTCAATGTATGACACCCTGAGGATCTGCCTGTATGTCCACATCTCAAATGCTGTCAACTTCTTTTCATCAGCTGCTTTTAGGGTCCATGTTTCACAGCCGTATAGGGTTACTGGCCAGACGAGGCTCTTGAGGAGGTGTACCTTGATGTCAGTGCTCACAGATCTATCTCTCCAGATGTTCCAGAGTTTGGTAGTGCTTGTGCATGCCATTGCTAGCCTTCGCCTTATTCCCTTGCTGCGTTCGTTTGTGTCATTTAGTTCTGCACCAGGGTATATAAAGGAGGACACTGGTTCAGTCGTTTCCGATGTAGATGTCAGCTTGAATTGCAGTTTTGTTTATCACCATAACTTTGGTCTTTTTGCCATTTATCAGCAATCCAAATTCAGCAGAGACTTTTGCAACATTATTGAGTAGTGCTTGTAGGTCTTCTTCTGTTGTGGCTAGCAGGGCTATGTCATCTGCGTATCTCAAGTTACTGAAGGTTCTTCCTCCTATTTTAATGTCAGTGTTGTCTGGAATTGCCAGTCTCATGATCATCTCAGTGTAGATGTTAAAAAGGTGTGGAGAAAGGATACTGGTGAGGAAGGTCACTGTATCACACTGGGGTACAGTACTGGCGGGGATGGGTAGGTCATTGCATACACTGGAGTACAGTACTGGCAGGGATGGGTAGGTCACTGCACACACTGGAGTACAGTACTGGCGGGGATGGGTAGGTCACTGCACACACTGGGTACAGTACTGGTGAGGAAGGTCACTGTATCACACTGGGGTACAGTACTGGCGGGGATGGGTAGGTCACTGCATACACTGAGTACAGTACTGGTGGGGATGGGTAGATCACTGCATACACTGAGTACAGTACTGGTGGAGATGGGTAGGTCCCTGCACACACTGGGTACAGTACTGGTGGAGATGGGTAGGTCCCTGCACACACTGGGGTACAGTACTGGTGGGGGTGGATAGGTCACTGGATAATGTATGTATTTTTATTTTCACAATTTGTCTTCTTTTGTACTGTGGTTTCATTATTTATGTCTAGTTTTCCTATAAAATTCATTGTGTTTCTTTATTTTCCTGTAAATGCCTGCAGAAAAGAAATCTTAAGTCATATACGGTGACATATACGTACTTTGATACTGAAGCAACAGACAAAATGCTGAAGAAACTCAACAGGTCAGGCAGCATCTATGGAAATGAATAGATAGTCGACGTTTCAGGCCGAGACCCTTCTTCAGAACTTTGTCTAAACTGCTCATCGTAAGGAAACATATAATGCTCACTCTGGCCCTGTACTAGAGGGACAAATACTTCTGAAGGTCAACAGACCAGTTTCCATTTCTAGATACACCTTCATGACAACTTTTAGTGATTTGGGTGTCCCCGAACTCCAACAATATGTCACTTTTGGCTTGAACCCACTCACGACATCCTCTGATAGTTAAGGGGAAAACATGGCCGTATATTTAAGCCAAGCAGTTCCTAAAAGAACAAGGGATCCAACTCCTTTAAGGGGCAATGTAGAAATCCCACCACTACTTCATGGCTGGTTGAATATATTGCTAATTAATTCATAAAACAAGCAATAACTTAAACTCTGGACAGTGTGAGGAGCACAAGAGACTTTAAGACCCAACACCTAAAAAAAATGGTAGGCCGGTTAATGAAAACAGATTCACATTCACAATGACAATTACACACTTAAATCTCTTTGTCGGCACTCATCACTTCAAGCCAAGCAGAACCCTCTGCCACCTCTCCAACAGAGACCAGGCTTTGTTATTTGAGAGTACGGAGCCCTGGTGTTGTTTTCTTCACGTGCTCAATCCAGTCTGAACCGATTTTCACATTCATCAGTCAGGCGTACAGGGTAGTGTATACATGCCTCTCACAAACACATGCGTGACTTTGTTGTGACAATCACGTGCGCTTCATAAACATCTCAGATGACTGGAACTGACTGGAAAACAGAAGGCAACGCAGGAAGCTGTTTTGATCTTATTAATTGTATAATTAGTAATTGGAAAGAAGTGTGTTTGATTTGTGCAGTGTCTTCCATAACCCCGTCAAGCACCTACAGCTGTGCAATGGGTGCACACACACAGGGGTCAAACTCCCCCACATTTTAACACGATAGGGACCAATGTCTGTTGTCAGCACATTAGCAAGCAAGAGGGGTTGGCCAGGAAATGGAAAGATGTCACTGCTCTTCAGAGTGCCAAAGGCTCAAGGAGTGACAGCAGGTCACCCTCTGAAAGACAGCACCTCAGACTTCAGTCGTGCACAGCACATTGGCCAAACTTTTCTCCGCAGTTTCCTGGCGAGAGTCCTGAACCCACAGAAGGTCTTCATTAAAGGGCAGCGGAATTGTGAAATTCCACTCTCCTTGGCAAACCTTTCGAGATTATAAAAATCCCCAAAACAATAAATATCGGTTGCATAAGGATTTGAAAGGGTCTAAAATGAAAACGGATTGGCATCAAGACAACCAGCCACAGCACTGAATGGCTTACCCATTTCTTTATTTCTTCCATTATAGCAGTGGTTCAGTAACAGGGCCTGAACTCATCAGTACCGTAGCCATTATAGTGACCAGCCAGCAGCCTCCAATTCTGCTCACACTTTACAGTGACAGACACAGAGTCTCCAACTCAAAACCCCTGATAAAGTAAACATATATTGTGCAATGGTCCAACTGTGTGCACTGATTTGACATGCCATCTAAAACTTGACAGACTTCTATAGGTGCCAAGTGCAGGGCATCCTGACTAGTTGCATCATGGCCTGTTGCACCAAAGCCCAAGAATGGAAAAGCCTACAGAGAGGGGCGGACACAGCCCAGCCGATCACAGGAAAAGCCTCCCCCACCGCTGAGCACATCCATAAAGAGCGCTGCCACGAGAAAGCAGCATCCATCAAGGACCCCAACCATTCAGGCCATGCTCTCTTGTCACTACTACCATCAGGCAGGAGGTACAGGAGCCTCAGGTCCCACACCACCAACTCTTCAACTCATGGTCTCAGCTTTATTTATTTATTATTATTACCCCGGGGAGGGGGTTTGTATCATGGTCGCAGTTTATTTATTTATTATTTACCGGGGGTGGGGGTTGTATCATGGTCTCGGTTTTATTTAATTATTATTTCCGGGGGGGGGGTTGTATTTGCACAGTATGTATTCTTTTGCAAATTGGTTGTTTTTCGGTCTTTGTGTATATTTCTTTGTTCTGCTGTGAATTCCTGCAAGGAAATGAATCTCAGTGTAGTAAATGCACTTGACATGTAGAGACTTGGATAATAAACTTCCTTTGAACAGTTATACAGTGACAGATCCAGACTCTATTACATTGAACCTGATAAGCAGAGAAAATTCCAGTCTGTCCAATACCAGACCAGCGTCAAGTGACAGAGCCAGGCCTGACAGTACAGCACCCATGATATAGTGACAGACAGACACAAACACACACTCACACCCCTGTTATACAGTGGCTAATCTACATACTCCAATACTATGATATAGACTGACAGGCACTCACTGTCCGACTGGCAGTGCCAGTCTCTAATATTGTACCAGTCAGCAGTGACGGTGCCAGACCCACACTCTCCAACACAGCATGCAGAATGCAGACAGGGAACCACTCTCTACAATCCAGCACCTGTCATGTGTCGACAGACCCCCTAACTCTGCACTGGTTATCGCTGACAGGCACGCATTCTCCAATACTCAACCCACTGTACAGTGTCAGTCTCTCCAATACTGCACCTACTCAGAGTGACAGACAACAATCCTACAATGTCAATCCCACACTCTCATCCTTATGACAGACTCAGTGTCCAATATAGCACGCATTAGATAGTGCTGGATCCACACTTTCCAATACAACTCCCGTTATTCAGTAATCAACATGGTCTCACAGTCAGACTGTACACTCCACAGTACAGAACCTGTTAGAGTTACTGACAAACTCTGATACCGTAACCATTATGAAGTGACAAGACACACGCTCTCCAATACAGAACCATTACACAGAAACAAAGTACAGGAACGTTACACAACAATAAAAGAGCATTTTCCAACACTTTAAAAAGATCAAATGCTCTCTATTGCAGCACGCAGACTCACTATCTCCAGTACTAAAGCTGTTATACTGTGACAAGCAAGCATTCAATACTGTACTATAAAATACAGCACCCATTATTCTATAATAGATAAACACTGTTCAACACTGAACCTATTATAGGTAGTAGAGATGCTCACTTAAATACCGTACACATGATACAGCACACATACTCGAGTGACAGACCCACACCCCTACACACTGTATCAGTAATAGCGTGACAAATCCGCTCTCAGACACTGTATCTGTAAAACAGTGACAGACCCACACTCTCACTGTACCTGTAATACAATGACAGACCCACACTCCCACACACTGTACCTGTAATACCATGACACATCCACACTCTCACTGTACCTGTAATACAATGACAGACTCCCACTCCCACACACTGTACCTGTAATACCATGACACACCCACACTCTCACTGTATCTGTAATACAATGACAGACCCACACTCCCACACACTGTACCTGTAATACCATGACAGACCCACACTCCCACACACTGTACCTGTAATACCATGACAGACCCACACTCCCACTCACTGTATAATACTGTGACAAATCCACTCACTGTACCTGTAATACCATGACACACCCACACTCCCACTCACTGTACCTGTAATACCATGACAGACCCACACTCCCACACACTGTACCTGTAATACCATGACAGACCCACACTCCCACTCACTGTATAATACTGTGACAAATCCACACACTGTACCTGTAATACCATGACACACCCACACTCCCACTCACTGTACCTGTAATTACCATGACAAACCCACTCTCAGACACTGTACCTGTAATACAGTGACAGACCCACATTCCCACACACTGTACCTGTAATGCCATGACAAACCCACTCTCAGACACTATCTGTAATACAGTGACAGACCCACACTCTCAAACGCTGTACCTATAACAGTGACAGACCCACATTCCCACACACTGTACCTGTAATGCCATGGCAGACCCATACTCTCACCGTACCTGTAATATTCTGACAGACCCACACTCTCAAACGCTGTACCTATAACAGTGACAGACCACCACTCATCAGTTCTCTGTCATAATACAGATAGAGTGCTGGAGTCTCCACAACTGTACCTGTTATACAAGGCGGGCGGGGGGGGGGGGCGGTGGGCGGCAGCAACGTAGTGTAGTGATTAGCAGAACTCTATACCAGTGTCAGCAATTAGGGCTCAGGTCCACCGCTGTCTGTGACATTCTCCCTGTGACCATGTGGGTTTCCTCTGGGTGCTCTGGTTTACTCCCACCTTCAGGTACCCAGCACAGTCCTGATGGATTTGATGCCAAAGATGCATTTTACTGTATGTTTTGATTCACTGTACATGTGACAACTAAAATTATTCTTAGTGATGAAAACCCCGTTCTTCTATGCTGTGCCCATTAAACAGCCCACATTCACCAGTGTGGGGACAGTGTGGGCACATTCACCAGTGCGGGGACAGCGTGGGGACATTCACCAGTGCGGGGACAGTGTGGGCACATTCACCAGTGTGGGGACAGCGTGGGCACATTCACCAGTGCGGGGACAGTGTGGGCACATTCACCAGTGTGGGGACAGTGTGGGGACATTCACCAGTGCGGGGACAGCTCACACTGATGGACACAGACTCAGTCACAGCCACGTCAGCGGCAGACTCGCTCCATCTAAGAGTAAAAAGGCGAGCTCTCCAGTACTGCGCCCATTATACTGTCGTGGACCCACATCCGCCAACGGTCACGTGCTCTCCAATCCATTCTATACAATTCTGCAGTGGGCATACAGCAACGAAGTCCCTCGTTCCAATATTCTGCCTATTACACAGTGACAAGCCTGTATTCTTCAGTATTATCAACACTTCCAACGGCAAGCCAGTAGTTTCCAATACCACATGGTGAAACACAGGATTTTCCAATACTGAAACTATAAAATTATGAACACATTCTCTCCAATAGTGAACCTGTTAAACAGTGACAGGCCCACATTCTCCAATACTGCTCCCAATTTACACAGACAATCAGATTCTTCGGATACTGCATCCACTGTAGTGACAGAGAAGTGCTCTCCAATACACCTGCTACAGAGTAACCCCGACGTGCACTATCCAAACATGGAACACTACTGTACTGTACTGTACAAGCCCTTTGGTCTACGATTTAGTGCTGACCTTTTAAACTACTCCAAGATCAATTTAATGCTTCTTAGTCATAGTCATACTTTATTAATCCCGGGGGAAATTGGTTTTCGTTACAGTTGCTCCATAAATAAGAACTAGTAATAGAACCATAAATAGTTAAATAGTAATATGTAAGTTATGCCAGTAAATTATGAAATAAGTCCAGGACCAGCCTATTGGCTCAGGGTGTCTGACCCTCCAAGGGAGGAGTTGTAAAGTTTGATGGCCACAGGCAGGAATGATTTCCTATGACACTCTGTGTTGCATCTCGGTGGAATGAGTCTCTGGCTGAATGTACTCCTGTGCCCACCCAGTAATAGAATCTTTCCCCCATTTTTTTCATCCACATTGAACTTCTAGTTTATTTAAGGGGCCTCAAACACTGTTTAGCAACCCTCTGTTGGAAAACACAGGCAGTAAGACAAGAGTAGGAGTGGACTTTGCACATGCTTTCCACAAACAGAGAGCCTGCTGACGTTCACCACCCAGGGCCGACACAAAGACCTGCCGTGTAGTGGAGGTAACGCTGCACCCAGGAGCAGAAGTGCTTCCCAAGCATGTTGTCAAAATGAACCTCACACTGAGCTATGGAAAGACTCACTAGGGCAGGTGACCAAAAGCCAGAGACACAGGAGGCTGCAGAAGCTGGAATCTGGAGCAGAAACATCAAACTACTGAGATACCTGTTACAAAGTGATTAAAAAGTACCAAATCCTCAAAGTGCTCTCAGACACTTTACCCAAACAAACCACTCTCTCCAAGTCAGACCCAGACTTACTAACACGATACCCATTATACAAAGACAGACCAGCGTACTGGTCATAGTCATACTTTATTGATCCCGGGGGAAATTGGTTTTCGTTACAGTTGCACAATAAATAATTAAATAGTAATAAATCCATAAATAATTAAATAGTAAAATGTAAATTATGCCAGGAAATAAGTCCAGGACCAGCCTATTGGCTCAGGGTGTCTGACCCTCCAGGGGAGGAGTTGTAAAGTTTGATGGCCACAGGCAGGAATATTGCACCCTTATTCAGTGACAGACCTGGAATCTCTAATCCTATGCTCATTGTAAAGAGACACCACACACTCGAATACTGTACCCGTTATACACTGACAGACCCACAGTCTCCAGTACTACACCTATTACACTGTGGCGGCCCTACTGACCACTTCAGTATTATACCCATTAGAGCATGACAATCACGCAATCAAGACCACAAGACACAAGCAGAATTAGGCCATTCAGCCCATTGCCTCTACCCTGCTATTCCATCATGGCCAAATTATTATGCCTCTCAATTCTATTCCCCTGCCTTCTCACTTTTGACACACTGTCTAATCAAGAACCTATCAATCTCCGCTTTAAATGCACTGAATGACTTAGCCTCCAAAGTCACTTGTGGCAATGAATTCCATAGATCACCACCTTCTAGCTAAAGAAATCCCTCTTCACTTTTGTTCGAAATGGAAATCCTTCTATTCTGAAGCTATGCCCTCTGGTCCTAAGACTCCCCTGCTTTGGGAAACATCCTCTCCACGTCCACTCTATCTAGGTCTTTCAATATTCAATAGTCTTCAATAAGATCTCTCTTCAGTCTTCTAAACTCCAGTGAGTACAGGCCCAGAGCCATAAACGCTCCTCATAGGTTAACCCTTTCATTCCTGGAATCATTATCATGAACCTCCTCGGAGCCTGCTCCAGTGCCAGCACATAGGAGGCCCAAAACTGCTCTGATTACTCCAAATGTGGTCTAACCAATACCTTGTATAGTCTCAGCATTGAATCCTTGCTTTTATACTCTAATCCTCTCAAAATCAATGCTAACATTGCATTTGCCTTCCTTACCACCAATTCAACCTGCCAGTTAACCTTCAGAAAAATCTGTACCAGGACTCCCAAGACCCATTGCAGCACAGATTTCTGAATTTTCTCCACATTTACCATACACATTTCGCAGCGATAGGTACCCCCACCCCAGTACGGTACCCATTTCACTATGATAGGCACCCCCACTCCAATATGATGCCATTTCACACTAACAGGTGCCCCCACTCCAATATGGTGCCCATTACACAATGATAGGCACCCCACTCAAATACAGTATCCATTACACAATGATAGACACCCCCACTCGAATACAGTACCCATTACACAATGATAGGTGCCCCCACTCAAATACAGTACCCATTACACAATGATAGTTGCCCCCACTCAAATACAGTATCCATTACACAATGATAGACACCCCCACTCGAATACAGTACCCATTACACAATGATAGGTGCCCCCACTCAAATACAGTACCCATTACACAATGATAGTTGCCCCCACTCAAATACAGTACCCATTACACAATGACAGGTGCCCCCACTCAAATACAGTACCCATTACACAATGATAGGTGCCCCCACTCAAATACAGTACCCATTACACAATGACAGGTGCTCCCACTCAAATACAGTACCCATTACACAATGATAGGTGCCCCACTCAAATATAGTACCCATTACACAATGACAGGTGCCCCACTCAAATACAGTACCCATTACCCAATGACAGGTGCTCCCACTCAAATACAGTACCCATTACACAATGATAGGTGCCCCCACTCCAATATGGCTCCTGTTACACAACAGGTGCCCTCACCCCTATACGGTACCCATTTCACAGTGATAGGTGCCCACTCTCCAAAACAGTTCCCATTTTACAGCAACAGGAGCTCACTCACCATTATCATGCCCATTATACAGTGACAGGTACCTACTCTCAATTACCATACCCGTTACACAGCAACAGATGCGCATTCTCCAATTCAATACTCATTACACAGTGACAGGCAGCTACTCTCCATTACTGCACCCATTACACAGTGACAGGCATACATTCTCCATTGCCGTACCCTTTACATAGCGAGACATACGGATTCTTCAATACCATACCCATTTCACTATAACAAGAACTATGTTAAAAGAGATCAGCGGTCTCTGATACTGTAACTGCTATACATTGACAAACCTTTTTTACCTACACTGTACACATTAGAGACTAAAACAGCCACAGTTTCCAATACAGCATACCTCAGTGAGAGATGCACTGTCCAATACTGACTCAAGGACAAACAACACTTCACCCATTACAGTCACTGGCACACCCTCTAATGCTGTACCTGTCGTCCGGTAACAGAGTCATGCCCTCCAATATTGCACCCATTAAACAATGGACTGCTGTGTCTGTTATACAGTGATGTCCCTGCACTCACCAATTCTTGAGCCATTATACGGTGGCAAATCTGCATACGCCAGTACCGTTCCTGTTACAGCGAGACACACCTGGACTCTCCACCACTGCACCTGTTTTTCAGCAATTCTGATGTCAATACTGTACCAGTTATACAGCAACAGTCCCACACTCGCTGATGTTGCACCCATAATATAGAGAGAGAACCAGACGAGAGAGAGAGAGAGAGAGAGAGAACCAGACAAGAGAGAGAGAACGAGAGACAGAGAAAACGAGAGAGAGAAAGAAAACAACCAGGCTCTTCAATATCGCACTCATTATACAGACTACATGCTGTAAGACTGTGCCTACAATTCAGTAGCAGGTCTGCACCCCCAATACTGCACCTATTTTATAGCGAAGGCCGTGCACTCATTAATAAAGCACCCATGAAGGACCCCGCACTCCCCAGCGATGTGCTGTAACAACAGTGTGGTGCAGAGATGCAGAGTTACTGTAAACTACAAAATAAATGATAGTGCAAAATAAAGGAATAACGAGCTTCCGTGGATTCCTAGACCATTCAGAAATGGAGGGAAGTTATTGTTATACTGTGTCAGTCTTGCAGTGACCTTTACGGCACCCATTATAAAAACAGGTTTGTCCACTCCAGTACAGCAGCTGCTACACAGCAGCAGACCAGTGCCCTCGATCACTGCATGTGTTACACCAAGACAGCTCGCTCCAATGCTGCATCAGTTATACAGTAACATTCTCCAAAACTACAGACCAGACCTCTCCAATTCCGCACTTGTTATGCGCTGTTACCCACTCAGTCCAGTTCTACATCCTTCATACAGTGGGAGACCCGTATTGCCCAACGATGCACCCACTACTCTATCACAGATGCATACTCCAAACGGTGCATCCATTATAAAGTCACAGACTCAACCCCATCAATACTATAGATTATTCAATGACAGAGCCCAAATTCTTCCATACTGCACCCATTACACTGAACAGGCATGCAAGCTCCAATACTGCGCCTACTTACTCATTTATCGAGATAAAACGCAGAAGAGGCCCTTCCTGCCCTCTGAGCCTCTCTGCCCAGCAACCCCCGATTTAGCCCCAGCCTAATCTTGGAACAATTTACAACGAACCATTAACCTACTAACCGGTGGGACTTTGGACTGTGGAAGGGAACTGGAGCACCCTAAGAAACCCATGCACTCTACAGGAAGGGCATACAGATGATCGGAAGTGAACTCTGACCCCCCAAGCTGTAACAGCATCTCGCTAACTGCTATGCTACTATGACCCCCCCCCATTATTACATAGAATCAAGCATGTATTCTCAAATACTGCACCCATTTATACTGTAATGATCCAATATTTCACCCATTTTGTCAGTGGCAGACACCTGCACACGTTGCACCCTGTGACTGACCCTCTCACCCCAACACCGCCCTCCTTTCCATGACTGATGCAGCCTCTCCAGTACTTCATCCATTTTGTCAGTACTGCCCAAAACTGTACTTATTATACACTGACAGACCTGCTCTCTCCAATGCTGCACAGGAACAGGCCCATTCTCTCCCAGACGGCACCCATCCTGCTTTCTTCATATTCTGGGGCCAGCTGTGAGATCCAGGTTCGATTCCCCACTGTCTGTAAGCAGTTTGTATGTTCTCCCCTGATCGTGTTGGTTTCCTCCGGGTGCTCTGGTTTCCTCTCACATTCCGAAGACGCATGGGTTACGGTTAGTCATGTGGCATCCGTTAGTCTTGCGAGACCATGGATCTGCGCCTGGAAAATCTCCACTCCAGGGCGCAGGCCTGGGCAAGGTTGTATGGAAGACCAGCAGTTGCCCATGCTGCAAGTCTCCCCTCTCCACGACACTGATGTTGTCCAAGGGAAGGGCATTAGGACCCATACAGCTTGGCACCAGTGTTGTCGCAGAGCAATGTGTGATTAAGTGCCTTGCTCAAGGACACAACACATTGCCTTGGCTGGGGCTCGAACTCATGACTTTCAGGTAGCTAGTCCAATGCCTTAACCACTTGGCCATGTGCCCAAGGGTAGTGAGTGTGCTTTATTGGTGCTGAAAGCGTGGCAATATTTGCGGGCTGCCCAGCACAATCCTCACTGATTTGATTTGATGAAACCTATAGTAAAATGCATCGTTTTCAATGTACTGTACATGTGACAAATAAAGCTCATTTTAAAAGAAGTACTGCACTCACAATTCAGTAACACACTCTCCAATACTGCCTCTGTTACATACAGTGACAGTATTGGGCACTCAGTATGCAGTCAGGAACCCAAACTTACCAGGGTTCACCCATGTGTCATGTACTCCGCAGTACTGCCCATCACCTACAGTGAAAGTCCGGTATTCTGCAGTACCGCATCCATGATACAGTGATGGATCTGAGCTCAGCAAATCTGCACCAGTTATCCAATCCTTTACCCATTTGTCAGTGACAGACACCACCTCTCCAATTCTGTACTCTTTTGTCTTTTACAACAGTTTATTCACCAACAAAACACTATACAATAGTCAGGGTTTCATAAACTACAGTCTCAAATTAAAATACGATTATTGCTACATTTGAGCCCCTGAGGCTCAATTTCTCAGAAATCCCCTCGTGTACCTATAGATATCACATGGTCCCAATCCAAGGACACCTACTATGTACAGTGACAAATTGCTACGTCCAATGCTGCATGTTCAGTGATAGATCATCAACACGGTACATGCTATACAGAGACAGTCCCTACCTCTCCAATACTACACCTATTAACAGTGAGAGACCTGCACCCTCCAACAACGCCCCCATTCTACAGTATCATAACCACCACACTCTCCAATCCTGCTTTCTGCACAGAGTTCGCACGCACTCCCTGTGAACTAATGAGCTTCCTTTGGCTCCTCCAGAGAGGTGGGATGAAGCAAATCGGTTAACTGGTCGCTGAAAATTGTTCAGCATGAGCATCAGGAACAACACCCTGCTGTCTAACTGAGTGCAATTCACAAGACAGGACTGG